>NC_044579.1:13685625-14293750 GCF_901933205.1 Camarhynchus parvulus
GGGAATGAATTAACTTACAAAGCTGGTCAGGTACATCTGTGATGTTGACAGGACCAACCTTCCAATTCCAGATTGTAGCTACTTGAAAACTCATCTGACAAAGTGATCTGGGTTGAGATCTCCCTCATCAATTATCAGCAAGGTGTTTAATATCCCCTGGAGGATGGATAAATGACTTATCATCCTTCTTCTTTCCCCAAAAATTTCAAAGATGATATTTTGAGCTTGATGCTGGAATAGCACACTTTAAAATATTTGAAAATTGTGCATTAGAGAGAGAAAGAGGAAAAAAAGCATTCTGAACTATGAGTTAATTTCCAGGGCTGATGAAATTATAAATGATGGAATTAATCTAAAAGAGACCAATCTGCTGCTGCTTGTTTTTATTGAAGACCCAGGAAAACAAATAGCCTTATGACAACCTTATGAAAAGTGTACTAAAATACCAGAAGCCAGGGAAAGGAGACCCTATAAAAAAGTACATGAAAAAGTTAAAGAAGGGAGAAAGTGAAAACAAACCATTAAAAATATAAAATAGCAGAGATTTTTATGACAGCACTAGTAAAGGACTAGGGCAGGTGTATGATTCAGGCTGCATAAAGCAAAAGTATTTAAATCAATGAAAGGGTCCTGTATGCTGTCATTAAAGGTCTTTGTACCTGCACAGGTTCAGTTACAAAAATGTTTGCAATGGAAGGTTACTTAACTGCCTGAGAGCAATTCTAAGGTGCTTTTAATAATGCTCTTTAATAGCACTAAACCTGCAGCAGAGAAACAGCTCTGCTAATTTGGACCTACACCTTCCTAATATTGCCTGTTTTGTGTAAGCATAACTCATATCAACCTGAAAGACAAAAACCTCATTTACTACACACTGTTAGAGACTGAGTAGAAGTGAGAGCTGTAACTTCCAAACATCTGGTTTCTATAAAGCCACTAAAAGCTTATATTGATCCACTTTGGGTGTATTGGAGTATTCTTCCTGATCTTAAAGGACTGTTTAAAATGCATGTCTGCCAGCAGCATAATAAAACTAAGTAAGAGGAGAAACAAACTTTTTTATACTCCAAGATAAAAGAATAAAACCACTACAACAGTGCACAAGAGGAATCTGACAATTTGTATCTTTTGTACAATTTATAGCTGTACCTGAAATACCCTCTAGAATTTCAATAACTTCACTGGCAGGATTGCCCTTAGGAGGGAAATCAGAGAAAAACAAATATTCTTGAAGGACTGGTGCCACTGGCTGGGGCAAAATTACAATGCCAGGAGAGAAACCCTAGCCCTACTGCAAATATATAGTCAACTCCTACTGCTTTTGTTAATTTAACATAACAACTCCATTCCAAAAGCATGAATGGCAGCAGCAGCATGGCACACCCTTGACAGAAAGAAGCCAACTTTCCTCTAAAAGCAGTCATTAGGGAAAAATACTCAGCATATAAAAACATTGCCTTTCATTGCAGTTTTGCATTGAAGGTTATGCAACACAATTCAAATGTAACATTTAAATCGTCTCAAAAGAGCACAATGATCATTCAACTGTGTAGCCAACAGCAGCAAAGAGAAAGATCAGTGTGCTATAAATGTTACAAGAAGTTTTTCTGTTGCTGAGTTTGACCTATTGAACTTCCTTCTGGAAATCAAATGGCTATTTAAAACAGAAAATATTTTAAGGTTTAGTAGTAATTTCCAAAAATCAATAATCAAATTTATGCCCAAGACTGTGTGTAATCTCATTGAAACTTTTTTCTGCCCACCATCACTTTCCTGTACTTGGCTACAAATTAGCAAACCACAAAAACCACTACATCCAAATGAAGATCTGCAATCAAGCTATTGAAGTGAGCAAGTCCCAGGGCCTGCCAGGGAATTATCCCAGGGCTGGCACTCGCATGGCTGTCCTTCCATCACCCCTGACCCCGTGTCATCTGAGCTGAGCCATGGGAGCACAAACCCCTACCCCAAAATGCACAGAGCTGGGGGCTTGTCCAGTCCCCCCTCTCCAAGCCAAGGCTCACAAGCCACTGGTCATAAACTTCAAAATCCAGCTCAGTATTTCCCTTTCCATAAGGAGAGGCAGAGAGGAGAAGCACATGGTGAGCAGAAGAACATTATTTCTTCAGCCATCAATTATTCTGCCAGATGCTGCCCACAGTCCCTTTTTTTTTCTCTCCAAAAAGCGCAGGGCATCAGAGAGCAGCAGTGCCTGGCCACAGTCTCTTAATCATAGGGAACAGGATTAAGAGAAAAATTGGATTGAGTGCTTCCTCAGCTTAGCTCCACTGTATCCTTCTGCGCAGTACTGCTGCCATATGACTTCACCTGGGAGCCAACATTGTAACCAGGAGCTAAAGTATTGTAGTATGAAAACAGAAGTGACACCTTTAACAAAGATTCTGCACAATGAATGCCATTTATTGACATCCATCTGCAGCTTTTGTAATACCTGGTCTAGAGATTTTTCCCAGGACATGAAAGACAAAATTTACAACAGATTTACAAAATTTACAATACAATTTACAAACAGCACAGCTGCTGCTGGGGCCTAGCACTGATTGCCCCAGTGGTCTGCACTGCTCCAACCCAAGCACACATGCATTTATTATTGCTCACCTTCAGAACACAATGCCTGGCTTTCTTCTGGTTTGTTTTGGGTTGGTTTTTTCCACCCTCAATGATGAAACAACATAAATCAATGTCCCATAAGCATCATTGCACCCACTAAATGGCCAGCAGGGAAACTTTAGCTGGAAGCAAGACTCACCTTGAAAAGCACCCCTGTGAACCTCAGCTGAGAACTTAGCAGCTTTTTTACTATTAATATTACCCATTAAAACAATCAATTTGTTGAAACAAACACTCATGGAGTTTATAGAAATATATCTTTTTGATTATTGGAATGTTTCATAAAAGTTGTAATATTTTTAATGGGTTTGAGCTCAGGTTTTAGAAATCAAAATGTTAAATGTTTTAGTTTGACTCTATAATAAAATATAAAAGTATACTGCCCTGCTACCCCCCTCCCCCCCAGAAAAAGGAAAAAAAGAAAAAAATAACCCAGTAAAAAACACCAAATTTAGGTTCATGTTTTGACAGGGTTCAATAATCTTTTTCCGTTTTCTTACATAATGCAGGGGGTTTATTTTAAACTTAAGCATCTCCACTGTCAAAAGAAGTTTTACTAAGAGTGAAAGTGCAGAGATGAAAGAAATAAAAGAAAATTGACTACCAATTTAAACCTCAAACTTCAAATTACTGACTGCAATACATAATAAAGTTTAAGAATTTGACTTTCCTTCAAAAATAGACATCTCAAGAAAACAAAGTAAAATCAGAATCATGAGTTTCTTTCAAGTGGAATATGAGAGTTAAGAAAACTGTGGTAATATTTTAACAAAAATTAGATATTCTAGGGAGGGAAGGGTTTGCAAACAGAATAACTTTGTATCATTTGGGGATCATATGTCACTTAGGAATTTTTTGCAATTTAATGTAACATACCACACAATATGACCCATATAACATTAACTAATCATCTTAGTTATTAAAATGAATAATTACAAATGTTAAACCAGCGGCCCTTGTCACTCATAAAGAGATAATTGGGTTTTTTCAATCCTGACTGATGCTTACAGAGCTAGATCCAACAATGGTTATACCAGAATTCTGGTCATTATTTCCCCTCCACAGAAAAGAATCTACTGATGAAACTAGTCAGAGGAGAGGTGTCTGAGCCCCAAACTGGGGGCACTGACAGAGCAGAGGCAGGAATGTCTGTCCACAGAAAGTGACCTTGACAAAAACTACCAACAAAGAGGAGCATCAGCAGCTGCTGGTTGTGTGAGTTGTGACAAAGCAGCAGCAGTGGGTGACCAGGAAGGAAGATGTCAATTAGGGTGAGAAGTGCTGCACAGATGGCTCAGCAAAGTGCAGACACATCAAAACCTGCACACTGCCAGAGCAAGGGCTTTGTTTCAAGTACAAGTTCAAGGCTTAGGAGCAAACTTTTAAAGTGTGACTGTGAAGTGCTCCCTGCCCCAGACCCTCAGCACTGCCTGCCTGCTGGTGCAGAGCTGCTGCCCCTGCTAAAGGGGCTCTGGGAAACACAAGAAGGAAATCTCTGGCACTTCAGAGCCAGAGCAATGGGCTGGAGCATCTGTGGGACAGAGTTCGACTCCAATTGTGAATTCAGGAATCAGAAAATGTAACAGCAAAGGTCAGAGCAGGTACAATGAGATTTAAAAAATCTGTCATAATTTCAATGAAAAAGGAAGCTTGGCTGTAAATATGCTATATTCTTAGAAAATGACTTGTTGCAGTGAAGGACAATGGCCTGAGGAAGCCCCAGAAGCGAGTGTGCGTGTGGGCATGGTGTCAGCAGGAACCAGTCTGAATTCTCTTTACCCTTCCTCTTTGGGTTGCATATGTTGCTCAAAGAACTGCTGAACAGAAAGTATTGCAAGAACTTTAAAAAGCAGGCTAGGATGAAAGAAGACAGGGCCAAACTTTAGGGACAAAAATATTTGAGATGCAATGACAGAGCTTCATGTGATTTTTGATTATCCTCATCTCTCAGACAGATGTCTCATGACATGGCAGAAGGAATTAATACTTTGACTTTGATACAACAAAAACCCAGAATCATATTCAATTCTAGAGATCAAAATTTAGGTTAGAAGGCAGCAATAATCTTGAAAGTCTATATAAAATTGTAAAGCAAGATTTAGGAATCATTCAGGGAGCTTTTTAGCAGGCTAAATGCAATCCTTCTGCAAGGTAAACTTATATAACCTGTAATGTAGGGATTTATTCTGTGCCATTTATGACAAAGTTCACATTTAATTTTGAAAACATCTGAAAGTACTTTTCCTAATCTACTTTCTAGTACTAAAAACTGTTTTTTAAAATACATTGTTTGAAGTACAAGTACAAAGAATTAATGACTTGTGCAATTAAGCATTTGCTTCTGCATCCTGAGCATTATGTTCATTAGAGCTTAAGCCTGATTTTTTTTTTCTAAAAACATAAAACAACATGAAAAGAGTTTTAAAACTAGGCAGCCATGTTTTCAGCATTGATATAAACAGCACTATTTTTACAGGTCTGATAAGTGACCTCATGGATTGGTTTCAGCCAGACCAGCACACATCTCCCCATTGGGGAAGCAGTTTCACTGCCTGTGCTCATCTGGTGTTGAACACACGTTCACAGACTACCAGCAGATGATCCTGCAGACTCAACACAGCCTGAACTACTGAATTCTTGTGGTTTTAAACTCCCACTGAATCTTACATACCCAGATTTATGTGGATTTGATACACCTTAAAGCCATAATTATTTCTCTACACATAGTGATCATTAGAAAATTCTGACGTAGATTTTTAAAGGTGTCTAAGGTGATTTGGCAAAAAAAAAAGATAAAAGCACCAAAATCTATCAAGAATTACTCTAATTTTTAATGATTATAAGAATATTATTTTTAATGGAATAGGTTATCAAAGATAAGTTTAAAATTCCAATATTTCATTTAAGAGCAAAACCAAAACCATACTTTTTCTGCTCAAGGGGGAAAAAAAATTGTGCAGCCCTTTTTATAAAAAACTATTGAGAAATTATGCATAATGGAAAAAAGCAAAATCATTCTTGTTGCCAGAAATAAACTGACACTGGCCAAAGGCTGGTTTGCATTTGACAAAATGAGGGAGTGGAAAAGGAGAAAAGCCTAAAATCAGATTCGTGGGTCAATTCCAATCAGTCACAATTCCCTTTTACAGCTTTTAAAAGGTTCTCTGTAATGATGGACAAAACCACTACAGGCTCATTATTTTTACTGTAGTAGAGTATGGGTATTAAAATTTATGAGTAAAATAAAATTGTCCCCAGGCCATAGATCTCGCATATAATAGGTGCTCATTCACTGGGTTCTTTTCATATTAATGAATGCAGAAAATACAAGTTAGGCTAAATTACAGGCATATAAATACAGTGAGATGGTTCAGATGGCACATAAAATGCAATGGTACACTCAAAATTATTTTTATTACTAGCACAGAGCACGGATATACATTTCTTCATGTTGATTGTTTCCTCTCGCTTTAGCCTTTATGTTTGTACTAATTAATCTATATTTAAAATTTCATCAGATGGCACTGCAGTTAGGAAAATGCTATTAATACTTTTTAAAAAGAAAATTAATTCCCTGATTCTCTGTTTGTATTGCATTCATAACTGGTTTTTGACAGCAGAGCATTTTAAATGCAAGTCCAGGTATTTTGGACATATTCAAATAATACATTCTACCTTATAAAGAGAGTCACTCAAGACTGAATTGTATTTCACAACTCTAAGACTTAGACTGCTATAATTTAGCTTTGATATTCTCAGAGAAATAAAAAAGTTTTTTAAAAGTTCTTTCTCAAAATAACTCTTTATTCACATAGCTAGTGGCTAGGGAGATAAGGCAAACTGTATACACCTAAAGAAAGGTTAAAATTTCTTTCCTCTCTAAGGAGATGTAGGTAGTCAATTCACTTCAGTTTCTTTTCTAAACTTCCTCTTAATACCTGCAGTTGCAAGCCCTTTGGAGCTCCTGTCAAATGCTTCATTACAGGAAAGACTTTAACAGGGCAAGAGAAATTCTGTATACTGTTTTAACTGGGTCTGTGTCAGCTGTGTCAAATTTCAGCCTTAAATACACTTGTAGGCAAATAAAACTGATGCACAAGCAGTTGCAAGCTATTAGCTTTATGAAGACCTATAATTAAGACAAAAATTTCAAGGTGGAAATGGGTAAGACTGACATTACAGCAGTAAATCACAACTCTTTCAACTGCTTGACTCATTTTAGCTCCCCTCCAAGAAATTTTTCCCTTTCCTTCCAAATGACTGAAGAATTTGGGAACATTCTAGCTGAGAAAAGAATTTCACTACTCATAAGCTTGTAAAGCAAAACTTCTTTGGAATTCAAAGGCTCATATGTTAGCACAAAAGTCTGCTTCATTGATGAAAAATATATTACTGTAAGTAATACAGCCTAGGAGCCATTTTACCTGGGAAAAGTTACATGGACTAGTGTGTGTGCAGAGAAATATATTCATTTCATCAATCCATGGCGAAAATGAGGAAAAACATTAATTCCTGAAGAAAAAAATTACAACTCCCAAAAACTTCTGTTTGCTTTAAAAATCAAAGCAGAATCAACACTATTATAACAATATGTGCATGCCTGGAACTGCCTCCAACTATTTCTGTACAATTTCAGGGGAGGGATTACAGCTCAGTTTGGTTTGGAGGGTATTGGCTTTGGTTTTTTTTCTTATTTTTATAAGAAAGAGAACACAATTAGTTTCAAATCAAGATCCAGCAGCTGAAAGTGAGACTTATCTCTTCCAGCTGTGTGCAAAAGTCAGAGCCCCTTTACACCCCAGCTTCAGAGACAGGGTATGCTCCCAACAGATGTGTTACTTTAAACCACACACACCAAGTGCTGCACACACCTCACTGAAACAATGCACATTTGAGATCCCACTACTGGATGTGGCCTAAGAGAAAACAGATGTGGGCCACAATGGGATAAAGTGAGAAGAAAAAGAGTAAAATTTTATCTCATTTTTGTTTATCCAGTTGTTATGAGACGTGGAATATAGAGGAGAAATTAAGATAAAACAGCAGAAGAAAGCAACAGAGATAATAACAATACTGTATAAAATAATCTGTATATTCCTGTATGACTGGTACTGTATTATTAAATTGCAATATAGTTACATATCATAGTATCAGTAATACTGACACAATAAAGGCAATGAGGGGGGGAATACCTCTGTATTTTGTGTTTTGCTTCCAAGAAGGACATTTTCTGAAAGACCACTCTTAGAGCTGTGTTCTCCTGTTGAGCAGATGGCAGGCCCAGCAAGATGCCACCAGTGTACACAAGAGCTGTAAGAGCTGCCCTCTTAGTAAGCTGGCAGTCCCTTACATTCCTTTTATATCTTGTTTACACTTGCAATTGTGTCAAAACTACTCAGACTGCAAGGATTGCTCACAAATTTAAATATTATTGGCATAGTGTAGGAATAAAATTTTGCTGCTTCACTGCAAGGACTTTGCTTGTATAAAGGGATGGAGTTGGGTTTTATTTGGTTGGTTGTCCAAAGCTGTTTGAAGAGAATTAAAGGTTCCTTCAGTTTTTAAATTATCAGGCTGCAGAGAGATTTAACTTATGCATCTGCAAAACAGTAATGACTGAACTTATTAAAAGAATTGTAGAGAATTGTTTCAGAAGAGTAAGACAAACAGATCTTTGCATAGGGAGTGGCTCATTTAATCAAAACCCACCAATAATATAATAAAAAATTAACTTTCCTGCCCAAAAAAACCCAAAAACCCCACAACCCAACATATCTAGGGCAGACAGAAGGAGGACTGCACCAGAAAAGAAATTCACCTCTATACACCCCCTAATCAGTTAACCAGAGAGATCAGCACAGCAACCTGGACCTCAGGATGTGTTATCCCAACTAACTGCATCCCAGAGGAAAGCATGCCCCATAACCAGACACAGGGGATGAGATCTCCTGACCTTGCAGGTAGAATCTAGCTAGTGCTGTCATCTCCCCAGGCATGGGAAGATGGGAGTCAAGGAAGATTTTTGGGGCAAATCTTCAGAATCTGCCTTCTCTACCAGCACAGCCAATCCATCCCCACTATTCTGCACAGAACAAGGGCCAGCAAATAGCTCCACCCCAGACATGCTCTGAAGGCAAAGCAGTTATGTACCTTCTCAGGGGGACTGGAGATTTCTGTACATTTGTACATTTCTGCAGTCTTTAGACAGAAAATCAGGGACTTTAAGCGAGGTGTGCTTTTTTATTTAAAAGCCTATATTGCTCCTCTGACACTGTATGACAAGAATGGAAGGGTGTGGAATCAACCAAGAATTACAGACTGCAGCTCCCCTGTTTGATTACATGTCTGTCTTTGTTCTCTGCCCTTTTCACATTTCTTCTGAGTGCCTTTATTTTTACTAGATGGGCAATTACTTTTTTTTTAAATCACAACTGCACGATCTCTTTTACTTTTATCTTACCTTTCTTCACCTCCTCTTTGGTTATCTTTTCATTTTATTCTATTTCTTCCCATTAGTGGGGAAAAAACCAACCTGCCAAACTAAGATGCAAAGTACAAAGAAAAAAGAGCAAAGAAGAATGCTACTAATGTTTTTGCAAAGAGATAAAGAAAATGCATCATTAAAAATAAACGCCAGAAATTTTGATGTAATCACTCTGAAATACATAAAAATCCACCAACAGGTCTATAAGGACTACTCCAAATACTGGATTGATTTTTTTTTCATATTCTTCCCTTCTTTAGGCTTAGTCTGTCTTCTTTCAAACCACCACTGGCAGTCACTACGTTTCTCATGGAGATTGATTTCAGACAGAAAATCTGAGCCATACAAGTCCATGAGAGAAAATACACACCAGCTATACCAAGACCCCAATACTGCTGTAAACAACCTTAGGCTTAAAGGACTCTGAAAAAATATCTAGCACTAATAAATAATAGAAAAGCTACACAGCTTCCTGAGAAATCATCTGGTCCATCTCACATCTCAAAACACATCAGACACGGAGACATTTGACACATGCTTTTCTACCTGCTTTGTTAAACCATGTGTGATGGATAACCCAGACTTTCCTGACTGATAGATTATCCCTGTAGACAGAAAAATTCCATTCATGTCTGGGATGGGCAGTCCAGACTACACTGTGGATAACAAAAGTGGCGCAGCAAGCCCTTCCAAAGCACAGCACAGCCTAGTCCTGAGACCAAAAGCTTCCCAGCCAGGGTACTAATTGCTATTATCTATCCAAGAGCATGGACCCTTGGGCAGACTTGCTGCTATAACATCATGGATCTGTATCCCAGCCAACATTCTGAAGGTTCTTGACCTTCTTGATTAGGTTAAGTATTTTTTTTAAATTTTCCAATCAGATTTCAAACCTGACATTATTTCTCCATCTCCCCTGCTGCCTCTGGCCCCTGGTCTTTCTTGAAGTGCAGTACCAAAATTAGCAGTCCCATAGCTGAAAGTCTTACCAGCACTCAGATAAAAGAATTCTCTTTGCTCCTATCACAGCTTTCCTATCTCTAACACACAAGAGGAATCTATGGCTGCTTTTCTGTTCCTAACATGAAGACACAATTTATCATTAGAAAATTAATTCTCCCTACCCCAAGATACCTTACAGAGATAAGGAAAGAAAAATTAAAAAGGAGAGAGACGCACATCAAATACTGCTTTTCTTTTCCTCTAAAATTTATGATAGAAGAAACAAGCTTAAGGCAGGTTTGTGCACTCAACTGCTAAGCTATGCCAAACATTTTAGCAATTCAAAGCTCTCACCTTTTATAAAGGGCTATGACTTCCAAGGTAACTGAGGGCTGAATGGAGACTGGTAGATTTTCTTATGCTGTTGTTCAACTTTAGTCCTGAGGAAGGCACATCTGCCAGAAACTCACAAATTTAAAGAGGGAAAAGCCTTGGAAAAGTTATTTGCCTTCAACTTTATATATCCTGCATACAGACACAACTACAACCTCAGAGAGAACACTAGCAATTTATATGAATTGCAAATATACCACTTTTTAATAAATAAAAGATCAATACATCCTTTGAAATCATCCTTGCATCTTGTCTTTTGCTAACCCCTTACCCTTAGAAGCTGACATTACAAAACAGGATAACTTCTATTTCATCATCTTGCATGCAGAAAGGAAGCAGAATCTCTCATTATGATGGACAATGGGACTCAGTGCAGCTTCCTAAGTATTGAATAAAGTGAGCTCTTTTCTTTCAGGCACAGTAAAAAACATTTCAGCCTTTTTTTTATTTCCTCCTGCTCTTCTTAACACTTTGTATAGATTAATGAACACTGTTGTTTATGTACCCTACCCCTGAAGAAGCATGACCTTCAAGGCAGTTATGAAATGGAAGTCAGGAACTCCTCTGTACCCATTAGATTTATTTTAGAGTTAATCTGTTCTGGCTTTCATTGGTATGGTTTGGGGTTTTTTCTAATTGTAGTTAATTATCTATATACGACTGTTAAGGGGGTTTGCTTCCATTACCTTTTACCATGAAGTTGTTCTTTCATAAGCAAACAAACTGAGATCATTCCTCATTTCTCAGAGCACATAGAGACTTTTCACATTTCCTGAGTCAGTGCACAGCTGGTGCATCACTCACCAACCATCACAGACAGCAACACTGTAGTAAATTGGTATTAAATTATTCACCAAGCTCTGCGTAAAAGGAAGTTTAAATATCTTTCTGGAAAATGCTATTAATACCTGAAGAACCAGGCATATGAAGCAAAACCTGCTGAACACATCTCAGTGTACATACCCAACAGATCTAACTAAAATATGATTGTTGTGTTTCAGCAAATGAAGCCCCAAGGTAGCCTAAAACTGAAAGTAAATGTTTTGGATACTGGCTTTTTCTTTGGTTTTCTGGGAAAGTTGTTAAACATACATACAGAGATACATCTATTTAAAGTGTTCAAATTGATATCCTCTGATTTTATGTAAAAATAAAAATGACTCCATTGCTTTTACTACTGCAGTACTAAAGCACTGTAAGCTAGCTTTTTTCCTCTCTTCTGCAGTATCAGACAAACTCCTGCATTTTCAGTCACATATCTGCATCAGAGGCCAACTTTCAAAATTGCATCTCACAAAAGTAGTGAACAGTTAAAACCTCTGAAATGTTTTTAAAATCTACAAACATACATACAAGTATATGTTGCCTGAAATTACTACAGCAATAACCACAAAATTAGGATATCATATGAGATCACATAAATAATATTGCATTTCAGAACATAAGTTTAACAACTTAGTTTCAAATTGCAACAGGCTATTTTAATTTCTCTAGACACAATTTTTCCTTTTTAGTACTCCTTCATTGCACAAGCATAAAGTCAATAGGAGAGGTATTACTGCCTCATCCCCTTAGTCCTCCATTCCTCTCATTTTGTTTCATAAGTAGAAGGTATCAGGGCCCCTCTCAGCCAAAATTTCACATGAAACAATAGGAGATACAAGGAAAGAGCTTCATGCAGCCAGTTTCCCCCTCTCTGTCTCCTCATGTGAGGGGGAGTATTTATTCAGTCTGTTATGCCTGGGCCTTCTGGATAACAAGGACTTCATTGCTTTCCTTTGCCATGAGAGATGAGAGCTCATTTTCTGAGAAACTAATTTTGAAATTACTTGTAGCTGCAGTAATTTAAAGCAGGAAAAAAAAAAAGAAAAACAACAAGACAAAGTTATGAGTAGGCATTTGGTAATTTCCATTCTCTTCAAGATAGATTCCTTTTTTATGCAATGTGAAAGACAGAAAGCAGAGCTCATTGCCACAGCGCAATGCCAGCTCGGACAGAGAGCACCACGAATTTGTCCCAGCATTGACAGGAAAGAGACAACACTGCTTATTAGCACAAGTGAGATTCATTACTATAACCAAACAGCAGCATCCCCTACTCATAAATCCACAGGTAATCTTACATTGTTATAGCTGCAGTGCCTGTGCTTCCTCTTTGTCACTTATAAAAATAGTTTTTATTACAGTCTATTCTGGGTGAAGGTCAAGCGAGAGAGACAGGATTGGAAAGTGAAGTCTTTTAAATGGAGACAGCACATAGTGCAGACTCCTTTAATACAAATTCTCCTGCCTGCAGCATAAACCTTGACCTAGAAGGCCCCTGCATCTTGAGCATTTCAGGGCTTGAAATAATTTACTCTATATGCAAGAATTTACAAAAGATGTTTCTGACCTCAACTGCACAACCATTTGTTCTAATAGATGGAGGTAGAGTTACAGGCTGGTTTGGATTAGATTCCAATCTTCTGCCAAGGGCAGGGACATCTTCAATTTTCCCACATTGCTCAGAGCCCCATCCAACCTGGCCTTGAACACTCCCAGGGATGGGGCACCCACAGCTCCTCTGAAAAACCTGTGTCAGGGCCTCACCACCCTCCCTGGGAAGAATTTCTTCCTCACAGAAATTTGCTATCCACCCTTCCTTGGTTCAAAGCCATTACCACTTGGATAGTTCTCTTTTAGAGAGCACTTTACACTAGGGCTTGCTCTGTGATTGCCAGACTTGGGCTATTAAAGAATGGAAGAATGACTTGACAGGCTATGAAAGACAAAACCTTTCTCTATTGCAGCTCTATTGTTCAGTTTTCTAATTTACAGATCACAGTAGTAGAAAAGGTAATTCTATTCAAACACAAAGAAATGTGTTAAATTGTCTGAAAAAAATATTAAGTATTCTACAGAGAAAGGGAAAGAGGTGCCTGCTTGTCTTCTGAAATGGTACCTGCTTTTGAAATAGCCACAGAGGGATATTAAGTGAATCAATAAAACCAGTACATTTATCTGAAAGAGTGGGGACAGCCAGGGTCATAATTATTACTGATGTGTTGCTAATACACGAAAAACAGCAAAAGAAAAATGCTGATTGATTGCTATGAATTTCTGGCAGCTGTAGCTTTTGAAGCATGAAATACATTAGCATTGTATTCTAATGTCTTTGATAATTTTTCAGAACTGATGCTTGTCTTCTAAGCAAGGCATATTATTTATTTACAAAGAAGTCACTGGCTGTAAAATATTAAACATGTAGAAAATAAGCTGACCTCCATTTTTTTCTGCAAAATGACATTTCTTTGAAGGACAAAGGAAGAAATAACTTACACTGTTAGTGAAAGATACAGGTCTAATTTCATGTTCATTGTCCAAATACCTTTGCCCTTTACAGGTTATTAACTGTAACAAGCTCCTGGGTGAATTTATTGCATCGTTACACAGCAACTATAGAATATTTCTAGTAGAAAAACCCACGGTGATATAGCAGCTCTGTTAAAAGGAATATTTTTGAAATACAATGCCTGGTTTGTAAGAGTCATTAAATAAGTTTCTTCAGACCAAGTCTTCACATGTACCATAAAGGTTCTCAAGTGCCATAGCTTTGACTGCTTACACATTTATATCTTAATTTATTTGTTTTTTGTAAACCCCTATCATTCTCTATGTATAACTAACCACTCAAAAAAGTAAACCAAATTATTTTCTTCTTCTCCGATGATTTAAAGTTTGTTTCTGCTTGAACACAGAGATTATATTGGATACAAGATATATAATAGAAACTCTATTACAGGGATTTAAGCATTCAGAGCTGAACTGATGATTCTTTACAAAAATTTCTGCAAGCATCTCCAAAGAAGGAACAAGAACTATAAGGGAAGCATGACAGAGCCAGATAACCAGCAAGAGTAGGTGCTGCAGTCATTGTCATACCTTAAGCAACAAAGATGTCAAGAAATAGCAGTAACTCCAGTTTCCTTACACTCAGCAGGGTTAAATGCAGTGGTGTTAATTTCAAATCAGCAGACCAACCCCCAGACTGAGACTTTTTTTACATTGATGAAGACTCTGCATTTGTTTCTGAGATTTCCAATACAAATGCATGATTAGTGTAACAGAACTTCTGAATTATGAATCAATACAAATTTTATCCCCGTACAAAACTAGCAATGTCTCTGTCAGGTTGTTGGCCTCATTGGCACTTAAAGCACCTGTCTGCCCTTATGGCATTGCTGACTAATATTTGTATTCACATTATAGGTAATCCAGAGTTTTACACAGCTTTTTTCCTGACCTCTCCTGTGCCAAAGCTCAGAATTATCTGACCTAAATTTAATGGTGCTTTTAACTTCTCTAATTGGAGTGCTTGCCCATCCTGTCTGCAAGAGGAGAAAATGCTTGTGGGCCCTCGTTGTCTGCCCATAGTTCTTCCACTCTTGATAAAAGGATGGACAACTCCCACAATTTATGGTGAGGAAATCTGTATGGCTCATCTTTTTTGAGAAGAAAACAAAAGGCCTCTGCAAGGCATTCACATAAATCCTGCACAGGCAGAAAAAGCCAAAACTGAAGATATCACTGCTCACAAGGGCACAGCTCCCTGTGTGAATGCCAATACAGAGACCCTGCAAGCACTCAGGTCTGGAAAACCATCACCACAGCAAAGACACATCCATGAGGGTAAAAAAACATCTCTCACATGAAGTAACAAGGCAAAGGCTCCAGCTACTACATAAAAAACCTGCCATTCTTCACACTCACCTTTAAGGGCTCTGGAGGGACAATCCCAAAGCCAGATATCTCAGATCTGCCTCTCGAATCCTCGCTCTGTAATCAGCAGAGATTTATTTCCACCTTGTGTGGTCTCTGGTGCTGGCACAACAAAGCACAGCAGCATCATCTGAGTGTGACAATTCACATGCCTCCACCTCAGCACCCACTCACAGCAGTGTGAGAGAGACCCTGGGGTGGGATCCAGACTGTGGCTCCAATTCATGAACTCATATTAATATTTTAACCTTGTTGGTACATTCTGAATCTTGTTTAAACGTATGAGATCAGACTGTGAGACTAAACAGACATTCACAAAAGAGACAGAAAAATGTTAATGCAAAATATTTCAAAGGAAGAAAAATAAATTTTGGCTTGCAGCACAGATTCAGGATAGCTAACATTAAGATCATGGGCTTTTTCTGTTTCTTCTAAAGTTCTGCACACACATCACCTGTGCTGCCCATCTCTTCAGGAAACCTGATGTGTGTATAGGCAACACAAGTTCTATAAATTCAAGGCTAACAGCTAAAACTGCAAGCTTCATTGTAGTTAGCATTATAGTGTGATTTTCCATTCTAGCTTGCCTAAGGCATTGCCCAGCCAGGATGGCTCCCTTGCAATAGGAAAACTTGGCTGTCATGGCATGACACCCATCGGTGAGGGCACCCAGCTGCTGACACTGGCACACTGTGACTCCTGGGACAGCGCTTCTCAGCCTCATCACACCTTGAAAGTATTTCAGCAGGCACTGAAAATCCCCACCAGAGCAGATTGCAGTGTCCTGTAGGACACAGGGCAGCAAGGCTCGACATGTACAGCCAGAGGAAGGAAACCACACACTTTGCAGTAGTTCTGAGGCCTGTCAAATGGCTTCCTCTGGCACTAATGAAGATTTGCAAGTATTTGCCTTCAGCACAGTCCCAGCCAGAGCCCCACAGGAAGCCAGAGCTGGTATCTGCAAATCTATTTCTGCTCCTTCAGAAGCTGCAATATCAAACCACATTCCCAACATGCAAAAGGATTTTTACCTTCCACAGCCTAAAGGACCCTTAAACAAATTAAGCCAGCTGTTAAGAAGGTAATTTGTACTGAAACGAATCTATAAGAAACAGCAGGAAATCACAAGGAACAATTCTCATTTTCTACTAGGCTCCTGCCTTCCCCTCTTCAGAGGACAGATTGGAAAAAGCTTCACATCCAAATCACATCCTACCCTGGTTCTTGCTGGGCATTCTGGCAAAACCCTCTGGGACTAGGATTTAGACAGATTTAAACTGTCCTTAGTGCCTTGGTAGTGCTGCAGAATAATATTCAGGAATTTTAATTTACAGCTTATTGAAGTATTCAGGTGTAAATAACAAAACACAAGATAAAAAATAGGGCTCTCCTGACTTCTCACACTGACTACAAGAGGAGGATTAGAGTCTCATAAATAGTCCCATATTTCCCTGTTCTGATGTTCATGGGAAAATATGTCTAAAATGATGCATGCAGGAGCACAAGGTTTATGACATTTTAAGCCAGAATGATCAGTTAAAGAAATGAAAATTTAGGAAGATGGCCTTCTCCAGGAACTGACCCCCCTACTTCAATATCAGCAGTAGATTCTTTAGATACAAACAGCCTAAAGCAAAAATTATATTTCATTTTTAATCAGAAGATATTTTTGTTATTTCAGGCTGTAAGAGTATAGTAGAAATAAAAGAATGATGTGTAGAGTTTTATTTGGCTGTTGTTTTGTGGTGGTTTTGTTTTGGCTTCTAAATGCTTAGTTGTTGTTGGTTTTTTAAATAATAGAAAAAAGTTACAATTTCCAGGAAAGGTTTGATGCTTATTTCATTTGCTCTAATTTTACATCTCTGCAATGCCCCAAGGCATATCTGCAATCTGCAAATTGTTCTATAAGTGTGGAATAACTTTACCAAAGACAGCAAACTGTAATTTACATCAGTGTAACTAAGAGCTAGGTATATCTGCTAGTTTTTAATGGCCTACCCAGCTTATTCTAAATGCTATTAAAGTGACAAAGTAAAATAAACCAAAATGAAATGGAGAATTCCTCTGTCTCCATCTGCACATTACAACCAGATATTGCATAAAATATATTTATCAGCACTGTGACCAGCTATAAAACATCGTCAGTGCAGAATGTTTATGTACTGTAGCATAGTAAAATTGTCCCCCTGTTAACTCTAAATCAGCTTCTGAACAGGTATTGGTGCTTCTTCATCTGCAGGCTTGCTCGAAGGGAAATGTCCTTTATGATGTCTGGAATATCATTTTTGCTGTGAAGGATGTCACAGGTGAATTGCGACTTCTCATAAAGGTAAAAATTGCTGGATTTGGTGTTAATAAATCTTAGAGACAGATCACAGCATTATTTGCCTTTTTCTTTTTAAAAAAATGTTTAAATTTAAAGTGAAAAGCTCAAGACCTGTAAACTTCAGTTTGATTAATATAGTGTGTCATCTGCATAGTGCAGCTAAAGGAATTCATGCTGTTACCTCGTCAGATCTCATAAACAAGAGAGTGCCAGGACCTGTCACCATCCTCACCACACAGTCTGTGTGACTGTCAACTGCATCCAAACTTCTGAATTAGCTTAGGCAAAATGCAAGGAAAAAGCAAAAGCATAACCTTTGTCACTGTCTCATCATTATTTCCTGACTCAATCGAAGATTAGGATACATCCAATACTGATCAGATGGAAAAAATACATTACAGGGTTCACTCCCTCCCTCCCCAAAGCAAAATCTAAAGTATCAGAGACCAAAAAAACTCCTCTACGTAACAAAATACTCTTTGTGATCCTGAACTGGTTTTTGGCAGCACTGTGTCTTCTCTGGCATTCTCCACACTCTCATTGGGAGAACTAAAATTCAGCAGTAAAGAAAGCAATCTGTGTCATACAGTTGCATAAACACCAGCTTCACAAAACTAACAAGTTAAAATGCTCTTTAATGCCACATTGACAATGGAAAAAACTTCCAGTAGCAGATCCAGATGCAAGCTGACACCTCAGTTTTCACAGCACATTGAACCCTAGAGACTTTGCACCAATAATTCTTTGGGAAAGAAGAGTCAAGTTTTCAATTGAATAAAAATTTTACCCTTTATTTTGTATCAATTTGAACTAGCAATTTTAAGCAAATACTTTAACTGTCATAACTATATCAAAATAGTAACAGAACCTCAATTCTGAAAATCTTGCCTTTTTCAGTCATCTAATGCTTTAAGTACTAATTTTCAGTCTTAGTAACCTTCTCTTGTTATTCTTTCTTCCTCAGAGCCCTATGGATAGAAATTATTTTAACCTATGTAATCTCAAGTGTTTTTCTAGTGTGATATAATAAAGCTATTTTCCCTTTCTATAGGCATAACAGAAAGTTCTTTAACAGAGAATTATTCTGTGCTAGTAGTATGAAGATCCAGACACCTTTGATTTAAAGTGAAATCTAGCATTTCAGAATTAACATCTTCCTTGAAAATTAAGTTTATCATTGTCCATACATCCATTTTTTTTCTGTGTAGCATTTTTTTTGCTTGATCATAAAGTAATTTCAATTACAAAAAAAATTGTATCCATAATTGAAATAATTTAAAAAATAAAAAAGTCAGAATTAGTCATATCACGTTTCCCTTTCTTTCCCAAAGCTTTGTTATGTATATATAAAAAACCACACCACAATGCTTTGCATCACAGTAGCACAAGACAGTTCTATTTTAGCTAGGAGGACAAGCTCTGACACAAAACTGCATAAACTAAGAGTAACAGGGTTAGTAGGTTTAGAAAATGTAGGTTTTTTTAAGGAAGATAAACTAAGGCAGAGCTCTGAATTTTCAAAACCTTTCATCACCTTTATTACCTTAGGTAAGAGCAGATACACAACCACTACTGCTCCCATTATAGACTCAAGGCACAGTCCTGGGGTAAGAGCAATAGTTTATAAAATATGAGCCTCCAGCACTGTCAAAAAAACCCAAACCAAACAACTTAACCCCTCCAAAAACCTCAATCAAACAAACAAAATATTCAGGGTATAGATACAAAAGACATGTACTTCAGAGTAGCCATAATTACATTTTTTTACAAATTTTCTTTTTCTGGCCAAGTGGAAAGACATCTTTTCTAGCTGACCAGAGCTCTTTTTACTCCACTTTATTGAAATTGCTTCATTTTTTTTTCCATCTCTCAAAGTAATCAGAAGGCACCAGTCTAGCATTTTTTACCAAATTAAGATGGTTTCCCACTTTTTTAGCACAGGAAATAGCATTTCTATGAAATGAACACTTCTACAGCACAGCGGCAATAGTATTCCTCTCCCTGCTCCAGCAGGGGTCCTGGGGGCACATTTCCCACCCAGGGCCTCCTCCCTCCTGGCTCCCAGGTGCTCTGAGGAACGAAGATGTCCCTGCTAAAGCAGCATTTGTTCCACAGGCGCACAAGGGAGAGCCCGGCAGGTTCCCTGCCAGGCTGCACGGTGCTCCCCCTGCCTTTCCCTCTGTCCTGATTAAAGTTTTATGTGACCTTTTCACAGCAAACACCGCTCACACTGCCCAAGCAGGCAGAAATAACCAGCTGGTGTTTCAAGCCATGATCTTCTCCCCAGAGCCCGACGTGGAGCGCTCTCAGTTCTAAACAGCATTTCAAGCACCAGGATGTTACCAAAGGGAAGTGTGGGCACCACTTTTACCCTTCACTGTTCTAGTTCACCTCATTTAAGTTTTCATATCATTCTTCTTTCTCTGGTCACTTGGATTTTTAAGTGCTAACAAGTTTTTCTTGGCCTTCAGGAAATTGCCTGTGAAAGTCGCAGGCAAATTCCCTCCAAGGATCTTGGCTGAACAAATGAAGCCAGAACAGTTTAAAGTGTCACCAAATTGACTGTACCAGATGTGACACAGCACAAAATGAGCACTGCAAGGTTGCACCAACCAATTAGATAGTTATTACAAATTTTTTAAAATATATAACTTCCTCTGGCTACAGAGGTATATTCTCCTCTGTAACTAAAAAATGGACTGTCATAATCACCTATTTTATAGCAAAGGAATTATTTTAATTTAGTAGCTATTCACAGGTAGACTGGTGACTAATTTCTAGTTTGAATATGGTTCATTTATTAATAAGCTAATTAAAGTTAAGATACAAATGCTAATTTTGAGAACAGGAAGAATTACATAGGGAGAAAGAGAGCTGGATGCTGGTCAAAATGCTCAAGTAAATGTTAGCAGACTGAAAGCAATTACATTGTCAAGATCTGTCAAATGTGTTTGTGCTGGAAAAACTACTTTGTTTCTTATTTTCATTTGGAAAAGTCTCATCTGTCACATTTTCTGTCTTTCTTTTCTCACAAGTACTCATAAACTGTGAGCAGTGATGCAGCTTAGACCCTCAGCACTCTTCTGTGACCTTTTCAGTCACACCATTACACTGATGAATTAATCCAGAGCACAACAATGCAAAGGGAAATATTAAGGCAAGCATATAACGTCATAAAATAATTGGCATGCAAAGTGTTACATCTATCACTTGCATTATTGAATCTGTGATCAGGATTCTTCAGATCTGCAAAGCACTGAGTTACATAACTGACTTACATCCATATTCACACAAATGACCATTGTCTGGGGGTTAATTAAAAAAATCCCATTACCTGCAGTGCCTGTCCAATGCCAAAATGCTTTGTACTTATTCTAGATAGAATCAAACATGCAGACATGAGCTAGCTTCCCTAACTCCATCCATGACCAGCAATGAGGATATAATGTTTCAACAGCAACAAAGCCACTAGCAATACGTTAAAATAGATTTTAAGATAGCTTAATTAATAAATAAAATTCATCACAAAGAGTGCAAATTGGCTTCCTATTTATTCCAGGCCCTAGGTAGATCTGATGGATCTTAGCCTTTGCTGTATTTCAGCAGCATATTCAGAGTGCTCACAATTTCTCAGGCAAAGCAGAACATGTAGCTCTCTGAAGATTTCTTATGAGGTGCATCATAAGTCAGTTGCATTTACTTAACTAGCACATTTTCAGGAATGTTGAGCTCATGATCTCCATGATTAATAGTGATATGCTTATGAAATGCAAAGAAAGGAAATTAACTGCTCTGTCCCTGAAGAATCGCTGGCTTTACCAGATAATTAACAAGTTCTGCATTTTTAGCTTATGATTAGCAGCAATCAAAAAGATGATCTTCATTATGCTGCTTTTTTCCATCAAGACTTCTGCAGCAGATAATGAAGACAGCAAAGGAAAGAGCAGAGCAACCCAAGGAGATGAGTACATACAATGCAACAGAGCACAGCAACATCCTCATCTATTCCCCAAAGAATGTCTAAATACTGGAGTATTCTAACTACTTTTAACTGTACACAGAACTCTAAGCAAAGATTGTACTTCAAATTCAACCCTCCAGGAATTAGTTTTCTAGCCTATTTTATAACCCACATAAGATCTAAAGGCAACAGCTGATTGGGAGATGAGGTACAAATGAAATGAGGTCAATATAACAAACTTGAAACATAAAATACTGTATGAAAGATTACTATTCGGACTGTACATGTTGTGTAGCAATTCAATGCTTAGATCTTTGCATTTTTCCTGTACCAAAGAACATCCTTCACTTCCAGATTTCAGCAATTCAGGTTGTTGGAGGTTAATTCTTTTCAAAAACCTATTGCTGCAAAATGCAGCTCACAGAGTACAATAGGGAATAAGCCTTTGTTGTTGTTAATGTGTTTCTTGCTTCAGGGAAGACACTTAAAATTCTTAGTTCTCAAGCATTACTTAAATTGGTGACAAAAAGACATTTTAATTGTTTTCAAGACTGGAACATAAGATTTTAGAATCTCTAAATGTGACATCTCTGTAGCTGGAGGTATGCATTATTTAACCAGAACAATAGTTCTCATTAAAACTTAACTTAATTTTCAGTTTTCTGAAAACATCTGCTACTCATGGGATCTGGTTTTGTAATTATAATACACAAAATTTCTCTAGTGATGCTCCTTTAGTAGCAAAACCAAGAGGTTTCTAGGATTTCTTCATAGCTTTGATAAACTAAATGTTATTGCAAAAGAAATAATTAGTAGGTATTGTTATAGTTATTTTAAATTTATTATTTAAAACCTGCTGCCACAGCTCTTGACTTAGTTACCATCATTTAAACAAAGCTCGGCAATCATGTCTTTACAGAGGTTTAATGAAAACAAATTCTTTTCTAAGGCATATTTTGAAATTAATACATGACAAGTCACAAGCATAATCTGAAAGCTGTACATGTGCCAGGGATGCAGAGGATACAGATGTCAAAGCATTGAAAGATTTGGGGCAGTTTGTAGCACTTGATAGCAAAACTATTTGAAAGGGATTAAATAGTTTGGGAAGAGGCATCATAAGCATTTTTTATAGGTTTTGATACTGATTTTCTGGATTAGCAGGTTTGCCAGCTTGCCAAAAACATGAAATACAAAACACAGTACTGATCTCGTGACTGAGAGCTGTGGTGATCCCAACATAAAAGTTTCCAAACTATACAAGCCAGGCCTGCTTTTTTACCCCAAAACAGATTTACAGCAAAAGGATGGAAGCTTTTACTTGTGAGTTTTGGATAATGCTTTTCTTTTGCTGAGAATAAAAAGCTAAAACCATCATCCATGGTAGGATAAGTGTGTAAATGTTGATTCTCAACAACATATTTTCCACTG
The DNA here is from genome assembly GCF_901933205.1 of Camarhynchus parvulus. Lineage (NCBI taxonomy): Eukaryota > Metazoa > Chordata > Aves > Passeriformes > Thraupidae > Camarhynchus > Camarhynchus parvulus. The sequence goes on from NC_044579.1 coordinate 13,708,552, forward strand.
ATGGCACATGTCTCAGTTTCAATAAAAGTAACATTAAAAACCATCCAGATGACATTTCACCTACATAGTACCTGTACAGCCCAGGTGAACTGGCTGTGGAAAGGGACAGGCATAAGCAGATATTTCTGATAGGAAACACATCCACATGGCTACTGGCATATTCCAGTGCCTCTGGACTGACTCCTCAAGCACCACAAACCAGCTGACAGACTCGCATCTATATTGGATGGAAATTTCCTATCATTATCTTTTAGTGAGAAATGAGTTTTGATGAAGCAAGATAAAAGTGTTTTGCTAAAAACCTTCAAATACAAAGCTGATTGAACTTTTCCAAATGAAAGGAGTTTTACCATATTTCCATTTCTGTTTCTTTTTGTTCCAACAGCATTTGAAACTGACTGCACATCTTTTAATCTTCTCAAATTGAGCTCCATCAATTCCTTCATCTGTACTTTTCACTGGTAAATAAGGTTCCATCTGGGCTGTAGAAGCAGATGAGGAGGGCACAGTGGGACTGAAAGCTTCCAGCAACCAATTGCCCTGAAATGTGCTCTGGTCTCTGAACACTCTGGACCCAAGCAGATAAGAAACCAGCTGAGGCAATAATCACCTTCTTTTTATTATTTCCTCCTATTATGCCTTCTATTTCCATTGTGGGTCTCATCCCCAAGCCACAAATTATTTCTATTTATTTTCTATTTCATTTTATAGACAAACATTTTATTCAGATTCAAATAGTCCATCTTCCTAAGGTGTCTTGGTAAATATCACATATGCCATAGAGCAGTGCTAAACCTAATGAACAGATTATATATGGGCTTTTAAAGTGGATAAACAGACAAAAACTATGACAAAAAGATAGCACCATCTGCACTACAGTGGTTAGAGAGGCACCGGTTTCTATTTCCAGAACTATCTGGGCCACAGAGGCTGTATCCACATAGTCTAAATCTTAGACTATGTGGTAGTAGTGCTGAAGTCACATTAAGGGATAGGGTTTGAAAAAAATCATAAGTTTCATTAACAGATTCAGGGGACAAGAATAAGATGTATGTGTTGCCTGTGCAGCAGACATGATGAACAGAAATCCTGCAGAAATTTCATGTTTTGCACTAAGACTGAAACAGAGCACTACTAGGAGCCCCCTTCTGCTTGGCCTCTCTCACTCCTCCCACCAGGATCAGCCACCCCACCAAGAGAACTGAAAAGAAAAAGGTTAGGTGGACACTTGGGGTTATATTTAGCCATTGCCTAGTCATTATCTCCAGTTCATCTCTTCCTTCCAGTAAAATCTCCATTAGCACAGCTGAACTGAAACCTCTAAAATCTTTAGATCCTCCCTGAGGTCTAAATGAGATGAAACACAGCACAAAGAAATGCACAGGAGCTGCTTCAGGACCAGAAGCATCACAGTGGGAGTTGAGGCAGGGAGTCATCCAGAGCTGGGTGAGAACACCACCTTTGTTACCCCAGGAGGTTGGTACTGTCTACTTCTCTGCCTCAAGGCCTCCTGTTTCACGTGTATTTCATAATTTGAAGACTTCCTAATCCTGTGATACTTCTCTCTAGTTTATATGTTGAGACAAATGAACAAACCCTTAAAGCTTGCCTGGTCTGTGAAGTGTAAATAGAGTTGTGATATTCACTCTATTTTTTTTTTTTTTAGGTTTTTTTTTGGTTTTTTTTTGTTTTTTTTTTGTTTTTTTTTTTTTTTGTTTTTTTTGTTATTTATATAAAAAGTTTGAATCACTTGGAAGTTAAGCCAGGACTCGTTGTCCTGTCCCCAAACACAAGTCTATCTTTTCCTCCAGCAGCAGTCACAAAATCCCCCAGGGCTCCCCAGTGGTGCACACCCGTGGCCAGTGCTCAGAGGGTTTGGACGAGGCTGCCCAGGATGCCCCTGGTGGGCTGAGCCCAAACCTCACCCAAAGACTACAACGAGGTTTGGGGAAGGCTGCCTTGCCTTTTTTCATGGTAGGCTGCCAACCATCTTCTCAAGCAAGCCAATACATTAAAGATAAGGATTGTGTTTGTTTGTTCTTTTTTCTACTGAAAGCTGAGTAGATGGTAAATTATGTTTGTACCAAATTGTTATTAGCTGTTGAAACCTACTGCTTGGGTTTTTTTCTTTAACAGTTTAAACCAATATTAAGGACAAAAACAGAATAAAAATAGTTATGCATCTTTTCACATTCAAGTGAAGAAAATTATTTTGCACAGCAAGTATTGAGATCAATTAAAATCCTTTACTTCAGCTATAATTAACAAGCTTCACAAGCATAAAGTGATTTAATTTCCTGTATCAAACCAAATGCTGTTTTCTGTCAGTAAATGACTATTCTCTTACAGCAACACACATTAATAATTTATCATTGCTGCATATTCAAACAGATGGGACTCAATGAAAACTTCTAATGAAAATTGCATTAACTTACATCCAGCATGTACAATCTTTAAAGGAATAGTATTTTCTTAAATGCTAAGCTTTTTCATTGCACAATTTCCTAATTAGAGTTAAATCGGTACATTATCAAAATAAACCAGTCCTTACACTGGGTGAAAAGAAAAAAGCAATCTAATACAGTTGTAAAAATAAAAACAAATAAACCCAAGGCCTACTCCTTCAATAAATAACTACAAAATAATTTTATGAGCGTTTATGCTTACTAATAGTCATCTTTGTATTTGATTTAACTTTGATGAGGTTCAATTAATCTGGCAAGTGATGTGCACACTGTAGGATTTCACTCTCTGGGATGGCAGAATAGAATATGAGCACAAAAACCTCAGAGAAGCACGTGATGGAGATCTCGGTCACTCACTATCCTGCGGTGCAGAACAAGGCTGCAAGACCAGAGGTACTGCAGCTCACTCACTGACAGAGAGGAGAACCTTTCCTCTTCCCACCACCTCCTTTTTTAGTTCCCCATTTCCTTTTAAGATCTCAAAGGATAGAAATCAAGTGAGGGGAGTTTGTGTGTGTGTGTGAGAGATTACTCTAGTTCAATAAGGCTGAAAAAGACAGTGAGAAAGAAGGAATTTGTTTTTCTGATCTTAGGTATACTGAAGTCAATAGGAATTAATTGACCATACATATTTTCATTTCAATGCTCCCTATAAAAGCAGCAGCACAACTGGCCTCTAATACTGCAGTTTTAAACTCTTACCTGGGAAATCTTTGGAGACCTGCCAGTGTAAGCAGCAAATAAGCTTGATAATTCTACAAGAAAAACCAAAACCTCAATCTGTAATATGCCTACATCATCAATCCCATTGTGATAAAAGCCCCCTCCTTTAGTTTCACAAGGGATATTCACTGCAATGACACGACATGACATGGAAACACTTTTCTCTCCTGAGCATTTTACCATTGCAGCTGGTACCATTTGTCCTTATTAAGCACATTCATACAAAGAATGAATTCTGCTCTTGTTTTCTCTGTGTTTTCAAGTCTGAGGGGCTAGTGCTGCAAAGTGCTGAGTACACTGACTGCTCCAAGGACACCCACAGCTCTGAATGCATGCACAGCCACAGCCAGGATTAAAGGAATTTCCCATGTAAATGCTTGCATCCACATTGTGATCCCTTGCTGGTGAGACAGCACACATTAAGCACATGATTAGAGCAAGCACATAAGTCAGAGAATCTTATTTATGCAGATGGGATGAAAATATCACAACAGGATCCCTTATCTCCCTGAGCAGTCAACAGAGATACTGGTAGGAAAAACATTCATGTTTGTCTCCATTACCTAGGATGCCTGAATTCAACATTTTCATTCTACATCAAGTTCTTAAACTGCAAAAATAAAAAAATCCTTAAGATAAATACTCTGCATTTGCAGCAGACCAAAGAGCAATTGTTCATTCACATCTCCATTACACCTCCCTTTGAAAGGGCAAGTTTTAGAACTCCAAAGGAAATTAAGTAAAATAAGTTATTTGAAACTGAGGGGAAATGAGTGAAGAAGGAATAAATAGAGCTTTTTAGGACATGGTGAAAGTGCCAGCTGATATCACACAGCATTGTCTTTAAATAATATCCACACTGAATGCCAAAAAATACCTGCTTTCTGTGTGGTTCTTGACACATGCCATAACTCAAAAGTTTACTGTATTGCACTATGAGAATAAAGTGCACTAAAAAACTAAAAAAAAATATTATAAATGCAGTTTTAGAAAGTATTTTTTGATACAAAATCCACAATGCCATTCCTTTTAGATTTTTCTACATAAAATAACAGTGCATTTATTGGAGTTTTGCAACATGGCCCCAGAATTCCCTAACTGCTACTCTAGAAATAAGCCTCAAGGATTTGAATATCCCATCTTAAATAAATGTTCGGTTCCTGGCTTTGAAAAGTATGATACTCAATCTGTTTTTAAAGAAAAAGCTGTAGAGAATGTGTTGACATAAGTCTTCTGGATAAATTTTTCCTCTTCTAACAAGATCACCCATGTGTATTTTTCTGACAGGGACCAGAAACAGAAAATAACTCCCTTTACATTGCTCTATCACAATGCAACCTCAGAAAGAACAATAAATTAAAAAATCTGTTGCCAAAAATTGAGTTGTTTGTTTCTTGGCTCTCCCAGATGGAAAACACTTTTGTTAAATCATTGCAAGTGAAATTAGGCAGCTCGTTACTGAAGCCTAGTCATTCATTAGCATTTTAAATTCCTGCAAAGGGACAAAATACTTGAGTATCTGACTGTCTGAATATTAACAGATAATGTTTTCTGTTTATATGCAAATACATAAAATCTGTATCAGAAGTTAAAGAACAGTGAGGAAAAGTGGGCAAAATCTTTGCTTTTTCAAAAATTCTTAGAGCTCACAATGTTCCCTTAATTATTATTTTTTCCCCTTATCCTTTTTATTATTTCCACATCATACCTATTTTATAACTCTGCCCAAAACAAGATCTTTGTGCTTTCATTTGCCATAAGTCTTAGAATTGGCTATAAATTAATATATTTCTTCCAACATACAGATCAAAAATGGACAGACTTAACTGAATTTGTACTATTGAGACTTAGCACATTTCTTCAACATTACACTAGGAATATATACACAAAGATATATGGAGAAGACAGAATTATGGAGGAAGGTATCAACTCTTAATTAATAAAGTATAAGAACCTATTGTCCTGGTCTAATAGCAGGAAACAAATGAGAGTCAACCAACTGAATCTAATACTAGATTTTATCTGCCTAGAAGAAGAATCCCACCATAAGTGGGCAAGGAAGAAAGCTCAATAACAAGTCTGCTCTCTGTGCAACTATTACAATGACTTTGGCAAAAGCTGATAGAAAGATTTCAAAAAATTTTCCCAGAATTCAACATCCTTGCCAGATCATCTAAATTACAGGTTTCAGTGACTTTGGCATCTGCCATCTGGGGACAAGCTAAGCACTTATTTTATATTACTGTCCACTTTATACTGCTAACTGAAGAAGGGAAAAAGCTTTCAGCATCACAGCCATGTGTGGCTTTTGCTGATGGGGTACTGGCCAATATGCTGTTACAAAGTCAATTTTGTGCTATTTTTGCTGCTTTACTATGGGAGAGGGTGTCCTACAAGAGAGAGGCAAAACACATCTCCAACCATTTCAGGCCTGTGAGGCAGGAGCTGGCAGACAGAGCCTTTTTCCCTGTGTCCCCTGCTCCTTTAAGTTTTAGAGGAATGGTTGGTTACTGATCAGTCTCAAAATGTACCAGAAGTTGATAAGTAAACACTCCAGCTTCTACAAATTGACTGAGATTTCTAGGAGTAAAAGCACGAATTGCAACAAGGATGGCATTCCTAATTAAACAAATATAATCCCTTCTTTCCTTCAACTTCCTAATTTCTCAGGCTTATGCTTGTAGCCTCTAAGATATGCTGCTTTAAAAAATACATCACAGCAACAGCATAAACTGGTATCACATTGCTAGCAGTCTCCTGAAAGTATGAAACTGCAGCAAAATGTATAGGCAATAACACCATGTATCACCTTCCTGCTCTGTGAGCAATCTTCATTTCAAGAGCATTTTCAAAGCACCAATACCACAGTGCTAAGTACTAATAGCCCAGGCAGGCAGGCTCCCACCATGCTAATTAACTCACCTAGGGGTTCTAGCTACAGCCCACATGCACAATTTCAAAGCTTTTCTCTCCCCTCCTACACCTTTGTCTAATATTTTTCCCTATAATCACACTCAGAAAGAAAATTATAAAGCCAAGAATGACAAGTGTGTCTTGCCTCAGCTAAAACTATTCAGAAATAGTAAAAGGCAAGATCAAGAGGCATAGATATAGACAGGCTTTTTGCCCTTCTAGCAACAGAAAAATAAGTTAAACTGTTGAAGGCCATTTGATGAGGAAAATGCATGGTTTCTGTTTTTCTGGTTGAGAGTCCCAAGGATTTCCACAGCTCATCTTCTGTAGAGGTCAAATCCAATCCATGAAATTTCCTCCAAACATACAGCCTTTTTACTGCAGCCATACACCACAGTCAGCACCCTCCTACTCATCTACAGAAGACTAATCACCCCAGGGTGCAGCTCAGTATAAATGGCTGTAACAAGGACTTTGCACAGCAACAGCAAGAAAAACATCCCCAAGGTGTCCACAACAAAGCCAGGGCTCAGATTTCCCTGGGGAAGCTCTTTAAGTCAGTCTTATGTACACATTGTTCACAGTTCATTTCCAGTCTCCGCTTCCCAACAGGCAGGTGTTCAAAATGCAATGTCCAGCTTACCTCCCCACTCTGTCAGACATGGGTGTGGAAGGGACCAACTCCATAAACCAGGCACAGCACAGCTGAGACAGCCACGATTCACAGCAAGGCATCACACAATTTCAGGAGGCTGCAAGTATCTGCCCTTCTGGTTCTTTAGCCCAGCCTTTTATCCCCTCCTGTTGATGCACTGCACCTGTGTGCCCTCTGCTCCCTTTGGTGGTTGGTCAGTGCCCCTGGGCACTCCATGGCTCATTGCTGTCAGTGCTGCTCACTGCTGCTCACAGCTGAAACCAATTGGAGATGGGGCTCAGCCCATCCCAATCACCACAAACTGTGTGCCTACATAGACAGGGTAAAACCCAGAAATGCACATTAATTTGCTAATCAGCCTTCTGGAGCAGATCAGAAGACACAGCAGAAATCTTTATGTTTTCAGGTACTATTTTTCCATTTTCTGTAAGAGGAAAATTTCCATTTCTGTAATGTAAGAGGAAGAACCCCATACAAATTCTCTGGTGACAAGAAACAGATACCCTAACTGCAGAAAAATCTTGATTTGAGAACTTAAATTACCCTTAGAGGAATAATTCAAAACTCAGAGCTAAAGAGCTGCTTTAATTTCCCCCTACTGTTTTTTTTTTTTTTTTTTCTGCTTTACTGCAACAAATACAACACAACTGCACAGTTAAAATGGTCAGAATCCATCACTCAAGAGAGAATAAATTGTTTTTACAGTAGTCTCTCTTACCTCTGAGAAGCATTTTCTTTTGACTGCTTTGGGTTTCCTCCAGATGAAGGGGCAACTGGCAGGTCTTTGTTGATAGATGCTGACTACAGGTCATGTGAATCAGCGCAGGTAAATCTCAGATTTTCAGCTTTCTGGTGCATCACAGAGTAGCAGATCTATTGCACAACATCTGGAAAGTGGATTGGAAAATAATTCAAGATTAATAACTTTCACATCTTGCTTTACTGTTTCAGGGAAAATTGCCAACAATGGAATGACACTAATTATTACATAATCAAGATTAGTCAGTGAGCCTAATTTGTGTGAAAGATAGTGGGGCTGAAGGCAAAAGGAGGCAGCTTTAGTCAACCTCTAAATATGAACTCCAGGGAGCAGTTCATGCAAAAGCATTTGCCTTCCAGATTGCCAAGAGGCAGCTCTCCTCTTTCATAACTCAGGTCCTGCAGATCACTCTAGGCTGGCAAAAGGCAAATAAAGAAAATTTCAAGATCATGAACTCCATTATGGGATTTTAAATACAGGGTAGAAATCAAGATGGCAGTGGAAACAGTGCGTCCTACTCAAACACATTTTTCTCCTAATACAGAATAAATACTTAGAGATATTTTAATACCACATATTCCTACTTATTAAATATAGCATTTAGGGTGTAAATACTATTGCTAAAGTTCTGAAGATCAAAATTTAGCTCATTAGTATGAATCCATTTGCATTGTGTGTGAAAGAGTGTGAACTCTCATAAATCATTCATAAAGGACACTTCTATTTCTCTTCCCACAACTCCTTGGTATTATTGAGTTCTTTTCCAGATGTAAGAATATACTGCAGCTAAAGTCTCTGCTCATTAAGTATCTCAGTTCAGTTCCCAGCTAAGCTGATCCATTTCATTAGGGACCAAACACACTGAAATTATACAAATATTTTCTTCTACTTAAATGGCAAAAAAGAAAAATCCCAGCCTAAATAAAAGGGATCCTTGGCTCTGCATGCACATGCAGAGCCTTGCTTTCAGTAGAACTTTTCTCAGTTTTACATTCAAATTCATATGAAAGCAGAAGAAACAAACCAATGCAGACTGACCCGAAGGCAAATTAAAGAAAAAATTTGAAGGTTAGAATGGTTTCCCTGTTTATGATCACAAAATTAAATCAGCCCCAAAAATCCCAAGAACAGCAAAATATCATTTAACTGAATAATATATTTAGATAGTATATAAAATATAAAATATGACAGACTTTAAGGTGGCAAAATATTGAAAACCCAAAACCAAACTTGCCTATAGTCAAAAGGAATCAGTTCCCAAAGAAAATTAACTAAAATGTTGTTATTTTCCTGCAAATTTAATTATTTTTTAATTTCTTAATTTACTCTGCTGAACAACTACTGTTCATAATGCAACATAAGTAGAACTGGAAACTAAACTTTTTATACCATAAAAAAAAATTAATTCAATTCTTTCTTCAAAGTCCTAAAATTTACAGTTGTACTCATGGGTATTTTTACTTAAGTAAAATTGGAGTCCTTGTTCATGTTGCAGTTCAAAGATTTGTTGTTGTATTTAGTTCAATCACAACAGCACATAATATTATATCATGCTCTTATCAGGATTCTACATTTTTTAAGGAAGAGATGGTAAAAAAGGTGAAACCAAGAAGGCAAAGAAATTCAGTGTATTTTCTTCTCCATACACAGTTTCAACAATAGAATTATTGTCCAGCTGGAGCAACTTTATGACTCAATACATTTCAAAACCACTTTCAGAACATAGCAAAATAGTATAAAAAATAATTCATCCTCAAGTTTAATTTCACATCTAGAACATAATGGAATATTTAATGCTTGTCAAGTCAACTCTGCAAAGTTACCTTATACTGTTCAAATGTGGGGGAAATGGGAAACAAGGGCATATTTGCCCATCAGAGGGTACAAGACTATTTGTGTGTGCATACATATATATATATATGTGCATATATATATGTGTATATATATGTGTATATATATGTATATATCCTACTTAAGGCCGTTTTAAAAGCTTACAAAACCAAGCTCCAAAGAAGCCCCCAGCCATGGTTTATTTGCTCCTCCCAGAGCTGCTCTCTGAGCACATCTGGCACAAGGAGCATTCTGCTCCTGCTCCCAGGGCACAGCGTGACCCTGCAGCCTCAAAGGGCAGCACATCCAACCTGGCACCCAGGACACTCAACCCATTCTGATCAAATCAAATTGACTGATATCAGCTGTTCTTATATTTGGAAAAAAATATATGTTTTAGTGCCTTAGCAAGCATTAAATAAGCATTAAATCAACCTACTAAAAAGTAATCCTCCGTCCCATAAGCAAACAATATAATTCAAAATGTAAAAGACGTGAGTCATAGCAATTCAACTTTAAGATTCTGTAATTCTTCTCCAGACAAGCTTGTTTCCTCAAGAGAACAAGTGCCCTGAAATCCTGGCACAGTGGAGCACTTCAGCTAGCAATGAATCCTCAGCAAAATATTAAAACCAATCACATCACACAAATCTAAGACATACACAATAACATAATTTTATATACACATAAATTCAACAAGAGTCCTCTTTACATTTTTTGCTTAAACCAAACAGTATTTATCCAGTCAGTCTTTTTTTTTTTCTAACTGAAGAACAGTAAACAGATTCTGGCAGAGTTGCACCCCCAGAAAGACTCATTCTAGCTGAGGCACAAAGCCTGCTGTAGGACAGGCTGGGAATCAGAGCAATAATGTGCTTTTCTTCCAGGGCTGGAGCCTTCATGTGGACAAGTGGTTGAGCGGGGCTGCCCACAATCCCCTCAGTCAGTCTGATGAGCTGGGATCCCACTTGCTCCCACAACCCCCTTCAGTGCCTCTGGACATTGCAAAATCAGTGTGTGGGAGATGAGAAACACTGGGTTTCTGTTTCAGAAGGGGTGAAAATGGTTATTTTCAGAATGAAGTCATACTGATGTATAACTAGCTAGTAAAGATAATAGCACTGACCTCTGCTCTGTTCAAGGGCTCATAAATAATTAAAACATAAAATCTTTGTTAGTGGCTGGTTAAACACAGGCATCTAAATCCCATTTAGGCACCCAGATAAGAAGCTTGATTTTAAAAGGCATCTGTTTACTACCTTTCACAGTACTTTTCATTGACCTCTCATTTACATGCATTTCCTCACCTTAAGAATTGTTTTCTTTTAATTCAGTGATTTACAGGAGAACCTTTCTGTGCATTAAAGTGTCTACTCTAATTAGCAAAAATAAAAGGGGATTGTAAGTCACTGCTACTGAAACAGTGTATCAAAAAATCAGAACTGAGGAAAAGCAAAACAAAAATCCACAGTTTCTCAAGATCACTGTATACCTAAAACTACTTCCACAGATGGAATTTATCAAAAGGTCAGACTTAAAAAGCAGCAATTCATAAATACTAATTACCACCTTGCCAGTGATTGCATGATAACATTTACTGGTACATAATTGAATAGCAGAATTTAAAAACAGAGAGCGTGGGTAGATTTAATAATTAATTCCTCCCACACTAATCAGTTTCTGACTATTTCTTATAATAAGCACAATTCAATATTCGTGGTTCCTTTTTCTTTTTTTTTCTTTGTGAGTAGCAAACTATGAGTCTGTCTTTCTAAAACTAAAGGGAAGGGGAACCATTGCAAATAACAGTAAATAAAATTTCTAATGGTTTTACATTTCTAAACATTTTAATTATATCTAAGTTTTTGCTTCATTGCTGAATATTACTATGATTTTTTGTTTAACAAAACATTAGTTCTTTTAAATTATCCCATTAGAATTAGTTCACCTTCCCTCAAGCCTTCTTCCTAAACTGCACATCTGTAATCCAGTGCATTTATTTATGTCTGCTATTATACCATAATTTAACAGCTATCAGCCTCTATCCCCCAGTATCCCAACAGCTGGGTTGTGGCTAAGGACAGCTCATCTCCTCCTGCTCAGGTCTGAGCAGACAGAAATCTCTGGCTGATCACTCATGCTTTACAGTGCAAGGGATAAACAGGGCTAAAAGCACAAGAGCATCTGCCAGAAACATGGCAGGAGATGGTGCTTAAAATCACACTTGGGTCTAGTGGCTTGGGGTATTGTGAGCACAACATACCACGGTAACTGTTGGCTGTAGGGGAAGTGCCAAAATATTAAGTCAAATATTTTTATTATTTCATTTTTAAATTTCCACCAAACTTTATATTTTCACAATATTTTGTTAGAAAAATATATTCTGCTCTCCTATGCTGGAACAATGTTAATAGAAAAATCCCAGCAGCAAGACACACAAATCTCTGTAGGCAACATGGGAGACCAAATTGCTACAGCACTTGTCAGAACACACAAAAATATCCAACATTATGCTACAGTCCTCCTGGGTTTCAGTCCTCCTGAAACAGGTAGGCTTCATCCATGGAAAAGAAGACTGATATTTTTTTATTGTAAATATATAGAGAAAAACACAACAAACAAAAGCCAACCCCTGCTCCCCAAGATCCCAAAACACTTTCAAGAACTGAAGAATAACCTTCTCCAGCTAACACCAAACACAAACACAGCCTTCCAAATGCCCTTATCTCCCACACTTCAGAAAACACCCAAAGTCACAGTGGAAGAGGAGCAGCACCTGGCCCACAAAGCCCAGCACCGTAAGAAATTCAAACCTTGCAGTCTTGCGTGTTTTAAGGACATGAAATAAAACCTGCTCAAGAAAATCCTTTACACCAGATCCATTCCACAGTGAGCGCCAGCCACCAATCCTACTTTGCCCCAGAATGTTTGGCACTAAGATTTTCTCCTCCCCACTGCAAGAAACAGAAGCACAAAACACAGACATGACCCATTCAAGGGCAAGTGGAAGTCTGAGACAGCAGAGTTCTGAAGCTGCATCCACCACAGCCAGAGTCAGCTCTGCCTGCCCCTGGGAAGACACCAGTAATTGTTCTGGATTGTCTCCCATATCTCACAGGTGGGCTTTGGTGTGAAATAATGAGATAAAGGGGCTGCAGACACCTCTGGCAGAACACACACTGGAAAAGAAGCCCTTCTGAAAGCACTTTGTTTCTTCCAGGTTCAGATAAGGAAGATGCTGGCTGCAAGGGAAAACGGACATGAAAAAGCCTCTCTTCCATGGTAAAATAAAACATGAATTTGTAGGCAGACCCACATCCAGCTGTTTCTCTATCCATGCCCCGCAGAATTATCCTAGTGAATTTGGCTAAAATCTAACAGGAAAAAAAAGCTGTTGTGTATAGAAAAGTACCACTTAGTAATAAAATCACTTTTGCTTTACCTGCAACACTCAAATATAGCATTGCTACATTCCACACAGACTATACAATTGAGAAGGCAAAACCAGCCTAGTGACACTGAACAACAAGGCACAATTAGAAAATTGTCTAATTTGGTTACTTTGATTGTGGGCAGAGGTGTGGTATGATTTTTCAGTTTTGGGGGGGTTGTTGGGTCTTTTATGTTATTTGGCTTTTCAATAAAAATCTTTTATTTTAAAAAGAATTTTATGCATCTCTGCTCCAGAAATTTTATTCTATAGAAGGCATCATATCTGGCATAATACACTTTGTACCTTGCATTTCACCTTCATGACAAGTAGCATTAATACATCGTTAAAGTGACAGCCCTTCCCAATGATGTATTCATTTAACAGTTCATATCAGATTGTCCTAGAAAATATGATGCAGAACAGATGAAACTGCAGTGAAGTATTCTGACAAAGAATGACTGTAAAGATTGGTTCAAATAACAGAGAGGGTAGAATAGGATCTAGAAACAAAATAGTGCCACAGCTTTTAGATACTTGGGAATAGATAAGTTAAACACGGGGGTGGCAAAATCAGAGGTGCAGCTCTGAAACAGCATTTTACACACATCATTCAATGTCTTTCATCTCTCCCATCCTCCTCTTCCTGATAACACTTAGTTGCTGAGCTGGGAGGGTCTGAAATTTGGGGCTTTTTTTTTCCTTCTCAGTTTTGTTTTGAAGGTGGTTATTTGCAGAGCCACTGGCCGCCTTTGCAGAAAGCTGCCAGTAGTAGAACATAGTAGAACAATGATTATTATACAAAATATAAGTTTCTCTACTGGACAGAAAGCAGTCTCTGAGGAAGGAATTTTTCTGCCAGCAACTTCAAAGTGCTCTTTTTTTTTTAATTGCCTCACAGTGATTACCTTGAATACATTGATCAAAGAATACCTAGAAATATTCCTCTACACTGAGTAACACAATGATGAAAAACTACCTATTCATCCTCAATGCATGGCAGGGAAACAGCAGTTCTTCCCATTGCACTGAAACCATCAGGGGAAAAAGGAATTTTTCATGTGGGACTAAGGCCCTTTGTCCAAGATCTGCGAGGCAAGACGTTCACCACACCAGGAAAGAGGCAGATTCTGGGTCAGTGCCTCAGGTCTCATATGACACAGCCTTCAGCAGAGGAGCAGAGCAGAGATGTGCTGTTGGACAGGGATGAGCAGCAATTCCTGTCTTGGCTAACCCCAGCCCTTAGCCCAAGGCAGCCTTTACTCCCTGGGTTAGGGTTCTGCCCAGGATTAGGGTTTTTAAACCAGAAAGCCCAGAGCTCCAGGCACGCTGCAGCTGCAAAAGGCGTGCCAAGGAGAGCACCAAACTGCCACAGTGTGGCTTCCTCCACAGCTTGTTCCTCAGAGCCAGCCTTAGCCCAAGGCTGCCTTTACTGCTGAAGTCACTGCTTGACCTAACAGCACATTTCTGCTGCTCAGTTCCTCCATGGAGGCTGATTTCCTCCATGGAATTCAGCTATCAACACCAAAGCTTGCTGGCTGTGGTAAATGTGCTGCTCTGTAGTGCTTGGTTGGGTTTTTTCACTCCCTTCCCTAGAAGTGATCCATTATTTCAGCAGATGTGAATCCCATTAAACTACAGCTTCACAAAAACAATTTAGGAGATTACATAAACCCATGGAAACCTCTCCAAAATTAGTTTGCAACTTCTATTAGACTACAGGAAGAAGAAAGTAACCAAGTTTGACAAGACAAAGAGCAAGCTGAGTGACCCTGAAATGGGCCGCAGTACCACAGGGTATCCAAGGTCCTCATCACACCCTAACCAAAGGCAAGATACACAACTCACATTCAAACCACCTGCAGCAGATTCACTTTCTCCTGGGCCATGATCATTACTTTAGAAGTTCATCCGGAACAGAAGGGGAACTGGAGGAGGTAAAAGGACAAAGATGTTCAACCAAGCACGTGAGAGGAACAGCAGGAATAATTACAGTTATTAATATTTCACTCTTCCATGAAGAAATGTTACAATGACTTTTCCTAGTAATTGACAAAATCATTTGAGATCTTTAGTAGAAGAAATTCACCTATGAAGAATTCTGCTAAAGTGAGAAACAATATGGGAAAGTTTAGTTTGCTATTTTATGTGTTTTCTAAAAATAGGTTAGAGAGCTATATTTTAATGTCTATGCCGTAATGGCAACAATTAAGATTTACAGAACAGAAAAAAACACATAAGTACTCTTTGGTTTTATCAAAGCTCCCATAATTTCTACAAATAAGCTAGTACTTATTGCAAAATCTTTCTCCCATCCCCTGGAAACACATTATCTTTTCTGAATTTCTTCAATCTTGCACTGCTATTTGAAAAGAAATAATGTACCAAAATACTCAGGCTTAAGAAGCTTGAATTTTGTGTAGTGTGCTACAAAAAATTCTACCAGAATTTGAGTTAAAAATCACTGTTCCTTTGTCCAGCAGGTAAGCCTTCAAACATTTCACAGCCCAAATAAAACTTTCTCCTTAGGAATGCATGAAAGATCATTTTAGGGAAAATGGCAGACAGAGTATCTATATTCTGCCAATGATTAAGCAAACTGTTTTCAAACTCGAATGGATGAGGGGGCCTATTTAATATTGGGACTGCTTTCTGACAGTCTTAATTTACACATCAAAAGAGAAATACACTCTAAGATTTTGTCACTGTAATGGTTTTGCTATTACATTAACTAGCAATTACTACACAATGCCATGCAAGCTGACTAGGCTTTAAATGCCAAGTCCCAATTTTGAAACCTCCTTAGGCTGTTATTTCAATGTCTTCTACACTTTGAAGGGAGAAAATTACAAAGGTTACAATTGCATGGATTAATAATGGCTAAAAATGCCTACCAATGCTGTTTTCTACCCTCTGTGCAAGGAAGCAGAAAAATATCAGTTGTGGTTTACCCTTTGCTCTGTTCTAGCCCGTATTTGAAATGTAAAGCCCAGCAGTGGAAGCTATAGACATGTTCTCTTCCTGTTCTCCCCCTGAGAAAGTGCTGGGCTACCTTAGGACAACTAATTTTTGCATTTGAGCACCATTACAACAGCACATTGCACAGGAGGAGTGTCCTTGGTTGTGTTGAGTGATAAAGCATTTTCTTTGGTTTTTTTATTTTATTTTTGTCTCTCACAGCTATGAGGTATTGCTGACCTAAACCCTGCGTATATTTTGTGTTCCACAGTAACCACAATCATGAACTGGCCAACTGCAAATATTCAACTCTGATGTGCTGATTGTTTCATCCAGAGGTTCTGGCACAGATGGATTCTCCCTCATATGCTTTGATTGGTCCTTTCCACGCTCTGGTTCAGCTCTCCCACTGAACACCTCCAGAGCATTTAATTAATACATCACCAGGCAGACCCTCATGTGGTACAAATCAGAGGTCCACAGTAATAGAAATATGTCTATTTATGAAATAAACAGACCATGTCTCTGTTGAGGAAAGCAATAAGCATTTGGGCATGACTTTCTCTGCAGCAGCATTCAATACCCGATCTCTTCCCTGAAATCACCTCATTTTCTGTTCTGCAGTTGTTCAAGTTCTTTTTATTGTGAAGCCAGTGTCACCTGCTAAGGTGCATAAGCCAAATTCTTCAATACAATAACAGAAGCCACCTAGAATAGAGACAACACAGAGTTGTACAGCCAGGTCACACAGCTTCCTAATTCATCCTTCAAACAAAATTTCAAAGGGTTGACATTGATTTTGGTGGATGCTTTTCCAGGCTACTTGATGAAATCAAGTTAGCTTGTAGCAACTTTGAAACAGAAAAGAGTAAAATAGGTAATTAGTACAATTAATAATAATAGACTTAAGGACTTCATGTACTTTTTACATATTGCAGTTATTTATGTTTCCTAAGCAAAAGAACTTCCCATACAGTTTTTGTCCACAATCCCTTACATTTCCTCCCCCACTATTCTGGTACTGTTTCCTATCATTAGATTTTCCCACCCATCTCACAAAACTACATTAATTTAACCAAACCCAGAGTCACTGGGAGGAGTGACTGGATGAGGAGGAACCTTGGTTTTGCAGTAGTTCCTGTTAGGCAGGGCTGGGAGCACTGGGCACTTGCAAATGGCCCTTAACCCTTTAAGTGCTCCTTGATGGCCTCCCCACACTTCTTGTTGCCATTAATATTCAAATTCATTGTGCTGAAAATATGGCCTGTAAGTAGGCAAAGATTTGAGTAATCAAAATAGATCCAACACAGTTTTCTGTCTAGAAAAGGTTGTGGAAAGCAAACCAGGCTAGCAAATGAACATGTTTCATACACAAACATCTGGGGGGTCTCCGTTGAATTCACTGTACAAGGCAGGTTTAATCTCCCTTTTTGAGAATCCCTGACAAAAGAAACACTTCCATTTGCTCTCTATAATGCAAGGGTCCAGCTGCTATTTCTAGAATAAGGTTACAGACATTTTACTCCCTTTTGACACCCCACACTGGGAATTCACCAGCCAGTTATGCAAAGGACAGATTTGTAAACATACAGATTGCTTCCCTAATCTCAAAGCTTTCTGTACTGTGATTTTTCTCCTCTTCAGCATTAGTATGAGCAGTGTTATGCGACATTTACCTCAACACAAGAGTCCCTTTACTAGACAGCAAGACCAAAAGACCCTTCTGAACAAGAGAATTAACAGTTCCTTCTTGCTATAAATAATTGGATTTTTTTCCAAGTATTTGTTGACTACATTATTTTTTCTCTTCCTGGAAATTGGAAAAAAAAAAGTCAGCTTTCAGGGACAGTTAATTGTTTCTTTAGACTATAAAAGAATTCTTGTAAGGCAAGAGAACATTTCCCTTCATTTTTAGCTACTAAAAACTTGACTTTCACTAAAAAAAAAGAGATGATGTATCCATAAAAGGAGCTAAGAACTATATAGATAACCATCTGCTTTTAGATTTGCCACTCAGTGACTACAGATATATACTTAAAAATTACACAAAGCAAGCTGGAAAAAGTTAAGCATTTTCCTAGGAGATCAAATTACTTATTTACATTGTCTTTCACCATAACCTTTAATCCTAGAAGAGGAATCTGTTTAACCTAATGGTGCTATTCAACGGGGCCTTAATTTTCTTTAATTATTCATTTCCTGTAAACAAACATTCCAGGCATCTATCAAGTCCACAAACACGAAGCAGAAAAGACTTCACTAATTCATTTTATACCAGCTGAAAGTTTCTTCTACTCCTCCATTAGTGTCGCTGTGCTGCCAGAATCTGATGTTCAGAAAGGAAACCAGATGCCCAGTTTAGCATAAAAACTCAACAAAAACTGCCACACCTTACCAAAATAAGTTGTATTTATGAGGATCTCTCACTAAAGCTACTGAGAGGTTCAAGGGCCTCAGGATGCTGAGCCAGCTGTGCACCCACACCTTCCTTGGTGCCCTGACCTGGGTGACAGGGCTGCAGTCACAGCTGCAGAGCACCAGCCAAGTCACAAATAAATCTGCTCCTGCTGATGGTCTCTCTGATGCCTTGGGTAGGGGGAAAAAAAATTTTAAAAAGCACTGACAAAAACAAAGAGAGCAATATCTTCATTCTGAACCAGACAATGGGAGTGTGAGCACTAGAGGTGCTAAGCACTTCATGAAATACAGCCATGTGGTATCTGCAGGCATGGATCATGAGCAGAAGAGATTTAGGAATTCAGTCATCTGCATTAATTCTTTTCATTATTTTTCTTTTAAAAGCTGTAGATTCTCATATTTATGATTTCATTGTGCTTTAATTCACTTATTCTTTAATAAGTGAAAAGGGTTTTGGGGGTTGGGAGTGGGGAAATAGGTTGTAGTTATGGTTTTAAATAATTTATTCCCCAGTTAAATCCAAGCTATTTTAATGATTTATTAAACATTCTGCAGTAGTTGTATTAAACAGAGACCAGGAGAAATTAATGATTAGGTGATAATAGCTGGAGATCCTATCACTGTTACTCAGCTAAATTGATTTTCTCAGAATAGCTAAATAAAAAAAAATTAAAAGCTACATGAAAAATTGCAAAATTTTGTTGTTGAGCACAATACGTACTGCTAGATCCCAAAGGGGGGAAAAAATAAGAAAGTTATTTTTCCTAATTCTTAAAACGTCAGAACACATTTGTGTTTTTATTAGACTCTGCTACGAGATAGGACTCCCCTCTTCAGTGTAATTTGTATTTCTTCAGTTGAAATTCTTTTCTTAAAAGAAAGTACTAAGTCTCCCTGACACAGCTAACACTCAATTCCCTATTCATATTAGTATGAAACTCCCATGTTCTGGGCATTGTCTCGTCCCTAGTGCATCCCTCTGCACTCCCAGCCAAGCCAGCTCTCTGAGATGTCTTCAAGTTATTCCCCTGTCCAATAAAGGTCACTTCCCAGTGCATTGTCCCTAGATCTCTCTCCCAGTGAGGCCAAGCAGTACTAAAATCCATCCCAACCCTTTTGAATGCTGTCACCCACCTCAGAGTTACAGCTGCACCAGAAATCTCAGCTGGGGAAATTACACCTCTTAGAAACCAAAAGACTCTGAAAACCCTTCCATTTAGGGGAAAAAAAAAGTATGTTCATTTGCCAGGCTTAGCATCAAGTCAGAGGGTGTGCCCTGAATAATTACTGTCATAAGAACTTCTTAACCTCCAATTAAAAAGAAATCTTACAGATGAAATTAGCCAGCTGCAGATGAATAGTCTTCAGAAAGACTTAAAAAAATCTGAAGACTGTCCCTTACACTTTCTTCACAAAGATCTGGCCACTAATAACTTGCTTAGTTCAACAGACTTTGGAAATTACTTTTTTTTAAATGGAAAATGGAAAACAAACTTCTCAAATTTATTATAGCCCATTTATATTCAAGACTGTAAGTTCTCAAATTCCATCTGCAGTAAATTACCGGGGAAGCAATTTGATAAACCTCCACATAGCTCTTGATCTTAGCATGGGTATCTCCATTCTAACTCGGGCACATGTCCAAGATCCAGTATGCATTTGTGCAGACCTGCTAAATGATAAATACAGACCAGTCCAATGCCATAAAGCACTTCAAATGTCTCACAGAAAGTCAAGTTATAAATCACATAAGGAAAATAATTTTCAGAACAACTACATTGAAGCACAGTCAACACTAAGCTACTGAAATGCTGAGCACAAAAGTTTAAGGCAGGAGGGAACTTCTAGTGCAGCCTGCTGAAATGCAGCACAGGGGGTGGGACCAGCACTCCACACCATTTCCCATTCTGCCTAATGAATTTTTGCCCTTGCAAGGATTCAAACAGCTCCAAAGCAGACTGCTGCAGTAGGAATGTAGCTGTTGGGAAGGCAGCACTGTGCTATAATCTGTGAAGTAATGAGCAAAACAAGCTGAGCAAACTCAGTGGAGATGAGGGCCGCTTCACCAAGGCAAACAATACCACGTATTCTCATGATGTACAGAACTTTTACAATGCATCAGGGAAAAAAGTGCCTGCCTGGAGACTTGGGGAAAGTGCTTTCTTATCTGCACAGGTTTGGTTACAATCATCTTGGCCAGGCAAACAGCTCAGGTCCTAAGATGGTATGGGCAGGAAGCAGATCTCTCTAGAGGTCTCCCAGTGCAAATAATCCCTTGTTTGAGGCTAAACAATATAAATTACATTTCAGATGAAGACAACAGGGACTCAGGGTTATTAAACAGGGTAAACAATAGCAGTAGGAATATTTATTAGGTCTGCTGGAATGGGACCCTACAGTATCTACTTAGATATTAGATCATATGATCCACCTTGGAATTTTGCTTGAAGTCATTTGCAACCTCTTGAAACACATGTGCTGTGCATACGACCTGGATTTCTGGATATTACCTCCTGTATGCAGTTTTAATAATTAATTTAATTTTCTCCTCTTTTCATAATGAGACTAAAGATTACATCCTACTGGTTTTATTATCATCCAACACTCATTCTGGGCAAAATCATGGTGTACATTTTTGAACTTCTCTTTCAGCCACTGAATCAGCCTAGCTGATTCCCCAAATCTTGTCTCAGCACATCTGTGTATCCCAGTTACATCCACAGGGAGAGTGCTGAAGTTCTTTCTATGAGCTAAACCTCTAGCACTAAGCACATTCATTATTTAATAAATTGATGAAGATATTTTTAACACCAGTGAGAGCACAGTATGGAACAGGATAACAAAAACTAGCTTAAAAGTTGTAATCCCTGTGTAAGAGGAGCCCCTCACAGCAATTTTTAGGCAGGGCAGAAATTATTACCTACCTCACAAAGTTTTATCCAGCATAAACCAGACTGAGAATAGCTGAGCAGCTGATACTTTGTACATGCAGCTCAAGTCTGTAATCGTGAGTTTTATGTACTCTGGTTTTTATTAGAGTAACCATTCTAAAATCAAATTATCTAAACTTTTATAAGGCCAATCAAAATCAGGTCTTGTTAAACATCTATTAAATAAGAGGAGCTGTAACAGTCTGAAGAGAAGGTATCTGGTCTAAGCGGAGTTTTAAAGTTGCATTCTGTAAGACAGTGCTCTGAATTGCTGGCATATTGGACTGGTTGAAACAATAAACACCTTCTATTTCTTCAAATAGCTATTTTGAATTCTTGAAAATTATTGCGATAAATAATAATGAGTAATGCCTGCATCTCAAGCATTCCTAGTTGGAAAACTGGAGTGAAACACAACCTGGTTTTTTACAGCTGACTGGCAAAATTTATCCTTCTCTAGCAATTTATTTTGGAGACCGAAAGGTGAAAAATAAGTTTTTACATATCTGTGTAATTGGAAGGAGGAAATAATTGAAACTCAGATGATTGGGTGGCACAATTGTTTTTTGGTAAGTTTCTTTTTTTTTTATTTTCTATTGCTGTTTTTTTTAAAAAGTGAAGATAGCACTTAGACTAACTATTCTTCTTTTATGTAGAGAAGGTCTTGGGATGGAAAAAATGTTTTAGGTCTCCTCCATGAAGATGTATGTGTATGACATAGTTTAGACCCCCCTTGGAACAAAAGCATGCTTATAGCTGTAGATAATGCCCACCCTCAATGACTTTAAGCTCTTCACCACATCAAGCAGTGGAGCACTGTCAGACTTTAGATATATTTAATCTACAGACTGGATACTTTCTCTATACATACTTCTTTAAGCATTCTATAAAATCAGGCTATTTTCAAAGGTTAAACAAAAATTTTACTCAAGGTCCCTCTGTAAATATATTCAAATGGGGACACCTATATTGTATCAATATTACTAACTTTTATTATAGCAGGATTATAAATTGTATATCCCCTACTCTTTCCAGAATTGTAAGGAAACATCTTTTGTGGTATAATAGCTCTCAGACAGTTTTTTTACAAGTGTGTCTGTCTGCATGTGTGTGTGTGTGTGTGTGTGTGTGTGTGTGTTTTTTACCTTCTTTTCACAGTTAAAACTTAACATAAATAGATGAATAATCTAACTTTGTGTTTTTCTCACTCTTTCCCATCTAGATTGTATCTATCTGCTTAGAACAAGATCAGAATTCTGGAAAAAAACTGTTCCTGCAAAACATACCAGTAATTGTGCTCTAAAAAGGTCACACTTCAATGCTGCGGGCTGCTTCTGTGAATAAGATTACAGATGTATGTATGATTAATTTGCCATTTTACTAAATTTTTTTAGGTTTTTTGAGCTGAAATATTAAAAATGTCATACAACTTCAAGAAAATAAAGTGGTTATCACTTCACTGAACTACAGGCATTAACAAAAATACCAGTGACACATTATCAAAATAATCTGTGATCAGAAATTATTCCCATATATTTCCATCAAAGGAAGAATATACCATTACAAAAGTCAAATTAACCAGCTCATATCAAATGAAGGACAGAGAAGGACTGATTGCCTCAAACTCCACTATAGGATCATTAAAAGTAAATATGTAGCCATAATTCCAAGACATATACATTCAAAAGAACTGTTTCTTCAGGCAGTAAGCAAACAAAGAAGCTCCAATTATTTTTTTTTCTTCGAAGAAGTTTGCTGCATGAAGCCAAGGAACCACAATTTTACTCTTCCAACATCTCTATACCCTGTGCTCTCTGCCTCAGGCTCCTCCAGGTGATGTTGAGGAGCTTCATTCTGGTACATACCCTAAGCTAAGGTTCCCAGCCCTGAGCCATAGGGGAGAAGGAAGCACATGGACAACTCACCTCGGTTTTACTACCTTGGGTAGGGCTACCCCAGGATCAGCCTGAGGAAGCCCTAGAAAAATGGAATGGATGAAGGGATGCACTCAATTCCACAGGTATGACCTCAATGAAAGACCACTACTGTGACCTTCCAGGCCAAGAGAACCCACTCAATGGATAGCAAACTTCAGATCAGGCCTCAGGAGTTTCTATGAAATAAAGACTTAAACAGCCTTCCAGAATGGAGGGTGGGGTGGGCAGATAATTCCCAAGTCTGATATATTTTCATAAGCTCAAGATTACATACATTTCTGGAAGCCACATTGTGTACAAGTGCCCTCACCTGATGAACAGTGCTGTCCATCCCCTTGGGACACTCAGGGAGCTGATGGTGGTCACTGCTTTAAACAAGAGCTACTGCACACTGCCCACCC
Organism: Camarhynchus parvulus; assembly: GCF_901933205.1. Lineage (NCBI taxonomy): Eukaryota > Metazoa > Chordata > Aves > Passeriformes > Thraupidae > Camarhynchus > Camarhynchus parvulus. Next base: position 13,731,972 of record NC_044579.1, read on the forward strand.
GGACAGTAGCACACCAGGAAAACTTCACCTTCTCCCCTGCTCTTCACTAACACTACCATAAAATGGTAAAACCTTCTAGCTGAGCAGTAAGGCTAAAGCCCTTTAGCAAAACAAAGCATGCTCCCCACTTTTTATGAGACACTATTGGCATAATCCTAAATGCAGATGATCCAGTTATCAGCTGGTACTAGAACAAAACCTGTGTCGACTTTCAATACAAAAACCTTCATTATCATCTCACAAACCAGCATGGATCCACCTCATAAACAGTCTCAGTTTAGTTTTGCGTTTTACTGACTGACTTCTAAAATATCTTTTGTTTATGGCCCACCCTGTCTCCGGATTTTGCATAATAATTCACAGAATTTGCTGTACAATTAAGTGGGCATTTTTAATCTGGATACGGTGTGCTATTTATATCTTTCAGAAGTTGATATCATAACAGAAATCTCCAACATCAAGATAAAGCAGCCTTTACATAGTGAAATTCTTGCAATTAAAAGAAAATTGGATGCATCCATAGCATGAGTTTTTAGTTAATTGCTAAGCATTATTTTTTTGTGCATGGCAGGAAGGCTCATCTGGATGCAAATGTTTCTCCATAGAATCAGAATTATTATTTTTATGACTGTTTTTGTTATTAATGCATTACTATTTGGGGGCTGTGGTGTGGGGAGTGTTTCTCTCTGGCCAAGGACAAAAGCAGCACTATAATCTTAAGGGCTCATCAAGAAGGAAGCACCTACAAAACATGTTTTTCTTTGTGGTTGGATTTTTTTTTAACCTGCCATGGTGACTGACAAATACATCTCTACCTCACTTCACACTTCAGTTTGTTACTGCCCTATGAAGGAATCCATTCTCCTCAGCTCATCCCATGGCTTCCTGACATGCTACAGTTATAATACATCAGATTTTTTCAAAACTTTGAAGTGATAGTTCTGATATAAGGTCACACCTTGTAGGAACAAGGGTTGAGATTCACAGCTTTAAAGTACATTGACTGTTTAGTCTCTGTATTAGCTTGATACAAGAACATCTGAGTGACCTACTTTGCTTATTTAATGAGACTGTGAAGAGAACACTTTGCATTTCTGACAAGGATATTTTTTCACTGCCAAAGAAGAAATAAAGAAATGGCAATTTGAAAAGCAAAGGTTTATTTTCATTGGAGTAACAAAGCATGCATTATAATAAAAGGAGACTACAGCTGGTGTGGCTGGGTCCTGTAAAGCAGGCAGCATATATAGAGTCAAAAAGGCAATTAAGATTTTGGGAAGATAAAATAAAGATAAATGAGTCTGTGGGCTCTTTTACTTTCAAGGGCTAATACCATTCAAGACATACAGACTCTATACATTCTAGTCTCAAACCCTACATAACAAGGGCTACGAAAATAACTGTAATTATTCCATTTACTATTAGGTTCTTTGTCCTTCTCAGTTAACAATACTACAGTTATTAGAGATTTACTTGACATTTAAGTAAAACTTAACTAAACTTCGCAAGATAAGAATAATAGTTATTGAAAATTATAGAGAGAAAAAACCAAAAACTCTTGATTTATTACTTCTCCTCCCAAGGTTTCCTAAACTCCTTTCTATGCTCTTTATGAGGATATTTTTCCTTCACTCTTCCCTCACAGCTTCTGAAGCTACCTTATTGCCACCAACTCTTCTCAACATCTGGGTTTCCCTGGGTTTGTGGGACTGAGTTGTATTTGAAGTATGATTTGTGACAGTATTTCCTAAGGCTACTGCAAATGCTTTGGGAGATAGCAACAAATAAACACCACATGATCTCTACTTTAACCCCAGTAGGCCAGCAAATCTACAGAACCTGTCAAAGTCCTTGGAATTAGAAAAGCTAATGGAATTATATGTTGTAATGTTATTTTGTAAGCTAAAAAACTCACTGATTGCCAAGAGATCTTCTGGACACTTAGGAGCATTCTGGCACTCCTAAGAGATCAGCTCTTATGCTGACAGATCACAGCATACCAATGGAAAAACAGTGTTGGTCAAGCACAGTATGAGTATTACCAGGAACTGAAGATCCTTCACTGCTTTAATAAAAACATTTTAAATAGCCCACTATAATTCTCCACATAAGTTTCATTATACCCAGAACTAAACCACCATGACAGTCATTTAGGCAGTGCAAAATCTGGTACAGATGTAGGGGGGTTTATCTATATAAAGCTAATGTTGTTTCCAGAACTATTATAAAGAGAATAATATTTTTCAAATGAATGTAAAATAGCCACTGATCACCCTTTCAGATACAAGTGCTTGGCTTTCCCTTTTATGGTCTCACCTCAGTTCATATGTCTGGAACAGATGGTACAAATTGGTCTTTTCTTATGCCTTCCTCCCACTCACTTCTTGTCATTGTCTGGTAGCAATCATATGAAAAAATCTGAATAAAGCCTTTATTGGCAGAAAAGGTTGCATTAATGAGAGACTAAGATCATTCATCAGATCAAACGCCACATCAAAAAAATGGCTTGTAGCTTAAGTTTGCCCTTTCTTGCATTTATAAGAAAATTCACAGTAAGCTCTGTATCAGGTTGACATTTCATTGATGTCATTTTGATGCCCCATCTGATGAAATACTGCACTTTAAAATTTCACACAGAATAACAGGGCTAAATTGAAACTAAAACATTTCAAGTCATGATTAAAATGATGAACTTTCTTAGTGGAGAGCCCTAGGGCAGAGCTCCATCTCCAGCTGTCCAACAGGGCCGGGAGCCGTGGTGGGTTTGCCTACCCAGCCTCCAGCAGCTGGGGCAGAGCCTGAGCCAGCCAGCCTTGGCTCTCCAGCAGCCCATCAGACACTGGGGGAGCAGAAACAGCCCTTAGTGTCCTGGGAAGCTGACTCAGGACACCTGCACCCTCAGACACAAGGCTGATGTACACCTCACCTGCAAACACTACCAGGGCACAGATTACATAAGCATCACGTGTGAAAAATACATACCCAGTGCCACCAATTAACAAGCGTAAATGTAATTACACTCAGGATAATAAACGCATTTGGGTCTGGAAAGACGTAACTTTCCTGTTTTAAATAGAAATGAATGAGATATCACAGCACAAAACTATGTCTCGAATTACAGGCATTAGTAGCAATAGTAATCAGTTGAAAATGAAAATTAATTGAATACAGCATTGTTCCAAACCACTTATCTAATTTGATCAAGGTATCATTAACTAATTAAGTAGCAATGCTTGAATGTATTGCTTATTAAAGTCCAAGGTCATATGAAGGCCACACTATCAGCAGAAAACATGGATAAGGAAGGCTATCTTTAGAAGGGTTTACACAAAAATCATGTAACTGCACATTTACCAAGTGCTTTCAGAGATGACCAGTCAGTTTAAAAATTGCCAATCCTTATTTAAGGGTATGAAACTACGTAATAATGCTATTATAACCTCTAAGTAGCTTTTCTCAAAAAAAAATTCTTTTCAGTGCAGCATACCAATGACCTAAGCACACTGACTTGTGTATTTCAGACACAGTCCTTGAGGAGGGGAGGGTTACAGAACTTGTCTATAAGCTAAAAGTGATTCAGAGCCAAAAACTGACAGAAATTTGCTCAGAATCCCTCCACAGACATTCAGGACAGCAGAGGTAGGGGTGGCTGGGGCATCATTAGTATTTACATTTCAATGTGGCTTTTGAAAAGTTACACCCTTTTCTTCAAATGGTTCCACTGAGTTCCACTGTGAAGTGGAAGGTTCCACAAGTTCCACTGTAACTTCCTCAGTTAAGACAATTTCATTTTCCTCCCTTTAAAAAACAGAAACAAAACAAACAAACCCAGCTAAAGTACACAAGAAAGCCTGGCTATTTCAAACAATGACTGACACAGTATCTCTGCTTCTCAGAATTTATTTCCCTTCTCATCTTCACTTGGTTTGGGGTTGGTTTTCATTGTTTGTTTGGGGTTTTTTTGGTTGGGTTTTTGGTTCGGTTTTTCTGGGGGAAGGGGGTTTTTGTGCCTTTTGTGTGTGGTGGTTGTTGTTGTTCTTTGGGGTTTTCATTATTATTGTTTGTGTTCTTTTTCATGTTGAAAGGTAAGGGCTCAGTGAATGACACAGTTCCAGTAAAACATACATAGCAAAAGCAATTCCAGGAAATATAGATTTAAGAAATGAAAGTAGCGTATGCCTATGACAAGTAAATTGCATGACTGTGGGGTATAGTTCAATTCTACATCAAGAAAAATCCTCTTATACAGTGGAAAAATTAATTTCATTCCCCATGGCCTGAAAATATTTTTTTCTGACATTTGAGAGAATTGTAATTGCAAAAGTACAAAACCACATATATCTTGTCATTTACTTGTGGGCTGAATATTATCACGTACAGCCCTGCGGTCCCTGAACAGCTTCTTGGGAGAACTGGGATTCCTATCCCTCTTCCTGATGCCAAGGTGTGAAAAAAGACTACTTTTCTTTTCCCAGTGAGACAAGAAAAAGTCTTTGTTTATAGGACTGGAAACAATTTCTTGAGTAGTTGTTATTTGCCTCCCTTTTTTTAATGCCATTATCTATTTTAACCTGTGCGTGCCAGAGTGACCATCGCTGAACGCAAAGTGCTGTAGCTCAGGAGTGAGGTTGTCTGCTGGACCAAGCAGGAAGATTGCCTTCCTCCTTTCTGCCCCCTGACCTGGAACAGCATCCTTGGGAGCCTCTCCTTTACCGGCTCCAAATGCCGGGAAGAATAGAGCTCAATCACGGTAAAAAAGGAATGTTGGAGAATCAGCAATCAAATCTATACTCAAATCCATGCGAAAAAGAACTGAACTTCCCCCAGCCTTGTAGTTAGCTTTCTTGTCTTTTTTTTTTTTTTTGGTATTTCTTATAAAATGAGAGAAGTTAGGAACTGTGAATAGTGTCCTGGGGTGGAAGCAGAGACTCCATCCCCAAAAACAAAATTCCACTGAATCTTAGTAAGAAGCCAGTCACTGAAACTACCAAAAAGCCTTGTAATTGATGTATCTTATATATAACTGGGTAAGAGAGACTTAGTCTGTGACTTTATATTATGCAGTGCATATTGAATGAAAATGGGAATTGCCTCACTTTAAAGGCAGGTATAAATACCAACAGTGAAATCTGGAGATAAATAGACAAATGCTCTGGTCTACAAAGGCACTAGGTACACAACAGAAATATCTTGGCCTAAAGGTAAGTAATTGCATTTTAAAATTGTGTTTCAATCACTAAGACAAAAAGTAGAGGAAAACCAAGAACTGTGAATGTGGAACATAATTTAATATTCCAATTTAAATACTTTTTTCTTTTTATTATCAGTAACTACAGCCCTGAAACCAATTGGTGCTTCTGTGCTTAGTAAGAAACGTTTGTTGTCCTAAACAATTACTTTTCAGTCTTTGAGGCACCAGAAACACAAAGTAAAATAAATTATCCAGATTTCTCCAGTAGAATTAGATAAAAAGAAAACAACCAACTTGGTAAAACTTCAAACAATTATCTATTTCACCTCTATGACTCAGCTCTTCATGTTAGGTTCCTATCTTGAGTACAAATCAAGTTTATCACTCAGATTCTAAGCAGGAAATTAATTAGCAAGAAACAAGAAAGCAAAGGAAAGATGAATAAACATTGCATTGCACATCAAACTTTTAAAACCTGACAATTACACTTTACGATTTCATTTCCATGGCAATACAAAATATCTGCTTAGCTGATTGAATCATTTGAAAGAAACAAACTCCTTAACAAGATAACTCTAGTGATGTATAAGATGATTAACAGAGGTGTTTTACTGCTCCTCTTCAGGCAGGTTTGTTTGGGCTTTTTTTATGTAAAGACTTGATTAGAAATGATTTTGGAACAAAAAGGCAAGAGACTGCCACATTCATGTTGAACCAACTATAGAAATCATATTTTCAAATTTCACTCCAGGAAACAAGCTGGGAGCTCATTTAGAATGTTCCTTCAGAACCTGAAAAAGGGGCATACATTCATGCTGATTTCAATGGTCATGCTCTTAGATGTCAAAGTATTTACCCCATATTCTGCTCTTGTTTGGAGCAGGATTACTTTTTTAACAGCTTGCTGAAAATTACTGACTTAGGGCTGTTTTCTCTTACTATCTCTTGGCAGACTCTTGAGTGAACCCCTTTTTTTTCTATTCAATTAATTTTTGATTTTCATAAGCGAGTTCAGTGAATGACAAATTATATGGAACACATTTCTCCCTATCATTCATGGGCAATAAGATCCTCTTCTTCCCCCAAGGGAAAGACTGGCAATATCCTTACTGTGTCTCATGATCCATTTTTTTCAGTACAAGATGTTGGTGTTGGTCATGGCTCACTGAGAACATTACTTTTATTGCCATAATGGAATTGAATTTAGTCTTTAATTTACATTTTGACTTCTTGAGAATAAATTAAATTATCCTTCCATTCAAAGGGCTAGTTCATGGCTTGTGGCCTCCAGGAGGTAAAAAGCTTAAGCAAGAGGCCAATGAAGCACAATCCTTGTGCTTTTGCTTTGCATAAACATGATTTTCAGTCCATTTAAGAGCATCTAACTGTGGGGCTGGAGTTTGTTTGCAGAATAATTCATGGAAAGGTTTTCTCTATTGTTAATATGCATTTACCTAAAAATAAACTGGATGATTCATCACAAAAATTTGAAAGAGCAGGATGGATATCACAGGGCTTACTTTGGCAGGAGGTTAAATAGGAGATTTTTAAGTTAAACAGATTTTGTCATTATTCATTTAATCAGTTAAACATTACAGCAATTGGAAATCTTAAACAGGAATGCAATTCAACCTTCATGGATTATTTGAAATGAAAACCAAGCCAGCCTGATGTTCATTCAAGTGGCAACATTTTACACCACCATGAAGAATCTGAAACCCTTCCTCATTGTCTCCCTTACAGGGTGTAATCTGCCATGGTTTGCACAAAACAGAAAAGCTTTTTCTCATCTCCCAGACAAACATGACAGGATTTAGGCTCTGGCAAGACTAAAACAACTCAGCCAATTAGTTTCTGTAGGCTGCATTTGCATCTGAGCTGGGACCACTGCCACCGATGGGTTACATTCAACAACACACAGTTACCCAAAGCTTTTATTTTAATTAGTAAAGTTTCACAACAAGAATCATTTAGTCATTTTTCTGGATTGATTGGCTCAATTTTAGTGAATGATTTTTTTTTTTTTAGGCTGCTCTTCTCATACTTCATTAATAAGGCAATAAATAAACACTACAGGTTATTGAATGACAGAGCTGGAAAGCTGATTTGTGATAACTCATCATTATTGGCTCCAATTAATTACATGGATATAGTTTGTCTACTGCTGCCACTTCTTCCAGTATTTTTTATGTTCATGTTCTTGAAGAAAAACAGTTGTTTCTTGAAGTAAAGTGTGATTTTTGCTTGTCACTTGAAAGTAATCTTTACAGAACAACAATATTTTCAAGCTGAAGTTTGATTTTATCCTTAAAAATTAAAAAAAACCCAACAAACAAAATAGTGGCAATTTTTGTTCAAATCTCAACAAAATACTTGTCTCACAAAAATACATAAACATCTAAAGCAGTCCTTTTAGATAAACAGCAGCACCCACTCACTCTAAATGTATGTTTTATTGTTTAGCCAATTTTTTACACATCTTCACCAGTTTTCCAGTTGCATTCTGGACTCAGACAATGATCTAAATAGCCCTCATAGCCATGTCAAATACAGGAACTACTGCTCCCACTGAAGAACTTTATCAGGCACAATTCAGCTTCATGAAAAAGTCATTCACCTGGTTTGGATGAACTTTGTTACTGCCATATGCTAAGAATATGCCATCACAGATATGTACTTCCCCTCCTTCAGATCAGAAATATTTCTATTCTTTTAAACTCTCTTCAATACTACTATCAAAAATTTTATCATGCTTGACTACAAAATTATAATTTGGATTTCATCTGCTCTCAATATACTTAGAACCTACATTGTACAGCCTAACTCTGTTCATGCTGGATTCTTCATAATGCCATCTTGCTATTTGATCACAATGGAGAATTAATAGAGAAATGAGACGCTGATCAAATTTTTATGAACTATAAGATGAACACTTTCAATGTACATTAAAAAGGGTGGTTTAGGTAAAGAGGAGAGTGCACAAAGTAGGAATTTCCAGTATGGCATCTAGAACAAGAAAAACTGAATACCATTTTTGGTTTGACCAGGACAGTAACCAGATCACTGCTGAGTATGATGATTAAGCTCAGAAGTCTTAAAAACAATGACAAAGCCTCCAAAAAAGCCAAAATAATGTTAAAATGTATGCATAAGGACAAATGTTAAATGGAAGTCCTTCTTCTAGTTATGAGAATGTCAAAGAATGAAATGAACTGTTTTCTCATCAGTTCGCAAAAGTCACAAGTGGAATTTTTTACAAGTCTTCTTATTTTAGAGAAATAATAAGCAGATGCCAAAAGTAACTTTTTCAATGCACAGTTACAGATCTGTGCAGGATCTTTGGCCACAAGACCAACTGTATTAGATTAATTATTCTGGGCTCAGAACTCAATCACTCCAAGGCTACATATCTGCACAGTCATATGCAAAATTCAGCTAAATCTGGGAAAATGGAAAACATCCAGGACCAGCATCAGAAAATCCTCTGCTACGATCTGCCTTCCAGACAGGAACCAGACTTGGATGCATTTAGGAAGGAAATTGCACTCTGAATAATTAAGCCTACTCCTCCCTCTCACAGCAGGTTGAAGACAGTATGCAGAGATTACAGAAAACCATATTTCATGTCAGCACTTCAGAAAAAACACTGCAGTTTCACAGCTACCACCACTTGCAGGTATTTAGGCTTAAAGCACAAAATAACCCTCCTGCACCCACCCTGCCACCAAGTTCTGCTGTGCTCACAGCTGGAATTGCACCTCCTGGCTCGGGTGTGGCACAAAGCGCAGCTGATGCCAGCACAGGTAGGATGAACATTGCAGGGCAATTCCTGATTTATGGGCACAGCCTGTGCAGCTGAAGGGCACCTATTGTTTAGCATATGCTGCATTCAACCACATCACACAGTTTTGTACAATCTGAAACGATAAAAACTGCAGAAAGGGGGAAAGGCAGTACAAGACAGAGCAATCTGATTCGCTCTAGACCTTTTTCTACTACAGCTTTAATGAGTTCCCAAGCAACCTGCCCAGGCTCAAAGTAGAACAGGGAGAGAGAGTACCTGGAAAGAGCATGGGGATGATACATCCAGAAAGCAGAGGAATAATAGAAATACTACAGGGAGAGATAAGATTTCTCTTCACAATCAGCTTCATTCAAGAAAAATGAGATTTCTCAAATACCTGTCCTATGATGACAGTATACGAGTGAATATTACAAATTTTACAAATTCTTTCTATTCACAGGCTCTTATCCTCTCTCCATCAGTGTATTTAACTCATCCTCATGTGCGTAATTTTTTAATTCCCAGAACTATTTTTAACACAAAAGTCTGCATTGTGTTCCAATGTTTCTAACAATAATGTTAGAAACAATCCAATTCTGCAGCACCAAAGAGTGAAATCATAATTTCTTATATTTTTTAAGTTATGTAAAGCACTCAAAATTGCCTTCTCAACCATTTTTGTGGCAATTCACATCCAGGACAAACAGCTGCTATTTATGAGATAATGAAAGCAATATTGCAAACACAGAGAACTCCATGTTATTTGACTTGAAGAAATCACTAAGGCCAATATTCATTCCCTCACAAAATATAATACATAACCTCACAAGAGTTAGAGTAAGGTCTCTATTCACCCCTGTCCGTGCAGGTACATCAAAGTGGCAAAAACCTCAAATATTAATGCAAAAGCTTCAACCCTGGCCTTAAAAAAATGAACCTGAAATTGTAAGAAAGCCTATTGCAAGCCACCCGCACATGTATAGGAGGACTGTAAAGCACAAAATAACTCTTATCTTAAAGCTACAAAAATTATTCAGCTTTTCAGATCCACCACAACACTAGCTTCAAAACCCACTGTACATGGCCATACCAAATATTCTAGCTTTTTCTGTGAGTGAGCAACCATCCCTTCATCACTTCATTTCACTTTAACACCCACAGCACCCACTCCTGAGCAGGGTCACCACTGCTCCAACATCTAGGGACAGCCAGCAGGGAAACAAGCCCTGTACAAAACATTCAGCTACTTCAGAAGGAAAACACTGGCACCAAACCAGCAGCAATATTTATCTGGAATAAGATACTCTCATTAACTACATTTATGTTGAAGTCTAGTGACAGCAGGGGCTGATTTCAGAGACTTAGTTTTGTCCAAACACAATGACATCCCCCCACTCCATAAAGAATGCTTTTTTAAATGAATTGCAGCAACAGCAGGAGCCAAGAGAAGGGGCTTGAGCAAGAGCAGATGGTCAGCCAGTGCCACCTCCAGCAGGACACTGACCTGAGCTGTTCTGCGCCATGTCCCTGCCCTGAGCTGGTTTGGTTGGACCATCCCTGCTGAGAGCAGGAGATGCCAAAGGAGGTCATTGCTTTGCTTGTGTAGATGCCCAGGAATAACAAGCTTCTATGTAATCTTCCAGGCAATGCCACACCTTTCAGTTGCTGCAATTTTCACGTTGCCTGCAGATTTAATGCATTGCTTGGACTCTCAGTGGAGCTCCCAATGCCTTGCACAGCAACCCAGAGAAAGCCATGGCACACCAAAAGCAGTGAAAGAGCCCCACTTTTACTAAAAAAACAGATGTTCTGAGAAATATCAGCAACTTACTCTATTTATGCTTTGAAATCATGAAGTGCTTGTTAAGGAAGAAAATGATCCTAACAGACACATCCCTTTCTCTAGGTTCCTGCTGGAACTCTTTCCCACCCCCTGCTCTGACATGCAGGAGCACAGAGCAGTGCATGGCACCCAGCAATTACAAATTCCCATCACCTCTGACAGATCCAATGGATCTGACCCACAACATAAAAGAGACATTATCAGCTGCTTCTCCTCAGAATTCAAGGCACTTTCTAGCTGACTCATCTCTTTCAGGCCATAAAACCACTATGCTACCCTGCCCTGAAAGAGAGGTCCTAAATATGAAGGGAAAAAGTAGAGTGAGAGACAATTCCTGCATTCCTTTCTTTTCTTACAGCAGCACCAAGTCAGGTGCCCAAGTCCAGGGCGCACTAATAGTAAAGCAATGCAGTAACCAGGCAGAAACTCAGGACAAGCTTTACTGACCATGATGAAATACCAGCGTCAACAAAAAGGAAAAAAGTTGGTGTTTAGTGGAACTTCACCAACTCTCTTTATTCTTGTCCTAAACCCATCTGTGCAGCCAAGTTATACTAAAAAAATTACACAAAAAAAAAATGAGCTGTAGACTGAAGATCAATAAGTGCATGGGCATGGCTAATGACTAAATAAATACTGCTGGAAAGCTTGGAAGGAAATTTGGAACATGGCTCAGAATTCCTGGTCTACTGATTATATATCTGTAAGATTGTGATCTGCATTCACTGGCAGAGGGAAGTTTTTACAAATACTAATTACCCAAATGTTTTTTTAGACAAAGACTAAAATACAGTTGTTTTAATGAACCCAGATCACAGCCATTTAAAAACACCTGGAAATCATTCTGGGGGACTGGTTCAAGTGCAAATTCAATTTAGAATGTGTGGCATTTCAACCAGCTTACTCACAAATAATGAATACAACTATATAGCCACAGAAAGCCAGCTCCTAATAGTAAAAAGAAGTGTGATAGAGATCAGTGAATTAGACAGCAGTAAAAACATTCTACTAGGAAAACAAGTTTTGATAGTAATTCTACCTCTGGTCTTCCAAAGGGTATTTTTCAGTTCCTCAGTAAAGAGGGCCTTAGTTCACTACAAGTCACCCAAACAGGGTGAACACAAGGATGGGCTTAGCCCAGCTGGTCATCTTAAGCCCTACAAGCAGGGCTACCTTGATACCCCACCTCCAAAATGGGATCCTCAGAATCTCACTCAGGCAGGGAGCTCTGAGCAGTTCAGTCCCTGCCCCAGCTGTGCCCCTGCTGCAGCTCCTGGTGAGGTTTCCATGGCCAGTCATGTTCTTCAGGATGAGCTGCTGAGGAAGTCTGCAGGCTCACAGGGTCAGGATTTGCACAGGAGAGCAGTGCAGGGCAAGGAGCACCCAAAAAACCCCAGAACAACCCAACTGCTCCCACTCACACTCAGTACTGCAATTCCTGCCCTGAAAGCACCTGGTGCCTTAAGGAAATGAAAAGCAGGATCGTAAGAATTGCCAAGTAGAAAATCCTGGCAATGCCATCCCATTGCTCTCCAGAATGGATCCATACCGGGAGAGCTCCAACCCAGCCCTGGAAGTGCTGCTGGCTGAGACCAGGGCAATGCTTTATGCTTTCCTCCCACAATCAGAGGGGATTGAGAAATTTGCATTTGTATTCACCAATTCTAGGATGATTTCAGGTAGAAGAGCATTTCATTCTGGGGCAAACATCAAGATGTCTTCCCCTAGAACACTAAATTCGCTTCTAAACTATTGTAGTTGTTAAAATGCTGTGAAGAAGAAAGCATCAACTAAATTATTAAATAGGTTATAATTGTTTCTTGCCGTCTCAAGCCCAATGAAGATATTTTCTACAAGCCCTTGTGGAGATTTCATGGTGAAAAGAGCACAGAGGTCTCCGACACAGCAGAAGTTTTCAAAATGGAATTAAAAATTATATTTGGAAAAGGAAATAAATAAAAGTTTTAAAATCAGAACCACATGGAAACTTTCTTCTTTGATGATTCAACTTGTACCAGCAATCTGAGGGTAAACTGCTGTTGCAACTAATATTTTGTAAGGTACTCTGTGATGTAGCCAAATATTAACTGCCAGATTGCTGGAAAACATTCGTTTTCTGCCAAGCTTTCCTTTTGTTTTACAAAGCTATGAATAAATATAGTGGAACGTTATACAGAATGGCTGTTTGATAAAACCTTTTTTCTTGGTAGACCTAACTTTCATCAGACTTCTTTAATGTACAGCTGGCACACAAGACAAAAAAAACAATTTTAAACAGAAAAGTCAGATAGTGGTTGAATAATTACTCTCACCTTTTCTATTGAACTTTGTAGTATAAACTTTGGACTGGATTTGACACACTTCTAGATCCATGCAGAGCAGTCTGCAGTGCTGCAACAAAGAAGAGTAAGGAAACCAGACCCATGTGGAGTGCAAACTCAGAAAATGTTTGACCCATCAGCTGCTTTAGGTAATAGCTTATCTGGAGATCACCCAGCTGTTTTCAGCTGCCTCTTCACCAGAACTGAGCTATTGTCAGATACTGTAAAGGAGCAAAACAACTTCTTCTCATTCTATTAAAAACTATAAAGCAACAATAGAGCCAAAAGACTCAAAATAAAGGAATGAAAAACCCCAAACCTCAAAATAAAGGAAGTTAAAACTTGCATTTTAGGAAAAAACCCTACACTTTAGAGAAGCCTTTTCTTCTTGCAAGTAGGAAACACAACAACTTAATTTTATTTATAGTTTAATAACTGAAGAAATTAGTCTGTGCTCTTGTGGAACCATATTAAGTGGGTAGATTCATATCCTAACAGAGGCATTTACAGCATAGTGACTTCAGAGCCCATTAAAACCCTAAGAGGGAAGTTACTGTCTCTGCATTCATACAATTTCTCAATAACCATGCCTAGCCCTTATTAATGACCATCTTTTACAGCATGATAATACCTTCCACTAGAATTCCTAAAAATCACACTAATTCCAATAGCAACAACTGCTATTTTTTTCAGGAAGTCTTAAATATTTATTTTGTTATTAATAAAAATAAAACAAAAGCCTTAATAATATTGGTCCAGTGATTACAGACAACATAGCACACATCAGCTCATGTACTTGCCTAAATAGGTGGAATATTTTCAAGGATATTCAAAAACACACAGTGAGAATGCATTACTAGAACACCTTCCAGCCTAGCCCTAACAGAGTGCTGAATAATTGAGATTTCCTGAGCTGTTGCACTGACTCACTGTACACACACCCAGGTTCTGGGCTGCAGCAGCCACCAGCTCTGATACTGAGACAGAAAACACATGGACACTCCCATGCTTACATAACTTTTTCCCCTTCACTGAGAGCAGGAACAAAACTAGGTAATAAAGAGTTTTGCTGGAGCTCCCACACATTAGACCAACTGTCTGCCCTGCTCTTTATACATTCTTTTACATCAATTTCAAAAAGTTTTAATTGGACAATAAAACAATTTTCATTTGCTGCACTTTATATCTAATTTTAGCTGTGAAAATGCCTTGAAAATTAGGATCAAACATGTATTAAGGCCTAATGTGACTTTCATAATTATTTATTTTAATTGCTTACCTCTAACAATTTATTTCTACCTGTAAGCTACCTAGGTAAAATTTAAGATTAGCAAATTAAAATCTGTTTAGAATAACTCCCTACAGAGAGCTTGCTGAAGAGGGAAAATTTAGGGTTATTCAAGGAAAAATAAACCTACTGTTGTTCTTCCACTATGTTCAGAGAAAGAAGATGCTCAAAATTTGTTCTAAGCAAAGAACAATTGCACCACTTTCCTTTTATTTCTGCTACAACCCAGAGCCACCAGACATTTCAGGTAGGGTATTATGTCTGAACAAGTAATATCTATTCAAAGGTATCACGTTTTTTTCCTCTTAGAGAGTCTCAGAACATGTATTGCTCTGGCTATATGCTCACACTGATGAAATAAGATATTTGCTGAACATAAACCAGACACTTGTCTTGGGTATTTAACAACCAAACAGGAGAACACACATTGTACTGGCAAAGAGGACTCCGTAAATAAGTATTTGCCAAGCATCTCCCATCCTTAGACATCATGTGCTCTGTGATAGGAAAGCAGGCATGGCACAGTGATAATTTTGATTATCTAAATTCCATTAATACTTAGAGAAAGCTGAGCATTTACCACTCAGCAAAGTGCTATGGTTGTTCTGCCACTGAAGTGTTGGGACTTCCCACCCCCACCCCGTCCCTTCAGTCTGGAAACAAACACACAAGATTTGTCTTTGTAACAGATTGCACTAAAATATCTGGCATCCTTACAATTCATAAATGTTTGCCAAATAACATGTATGCAGCGATATCTTAATAATAAATGCAGCAGCTGTGTGCTATCTTAGGATGTAACAGAGAAACAAGGAGAAATTATCTGTTATCATTATGTTACAAAATGAGAGTCGAGACAAAAATAATAAAGGCATTGTTTATGACACAGCTTCCAAACAAAATAATGTTTTTCAGAAGTTTTAGATAAAAAAATCTGAAGAGGCAGAAACCCACAGAGGCAGTGTCCTTAAATAATCAAAGCAGTCTAGCAGCAAATGAAAGTCATCTTTCGAATGTCTGATTCTCAATTTTTTTTTTACATTCAGTTCAGAATCCCCATGGACACAAACATTAGGGACAACAAAACCCATTTGGTCCTAAATTCCCTGGTAATTTCTCAGCTGGCATGTTCAGTGCAGTCAGCTCTCAAAAAAGTGTGCAGTGCATAGGCCTACCAACAGGTTGAAAGCACAATTCATTTGTAACGGAAACTGTGTTTGAAATTTTGTTTCATTTTACTTTTCTCAGGTCACAGAAATCAATGACAGCAATCAGCAAAGGCAGAGTAAACCACACTTCCAAACCTGACTCCTATCAGATACCGGATAAAAACTGGATACAATTTCCACTGGGTTTGTATTTCCAAGTATCTCACAGAAAGATAGAGTCCAGTTATTGTTAAAGTGGCATTGTCAAGAATGGCAGACCTGAATTAGACTTGCCTGACATGATCTGAACTATTGATTCATGCACATACACCACATCTTAGCAATGAAATACACAACTCCAGCTCTTTGAAGTGTTTCAGAAAACAACATTCTCCACAATCTCAGTACCATCCTGCCTGTTTGAAAGACAAAAGTTCTGCACAAATGTCAATAAATAATTCAGACACTCGATCACAATGAGAAAGCACAACCTTGTCAGGTTTGTCCATCTCACGTAACAGCAGGCTGGAGCTTATACACCTCCCAGGCCAGAGGAGCCATTGCTATCTCAAACTTAATTCAGCTCCAAGCATCAAACAGTATTTACCTTCCTTTGTTGCAAATTTGAGAGGGAATTTAGCGTGCATGTGTGCAGAGGCCACTTGGCTGGGTGAGTGTAACTATACTGCAGCTTTTAAGTAGAGAGGCATCAGAACAGTGTGAGAGATTCCTTTGGGGATTTCCTCACTTCCATTTCTTTTCATAAAAGTGCATTTTAAATGCAGTCTAAAACCAATGGCATTTTCCTCCTATACAAAGATGCCTGCATTAGAGAGAAATCCACTTACAGCCACTCTAATGGCTGCCAGCTTTTCTGGTGATTCAGAGATTCCAAGAGAAATATTTTTTAGTGCATAAATGTTGCACAAAATAAGTTCCAAGCAGTTGTGTAACAGTCAAGTGGCACTTAGGCAGCTGCTAAGGTGTAACCTCACTTTGAAGTCACACAGGTCATCTGGAAACACAGTTTGGAGCAGAATTTTAATAGCCTATCTCTAGGGAAGACAAGGCCATGCAAGCTTTCTTAGGACTCCATGAATTATGTTCTGTATTAGAAAAACACTTTCAGTGGGTCCCTAAAAGTCATCAGCCTTGAAACAAAAGATAACACCCATTTTATATGCCTTCCTCCAAAAGGGGGAACAGCAAAACACAGAGTGACATATGTTGAGTGTCAAATTCACCACATGAAATGACAATTTCATTTACATAAAAGCAGCATTACAAGGTTTTAATTAGTACTAATGGTTGTTCAACTCAGAAAAAAAATCCAAAATACGGTAGAAAGTGAGGAAATACAAGTAGGGCAAGTGTAAAATAGACTGCAATATATTCTTTGCTCATTTGACTGGTACAGTTTTTCTATATGCCATAGCATGATATGAAGTGTCCTGCAGTATCTTTTTTAAAGGATATTTAAGTTTTAGTACCATTATTACACTAATCTATACTCTGTAAGAGCCTCCAGTCAACACCCACTGGAAGCATTGAAATGACTACACTTTGTTTGCACAACACAAAATACTGTGTGGGTAAAGCTGATGCATTTAGGACTCCATTTCCCTTCCCCAAAGCAGCTCAGGTTGGTGGCATTTCAACAGATATTTTCAAAGTCATCACTGTGAGTTGCTGAAAACAGTCAAGACTCAGGCCTGAGGAGAGTGAGGACAGCAGGATGGGATCCTTGGAGTCTGGGAGGGTCTCCTCTTCCTCTCAGGCAACCTCACTGCTCTTGCCCTGGAGTCAAACCTTTGGCCAAGACAACTGCATTCATCAAACAGCAATTTTCTTACCAGACAGCTTTGCCAGTCTAATCTTATTGAGGTCTGGGCACACATGCAACAGAGAAACACTACAAATTTGGAATTTGGCCTGCTCAGTCTTCCAAGACTGAAATAAAAAAAAAAAGTGGGGATTTTAAAGTACTACGCAGGTTGTCAATGAAGGCACCCAAATTTTGCAGTTGGTCTGCATATTGTTTCATAAGATTGGTGAAGGGTTTGCATAATTTGCAAAAATTATAATTTGTATAAATTATAACTTCAAGGGTTTGATTTAATAAGGATTTGGTCTGCTTTGAAGTACAATGGCCTCCAGGGATCAGTACCTACAATTGCCTTGCAGAACAATTGTAGGTCCTCAGCATTTCATACTGTTGTACATTAAATTCATAAACAAGAGAAAGGGTTTACAAATACTTACAACCAGGGATAATTTGCTTTACCCCTCTTCCTTCCATTTTTTAAGCCTGTAAACACACTAATTCACATCAGTCACATCTCCCCTGCTGGCAACACAGAAAGTAGAAATAAACCCACTGAGACAGACAGACACTAGGTTTTGATTATCTTAGCCCAACAGTGGTTTTACAGCAGTATAACACTGCTGACTTGCATTCTGTTCCCTTTGACTTTAGTGAAACCACAATCATAAAATTTTGTCACTGGCACACCTACCAGTGACAAAAGTTTTATGATTGTGATTTCACCTACCAGATGCCAATACATCACTCTGTTTTAGGAGTGTTTGAGAAGCACAGATTTCATCAGGTCTTCTTTCCTTCTTCCTTTCAGAAAAAATTAAAAAAAGCAAAAATCAGCCAACGAACAAAACTAAAAAATCCACACATATCTCCATCTGGGACATATTTATCAAAAGCAAGGAAAGATAAAAAGTGCAACATGACCTGATCTATTTAGTAGAATACTTGAGGAATGAGGTGGTGAAGAGAGAGCAGAGTCCATGTGTGGAGAACTAAACTAGAGCCAGGACATTCAGCTTTTTAAAGATCCAGGATTATGTGGGGCCTTGTTGGGACCAGCTGCAATCCACCAAGCACTTAAACACGGCTTATGAACTCCATTAGTCAGACTCAGGCTGCCTTAACTTTTCTGTGTATATACGTGTTGGCTATGCATAATTTTACCTAAAGTTATCCCCTGTTCCATCATAACTATCTTTCTTTAGCACACACTTGAATACAAAACCACAGATCTCAAAGACGCCATTCAGATATTTCTTCCCCTAATCAGCTAACAGATGGAACTGAAAAGTAACTGGAAAATCTTAGTTTGCCAGCCCAGAAGTGAAACTCAGATCTTGTAACCATTTTCATCCTATATATTTAGAATATATTAACTACTCTAAGTGCACACCCCGCTAAATACATTAGAACAATTGAAGCTCCTCTTGCATTTCAAGACAAGCACATTTCCAAACTGCTAGAATAGATCACCTTGATTCTTTAAGTAAATAACATACTAGGGTAAAATGTCTCAGAAAACATTAAAAGATCAGTTAATTATTGTTAGTCTGCAAGTACCAAAATTAAATTAAACTTTATAACAAAAATAAAAAGACAGAAAACTATTTCTTAAGTACTCTTGAACACAAGTTTCAAAATTACTTCAAATCAAGCTAACTCATTCTCTTATAGGTTAGTAAAAAATTTTTTCAAAAATTCTGTGTCCACAAGGAGCCCAAAACGTTCCAGTCTTGGATTTTAAAACTATAAACTTGAACTAAGTACCATAAGGCAAGTTGACACACTGAAAAATAGTTTAAGAATCAGTCTCTTTTTGCCATCTCAGCCCAACTCCTGCTGTTGCCATCTTATTGCAAAAGTCCCATATCTTCACGGTGATTTCTCATAAGCATCTCCTCACAGCACTGACTCCTTCTTCTTCACAGCACAACCAACAAACTCCAGCTCTCCCTTCACCCAGCTCACCCACTCTTTTGTAGCACTCGTGTTCTTATTGGACACAGTTGTGGCCTATTAAGGGCAGGCCTGTTCCTAATCTTTGGTGATTAGTGCAGCTGCAACTCCTCAGGTGTGAGACTGCCTTCTGCACTATCTTTATTTTCTTACCTTCTATCCCCCCACAGCCTGCTGTGCTTTCCTTGTGCCCAGCCCTCAGCCCTGGGAGGCTTTGCAAGGCAAGGCTGAACAGGGGGATGCTCCCAGCCTGTGCCTGACTGCACAACCCAGGCTCACCCTTCAAGGAGATGCTGCTTTTCCTGGAGCTCCAGGGCCACAGGCTGCCCTGAGACTGCCAAAACAGCCTCCCAGAACAGTGACTGACCCTCCTTTCTCCTGTAGGTAACAGCTGTGCTAGTAAACTTAAGCATCCACTGATTGCATTAATTCAGCAATAAGTTGTAATTAGGAAGATCAGCTCCCATACACTAAGGCCAGCTCAATGGTATTAATCCCAAACTAGAAACTTGTTTGAAGTTTATACTGAGAAAATTACTCTCAAATACACCTTTTAATTTCCTATTCCTGTTCCCCAAACTTAGGCTCAAACATAAACTGACTTCTTTCAGTATTTTGAATCAAACATTGAAAAATACCACTGTGAAGAGCCCAAGTGGTCACTGAATAATAAACTGGTTTGAAATTCATAAGATCATCTGCAATCCAGGCATTTCCTGTTCCACAAGGGAGAAGTACAAAAGCAGTTTAGTAAGAAAGGGAACACAAGAAAAATGGCTTCAGATAGAAGCAATTTCTACTGCAGAAAGTTATAAGTAGATTAATGCAGTTCTAGTGCAGCTTTGAGCAATGAGAAGAAAAATAATTCTTGCTTGCAAGAAGTTCAAGGACATGAAGTAAGGCACAGGAATTTGTTGCTGAAAACAAGTATTTTATTCCTGCACCTGCAGTATTGTCTTGCCAGACACACAGACTTGGCCAGGCAGATGTCTTGCCTATTGTGCCAATTTGGTAACCTAGCTACAGTATCAAAGATCCACCTAAAAGACAAAGAGAAATAGTACATATTCCAAGGGAAAAATAACTGGTTTTGTTAATAAAAATAGCAGTATTGAAGTAACCAGTTCTGGCTGTTTTCAAAAATATATCACAAATAGACAAAAAATCATCTACAAAGTAGGGTTTATGCGTTTCCTACTTTTTGCACATAGCAGAAAGTTCTGAGAAAGCTTCTTCAGGAATATGTCAGAAGGATGAATTTTATTTGGGGCTGGAACCCAGCTTACACATCAGGAAAGAGTCAACAACTGGGTATATAAGTCAGCTTGTAACAAACAGGTTGTCCTCACATTCTGGTGGCAATCCACATCACTCATGAACCACAAATCTGACCCCAGACTGAACTTGTATACAAATTAAATTCATCATTCCTCGCTTGAGCCCAAATCAGGTATGGTTTGCTTTTGTGGTCAAGGATTGGGTAGAAAATTTTATGTTAATAAAAAGAATTACTTTCTTTACTTACCCATCAGAACCACTCAGCTTAGTGGACTAAACTGCAAATGAGCTGCCTTGCACCACAGATAATGCCTATCAAGAAGAACATGGGAGTAAAGGCAAATATTCTTCACCTTAACAAAAATCCTTGTGTGGAAACTGCAGGCTTTTCTATAGTTCTTTGGAACACAATGCTGGAAGAGGATTTCAATCCTGGTAATAACTTGTCATCCTGATGGTGAACAGAAATGTAGAAAAGTACTGAAGTTCTAGCAAGAGGACACCTCATCCTGTGGAGCTTAAAACAGCTTTCCACCCATACAAAATTTTTCTAAATTAAGAGTTTCACATAATGCCAAAAAAAATCTGGGTTTCTAGAAAGCTTTCTTTACAATAGTTGTCATCATTATCCATTTTTGACTGACATTCAGAGCTACTCTTACTCATGTTATCTTTTCACTGTTTATTTACAGTGCCTCTGTAAACTGTAAATAAGGAAATCATCGGTTTTCAAACAGTAGTAGCAGTAGTCAGACAAATGGCTTGTATCAAGCCATGGTCAGTTTGATTATTGTGAAAAAATATCATGTTTTCACTGGCCGATTGTATAAACCAAGAAAAAAATTCCACAATTACTTTGGGACAATTCTGTTAGCTCAGATAATGCAGCACTTCTAAAATCATGTCAAAAGGCTTCCTCAAAAATGAGATTAAAGAAGCAGTTTGAATTGTAATATTCAATTTACAAATTAGGAATATGACCATTAATCAGGTCTCTCAGGTTCAGTGTATTTAACTAATGCCACCTTTACAAGCTCTCCTCCCAGCATACCAGTTGGTTTTGATACAGTTGTTTCAGAATGAATAAAGACCTTAATTAATTACAGGAATGTCAATAACCATAGGCACTAATTGGTCAGTTAGGACCATGAATTTTCACAGTTCTCAAGCAATTATCAGTTCCTGCTATTCCTTATGTAAGTTCCTCTTCCAAATATCATGTATCTGCTTTGCTGACACTAAAAAAAGTGAGGTTTCTTTTCTGAATTCTCAGTATTTCATTCATGAGCCCTTTTTATGCAGCGATTCCACACCTGACAGCAGGCCCTAAAGCAATCATACACCCTAAACAATTACAACAACTCATAAAAATAAGCAGTGCATAAAATGTTACAGAAGAACATTACCTTACAATACTTGGCACCCTCGGGGGATCCATTTTCCTTTCACAAACACATAGTTCCCTTTGACATTAATGGGAGCTACATGAATAAGAAAAAAAAGCAATAGATCCTTTGCTTGGAAAACACGTTTGCGCCAAGTGGGTATTGGCAACCTGTTTAGCCCAGGTGATTGGTGGGGGCCCTACCCAGAGCTATTCCCCTGCAGGCTGCTGGCTCATATTCCATCCACAAGTGTCATTACTGCTCTGAGGATCACTTGCTGATTTATTGTCTTGGTGCACTTAACATTCACTTTCAAGGGAGAGCACTAATTGGGGTGTGTTCTGTAAAGTGGTCCTTCCAGTGTGTTTAGACACACTGGTACACTCCAGTGTTAATTATAGCAAAACAATTTGTGCAGCACTGGAACAATTCTCTGCCATTGGGAAATATGCAGTAAATTAGAGATAAACTTTTAAGGTTCCAGATCTCAACACAGTTATACAAAATTAGATGCAGGTCATTAAAAAAAAAAAAAAAAGAACTGCTTTGTAGTCTGTACTTTCCTTCACGTTCCAGAAAATAATTAAACAGAGGTAAGTAAATCAAACAAACAGGTTACACCTTTGGCATCAACTGTTAAAAACTACAATATCTATATCTTTGATATATATCCATATGATTATATTTATATCTATTTGGTCA
This sequence comes from Camarhynchus parvulus, assembly GCF_901933205.1. Lineage (NCBI taxonomy): Eukaryota > Metazoa > Chordata > Aves > Passeriformes > Thraupidae > Camarhynchus > Camarhynchus parvulus. Next base: position 13,754,690 of record NC_044579.1, read on the forward strand.
CAGAATTACAGAGTCCAGCCATGTCACAATATGCTTCTATGGTAGAGTTATGGACCAAATATTTTGAGTTCATCTGTTCAATCTCAGCTTGAACTTCTGATATGGAGCCAAATGCAATAGCTTTGAGAAGGTAAGGCAACAACATCACCAGCCACCAAAACCCCAAACAAAAACAAATAAATAAATAAGTAAAAACAAGCAAACAAACAACCCAAAGAAAATCAGGAGGCGCAAGAAATATGCGGCTGTTTAATAAGCCTCAAAAACTCACCCACTTTAACATAAATTAAAAAAAATTCTGCCCCATTTACTCGGCCCTCCTGTCAACCTTCCCTTTTCTGACTGTTCTGTCATAGCTCAATTTGTGTTCTCTTTTCCTCAGTGATGCCTGGAAATGTAAGCCTGCTTTTGGTCACCTCTGTATATTCCACATCCTCTGCCATTAACTTTGATAATTACTGTAGAATTATTTTCTGGTTCTTTCCAGACCATTAATTTTAAAAAATCCAACCAAATCTAGATTTGGATCTAGATCACATTTTCTTATTACCAAGTGATGCACCATCACGAACTCTTGTTGTCGCAGTCACACCACAATTTCTGTAGGCCTTTGAAGTGGGAAAGGCAGAGGCTGCTTAAGATTTCCATGGTTCTGAACTAAGTACACTTTCGGCCAGCCTAGCTGCCTAACCATGCCTTGTACTTGATCTTGTGTTCAAACAACTGCTTTTCTCTGAAATGGAGATCAATTCTGCTCATATCACAATCCTTCGTTTTGGTTTTGTCATTAATCTTATGAGCAGGATGCTCAGATGAAGCCATTCTGCCATGTAAGTACATTTGTCTCTTAGAAAACTTACAAAAATCTTTCCACTATCTGAGATTAAATTTATTAACACCACTAAAAGCAATCACTGATCCCTTCATGAAAACACACAGGACTTTCTGACAAAAAGAAATTAAAATATCATCTACAATTTGGCATCTAGGACAGAAATCTAAATGTCCCTGTTAGGGACAGAAATCTAAATTACTGTTTAAAAGAATAACACTCCAATTTCAACATTTGCCCTCAAAATTACTCCATGTCAAGATGGCATGCATGACAGGGATATCAGTTGACTTTAAAACCCAGAAGTGTAAATAAATTCATGGTCCTTAGTCACAGTGAGGCAACTCTTGACCTTTTAAAAAGTTAACTCTGCTACCTCTGGTTGCCCACTACAACAAAGAATTCTGCAATATTTTCAAATAAAAAAATACTTAGGGATAACACATAGTTGTAATCTCAGAACACAAAGGAATTTTTATTTTGCAAGCAGTTTTTGAAGTGTACATTTTTATATTGCCACCTTGACCTACTCACCCACTGTCTGCCCATTAAGTGACTTCAGTAAGGATTATTTTTATCACATGCCTCTAAACAGATACTTCTCTAGTGGTCATAGAAAGAAAAAAGAAATCCCACACCAAAAGGAAGGCCTTATCCCATTCTCACAGCAATATCAAGTACAAGACTGAAAGGATTTTTGACATCCAGGCAAAAACAGTTACAGATTTGCAGTTAAGTTTCTGAAATCCATAAACTAGAATGGTAATTAACATTTGCAGACACAAACACAGAGAAAAATGCAGTTAATGGGCAATTTTTTAAATGAAGGGAGATCGACAAGCTTCAAAGTGCAACAAAATAACAGACTTGCTCTGTTTATCCACTCCTCACACAAATATCTGCAGAAACATGTCAAAAATAGTATCAGATTTAAGAGTAACATGAACCATCTAAATAATTGCACTTGGCTGTGCACAAGCATTCTGTAGCTCTGTAAATCATTTCCTGCAATGATATAGCCCTGCCTGGATGCTGAGCCTCTCTGAGAAGAGCTCACAATTCAGTTATTAAAACACACTACCCTGAGACAAGACAGACAAGAGCTGTCTCACACCTATTAGAACTCTGTACTGACTTTAATTATGGCCCACATTTCCTAATGGCTCTGGGTAAGTCCTAATAAAATGAAGATGATGTATTGATTTCAGCCACCAAGGACTTTGCAATTATGGGGCTTTTTTCTAGAATGAAGAAATGAAGGAGGAAAAAAATGCACAGGGTGATTCACTGGGCCACAAAGAATCATTCTCAAAAGAAAAAAAAATCATGTTTTCCCCTCTTCCCTTGTACAAGAGAACAAAAAATAAAACCATTATTCTGTATTTCAATGCCTGCAGCATATGCTTTTACAGGGTAATCTCTTGTGTGCAGAGACATTTTATTACACAAGAAACATTCCAGAAAAGAGCAAGAAAATCCAGTGAAACTAAGGGGTCACAGTGGGGTAACTTTTGTTGGGCACATTCTTTACATCTTTGGGGCACTGAAGCAGTTAATGTTTTAAGAACCCTTCAGTCCTGTCATTATTTACAGGAACTCATCCCCCTGCACTGTAAAGCCCAGAACAAGCATCAAGTCTGTGACCCTCTAAGATAAGAAATCACACATCTGATATCTCCCAGATGCAGATAACCTTTGGTAAATATTCACAGAACATCTTTTGACTCCTATGCCGTGAATTTGCTGGACTACAGCAGAAGAATATAAGGAATCATGTGCTCAGGGAAAAATTAAACTATTTCTCTTGCACATAAATGGGGGTTTCATCCCTTTCTGCTACTGCTGAATGAAAGCAGAGGTAACAGAGACAGAAATTACCACAGTGAGAAGATGAGATTTTTAGTTGACATAAACCCCAAATCTAGCTGGGTGGATCTGCACAGGGGATCCACATTCAACGATTGATATTATGTCTCCAAGATACATAAGCTGCAATTTTTACAGGCAATTCTTTCTCCAGTTTTTGTTAGAGTTACAAAACCAAAATAAAACAACAACAAAAAATCCCAAATCCAAAGAAACAGAAAACAAAAACAAAGAAACAGAGAAAGTAAAAAAATGAGCTGGAAATAAATGGGAGAGTCACTGCAGTCACTGCTGATAAATGTTCAGATCACTGAGCCACTAGAGTGATACTAAATATTGAGAAAGGCTGGATGGCCATAAAAGCAAACTGGCTTAGCTGGCAAGTTAAAGCTATTCACAGCCAAACACAAGGTCAGACATTTGGTAAAGGAATTCAGAACTGGAGACTGTATCCTGAAAAGTAGTATCTAAAACATGATTCAAGCAACATATTGGGCAAACATCAGCATTTCAGGATTCTGGCCCCATGCAGGGAGAGACTGGGGCAGGTGAAAGCATCTCAAAACCAGAGCCGAGGTCTGGTTGCATCATGGCATCACCATCTTTTTTAACCAAGGATACATTTCTGAAGCCTATTTTAAAAATAAATAAACTACTTACAATCCTGAAAAATAATTTAGACACTGACTCAATTTAAATATGTGTCTAAACATCAATAAATTGTGCTGTAAGACACAGACAAATGTTTTCCTCTTCTAGAGTCTTCAGGCTTATTTCCAGGCATTATCATTTTTAAAGCCAGCCATTTTCTCTACAATTCAAGCTGGGCATGCTTCTTTCAGACAAAAGAGAACTGCTGGCCACACTCTCAAAAGGCACATTGAGCCCAGAATAAATAGCTCGCAGCTCCTAAGCAAGGTCACACTTCCATCAGCACAGACCACAGCAATGCCAACAGGTCAATGTACTCTTACTGAAAAGTACATCCCATTAAACTCACTGTTTTAAATATTTCTTTTGTCTCCCACGAAAAACAGAAGTATTTGTCTGCAAACATCTGATGTTTTTAAGAGCCTTATACAGAATTCAGTATGAACAGTAAGAACTGCTACTTTTACAGTATTTTTTTAATAAGAGGGGTTTAGTCTTTTTAATTATATATAAACTTATCCAGATAGTTTTGTATTAAGTGTTCTCATTATTTTCACTCACATTAAAGGCCACACGCATAGCTAGCAGAGGAAAATGAGCAGTAAACTCCTATAAAGCTGCAGGCAGGGGAGGGGGCAATGCATTTTTCTCTAAATATTCATCTAAACACAGCAACCAATTCATCCTATTCAGACTGCACAAGTATTTGGATTGGCCTATTAAAACACAGTAACAAATAGAATTTCAATGTCATATCTTCAAGGTTAAGTTCTCCATGTCCCCCTTGCAGGCTGTGGTGCGTTGACCCTGACTGGGTTCCAGGTGCCCAACAAAGCCCCCCTATCACTTCCCTCCTCAGATGGACAAGGAAGAAAATAAAGCGAAATTCTCTTAGGTCAAGATAAGGGCAGGGAGAGATCAGTCATCAGTTACTCCCATGGGCAAAGCAGACTCAACTTGGGGAAATTAATTTAATTTATTACCAACCAAATCAGAGTAAGATAATGAGAAATAAAACACAAATCTTATCACATCTTTTGCCCATCCCTCTCTTCTTCAAGAGCTTAACTTGACTCTCAAGTTCTCTATTTCCTCCCTGCCAGCAGGGCAGGGGAACAGGAATGGAGGCCTCAGTGGGTTCATCACACGCTGTTTCTGCTGCTGCTTCCTCTAGATGGATAATACAAGATTATCCATCTAGTACACAGGTCTTATAAATACAATACCAGAACACAGTGACTCACTCCACCTACTTGAAAATGAATATTTCAGCTACTAATAACTTCTGAAATAAATATATACAATAAGGACAGTAAATAGTTCTCCTAGGAATCACAAGTCTGCTTCATATACGGTGAACCACAGCCAAATACTAAGAGACAAAATAATAGGCATAGGAAAAACGATTTTGAAACAGGTCAGAAGGGAATCTTTGATTAAAAAAAATCCCAACCAAAAATACAGTCAACATTTATTCTTATATTCTAGTTTTTAACAACCTGCTGTAAGAGTCTCAGAATTAAATCAGTCTTTTGGTATCTTGAAATGTGCACTTGCGTGTTCCGGTGGATTTAATTTTTCTTCAGTTATCTTCTGCTTTCAAAGTCTGGCTGTTCTCAGAAGACTTGTGCAGTCCTCTGCAAGTATAGCAGAGAGAAGCCTGTAAAAGCAGTTTACTAGGTGCTGGGGCCTCAATCCCTGAACCAGAAAAGGCAGACATGAAAGGTGTCTGAATATGTTTAAATCTATAGACAGGCATTCCACTAACTGAGGGGAAACCAAGTGATTAACATGCTTCACATCTTTTCCCAGAGGCTCTCTTTTGCCAGTGACAGCACCCCAGAGTTAACTAAAGCTCAGTAAATTATTCCAGTGGCAGCTACACCCTCACCACTTTTTCCCCCTGTGTCTTTTCCATTCACTTATTCACACAACAGAAAGGGAGCCCGAACATTTGGGAGATCTGTGAAGCAACCAAAACAATCGGTTCTGGTGACAACCCTCAACTCCAGCCTGCTGCCCCGTGTGGGATGGGGCAGGATATCAAACCCACATCTCAACCCCATGAGCTGTCCTGCTGAGGTGAGGCCAGACCTACAGCCCAAGTCAGAGCTGTGTGCTCAGGTCTTTCAGAAGGAATCTAGTACCCAAACATTTGGAACTCCCCTGGATCCAGAAATTGCTTGCCCAGATCATCTAGCAAGTCAGGCATTACCCACATGACATGGGGATTGTGTCACAGCACCTCCCTCCCCCACAGGTTTCTCCCCACAGGCAGGCTGGCAGTACATTATCCAATGATTTCCCCTCATCAGCAGCAGTATTCTATCGAAAACACTGTGCACCAAGCCACATTACTCTTGGGGCCACTCATCACTTTTATGGATGTAAAAAAAGAAAGGAAGTTGACAAGAAATAACAACTGCCCATCATGACAACTTTCCAAGGGTCTAAAGTTTTCTGACAACATGATTGTCATTAATGCACTACAAATCCTAATTAATGTGGAAATGCATGCCTCATTTCTTCTTCCTTTCTCTAAAAGCAGTCACCATTTTCAAGCGCTGTCAAAAGTGGCACCATTTAAAGCTCAAAAAGTTGACAAAAATGTGAGCAATTAGCTGCTGTCAAGTAAAAATGATGGTCTAAGGGATTACACTGCTAGAAGATTGCTGCATTGGCAGAAAAAATGGAACTAGATCAAAAAAGTAAGCCTTGATCTGTCCATATCTTTTTTTTTCACAAGTGATGATTCACAAGAGACCAGGTCCTCTGCTGCTGTACAGTCTGTGGGATCAAACTGCCCTTTTCCTGGATGCTGAATTACCAGTAATTCTCTCTTGAACTCTAAAGGAGAAACAGTGGCAGACTGAATTAAGGTACGTTTCCCTACCAGGCAAACTGAGGAACAAAAAAGGTAAATTGAATCAATGCAAGTGGCTTGGCCCTGCCTTTCACTGCTGAACGTGGCCCAAATTCAGCTTTCAGTCAGCTCCTGCCCAGAGGGAGCTCCACCCCCATAAATGAAGCCCAGAAGGGGACAGGCTGTCCTTTCTGACCGCTGTACACATGACTGTACAGACCATGAATTTAACAAAGCTCCCTCATGATTCTAATTCTACAGATACATAATAAACAACACATTTCCAAATTACTTTGAGTTCTTCAGCTGAAAAACAGTGCAACCCCAAGGTATTACTTCTGTAATATATTAGCAAATTCTACTGAGCTTTCATTTTCAGAAACAATTTAGAACCAAAGCATTAACCAACATCTAAGACACTCAAGAATCTGAGAGAGAGATAACCATCTATATATGCATTCCAAAAAGGGAAGGAGATTAACTATTGTATTTTTTACACTTTTACTGCAGCAGTCTAAAAATACCATAAAGTATGCCACTATTAAATAATAACTTCTATAATAATTCAAGAGAACATAAAAGAAAGGTCCATTAGATTTTAAACCGAGCTGGCATGTGATAAAGGTTACAGTCGCATTCAACTGGATTTACTTTCAAACATATTGGTTGGTTTTTCTAAAAAAGTTTTTTAAATAGAAATAGATATATTACAGCATCTTTGATTAGCAGAATTGTCACACTGAGAACAGGCTTTAGCACAGGATGGAGAGAAAAAACACCCAAAGAGCTGGAATTACAGGTTATCAGTGCTTTAGAACTAATAAAACATTCTGCCCTGTTTTTTCACTAGATAGCATGGCAAGTAGGTTTTATTTGCTGTATTACAATTATTTTTATTTACCAAAATCAATCTCTAGATAGCTGCATTGATCCTGCTAACACTTGAGGCCATTTAATCTAAGGAAAACTGTTGTTAAGAAAAATGTTTTTAAAAAAGCCAACAATAGCGACAAAGGGCATCTTGGGGAGTTTTAATGAGATTTTTCTGTTCAGTGCAAGTTTAACATTCCCACAGAACAGATCAATACCACTTTTTCTCCCAGATACGTTGGGGAGCATCCTGCACTTGAACACATCCAGGAAGATCAATCCCCCCTGGCACTTTGGAGTCTCTTGTCACTGCTCTGCAGCAGAGTATTGGCCACACAGCTGGCAGGAGTGCAGAGACAAGACAGGTGTCTGCAGCACCCCACTCCTTCCCAGCCATGGTCAAAAAGGATTTTTTTTTTTTTTGGAGAAGGGAATACTATGTAGTCCAGCCTGAAAATGTGTGTTCTGCACTTAATTCCCACACACACAAACATCTGTGGATAGATGAAAATCTGACATTGCAGTGCTGGCAGCTGTTCTCCAATCACAGCTAGAGTGCAGCTTTGAGAGGGCTTCTAACTCTTTGCAATGTTAAAAAACTAATTTAGTTAGGGCAGCAAAAACCAGCAGTACTCAAGGATGAAATTGTCCTCCACCCAGTCACTTAATATCTCCTGGCTTCTTTTAAATTTCCTTTGAAGTTTTTCATTCTCATTTTCCCGTTCCACTTTACCCTTTCAACCACTCATAGTTTTTTCAGGACACAGTGTGGGAATTAATTCTTTTTCCATTTCTTTACTTATAAGCATAGCCTTCCTGAATTTATAAACAAAGCTGACCAAAATTATAGATGACTTCAAATATTTGGTGTGTCCTTTTCTGTCCTAAAGCAGACCCACTCACAATGTATTTCATAATAAAAATTTCATACTCAAAAATGTCCATGAGAAAAGCAGGTTAAAAGGACTAGGGTTAAAGCCACCCACAAACATAGCTTCTCACTTGAATGCAGTGCTTGGGATTTGGTACACAGAGGAAAAGCCTTTTATTTCACTTTTTGAAAAGAGAGAAAGTACTCTGTAGTGAATTGATTGTCCTTGATCTTTTCCACCCACACAGCCCTTTTTCTCTTTTCTCCTGTGTTGGGTCTCATTTCCATGCTTCATCAATACAAAGTGTGTGAAACTGATCCATCACATATATACTGCTGTCCCAAGCTGCTAAAAAACCCCAAAAACAAAAAGGACCACCAAAACAATTGTACAGGCATGACCTTAAAAGCTTCTGGCTCCCCTGCCATGGCCACAGGCAGCACTATGCTGCCAGCCCGGTCTGCTCACAGCCTGGGAGATCTCCTTGAGATAAATATCATTTCTTCATCCAATCCACACAGCAAGTGCAGGGACAGAAATGAGTATAAACAAGTGCCAGCTGTATTCCTAGCTGGTTTTTAATGAAGATTCTTAAACTCAGTCCTAAGAGGTTTTGCACTGTCAAGGATAAAAGCAAAGAATGAAACAAACCACACATAACAGACCTGATTTAAAACTATCCACATACTCAAGCCATTCTCCATACATCTTTATTCTCAACTCTCTGACATTTTCAGAGACAGCAAAAATGGCATAAAATACTCTTAGATTAAAACACCTCCCTGCAAACCCTCTCCCCCACCTCCATTTGTGCCCAAACTGCTACTCCTGTTACAGTTCATACTCAGTGTTAATTGCAGTTGTAATGGCAAAGGTCAGTATTGATCCATCAACCCATCTACCCAGCAAGACTTCACAAGCTCATTCTCATTCATACAGAATATTGAACAGTATTAAGGGCTATTGACAAGTGAAAAGAGGGTCAAGGACTGTATCTTGGCTACTCCCTGCAATATTTTCCCACCACAGGCATTCCAATAAGCCCTTGGACTGGGCAGCAGAATGAGACTAGAAGAGATCCAGAACTGCAAATCTAGGATTTTACTGACTATAAACCAGTTTTCAAGCATTTGCAATGTTTGGAAATGCATCTCTTCCCAACAGAAAAAAAACAAAACCGACAAATCCACCCCTCCACAGGATTCTCCTCACCAAAGAGTGCAAAAGCAGCAGCTCCATCCTTGGGTGTCCTGTCACATCCTTTGGATCAGCATAAGCCAAATTATTACTGATTCATGATTCAGTACAACTCCTAGGGTATGTGCATCAGCGAGCCCCCCTTACCTATGGCAGAATGGCTGTCAGGAGCCAAAGCCTGAAGACTTTTGGGGAGGTGAAAAGTAAATAATTCCCTGGAAAGCATGGGAAATCTTTATCCTGGAATCTGAACCAGATCAAAGCCCATATGCTCTATATTCATAAACTATTTATTCCTCTTATTAGAAACACCTCAAAGAGACCTGCTTGCTGAAAAGAAAGGGGCTCCTTATGTCAGACAGTGTGTCAGAAATAGGTCACCCTAAAGAGACATTTATTTTAGAAGTACATAATTCAAACAATTCAACAGCACCTGACACAGATTAGTGCTTTGGCATGTATTTCATACATAGTTGCTAATGTTCAAGCTGGTGGCTCCCAAAGGCTTTTAAAAGATTAAACACTAAGCCCAAAACTAACCAGAATGGAGCCCAGGAAGTCTCAGAAACTAAGAGCTTTCAGAAGCCTTGGAAAGCTTTTCCTACCACTCTCTCTTATCCTGCAGGATTTAAAATGCTCCTAAATGTAAAGAAAAAAAGATAATGAAATCCAAGGGATGAAATCCACAGCACCTGGTTGGTGATGACATCTATATGTAAGTAAAGTTTAAAACTTTAGGATTAAAATGACTCCGTGTGAAAAAGAGCAATTCAAACACTATTGGTCAGGATACAAAAATCTGATCAGCCTTGCTGCCATGCAGAGTGCTATTTTATTTTTTCCACAATATTTTGAGATAAATACTACTCTCCCTCAACGTTATGACTATTTACTGCCATGCAGGGCTGAGGTGTTCCCACCAAAAGGCAGAAAAATTACTTGATCTGTAGATTTCCCATCTCCTTTCAGCTCCTTCTTCTGCTAGCAATGGTTTGCCACTGCTTCTCCCCAGCCCCAGAGCCCCCAAGCAGCCCCCCCAGTGCTGGGAGCCGTGTCCCACCCTGCCCACCCCATTGCTCAGCTGTGGGGCTTTCAGAGCAGCAAGGCACCAACAGCAGCAAGGAAGGGGCTGCTGCTGGGACAACATTGATGTTCAAGTGTAGGACAGCGCAGTGAGCCCTGGGGTGGCTCTGCCCAGGTGTGGGGGCTTCAGGGTGACACTGAAATCAGCTAGAAAATAAACTTTCTAACCCAATTTGAAGCAGTAGAAAGCAGACATTGTTTATCAGCATGGGGTGCACCAAAGGATCGGATGCGTGTGGTGAAACTTTCCAACAGGGTATTTATTCCATCAGGATCATGCACATTCATTACAAAGTGTTTCTTAGCTCATACAGAAACAAGGCTATTGCTGGAAGGCACATCCAGAGTCCTGAAAGACCACACTGAGGGGAGAGGGTATGAGAAATCAGGCTGGGGGTCAGGCTGCAGCCCCTGGCCACACTGACCCCAAGAACTCTGACATCGCTGGATGTGGATATCCAAAAAACCCACCTGTCTCCCAAGGAGAGCTGGAGAATACAACCAATTTCTACAGCAAAGCACAGGTCACAGAGCCAAAGCCTTTTCTGCTGGGCCTGTAGAGTTCAGGGCACTTGAATGGAGATGTGAGATAGAGAAGGAACCCAAACAGCCCGGAACGCTCTGACTGCCAACCTGCGTCTGACAGGTAGCAAAGGAAGCAGCTCTTGGGTTCAGCATTGGTTAAGCAACAGGGGAATAATAATTACTGAAAGATACAATTAGGAGTACCAGCTCAAAAAAATTACATTTGGAACCTGCTTACACCTAGAGTTTTGTGCAAATTGTTTTCAAATAAACAAAGCTGTATTAGTGGAAGGAACCTCATCACCAATTTTCAATTTCCCTCATAAGACGAACAATATGCAAGGTGATTTATGTTGATTATCCAGTTGGATTAAAAACAGTTTTGTTTTGGTTTGTTTCATTTATTTTCCTGGTTAAAAAAAAAAAAAGCAATAAAATCTATCAAGACCAGAAAACAGGCGCATTAAAAAAAAAAACCAAAACCAAAAAAAAGGCAACAACAACAAACATACCAGAGTTAGGAACATAGGAATAACTCAGGCACAGATAAGAAAGGAAAAAAACAAGTCTCTTTATTACAGCCTTCCAGAGTAATGGCAGTAGGGAAAGAAAATGCAACTGATTTTGTCCTCCCACTTAAGCCAGGACACTAATGAGATATGGCTATAATATAAAAAAAGAGGGGAAAATAGCTTATATCTACACAAACTTGTTGTACCTTTCAGTTAAGCATCTCCTTTTGCTCTCAGTAGCAGCCCAAACATATGGACAGTGGTCGTAGAAGAAAAATAAATGCTGGAGTAGATTCAACATATTGAACAAATCCTCTGAGTTTGTAATTCCCCAGCATTCCCTTCCCTCCAGATGCTACCCAGGATTTTAAAAAATTAAGTTACATAAAAATGCTTTCATTACTAGGAAATGGAATTTCATTTCATCCTATTCAGACTACTTAATAACTGTACAGATTACTGTACCTCATGTTGCATAGGAAACCACTTCAGAAAAAAAATGAAGTCTTTTCACTAAAAGAAGGAAGAAAATGCATTCCAATAGATTTACATTTGCAGTAGATTTGCATCTGCTGCTGTAGCAAAGTGTCACTGGTAGAAGCAGAATTTAGATAAAATACATCCTTATAAAATGAGTATCATACCCATTTACCACAGGAAAAACTTAATAAATCAAGACTGAAAAAATTATTATTCATTCAAAAGAAGCCACACGGTAGGATGTGTAAAGATAATCTTGACATGAATGCAGTTATCTTCCATGGGATAATTTATATGACTTCCTTTCATGGAAGAACCAGTAACAAGGTATAACAAAGCCCATAATTAATCTGAAAACAAGAATGCAACATTAAGTTTCCCAGCACCTCAGGATTTCTAATGAGTGAAATATTTCCTGCTGTTTTTCATCAAAAGAGTAATCTAATAAAGTTTTATTAAAATGTACAGTAACAGAACAGATAGGTTTAAAGTACAGCCTCTGTACAGTGTAATGAGGTTTTGGCTCATAAAAATGCTTAGACTTTCATTAAAGAGATCAATGAAGCCAAAAGGAAATTAGTTTAGCAGAAGTACACACGCAGGTTCTGCAGAATACCATTGTGTGTGAGCAGCAGGATGAACCAGGGCATCCTTCACAAAAGAATATAAATGAAGGAAAAGCCACAGAAACACAATAACAAGACAAAGTCTTGATAAAGCACTGAGGGGCAGTGCCAAACTTAGCAACAACCTCGGAGTGCAACACATCTGAGCAAGTTCAAAGAGAGAAAGGTGGTGTGAGGAAAAGCAGAGCATTGCACAGCCATGGCATCACCAGAGGGTGCAGTGGAGGATTAATGGAGGGAGGGTTTGCTTCCATACAGGGATGTCCTGCACAGAGCCAAGGATTATATTTAAACTCTTCTACACATCCAGTTCTGAGGCAGATTAATGTGTTTTAAACTGGGTGAACCCCACTGCATTGCTCTGCAACAACATACATAGCTCAAAAGACAAGGAGACATTCTAAAACCAAACCAGGTCTAGGATTTGGAAATGTTTGTGTTTTCATTCCAGTCGCAATGATATATAACAATTGCCTTTAAAGTTTCCTAGGCATAAGACATAAATTTTTAGTAGTAAATATTACTATACAAGTAATAACAGTCATGTTGTAACAGCTAGAAGTCCCTCATAGATCCAAAATATGCTTTCATCTTGTGACCACTGCAAATTTCTGGGTCACTAAGTACCTCTCTTACTCTTCCCACTAAAGCAACCCCAGCTGTCCTCAGACTGTTTTCTCCAAAAGTGTCTGGCAGTAACACTGACAGTTATTGTTTAGCTTTTATTGCATTCTTTGGAACTAAGGAGCACAATATGTATTTATACACACACAGAGAAAAATACAGTTATCGGACTCCTTTGGGCTTTCATTGAGTTGGTTGTACCTGTTCACCTGCTTTTTTATTTAATAGTCCAACAGATATAAATATATTTTTCCAAATACCTTACTGGGATGCTCCCCACTATCCAAAGTAAAATAAATATTATCAGTTAAAATTTAGATCTGTTTCATATGCAGCACCTGCAAGAACATGGAGAACAGCCACTCTTAAATAATCAAACATGATTAATAATCTCCAAAGGAATAACACTGCACAAAGTCCTCTTTGGAATAGCCACCAAGAAAAAAATAATCCAGTAAGCAAATATAACTTCTGAAATCCAAACACTGCTGAGGAAACTAGCTAAAGATAAATCTAATCTAATCTGAGACAGACAAGTTTAGGGTATTACCAAGCAGCAGCAAGAAAACATTGACATTCCAGGTGTGTCCCTCTTCCAATCCATCCACTCAAATACATTTTTCAAAACTACAGGCCAGAGTTTTCAAAGTTGCAACACTAAAACAAAAGTTTTATGAGGGTAATATGCTGGAATGCAATCAAGCACTTATTGATACTCCCAGTTTTGGTACATGTTATCTAGAGTAAGAGTGGGACAAATAGCTTCAAGTGCTCTTACAGCTATCAGGAAGACTTCTGAATACAATTAGTTTCCTTCTGATCATAGCAAGATTTAAAAGACATGTACCTATAGCCACAATACAAGGGGAGGCAGCATCCATGGAAGATAACAGTAATATAAGAAGATTAGTCCTATTCAAACTGCTCACACAATGTTTATGTGGACAGCTTAAGGGATAACAGCTCTTAGCTGGAAACTCAGTAAAGTGTGTGCACACCAGGCTTTGGAATAGCTGTGCTTGGGGTTCTGGCCCCAGTGGTGCACAGCAAAGTCCAGGCTGCCATTAGTCAGGCAATTCCCAGCAGAGAGAAATTTGACATCTGAGAATGAGCTACATTCAGAGGATTGTGTGAAGTCCATGAGTAGTACCAGGCTTACATGACACATAACTCTTCAGCTGGATGTGTTCCACTAAGCCACTTTGTCAGCCCACTGCACTCTCTGGGTAAAACAAAGTGTTTGGCTGGCCCTGTTCCCTGAGTCATAAACAACACAGGCAGCAGCCATTGAGTCACCTGTACTGCCTCCCTGCAAACCAGGCAGCCCCTGGGACACTCCACAGGCACCATCCACAGCCAAGAGGGGTCAGAGGCACAAGGGAGATCCAAGGCCCTGGGGCAGAGCTGTGGGGCCAGCAGCAGGAAAGGCTGGTGGCTATAAGAGAGCAAAAATAGCCATAGGTGCTACACTGTGGAGAGCACAGAAAAGCACAGAAAACTGCAGGTAAAAAATGAAATCTTAGCCTGGGATAATATAGTCAGCTCCATTCTCTCCCCACATATCCCCCAAGTCACTGCCAGACAAGTTGCTGGTCAGTCACCCACTGCCTGGGAAAGGGTGTTTGTAGCAGCTGATTGAGAGTGACTGCTCATCAGTATTAACTGCCTATTCCTAAATGGTTTTGTCCAGTAAGACAGACCCAAGATGATTACTGTTGTCCATAAAGATCTATGGAAAAGGGAAAAAGAAACAGGGAGGAGAGCCAGAAATAGATTCAAGACTGGCAGGTTTAATCTGGAAGTGAAGAGTGATAACCAAGGAAGCAGAGGAGGGTTCAGCAATCAGAACGGGGAAGCCACGGGATGATGCTCATGTGAGCAAGCCACAGAGCAGGAACTTTCCAGCAGCTCCAGGTGGAACACTGCTCACTGCAGGGATTGTGCTGCAGGATCTCTTCAGCTCAGATAGAGACTAAGGCTAAAGCCTGTCCTCCCCCAATTCAATAGCACTCTCACTGTCTGCAAGGCAGTGAGATTTATCCAGGGATTTGCAAACGGGGCACTAAAAGTACCAATTTCATGAATATTTTTGCTCACAAACAAAAACCTGTTTTGAGAAAAACAGGTCAGTTTAAATGAGACAATCACATGCTTGGAAAACCAGCTTGTTGTACAACCAGTAATTGATGTAAGTTTTGTAGCTGTCTTAGGTTTGCTATGCTAAAGACTAAGCTGGCTGCCAAAATATTAGCCTTGGGCTTCCTCACAAACCATAATACTGCCTTATTAAAGGCTATATTGTATTTTAAAATGTCAATTAAACAGTTTGCTATAGATGGTATTTTTCCTAGAGTTTAAAATGGCTAAAATTATCCTTAATTTATAGAAAGAGTATTAAATCTTTCTCAGCTTTGTGAGCACAAATGAAATTACTTCAATTTAGATTTTCTAACAGTGTGTACCTGTGCAGCAATATATGCTTAGTGCAATGAAATTAAGAACATTTTCATAATTACAGTGATTTTACTACAGATTAGTATTTCTAATATAACACAGCGATGTTCAATTGGGCACTCAATGGAAAAAAAATAAAAGCTTAAATTTCAGATGAACTCATTTAGTCATCTAGAACAGCAGCTAAATGATCAATAATATAAGAGATGTGCTGCTTATTCTATTGATTAAGAACACAGGCAGCTATTAATCCAACTAGATTCCAGAAAGGACATGAGAAAAATTAAAGTGAGACACAGAGTTATATACTATCTATATATATGTACATACAATATTTCAAGAAAAATTGTGTTTAGGGAACAGAATTACATAAATTTTCTACAGAGCTGAAAGATGCATTATTCCATTCTTTGGCACACAGAAGAATGGGATAAACCAATCAGAAAAGTGTTATGGTTTTAGGTATACCCCACGTAAAACAATGTGTACTCTTGAGATATACCCCAAGTAAAACAATGTGTACTCTGAAAAAAAATAATTAAAACCACAACCCTTAAAAAAATGCTTGGACATTCACAGCTGTCTACTTACTAGGATTCAGAAATTTATAATTTTCAATCTGTGTGAATGTGCTCTGAGCTAAAATATGGATTAACCCTAAATAAAACAGAGAGGCCAGCAGTATTTCCCCCTCGCCTTTTCCCCTGTTTCACAATAAGTACTGCACAGCACACAGAACTCCACCACCGCCACCAGGGAGCATAGGAACGCACACTGCAAACCTGGACTTTTAGAGACCAGAACACTTCGTGTTATGGGAGCTCCTATCTTGCCCCACCACATCCCTTAGAAGCCAAGGGAATGAGGTGAGATCCACCTGCCCCGAGCAGCCGGGGGCTCGCAGGGACAGCACGGGCTGCCCGGAGCGGGAGGGGCAGCGGAGCATCCCCGGCATCCTCGGGCGGCCGCGGGGTCGCTGCCAGCGCACGGCACAGCCCAGCCCAGCCCGGGGCAGCAGCACCGAGCTGAGCCAGGGCCGAGCCCAGGCATGGCTCCCGGCCCGGGTCCTCCGCCCCAGGCTGTGCCCGGAGGCACGGCAGCCCTTGGGAAGCAGCACAGCCTCCCCCGGCATTGCTACAGGGTCCAGATGAGTGCAGGGGAAAGGGGGGAAGCACTGCTTTAACCTCAGCAAATTGATGGATTAATATTTTATATTGAGTCCACATCTTCTGTAAATGGATGCACCGAGGTGATAAAGCAGGCAGGCAGAAAGAAAGATCTTCCACAAAATCTGGACAGCAAAATAACTTCCTCAAGGCAAATTTAATTAATATTAACTAAAAGGAGTGCTGAAGAATGTTGGGGGCAGGGAGACTGGCATGATGGATTGTCACCTCTAAAGAGAACAGAAAAGTGTTGCTTGGTTCAACATACATGGCAGAAGAATTTTATTCAAATTGATTAACCAGTGTCTTCTAAGCAGTTTAAGGTTTGTGTCTCCAACCACTGAAGTGAATAGGATTTTTGACATTGATTGCAGTAACCACAGGAATCTGCTTTACAGACTTGCCCACCGCACAACTATAAAACACTGTAGTTCTCAACATTCTTTTGTTTGACCAGACACTCCCCATGTGACATTTTCCACTTACTCTTGAAGGAAAAATATCTAAAAACTCTCAACAAAAACAATACAATACTTCCTAGTACATACCCTTTGGGCTGAAAATCTCCCTGTAAAATCTTAATACAGCCAACGAAAAATTAGTACTGAAGGGGGTTTTAAGGGATAGGCAAAAACATTTCCCTGCCCCAAGGAAGGATTAGCTGCTTCTTGACATTGCTGAGAAATGTTTATTTCAGTTGTTCTTCAAAAGTACCCATGGCAGAAATGCCATATTTCCACATTCAATGTGTGCTGTTTCCCCAATTGTTTTTTCTTCTCCTACCTAACAGAAATCTGATTCATCGCCTTAATTTTTGTCTTATCTATTGAACTATTCAGGTTATTCCCTTCCTTTCCAGAGTGGCCTATTTCTTGCCCTGAATGAAGGAGTTGTGGCTGCCTGTTTCTAGAACAAAGAAACCCACACACTCATACCTCCTGTTTTCCACACCATTGTGCTTTCTCTTTACTTTCCATCTGACCTTCTCCATATAGTCCAACTCCTCTTTGATAGGCAGTGAATGGGATAACAGGAACCTTCTCCCAGCCTAGATCTAGACAATTATCTCTAGAGCATGGCCTGCACTCCCTGACAGAATTCCAACACAAGCCAACACCACCTGTTGTGCAGAGGATCCTCTGCACAAGGGCACTGAAGCCCTAAAAAGCAGCAGACATCGAGATGGAGACAATTTTTCAGATTTTTTGTTACAAGAAAAAACTACTAAAAATAATTTTCTGAATACCTCTAAGTAACAACATTACATTTCATATACCCTAGTGAGCACTCCTGTATTTAGATGCTAAATGCAGCAATCTTGCATTCCAAGCACTCAGCCTCATGCACTTTGCCTTTGCCTGTCATTATTCTTCCAGCCTGATTTGTATGGTGCACCTGAGGAGCAAAGCATGGTCAAGAATTGGTTTGGCTTCAGAGTAAGAAATTAGAGAATAAATACATGGAGAACGAAATCTAAAAATAGAAAGCATCTTCTAGATAAGAAGAGGTAATAAGAAGAGATGCAAAAAGAAATGCCTAAAGAACTGAAGGACAAGATGGATGAGGTAGCATAATATATGATAGTAAGCAGAGAAATTATTTTGCTGCTTTTTTTTTCCCAGTTCAGGGCAAAAAAATGCAGCAAAAATGCAGGTATTATCCTCTGTTCCTTTCACACCATGCAGCTAACAAGTTCTATTATGATATTGTATTACAGCCTATACCACCACCACTGAATAAAGACATGTATATATTACTGTCAGCTACCAATTTCAAAGCTTCCAATCCCAGAAACATGAATCCATCTGGAAAAAAAAAGTGATCCTGCAGAGTAATAAGTATTAAAATTCTTTGTTCCCTCCATGCTTACATTGATCTCCTCTAGTTTCCCTCCAGAGGTTTTAAGAAATAGAATTTCACCACAAACACTTCCAAGCTCAGGCTGCATGCTGGTAGGAATCTATGCTTACCCTTAGGACTTCCTAGAGAGATTCCCAAGATTGATGTAGACACCTACCAAAGTAGAAACATAATGGTATAAATGATAAATGAGGACGATATATAACCATATCAACCCTTAGAATATAAATTGTGGATTTGACTATGGATCTTTCCCTCTCTAATGCAGCCCTAGTTTGCAATCATTTTTTGCAGACTGTACCTTGCACTTCAGGTGTAGTTCATGCTGAAGGAGGGGTTCACAGGGAACATGTGTTGTCATTGCAGTCAGCCGTCCTGCAATAAACCATTCCCCTTCCACACCAACCATCCTGACTCTCTTAATTCAGCAGAAACTATTAAACCTCCAAACAAAGCAGTACCACTGTGAGATTCTTTCTGTAGATTTTGTAACATGTGATCAGTTGTGGGCACAATGCAAGAAGCAGGACCAAGCAGAGCCTGCACACTCACAGGTCACTCAGCCATGAGGTCACTTTCTTGCATTTTCAGCCTGGCAGCTGCATGTTCATTTATGAAAACTGCACCTCCAGTGATGATGCAGCATGAATTAAAGTATATTTCCATTCAAGGCTCAGTGAACAATTAACAACCCTGCAATGATAGTATAGTTCAGAAATTCATGCAGTTTCAAACACCTTGAACCATCTGTGTTCAGAAACATTAGAGCTTTGGTGTTAAAAGTGTTCTTATCAGTAGTTAGTTAATCCCATGATAAATCTGAACAGTGAACTTAACAGTTTAGAAACAGAGTCAAAAGAAGCAATGTATAATTTTTATTTCAACACATTTCTCTAATTCCTAATTGGACTTTCCTGGACTATTAAGATAATTAGGTTATTTTTTCCTCTCAGTTTGTGATATCTCAACTTTTGCATACACTGTGCCTGGGAGAACACAATGTTCCAGCTGAGGGAAAAAAAACACTGAAGGATGGTAATTAGAGAAAATAGCAATGCAGAGTTGTGACCCATATCATGAACATCAACAAGTACTCAGGAAAGAGATCCCACTAGGAACAACAAGTTAATGATTATATAAGAAATGCCTTAAGTTGTTCTGCTTGAAAAGGTGCAAGCTACTGGCAGGGTAAAGTGCCTGCTGGCAAACTGAAAACAGGATTTGCAGACAGGCCCCCACCCAAACCTCACATCAAGTTTGACATCTACAATTTAATATGTTTGTGCATTGAGAGCATATAGAGAAAACTGTTTCAGATATAGACAGCATGTCTGGTTAGGAAGTAAAAAAGCTCTAATTTCTTGTTTCATAGAGTGAAGAAAATGTGTTTCATTATATGAGTGAGGTAATATCTTTATATTTTTAAGATGTCTGTATAAGATTTAAGATATGCATATATATTTTTCAAGAGACATAAACACGTTCCTTGGCAATTTGAACTTTTGGATCTTTACCTGGGAGAATCTTTATACATGACTCTCATTTAATCTATGAGTTCATTTACCATCCTTCACATCTTTCTGTAAGTTTATTCCACAAAACTGAAATGCAAAAGATGACATAGTTTTGTCTGCTTGGTAGTGACCCTCAACTCCAGAACATTCAGCTTAGCTATCTTGTACCCACACACATTAATCTCAAAACTTTGTTCAAGATATAATGCCCAATGGCATCCTAAAGAGTAGCCAGGCCTGAGCAGAGACATCTCCAGATATTTTGTCCATATGAAAGTCAGGCAGCAATGAATTAACTCTTTTTTTTCCCCTTCTTTTCTTTTGTCAGGATTAGCCAGCTGAAATGCTTACAGACAGCACTACATCTCCCCCACTCAGGGCTCGTTTAAGCAGTGGAGAAGAGATGTGCACTTCCATAATTTCACATTAGAAGGCTCTGCCTTCAGCAAAAGAATGTGACTGGAATATCCCCCATCCGTGGCAAGCCTGAATTCAGGGAGAATCTTTGTAAAGAAAATTACCAGCAAATATTGTATTCAGGGCTTTAACATCACATACCTGATTATGGCTTCTAAAACTTCTAACCTTTATGAAGATTTCAGGAAAAATTCCTACAAGTATTTTATTCATGCATTTGGATACAATAGACTGGACATATAAACACTAAGGGAGGGAGCAGACTGTAAAATTAATATGGCTTTAAAATTATTTTAAAAACAACAAATAGATTTCATAGGTTCAATAAAGGAAATGCATTGTAGCAGCAACACTTAATAGGCTAAAAACAAATGAACATGTAGTATGATAGTTATCTGAGTCACACATTTATGATCTTAAACACTAAAACACTAACTACAAGAGAAGTGTGACAACTTAATACTTAGAAGAAATGCCTTAATAATTGAGAAATTACTTTTTTTTGCAGTCTATCACAAATATTGCCATCAAATTTATCTCACGTTTTTCCTAAGTAACTTACTATGATATTTATAATCCCTTTAACCTGAATCAATCTGTATCCATGGAGATAAAAGGAAAAAAAGAACAATATGGAAACATATTAAAGATTCCATTCAGCTTTCCCTGAAGGCTCCCAGGCAGTTTCAATTATAGCTGTGTCAAACAAAACACTCTAATGGTCCCTATACACGTTGTTTCATATATTTATACTCCGCGAAATTACTGGTAGAAAATAAGGACCAAAGTGAAAAGTTCCTAGCAAAGCATGACTGAAGGCAAGCTTTAGATAAATTATACATCAATTACAATTCTATTCTTGTAGCTATTACTGATACAAAATGTTCATGTGTCTAAATAAAATCCTCTCATTGGTGCCATTTTCCGAGTTGTACAGGTGCACCAGGGCGTCACCAGGTTAAAGATAGATAGAAGTTGTGGGATTGTCAGTTCTGCTTTAATTCTCCTACTGAGAGGTTTGGGGTTTTTTTTAAATTTACAAAAGGCCTTTCATTTTTA
Source organism: Camarhynchus parvulus (assembly GCF_901933205.1). Classification (NCBI taxonomy): domain Eukaryota; kingdom Metazoa; phylum Chordata; class Aves; order Passeriformes; family Thraupidae; genus Camarhynchus; species Camarhynchus parvulus. The sequence goes on from NC_044579.1 coordinate 13,776,161, forward strand.
GGTACCTCAATATTTTTAAGGATTTCATATGGTCCCAGCTTCAGCTAATGTTCAGTTTAAGCCAAATCCATACACTTTTTCTAGTGTTTGATTTTGGCCCTTCATGGATGCTGTTTAACTAATAGCAAGGGCTATCTGGTAGAGGCTTTATGTACAGAACACAGGGCAAATCATTACCAAAACCTACTGGAAGGCACCTGGGAGATGACAGGGAAAAAATTTAAATGTATTTTGAAAGGCTCAGTGGGAAACCCATGGGCTAAGAGCAAGCTTAATTAGCAGGAATATGTGGTGACATTGGTCTATGCAGCTGCTGGAATTAGAACAATATATGCACAGTTAACTGTTTTATATTTACATAGGCCAGGTACATAATGTACAGACTTGGTGTTTGGATAATGCTTAAAATGTTTGGATAAAAGCTTAAAATGTTTGGGGTTCATAGGTCAGAGCAATTAGAAACAGGGAGTATTTGGTGCAGATTTGAAGGGTGCTTAACTTCAGTGAGTGACACCTCAAAAAGGTGGATGCTGTGAAACATCACAGGGAATATTTGACAATGAGATACTCACTTTTATCAGCACAGTAATATGCCTTGCTCACTATTTCAAAATAGGGGAAAAAAATATAGTTTCATGTCAAATTGTGATCCAGTTCTTGTCAACAGATTAGCAATTAGGCCAAAGAAGCATATTGATATTCACATTTTGTGGAACTAAAATGCACTATATTTATCAGCTTCTGTGCTTTAAAATAAATATTGACAAAAAAAAAAAGATGGGAAAAAATTATTTGTTATCCCATCTGCCACTCAAAATGTGAAGTCTGAGCAATGCTATTTTCCAGTCTTTCCTGATATGTGATCATCAGATATTGTTTATCTTTACTTTGTGATGGCATTACGAAAGAATAGTCAAAACTACAAAGGTCAAGTTGTTCCTTCTGGTTTGTCAAACTGTATAATCCTCCTTCAGTGGACTTAGATTTTGGGAGAGATGTGGATGACAGTAGTTTAAGAGAATTGAAAACCAGTTCTGACATTAAAAAGCTTTTGGAGAAAACAAAATTTATTGATCATAGGACAACAAAGAAAGTCACGTTATAAAAACTAGTAAGGATTTCTGTAATGCTACATTTGCCATCATATGCTCCTCATGGTTAGTGAGGATGAGTATGGCTAAAGGGGCCCCTTAAGCACATTATCAGAAGGGCTGAATTCAATGTAAGTGTGCTTATCAGTTTACCTGCTGTGAGAATGGCCCTTTTACATTTCCATGGGAACATATTTTTGCATTAATTCAAATTATATCTGATGGTGGTTTGGAGTCCAGGGCTAAAGTTTCAGTCCCCTAACAATGACTGCATGTGATCCATTCAATGATTGGGATGTGATTATAGTCCACACATGGTGGGACAATATTATAGAGACTAAATAGAGTTGGCACTCAGATGAATTAAAGGTTGATGCCTCACTTTTTTCTGTAGGAACAAAACTGACTGAGCCCTTTGGAGGCAGGAACTGCAAAGGAAACTGGTTTACATTTACTTCCAAACCACACCATTTGGGAGAACATTTCTGAAAAACGACCTACATGTGTGACATCTGATATAAAGCTTAACAGAGGAGTTTGGCCCAGCAATATACTTCTCTTAATATTTGAAAATTATCAGATTGGAGTAAGAAAAGTCTGTGGTTGAGTGATTTTAATTTTTTAACTGAATTTTATTTCTTAGAAACAGCTTACAGCTTGGAGCTGTATGGACAGATGCCACTGAGTTGGAAAGGTTATCTATAACTGTCCCACAAATTCAGGATATGGATATTGATTACACAACTCTAAGTTGTCCATATTGCTGGATTTTGGGGGTAAATACACATATATCTGAAACAGCATTATGAGATCCAGTTTTTGCTAGCAGCATATATATTTAATGACAAAAGAGTATGACTTCTGTAGGCTCAACCTCACATACTCATTTGCAGATGTTAATGAGGTGGAAAATTAAAAAAGACAACAGTATGTGGTATTTGCTAATTCCAACCACTAAAATAACTTCTTTTACATGCCTAGATCTAAAATTTTCTTAGCCAGAGATCACCATGCTCCAGATTTAAATCACTGAAAATGCAGAAGTGTAAATTACTGAAATTTGTTTTCACTTGGGGCTGTTTGGCTCATCTGTGAAGATGTACAAGTTAATTATTTTTATTCTATTAGAACAATATCACTAATGAGATGTGAGCAGAAGGGAGAAGAAGCATGCAGCTGAAGTTATTGTCAGAGTCTCTGCTGGTAGCGCTATTTTATATGCTCCTGAGAATAGAATAACAAGTACATCCATATAATTTAAGAAGTCAAATTGCATTTTTTCTCAGCTCACTTCACATAACAAATAACATGTTCGGTATAAAGTCCAAAACTACATGTTAAAAAAGCAACAGCCTTGTGTTGAATAAGTGCCTGCAAGAAAAGAAATTAGATATAAAAAAAATAAAAGCCATGTTTGTATTTCAGTACTATAAACAGTTCTCAAATAATTTATAGAATTGGCACCTTGGTTGAGCAGTCATTGGCTCAGTACAGAGACCTACATTTTGTCTCCATTGGCCAGGGGCTGGGTAACAAAGCACCTTTCCTTTCCTCAGATGGATCTGAGACCCCAATACACCCCTTATTTTCCTCTCCTGGGCAGTGGCAGAAGCAGTCCTTGCCACCATTGTCAGAAGCACACGTTGCTGCAAGAGCCCTTAGTGCCACAAGGCCCCCATGTACCTGTGCCACAGCTCTGCATGCCGGCCTTGAGCACAACACAAACCCAGCAAAGTCAAAAACAGGGTTTTTACCAATTCTCATGGGCTCAGCTGCTTCCTGACTTGCTTTGAAAGATTTATGGTTGCATCTGACCCCTGGCAATAGCCTCATCTTTGTTGGTGACTGACACAAGATAAAAGAAGATTTTGTTCTCTCTAATTTGCACTTTTGCTTCCAAATGTGTACATAGGCCTCAGTGCTTGAGCACAGTTCCTGTTGGTTAGACACAGGGAGCAGAACTGAAGGGACTAAAATGGTTCAAAAATATTGCATTCACCCTTCAAACATATCTTTAATTTTTTCTTTTAAAACCCTGAAAGATAAAGACTGAAAAAGTGCATGTGACATTTTTCATTGACTTTGTAGTCTTTCCAAGTCCTACTGATATGGTATAACTTTAATGACACAGTTACTATTTTTTGCCTTTCAAGCAATCATGATCTCAATGGAAGTGACAGTAAGAGATGCTCCCACTGAAACTGTGTCTCAGGAGATAGAGCTTTATTGGAAGAAATTCAATACACTTTTGACACAATGAAAACACTATTAACAGTAACTAAAATATATTCATAAAAGCAGTTTCTTTTCAATAGCAAAATCCTTGGTATTTACACTGTTAAAGAAAGGAAGGATCTCTGTGGAGCTTTGCAGTGACATTGTGTTCCCCTCCCTGAAGCCCTGCAGATGCAATGTGACGCTCTTGGCACAGCTATTTTCTTCTCTTCTCAGAAAGCTTGGTCTCAGTGGAAGTGACACTAAGAGAGAGATGCTCCCACTGAAATCATATCTTTGGGGATAGGAATTTCATGGAATTGATTTACCTATGGCACAGTGAAAACTCTACTAAGAATAACTAGGGTATATTCACAGTATTGGCCACTTTTCAAATGCAAAATCCTCAGTAGCTGAGACATCAAAGGACAGCAAACACCACAGCTGGAGCAGAGCCTTAGAGCATTTTGCAAAGCTGAGGGCAAACAAACAGGTCTACCATCAGTAAGTCTGTATTATATTTTGAAGAGAAAGTTCATAAAGTTTCCCAAATTCAGCATAGCAGAACAAAAATTTTCATTCCATGCTTAGTTTCTGTGCCTAAACTCTGTGACAAAAATGGGCTCCTTAAACTGCTTCTAATAAAAGGACAGTGTTTCTCCTCCAATTACAAAAACTAGAGAGGCCAAAGTGACTTTGAAACACAAACCTGCCATATGAGGTGGCTTCAGAGGGAAAGAAACAACCAACAGTCACCAAATCTACCATCAAGCTCACACTCTGTGGCCTTAACCTTCTAAAGAGGACTTCATGCAAATGCACCTGACAGGCAGGACAAGATGGGCAGTGTCAAGCCCACATTTTTCTGTGTGCTGTCCACAGAAGCTGCAGCCACACTGTGACTATGGATCCTGCTTCCTGCACAAGAAGTGTTTGAAAATTGCAGCAGCAAGCGGCTAATGGGCTTTACTGTATGGGCATTAATGGAAATTTCTGCCACAAACCCTTGACAGTAAATTATATTCTTAGGAAAGATAAAAGAAAAACAAGCAAAAAAAACCCCACCAAAAGCAAAGAGAAAACCCACACACACAACAAGAAACTAGAACAGTCAAACAGCCATTTTCTCCCCTTACAAACCTAAAAGATGTGAAATCATTTAATCAAACTTAAACACCAATTTGCACAACTCAAAATAATACTGGGAGTAGGAATAAGCTCAATTTCAATCTGAAATTTTACAATTAAAAGGCAACTGAAAGACACATTAAATTGGAATTATTAGGCAAAATTCCATTGTTATGGTTACCGTCTGTTCTCATTTTATGACATCTGGCTGTATTTAGTAACTCACCTTTCTTGCAGAAAAGAAAATTTTTCTTTAGCACCAGCCTGATTTTGTTATGCAATTTTCCCTCAGAGATTCCACTTTTGCTGTGGCAGTGTGTTTTACAAGAACAAGCAATGGAACCAGAATGAAACACTGCATGTTACAAGTATTTTACTTTTTTTTAAATTATGAATAGAACCAATCTTACTGCAATAACAACAATAAAACAAAAGTAGTACGAATGGAGAACTTGTAAATACTGTCATTGCTGACACACAAAAGATGACTCAGAAAATGAAAACTTAATCTCCTCAAATAAATGGGATCTTAGCTGTTGACTTTTATGTGCATGGTATTTCATGTAAAGAGCAATAAATGTGTATTTTCCCGAGAGTGTGAGAATGACAGCAGTGAAGAATGTTCTCAGTGGCATCTCTTCTGGGCAGTTACACAAATTGAAAGAGCAAGAAAATGAACCACTAACAAGGCTGTAGGTAGCAGTATTGTTACCATTCAGCTGTCTTCCATATTAATTGAAGAGGATTTGAGTTCTCGTGTATTCTAATCTGCAATAATTCATTCACACTATATGTTTTTAATTAAACAAATCTAAAGAGAAAAAAAAGAGAGAGGGGAAGAACACTTGAGGTGCCAATCAAGAAAAGCAATAAAATGCCTTTTTTAACCCTTCTGTACCCATTAGATGCAGGTCTGAGAGGAACAGGTATGATGATAAGACCTTTATGATCCTCTAAGCTCTGAGGCCAAAAGACTCTGGGCTACTCCTGGGTGTTGGCATCCAAGCCCTGTGCCCCCAGCCTGAGTGCCCACAGTGCTGTTCCTGCTTACAAGGAACTCTGCACTCACTCCTGCCTCACCACATCCCATCCCTCCTTCTGACATGCTGATTCCTAGAATGATAATCATAATCTCTGTATTTATCCACATGTAAAATTCCTCAGGATCCCATTTTCAAAGAGGCCTCAGACTGACTGCTAACATTTCAGCAGCTTGGCACACACAGAATTCTTTCTGTATTTGTACAGATCAGGAGATCTTGCATCAATCAAGCAGCAGAGGAGCTCTCTGAAATGTGCGCTCTGGCAGCAGCAGTTGTTTGAAGTTCACAAAGGAGCTATGTCATGTTCTTTGCTGCTCAGCACTGCCTGGGAATTTACTGTCCTCTAGTTTTTCATGCAAAAGCTCAATAGTGAAACCACCAGTACAGAGTGCTGAAAAGACAGATTGCAGCAGCCCTAGAACAAAAATGATTTTGGTTTTGTGTTTCTTTTTTCTAGGGAGGACTGCTAACGAACAGGTTTTTGGTAATAATTTTCAATGTTTTACCTTGTTCTTATTTTATGTTAAAAATACACTCATAAAAACCAGAAATCTGTATTCCAAAATAAAATATTTTGGCAGAAAAATAGAAAAAAGAAACCACAAACAAGTATTTCTTGCATTACTCTAGAGAAGCAGCAGTTTGAAGGCCAGATAACATGATGCAGTCACCAAATGATACCTTGTCTGCTGGTCATCAAACAAGAATCTCAAGATGCATCTTTGGATTCAAGCCAAAATCATGTGTTCAGAAAGCAAAAACGCACACTGTGTTTTGTGCTTCAAGTAGCAGATAAGTTGTACTGTACCAATGCTGGGCTTTCTTCCAAGCCTCCACAGGCTGCAAAACAGAATTGCAAACAAGAAATTGTCCTATGGTAAGGCTTCTCTTTCAGTTTTTCACCCAAATATATCCTCATTTTTGTCTGGCTCTAGATTTAAACTTTTTTTATACCATGATTTTTAATCACTTATTTTTAAAAGAAATAATTTTGATCATAAAATGTGCTGCTTTACAAGCTGAACTAAGCGGAATAATCTCCCAATTTATTCATTCATTCCCATTCACAAATACCTTTGGACTAAGAGGGAGCAGAGCTTCCCAAAGGACAGCTCAGTGCTGCCCCAAGGCAATTATTGGTCCCTCTTGGGGGTAACCAAACCAATCCATTTAATGTTAAGCAGCTGTTGAACCTAAGCAGTTACACGATGGTCCTTGTGACATCCAGTCCCTAAATAAAACAGGAACACCATTTGTGCACCCAACAGAAAAGAGAGCAGAGCAGGGAAAGTGAGTTCCTGTGAACAGCCCTCTCAGGTGGGACCAGCTTGTGTCCCTCCTGTGCCAGAGGGCTCAATTCCAGCAGGAGATTGTTGGAGCTATTGGGTGCCTTCCCCTGTGCCAGGCCCAGCATTGGTGGGTGAAGGGTTTGATCCCAAATAAGACTGAAAAACAGCCAGAGCCAGCCTTCTTTAAAGCATTAGGTACCTGTGTCTCATGGTGGCACACAGTGAAATGAACAGCATGGAAAACTGTGTATAAATTCAGAAAATTCACAAAGTTCCATTCTCTTATTTAATTATTTCAGCAAATATTGGATTAATGTTTAATTCCCAATTATGTTGCAAGTTTTACCAATGGGATCGCTCTCCCAAGAGGCAACATTCCCTGATGAGGTTGAGGCAAGGTGTGAATTGGAGTGGGGCTGTTTCCTGTCACATCCAATATTTCCTAGTCCCACTCCACATCAGTGACACTTTAAGACAGGTCTTACTGTCTGTATGAGCAGTTCCTGAACAAACACGGAGGTGTTTGCATCACAACAGACTCTGTTTGTGATGGGATCTACATGCATTGCTTTGGAAACATCAATGAGGACAACTTCCATGAGTAATATATTATAGTAAATCCACTGAAAGCCTAAAAAGTCATGTATAAGCAACCCTGATTCAGCAGTTCTTCAAACAGAAATAGAATACCAATTAGTGCAGCAGAGAGATGCAGCACAACCAACACTTGAGTCAAAAATATCACGAAAAACTCCCATTTCTTCACTTTTTAAAACACTCTTTGTTTCCACCATCCACTTCTCCCCTCCTCCAGTGTTCATTAAATAACAAATTGAGACAGAGGAGAGAAGCTGTAGTTGACTGTAAGTGGGGAAAGGGGGAAAAAAAATCTGTACAAATACAAAAAGCATTTTGATCTTTCACAAATGGTTACAAGTTATAGTAGATGCAAAGGAAATTATCAGTAACAAAACAGACAAAATGTAATGAAGCAATAGTTTTAGCTCACTAGTCCCAAGAAAGACAGATGAAATTTCTTTGCCACATTACAAAGTGGTTCTGAGTGTCAGAGTCTGTTATTAAACAGAGAATACCTAATTCCACACAGCATTCAGCATTTTTTAAATTTTAAATATAGTCTTGCATATTTTCTGTACTGAGGTATCTGCTGAGTTGTAATAAAATCAGTGGAACTGGTAGACAAGTAAGGAATTGTTTGTCACGCTCAGAAGTATCAGATAATGGCTGAGAAACAATCCATGTTAAATAAAGGCATTTCTTTCCCAAAGTCTTTACCATAGGTTGGGAAAATCTTTGTTCATTATTACTAATAGAGGAGAGTCACAAAGGCCTGGTAGAAACAAATTGAAAAGTATTTGGCTTCTCTCCTTTGCCTTTCATGCCAGCTGCTTGCACCATCTACAAGGCTGTCCCTGTAAAATTTCCAGCTATTTTTGCTTCCAGCAGAGAGGCACAGCATGAAGCTTATCCACATCAAACAGCCTCCTCCAGAGCTTACCAGTCACTCATTTTAATGTGCTTCTGTCTTTCTAATCAGCTTGGTCAATCTCTGGGTTTTTGCATCTCGCATGTATATCTACACATTATGCTGCTGGTGGGTTATTGAATTTATGAAATTTCTTTACTCTGGTAGACCAGCCAATGAGTTTTCCACTGATAATTTAACTGTGGTAAGTAAACTTCATCCATCATTTCCTTATTTATCTCTGGAAGTGAAAGCAATAGTCAGAGAGTCTTTGAAAAAAAAAGGTTTGTGACCTGACCCCGTGCCTTCAATGAAAACTAATAAGGAATTGATAATAACGGGATTTTTCTTAGGAGTATGAGACCTGTCAAAGCACGGGCTGGAAAGAAAGTTCCATTAAATAGCTTGGCAATGATGCAATGTTGGTTGACCTGGTTGTTCCTCCTTCAGGAGCTATAAATCAATAGCACGTGCCCAGATTCAAGAAAGTTAAAATTTCTTTCATGAAATATTATTCAAGGGACTTTTGCTATGTATTTTTATACATTATTTAATAATTTGATTTATATTAATTCTTATTATCAAACCATGAAGAATTACCATTTCATGTTCTTTGTATTACAGTCTGTAAAACTGCATAATGAAAAAGTAGACCTAGAAAGAAACAAATTGTTGTTTGCATCCTCCATAGAAAATAATTTCCAGATCCAAATATGAGCTGTTTCACCTGATTGCAAAAAAAATGCTGTAGTTTAAAAAATTTCCTGTGACATTTTTCATGATTAGTTTTCAATGGGTATATTGGGTTTCTATTTTACATACAGATAAATGTTCATCTCTTTGCCAGGAATGAAAAATATCTCCAAAATAATACAAAATGAATTCTCCGTGGTACCTTCATGAATCACATGAAATTGTGTGCATAGAACAATATTTTCTGGGATGTCAGCATCTCATTTTGAATGCAAGACACTGAAGCAGACTCTGTCTCACTCCAGCATGAGACTGATCCTTCAGAAGAACCTCAGCCCTAAACAAGGGTAACTACCAAGAATACAAATATTTTTCCTCTCTATATAACAACCAAAAAAAGTGAAATTTTTAGCTTGAAAAGCCTCAAATGGAGTCACAATAATATTTTGTAATCTTTTGCACAGTAATTCATTGAAGGGTCTATAAAACAGTTGCTCATGAGAGACAAAGAACAAATGGGAAATGAAACTGAGGTACTTTTGGGGGGCAACACCAACACAACCTCCATGCCTTGGGACTGACCTTTCCAGACTTCATGTTTCAGGTTAATCAGAAAACCTGGAAGTATAGGAATGTAGAATTTGGACAGTGCTTTGACTCCAAACCTTCCTAGTACTGAAGGTGGTAATATCCTAAGATCCTTATTCAGAGCAAACACAATTTATATAGTCTGTCTTGAGATCAGGCTTGTTGATTTAACCACACTGTTACTGTTACTGAACTGGTCCAGAACTAGTTGATTCCTCTAACATCCTGTATGAGATAGATATTTATTCATCAATAAGTTATCCAGACTTTTGCCTGGGTCAGGTGTTACCCTTTCCCTTTAAATAAGTGTTCCTCCTGTTAACTCTTGTCCCTTTACATTGTTTAATTAAATTAATATTAAATAAATAAAGGTGTTTTAATTAAATCCCACTAAGAAGAGCAAATATATCCAATCTCATCCCTCCTCTTTTTATTGTGTTAAACTAAACAAATCTTCACTAGTCCCACACTACTTCTTCCACTCATTTTTCAAACTTGTAGCCTTTTTCTGAATGTTAATTTTTCTTGTAGGACCAAAACCTAAACTTTTGCAGATAAAAAGGCCATTAATTACACAACAGTACCACTGCTCTTGCGTGTCCACACTTGTCAGGAGTCCACAGCTGTGGGAGCTCCACTGGGCACAACTGAGTGTGGAACAAGGTGCACTTCTAGTACAGCAACATTTACCCTATTGAGCATTAGGAAAAAAGGAAGCTGAAAGTGGAAAGAGTGAGACCTGCAATTTGATCACTCTCTGGGGAGAGCATCTTACACACAAAGCAGGAGAAGACTATTTACGTTCAAGTAAATGTTTCAAACAAAAGGTGCAACCATTTCCTCAAAAAAATTGTCAAGGGAAATCTTTTATCCTTTGGTTCTCCTTGCTCTGTAATCACCTTCTCTCTCCATCTGCAGAGTGACAAATATGTACGAGCATACGTGGAAGTGCTTGCATTTGTCATTGTCTCGGGGCTTTCAGAAAATGCCTTTGCTTAATGCAAGCATTGGATCTTTGTGTGAAGGCAAGGCACTATTTAGTGCTGAGCATTCTGCTGCATTATTTGCATGTTGGACTTTATTCAGAATCACAATTTTTATTTTCCAGTCTTTTTTTTCCCAGCATAGCTAAGAAATTCCAATTCTTTGTTTTGCAAACTAACTCTGAGTCATTATATAATCTTTCTGCCAAAACTTCTGTGCTCTCCTACTTTAAACAATCTTGTTTTCCCTAAACCAGACTTTGCAGCAGTCTTTTAGTTATTTTGGGTGTTCTGATCCCTGATACAATCTGTCCTCAAATTCCATGAGTCTCAAAGACATTCATCCAACCTCACTAACTCCTGTGGAACTGCTCTGAGTTTTGTTCTGACAATTCAGCATTCTTTAAGTCTCTAAAGTGCAGTCTGATTTGTTTTGTTCACTTTCTGTAAGCTGAAGAAAAAAAAATCTAAGGTGTTACTGAGCTTTAGTAAAAAAAAAATAGCTAAAACTTATTGTTCTTTTCAGCTAAATCTACTTATTTGAACCCTTTTAAATTATCTGCACCACCTAGAATTGCAGTGAAATTTAAAATCGCACTTCTTTTTGGTAACATCTTTGCTAATGTTTATTTTTTTACTAATTTTTTTTCTCTCCCTGCAATTGCTATGATTAAAAATAACCAAATAAGAGTTAGGAGTTTTGACACAAATTGGAGGGGACTGCTTAACACTCCAGCTGCTGAGCTGGATGTTAGAGGAAGGAGCTTGAGAGAGGAGGAGGAGGAGGAGGAGGATGGGCACAGGTTCAGTTCAGTGTCCCTGCCCCACAGTTCCAGTCCTCCGGCCCCACTGGCTGTTCTGAGGCAGCTGAGGGAAGAGCTCTGCCCTTCCCACACAGCTCCCAGCCCTCTGTACATGCTCCTAAATCTCCTGTGATGTGTGGCCATGTGCAGCACAAAGGGTCAGGGAACACAGAAGGTACCTGGAATATGTTTAGAGGCCATTTACTGTCTGTTAGAGTGAAAAAACTCTAGAAGTGGGAGGTCAGATGGTGGTCACCATAGCGCACAATTGCTTTCTCTGTAGAGCCCAATGATAAGAAATATTTCCAGAAAAAAAAAAAGTCATTTTAATAGGTTACCTGCCAAGCCACAGCAGCAAGATATTCCACATATCAATGCACAAGGTATCCCATTGAGTCAGTTCCTCTGCTAGAAAAATTCAGCACAAATGACACCATAGTGGATATGTATCTCTGCTGAAGGAGTCTCCAGGTGTGCTCAGCACCCTGCCCAGGCTGCACCCTCTGAAGCCTCGATTGTTGCCATGGCAGCCACAAAAGAGATATTGCAGGTTACCCAGAGAGGTAACCTGAAATGCCTGAAGAATGTCATTTGCACACAATATTAGTCTCCTTCAGAATTCAGCCAGGATTTTTCTACTTTAGCCCATTTTTTATTCTTTTTACAGACCCTGTACTATAAGACAACATTTTCTCTATTTTGTTTAATTAATTTGAGTATTTTTCCCTTGTCCAGAAGATTCTCTGTACCAATTCAAAGATAAGCAAAACCCTTGCTCTTGAAGCCATAGATTGCAGGGAGGGAATAAAAAGTAACACACTGGTATTGTCACAGGCTTTCTCTGTGTGTCTCTGTCACACCTATGTCACACTATGAAGGGAGATGATGGTGTAGGGATACTGAACAATTTGAATGACAATATTTCCCACAGACAATCCAGCCTCACTGATATCCAGCAAATATTGAGCAGGCACAGACACATTCAAATGTATAGCCTGTTATGCACCCCTGTTTCTGACAAAGGATTTGTGTTACTTAAGTTGAATGCATCTTATTGCAGCACTGTTAATCATCCTGGCATTTGCCAGACCATTTAAATTTCACATCCTGCTTTGTAGTTAGGTATGAAAAACTGTCCAGAAGTGCTCATGTGATTGAGGAGGTGAAAACCAATAATATGCATCTACATGACTTGCCAGAGCTACACTGGTATCCTTGCACTCTGCCCTGGCAGAGGAGGATGCCAGCTTCCATCTGAGAACATCACACCTAGTGCTGGGTTGTGGAAACAGCTCTTTCCTAAGTCACTTAAGTCCTTTTTAATTTCTTGGCAGCAGTGTTTGAAGAATTTTCTGGGTTACAGCTAATTTCATTTCAAGAAAATGCAAGTATCTTCTATTTCAAATAACATGAAAAAAATATCACTGAGGGAAAATGAAGTGAAAAATAAGCAACAATAATGGGAGAAACCATAAGCACATGTGCTTGGCTAAGATATATATACTTTAACTGAAATGCATAGTCAATATATCAGGAAGTTGTTATTTTTTCCTTTAAAAAGAAAGCAAAACAAAATACATGGGGAATATTCATTTTTTTCTTATGAAACACTGTAGACATTGCCAAGAGTTAAATCTTGGACAAAAACAATCCTAGGTAAAATTAAAATAGCCCCTAACAAGCAGAATCTCCCAGTAGCAGGGAGCAAGTGAGTTGGAGAAGTGGTGAGGAGAGCAGAGGAGAAAACATGAGTCCTCTGCAAGTCAATTCTTCCTACAAAAATAGAAGCAGCAGAAGGAACAAATTAGCAGGGTTTTTTTAGATACAACACAGTGCAGTTAAAAAAGAAGTATGATGTAACTGGGGTCAGGGAGATTTGGCTTATGCAGGAGACTGGCTAAGATACCAAACTGAAAAAGAAAAGGAGACTCATCAGAATTGAAAGCAAATGCTGGAAAACGGGATATTCAATACCTAAATTTCAAATTGCAGATTTGAAAAGGAACAGAGGACACATTATCATTTTAATTACAGAGGTACGGAAGTGAAAGTATTAGATGTTGGGCTACCACAATAACCCATGTCCTAAAAGGCAAAATATGCCATATGGTCCCATATACTCAGTCATTGTGGAACTTCTCTGGAGCCTGCCTGGGAACACCAACAACCTATTTGGCCTGCTGGTAATGGAGATATGAACAAGAGAGAGCAGGAAGCTGGCTGAGATATTACAGCCAATGCTCTTTGTGATCAGACACCCTGGATTAAGCTACAGCTGTTGTATCTGGGGTTTTTTTTTTTCCATTTCTTTTGAATTCCCTATATTTTTTGGGACCTGATATAAAGGATATTTTAAAAGTTCTCCCCCTTCAAGATATTAATGGACAAAATTATTAACTTATTTCTGCAATAATGATAAGAAGAGAGCACAGAGGTGTGGGTGAGGAGGTGTTGCCAACTGTCCAGCACTTGCTGAAGGAAACAGAAGTAGTGGGACAGCAAATCTCTGACAGACTGCTCATCCAGCATGATGCAGAGGAAAGAGCCTGCCTCTGGCCAGAATTAATGAACAGCAGAATCTGGCAACAGTGTTCTGCTTACAATACAAATCTGAATTCATGGCTTCAGAGAAGACTGAAATTCCTAAAGGCTGACATTCCCGCTATAGTGAAACTGAAAAATATCACAGCTGTGATGGGCCAAGCACAGGCATAAATGCAAGGGTGAGGAGTCTGCATTCTGAGAGACATCTTCAAAGGCTAGAAGTGACCTGCCTTAGAAACAAAACTGCTCTGAACCTCTGAACTTCTGCATCGTCTGAGCCAAACAATTCTAACATCTGCATAAAGATCCAAATGCCATCTTTTTGAAAGTCTTGCACACACCTTTTACTCTACTCAGAAATGCCTTCCTTCCATCTTTACATCTTCCTTCCTTTCCATCTATTAATTACAGTAGATTCATCAGTTACCAACCTCAGGCAGATCATTAACAAACAACTAAATATGATATAATAAGACACCCACAGTGTCTCAGCATCTTCCTTTATTGTCCCTGCCTTAAAATACTTACTTAAATATTAATGAAGTTCCTTGAAAGTGCTCCTGCAACAAGGCCTTTTCAAAGGAAACACACATCTGATAATGTTTCAGTTCAAGTATTTACAAGTGTCTTCTGCTTCCACTGTTGAGAATCAGTTAAATGCAATTTATGCCACATCTTTCCTCATGCAAGTTATGGCTGATTCCAGTAAAGTATCTTAGCACGCAGCCCAGTATAATTCTTTCAATTAATTAAAGGGAAATTTATACCAGAGAGGTAATTAATAGGAAAAAAAAACAAACCAAAACAAGCCTCAGGTAAAACTCTGCAGACAATTTTACTCTTTCTTTCAGACTTGTGCCATATTTTTATCCCTTCTCCTTGAGCTTTGTCCTCTCCCCTGCTTTGCTGAGCAGATCTGCAGACTTTAGACTCGGGTTTATAAAGGTACTTTCAGAATGCAGACATTGAGCTTTTTCCAATTCAGTAAATTATGCTTAAAATTGACTTTCTGGTCATTTCTTCAAAGGTGTCCTTCTGGCTTCACTATCACAAGGCTCTAGACCTTCAAATGCACTTGTCTCCACACTTCTAAAGATCCCCAGAGCATTTTATCCTACTCCCACCCTTTACATTCTTTAAATTTTTATAACTATGTCTAACTATGAATAATCTAGTAAATACCTTGAAATGCCTTGCCTTTATTTAATGTTAATCAAAGATATCATCATGTAAAATAAGTTACAATAGTTACAATGATTTAGAGAACCTTAGGCACCAAAACAGTTTAAATAAATTGACACAGCACTCAGAAATATGCTAGAGTGTTGAATTATTTCTAATCCATTAATATTGCAAACTCCTTTTTACCATTTCAAGGCTATTTTTATGTGGATTCAGGGCTTATATTCTAATGTTATTTATTTGAAATAGCAAATAGAGGCAAACACTCAGCCTGCGAACCTTTCTGCTTTCTTAGGATTCCATTTCTCCACACTGTCTGCCCGGGTTCTTTAAAGTGCAATATTTTATTCTGCAATATTTATATTCTATCAAGCAGCTACTTGGCACACACAAACCCTCACACTTACTCATTCAACCGAGAGGTGCCATTCTGTAACCACTGAGGTGCTGGGTATATACACTTTGGAGGGGTTATTGTGCAATTCTTGATTGCATGATTCAGCACTATTTAAAGTGTGGGTATTTAACAACAGTTGGCTGCAATTTTTCAAATATTTATGAAAGAAAATAAGTCTGATATAGGTGCACAGAATCTCAGACCTTCACATATAGAAAAAATTGGCTTATTTGGTCTGCTGGAAGTGGGGTTGACTGCCATATGTATAGAGAATGGGGATGGTGGAAGGAGAAAGAAAGACAAACACAAGGAAAAGGGAACAGGGGCTGTGATGAAGTCCTTAGCTCCTCTGAAACAGAGAAAGAAAATTACCATTTCTAAAATTCAGAAATGTTAAGCATGATGGAAAATATGGAAAATGATGATGTGCCATAATAGCAGTACCTCTGTAGAGTTCGAGACTTTTATCATCTTGTTGGAGTTACAAATGATCCTTAGATGATCTTTTGACAGTGTATTAATGGCTCTCCCTCTGGGGCTGAGGGCTCCTGGTTTATTTCTCTTTATTTCCATGCTCATCAGTTTCTTGCTTTCACTGGCATAGTATTGATGAGGGCAGGCATTATCCTCCCTAAAGCATGTGTTCAGCATCTGTGAAATCTGGTACTTCTTCTATGCAGGACAGTCAGTGAGAGAGATGTTTTGTATCTGATGCTCAGAGATGCTAAAATAATATGTGTTTGTTCAAATTCTTAATGTTGTACGTCCTTTTACTAGCACTTTATTTATTCAGTAGGCTCAGTGATTAATACAGCACAAGTAAAAGGCTTCTGGAATAATACCTGATGCTCCCAAATGACTATTCTACACAAACTGTATCTTTTAATTTGATCTCATTTTTAGTTTGGAAATTAGGGAGCGAGACGTTTTTAAATGTTGCACGTCTGCTAAATTTCCTTTCCCACAGTAAATTATGGCCATCTGAGAACAAATTTGAAAGACAGATAAAAGTCTGAAGCTCTTAGGCACATTCTGGAAATCAGCAGCTGTACAGGAAAGAAACAAATTAGTGCTCTAACAGAGGGAAAGACAGGATTCAGCCATTATAGACTTCTCTTTGGCAGCTGCATGTTAACTGCAGAAAGTGCTATTTCCTGCCAGTGTGATCATCTCAGGAGACTTGGGAAGGAGCTGGGAGTAAGGCAGTCAGAAGAGAGGACTTAGGACACAAAGGACACAAATCCATAGGAAGCCAGACCTCATTAATTTCCCTGATTACAATAAAATTTTCTTTCTTAACAACTACCTTTTGCATAATAATTGCAATTTTATACATGTGTATACATTTACTATACACACAAATGAGTAGTAAAAATAACAATTTACAGAAACATTAGGAGGTGCATATTTTACCTTTTTTTCCCTTCCTTGCCCTTCACAGAATTCAACTTGCACATGTACACCCCCACACCCCATCTCATTCACTAATGAGATGTTGAACCTATTCAGTGAGAGATTTATCAAAGAAAGATTGCATCAGGAAAACCAGCAGGTGAACTGCATGTCAAGGAGAACACTGAGCAGTAAATATTTTTCAAGGTACAAGGGATAAACCACACAGATATTTCCTTTTTGAGAGGAGATATCAGATTCTTGAGATTAGTAACAGTAATGAGAAAAAGGATATGGGTGAATTTCAGAAAGGAGGGTGTGAGGAATGGGAGAGAGGGAGTAAGGAAGGGAGAGAAAAGAAAGGGAGAAAGAAAGAGAGAGAGAGAGGTAAAGGGGAAAAGAAGAGGAAAGAAAGGGAGAAAGAAAGAGAGAGAGAGAGGTAAAGGGGAAAAGAAGAGGAAAGAAAGAGAGAAAGAGACAGAGAAAGAATGAGCAAGATATTGATTAAAAAATTGAAGAAAATTAGATTAACACTAGCAAAGAAGAGTTTTGGTTTTGCTCTCAGTATTTTCTCTAGAAACCCTTTAAAAAGGGGGGGGAAGGAAATCATGTGTTTTCTTGTTTAGCTTTTCAACTACTGCTGCCAGGTTCTGGAATGCAGAAGATGGAAAGGGACAGCAGTGCTATGGGAAGAGAAGATGTGTGGGGAGGGGAGAAGCACATTTTAATAATGAACTTGTAGTTTAGCAGTAAATCATTGTTGTTGGAAATTCAGGATACTACCCAAAATAAGTAAATATCATTGTGGGCAACAGATTATTTCAGCATTTCATGGTACCAGTAGCTCTTACCAAGAAAAAGAAGCAAATTGTATTTTTAAACTGAAGCCACAGGATAAGTGTTAAGACTTTAAAGGATCTGTAGTGCAGTCTGAGCTATAAAATGCTGCTATAACTGCTGGTTGTAAATCTCCTTGACAGTTATGTCTACAGTTCTAAAACTGAACTACTGAAACAGTGATACAATAATAATAAAAGCAATGCAACATAAGTCCTGGATGTACTAGATTTATGAATAGGATAGTCTTTCTTGAAAAGGGCAAAGAAACTCCAATTAGCTAGGAAAAAAAAGATTAATAGAACTTTGTCAGTATCCACCAATGTGACTATCACCCAGACAATGAATTATGCATTCCTTAAACTAATCTGATTCTTTAGTAATGTCATGTTAAAAAAATTTACACTAACAATTTGCACTTTGTTTCTGTATTTTGGTGTAGCAAAGGAGATCACTGTTAATATTTCACAGGAATAAGGAAGATATTGAGAGTAAAAAAAAAAAAATAGGAAGAGCTGTCTACAAACAGTCTGATCAATACTAAACACCAATGGGGCTTGTGCTTCTGTACCACCAGCTTACCAGAATACAAGGGTATTGTTGTAGCAGTGTTCTGGCTTGATTTCTTCTCTAGAACATTGTACAGAAGATTTTTAAGAAAGTTTTCCACAGAACCTCTGCATACCAGTAATTAGAATTTTTATATCACTATAGAGATGCCTAATAACCTAGAACCTTAAGAATATTGGATTGAGTCCTATTTACATAGACCTTAATGCTGCATGATGTATTTGAGCACAGGAACAATCTCATCAATTTAAATTAGATTTAAATCAGATTTAAGTTTAAATTAGATGTATGAAGTTAGACAGGGACATAAATATTTTTAATACCTGTCTCTTTTTCTTCATTGATCTAGTGAAAAAGACCAAGGCAATGGCAAATCTGAGTCAGAGATTGTTGATCTCATGCTCTTCCTGTAGTCCCTTCAGCATCAGACTGCAAGTGGGGAAAGCACAGTCCTGTGGGCTGCCTTTGAAGGCATCATGACACCAGGTAATGCTGATTGTGACAAGAGGTTGTGGTTCCACTGGCTGGCCACATGTAGAGTAAATATCTATGGGCCTTCTCATACCATTAAAATTGTATTTGACAGGTCTGAATATATAATTATATTAAAATTCTTCAATAATTTAGCATAATAATAACTCAGCTTCCACTGTGCTTTGTATAGAGATGAGGTGGGGAAGAGTAATCCCACAGCTCTATCAGTGCATCTCATTATCAGTTTCTGACAGCTGCTTCCTCGTGCTTCATCCTGATAGAGGAGGCAGACAGCTGCTTCAGAATTCCAATGGTGCTTTGTCTAAGGGAGATTGTACAGTTTGCATCAAACATGCAGTCAAGAAATCTCAGTTCTCATTGATTGCAATAGTGACAAAGGGTTTTAGACTAATCTTGTTCCACTCAGACTAGAAAAGTCTTAGCCATGCCCTTCAATGGGACGACTCAGATGAAAGAGTGCCTAGTATTTTTCTGAGAGGGAGGAGTATAAATCCTTTACTTTTACAGCCAATCTCATTAATTTAGGAACGCAGATCAACTTTCCTTCGGCACATTAATATAAGAAAATCAGTTAAAGAAAAAAACACAACTCATTTTTTTATTTAGATCCCCAGCATAGCCACCCTCAATGCAGTTAGTGTTAGGAGAACTGAATGGCTCAGAGAGACTGGAAATTCAGTATACTAAATGGAATTCGAGGGGGAGGGGGATTTCAAAAATTTCAAAGAAAGAGCAGTAACTGCCCAAAAAAATTAACAGGGCAGAAACAGTGATGGATTCAACCATCCTGATTGAATAAAATTATGGTTCTGTAAAATCAGTGTGAATACAATATCATGACAAGTTTTCTTTGAAGCAGAGAGAAAATTGCAACTTCTAAAGAGTTTTACCCTTACTTTCAGGAAAACTGATATCCATGAGCCAACTGTCATTCACCTACTGTCAGTGAGAGACACACTTGGAAATAGCCATAAAAACCTGCAGAGGAAGAATTTGTCCCCAGTACAGTGAATAGAAACCTTTCTTTCTCCCAGAGTTCATTCCTTGCCACTGCAGTTACCCCATGAAATTAAAGAGAAAGCGGATGAGGAGCTGCAATTCCATTTTGGCAGTGACTGTTATCACCTATAGAGCTCCAAAATAAAACAAACATAAATATCACCCAGTGCTTGGAGGATATACATCTCTATCTACACATGGATGCACAGGAGCTGGGGGTGGGGGTTGTTTGTTTTAGGATTTGTACTTGTGAACAACATCCAGCTCATTTCAAAAGCTCTAGCAGGGAACACTACCCCCACTATATTATCAAGGTTGCAGGAAATGACAGCTGATGAACAGACAGCCAATGTTTTACAAGTGGTGATAAGCCATCAACCCAAATGTTTTATTAGTAACTCTTCTCAAATGATTTTTGTTCTCTTAGAGGAAAAAATCCTGCACCATACTGTACTGTAGAAAAAGGATAAAAGTTAATTTTGAAACATACTGTCAAGACTTATGGTGCTAAAAGCATCATTTTCACAATAAAATTAAGCTTTTCCTCATATGAATTATGTTGCCACAGAAACCAGCAGCCATAGGATCTGAGACCATTTTCTGTAGAATAGGATTCATGTGACCTTGAGTTTAATCTGTAGTGATGGTATTAATTTAAAAGCTGGAAAATAAAAAAAAAGTGTTCTGTCATTTTCTGAGTTAATCGTTTCACAGCTGGGAGAAAGGGCCGCTCCTTCTCAGTAGTGTAATTTTGTAATTTGAACTCCACTGCCATGAACACTCTTGGACATAGTGGCATTTTATTAACTTCTCTGGAGCTGCTCATAATTGCAAGCACAGCTGACACATCCGGCAGCGAGATATTGGACAGCAAAGCTTTTAGCATGAGAGGCTTCAAAACAGATTTTATCTTTTTATTTGTCATAAAAAAAAAACCCTCCAAATATAGCTGAGACACTTCAGAAATGATTGCTAGTATGCCTTGGAGAGGAAGATAGGGAGATCACTCGAGGGAGTTCTCCCTCAGTAGCTCCATATTCTCTCCCACGCCCTGTAATTTCCACCCTGGGGAGGCTGACAGAGATTGGTTCTACCTATGAAATTTCCATAAGTACCAAACTAAGTGCTATTAAACCCATGGAAGAGAAATTTGATGTTAAATTGGACTCTCATGCTCTACAAATGGGAAAAAATTAGGGGATAAAATGGAAATGCTTGAAGGTACACACTGAGCTATAAATGCTCAATATGATACTAAAAAAAAAAAATCAACCAGCTAATGTAAGAAATCTTTCTGCTCTGTAAAAATAATGGTATTTTATGCCATGAATTAGAGGCTCTAGAGAAGAAGGTGTTTTAGCATAAGTGGTGTTTTCAAAGGAAACAGTGACATTGAAGGAGTTTCTGAGTATTTCACTTCCACAGCATGGCAAAAAGTGCATCTGACCCAGTGAGCCTGCCAATAGCCACTCAGAAATGTGAGCTGCCTGCAAGAGTTTCTCTCTTCCAGCTAAGCATATTCCAATTTCACTGCTATATCCTAAGTAGACTTAAACTCTTAAGAATGTTAGAATTGACTCAATGGGAACAGAATTTCTAATTTAGAATGGGTTCAAAATACATCATATGCATATTTTTATTGAAAGAAATACCATTTTTAAGTTTTGTTAAATATTTTTTATGGAAAAAGATAAATTTGTTTTCATATGTATTTTGTGATATAAAAGCACTTCTTTTCACACAAAATGTAAATAGGATAATTTCTTAATATTATGTATATTGACAAATATAATTTTTCATCTTATAAAAAGCAGAAGTAGCCTAGAAACATCTTTACAGTACCCAAGTGAGGTAGGACAGCAAGAGTTTTAATGTTTACAGAATGAATGCAAGTCCTTAGTGATGAAATGGCTCTTCCTACTGTCCTAATCTAATTTTATTCCAAGAGAAATTTTCCTCCTTCCAATAATGTGCTCTGTCAAAAAGCTGCACAGCTATCCACACACCTTTCTTAAGTGCAAATAAACATAAAATGTCCTTACTCTGATACCAAGGATAGATTACAGCGGTGAGCACACTGTTTGGAAATCAGATATTTCCATTTTAAGCCCTCCCCTGACATCTGTGTCAATCAGATTTTGCTGTCATTCCAGTACAATTTCAAAACCTGGGCTTCATGAAATCCTGGAAGTGAATAATACAAACCTTTCAGGAAACAGCTCCTCTTTGAGGGAACCAGAACAATTTCACTGATATCTGGTGGTTGCAACTTGTCAAAAATAGGCAACCTAAACCTATCTTGCACTTACAAGAGATCAGGGAGAATTTCTTTTATATCTCCAGTGTCTATGATTGAGCTTTTTTCTCCCCTCCATGATCATGCACTTGGCAGAAATTTTCAGGATATGTGCAGATTATTAAAACTATATATAATAGAGATTTTAAAAATGTAAAAACTTCCCATGTTGTGTTTTGGTTATAGAATCAGCGGTTTGGTTTGTAATCTTTTTTTCCCCATAAGGGGCTCTCTATGTGAGCCATGTAGTGCAGAATGCAGATACTTTCCAGGTCCCTGAGGTAAGAAAACATCATATAAAATTTAACACTCTCCTCTGACACTTCAGTAATAACTAATGGCATGAGCTGAAACTTGGTAAGAGGAAAAAAATAGAAAAACAAAGGAACTAAAAGAAACACAACCAGGGCTACTGGCTCAACACATTTTAGCATAACAAACCTGACACATTTTGAGGCTACATTGAGTTAGAGATTTCAGACAATACTTCAAACTTATTTAACATCCTTGTTCCTGCAGTGCTCATTTTCTTTCCCAATCTTTATCAATTATCATTTGTGTTGTGCGGAAACACAAGAACTCTAGAGTTTTATAATTTTTTTATACTTGTTCATTTGTTGTGGATGCCCAGTGAAATATGTTACTGCTTTTAAGCCCTGGTGTGCACAAAATGCAGTAGCAAGAAAGTATTTATCCTAATTTGTGTCATTGTAAAATAGCCAGACAAAGAACTGTACACACAGAAAGAAAGGGCAAAGGTGATGCTTAAAAAAACCCAAAACTGATTTTAGAACCAAAGCAGAGGCAAGACTACACAACAGAAGCACCTGAGTTAACATGGAGCTCAAAAAGTAAATATGGAAATATGGATTGGAGGTCAGGAAATGCTACCTCTACACCAGTATATCAATGAGGATTTTGGTGGGCTGTGGCATTCAGCTCCAGCATCTATGTTTAAAAAGATAAATTCCTAGACCTTAGCAAAAGTGCTACAGTAATTATTTTACACTGTAAAACAATCTACATTTTGAGAAGGAACAAAATTAATTCTGGTTCTGAACAAAGTTCTAAACAAAGAAATGATGGTACAGGGCCAGTTAGTCAAGGCTGTGTAAGATTCATCATCACTTCAGCTTTTCCAATTCTGATAAGATTTTTTAGAATTAGCAGAAGTTCAGAAATTCAAAGACACTATTGGCTACAAGCACCATTTACTGGAACTCAAGCTGTCTGTATTTCTGTAGAAATCACAGCAGACAAGTTTAATAATCTCTTCTGACTATAACAGTCTACAGGTCTACCTAGAATTAAATGTTAAAAATGTTGTTACAGCTTTTCAAAGTATTATCATTGAATTGCACCAATATTCTTTGGTCCTTAAAAAAGCCTAGATAACACTCTCATTTTGTAAAAGCAGTGAGGCTTTTACAAAATGGACTCTGAAGAGTCTATTTGGAAGAGCTTCTGAAGTTCTCTCCAAATCTAACCACTCCACTCCTTTGAATGTCTTCATGTCTTGATAATCTTCTAAAACACTAGATCACAACCACCCTTCCATATCCCCATACTTCTTTTCTGTTGAATTATTTGTAGGAGGACATCTAGAACCAATTAGCAATTTCTAAGTCTTACAACTCTTATTTTTGGTAATACTGTGTTTTCTTCTTTCTTCATTACAGAAATTCTTTTTCCTATTACCCAACAAGTAGTTCTTGTTTAACAGATAAAAAAACTGCCTGCTGAGCCTGACCCTTCCTTACTTTCTTTATGTTTTTTGGTGGGGTTTTGGGGGGTTTTGTTTGGAGTTTTTTGTTTGTTTTGTTGATGGTTTTTGATTGGTTGGTTGGTTGGTTGTGGGGTGGAGGGAGTTGAAAAAAAGAAAAGGTTTTCCTGGAGTCCAGTATGAACACGTGAATATTTGTTTCACCTTGCTGAGTTTTTGTGACATTTGAGTGAATATTTTTCCAAAAAATCAGAGCATTAAATCTAGAGACATGAATTTTCAGTGTTACTAGAGATGCTCAAAGTTCTGTTGTCAATGCAATTGATATAAATTCAGAATTACCTTAAAACATCCATCAGACTGAAAACATAAAAGAATGTTACTGCTATTCTCAACACATTCAAGAACTTCTTTTAAATTTATATATAAAGTTTTGGTGCACAAATCTCATTTCTTGAAATAATTTGAGATCTACATGAGGCCAGCAATATTGTAAATTACTGTAATATTCATGAAATTATGACAGCTAAGAGCAAATTCTTATTGCTTGCAAGAGTAGCCCATCTGTTGATCAAGATCAATAGGAATAACAGCCTAGGCAATACCTCACAGGCAAAGGACAGCAGGAAAGGGAAAGGAAGTGGTAGCTCTGTTCCTGGTTTTTGAGAAATATTTTTCAGAAATTTAAATCTGACCACTGAATCTCCTATTTCAAGTCATCAACATTTACTAAAGAAAAAAGACAAAGCACAGGATCTAACTCAGCTCTTAAAAATGAGGAAAGAAAAATCTTTTTTACTTCAGAGCAAATTATTTGAACCAACAAAAAGACATTGAAATGAAAAACTGATTATACCAAACCAACTCTGACTATGAAAAATTGTCTAAATCACCAGAAATCACACCTTTGGATAACTACATTAAATTGCAGGTAGCATATTCAGGTGGAGTTTTCAGAGGTAACACAATTTCGGTGGATTGAAGGACTTTATCTTTCTCATTTCTTTAAAGATACTTTCCTTAAGCTGTGGGTCAAGATTATTCTGACAAGATCACAAAGTCATATTTCTAGCAAAAGAATAACCTGTGAATGCAGTTGATCACCTTGCAATCTTCATCTATACCAATAATATGTAGAAATAACAATACGTTAGAATAAATGTTATCAGAGAATATTTGGAGATTATTTTCTCAGTATATGTTGTCAGTATAAATTTAATGTCTGTCATGTGCATCCTGTTTTCCAAGGAGGCTCACCTGAATGTTATCAAGATAGCATTTAGCAGTAAAGCCATTATAACTATCTATGTCTAATCTAATCCACCTAGATGTTAGAGAAAACATTTCTATTGAAGACTCAAGCTGAGGATTAATATGACATGGTTTAGCTCACAACAGGTAAAAACATCACAGGTCAAATACAATTTACAAAGAAAACTATGATGGTCAAGCTAGCAGGGAGTAATTTGTTCCAGAGCCACAACTGAACTGCATATGCCCCTTTCCTAAGGTTAGAGTCAAGCCTAAAGTCATCTACTCAGGGAATGTGCCTGGAGGCTTCTAGAAATCCTGCTATGGGCTTCTCCTCAGTCTTAAGTGTATAAGTACATTCTAAAATTTGATTTTAAGAAGCTGTCTGAAGCTGAGAATCCTCAAGTGAACCAACCCTGGTAACTTCCTTGAACAACAGGACTAATTATCACTAGTTATAAATTAGTATGGAACAAATAATTAGCTAGTCATATACTATTATCCTGAAAAAACATCCAGAATATTTCTGCTTTTCACTTGCAAATACAAAGCTGTAAGAGTCCTATAGACACTGGTTTTTGTAATCCTTATATCATCTTGAGGCAGTATTTTCAAAGCAAAAACATGATGCTTCCTGTATGTGTCATTTTTACAGCTTTAGATAGTCAGCCCCCAAACCCTCTGTAGGCATCATTTCACACCTTTGCCATTATGCTACTTGCATACTTCATAAATTAGGTAACTTTATTAAAAGAATCTTGGTTTGCTGCTTGCTTTGAGGCAGACAAATTGCACTCTAATTTTGGAAACGCAAGGAAACTAAAGCACAGAGACTTTCAGAGTTATGGGGAAAAAAGTCAGGCCAAAACAGAAACATTCACACTGAAAACCAAACTTCTGGTTCAGAAGTCAGTGCACCATGACAGTGATTATTTACTAGAACAAAAGTTCAGAAAGGCCTGTACAGTTCCTCCTCATTCAGAGCATCCAGACAAATTTGAGACATCTGATCTGAAAATGCTTTTCCTGCTACACCTGTCAGAGAACCAAGCTCACAGAGGAGCTTAGGTCCTACTCTTGCCAGCCAGTTTTCCTTGCTTACCCTGCCCAAAACCTCATCAGTCTTTTCTTGGTCCCCTTAACAATGCTAGGTGGCTTTGAGGTGCTTCTTTTCATTAAAACAACATTCTGCCAATGGAGGGCCTGAAGGAATTAATGCCAACTGAATGGAAAGGGATTTGGTTTGGCTGGTCTTAAGAGGCAGAAAAGTGTTACTCTAAACTGAGTGTAAGAGGAATTTGAGGTTCAGAAGAAATAGAGATACAAGGTGGAAAGACAAACATCTAATAAAACTTATGACTGGAATCTGCAAAAATGCAAAAAGACATGCCTGGTCTTGCATTCCTTAGCATTCATAGCATTCCTTCCTGAAGTTTATTCTTTACAAGATATATGCATGTACAACCATTTTCAATGAGACTGCTTAGAATCAGATTTTAAAATCTTAGAACTCACAAGTATAGGACTGAGAGATAAATTAGTGTTCTACCTGATCTCTCCATCTGCTGCATTACAGCATCAGATGATTGAGGAAAAGGGAAGATCACTTGCACTACACACCACCTTTGAATATTCTGGGGATAGAAGAGCATTTGAGTCACTTCAGGTCACCAGATTGTTGGATAGCTTCAAGTTTCAGCTTCCCACTCAGTGAATTCAATGGGAGACATTGACTTGGAAGAGATCACAGATTCACAGAATTCTGCAGAAATATCTATTGTCAAAAAAAATTTAAAACACTAAAATTGTCTTCAATGCCATCTGCTCCCTCAATCCCCAAACCCAAACCATGACCAACTGTACTTAAACATTTTTGACAAATCTAAAAAAAATTTTCCTCCAGTAATGAAAACTCCACAATCTTTGTTGGAAATTCCTTCTACTACTCAATTTTTAGTTATTATTAGAAGGATTTTATAACATATTCTAACTTATCCTGTTGAAATGCAAGGTTCTTATAATCTATTCATTAACTACAATGAACAAACAGTTGCTTCCAATTACTTCATAGAGTAATTAAATATATATCGGTATCCTTACACTTTTTGTCTGATAATTATTTTCATTCCATACTTGGTTTTCAAAACATTTATTAGTTTTAAGTTTCAATTTCAAACTGGCTAATAATTTTAGAAACAGATTTTTCTCTTTAAACTAAAAAATTAATAGCTCTCCACCATCAAATTGCACTCTAAAAGAAAGATAGCTATAATATTTTAAAGTTATTATCAGAGACTTACTGAGCCTCCATAAGGAAAAGTTCATAGAGGTCTGAGAAAGAAGAGAAAAAACCTTTTCTGCACAATTAACTTCATTGTGATTGGTGCAATTATAGAAAAGAGTATGCAAAGAACAGTGATGGTTTTGTAGTATTAAGAACCCTTTACAGCAAGGGGGCCAAACAGTTCAACTTGTT
Source organism: Camarhynchus parvulus (assembly GCF_901933205.1). NCBI lineage: Eukaryota > Metazoa > Chordata > Aves > Passeriformes > Thraupidae > Camarhynchus > Camarhynchus parvulus. The sequence goes on from NC_044579.1 coordinate 13,803,641, forward strand.
TATTTTATCAGAAAAGAATGAATGGTGCCCAGAACAGGATCCAGAAGCACATTTGCAGGAAGAAAAAACACGGTTAAGGCATCTCTAGTGCAGAGGAAGAGCAGAGAATGAAAGAAACCTAAATAAGCCCAGAGAGATCATTAGCCACTGCAAGAGTTCATCACTAGCAATGGTGGATCCCCATCCATCAAAACCTCAAAGTCGGTTGGAATTCCATGATTTTGGCAACAAAACTGATGTACAGAATTCTGGCAACTCAAAGTAAAATGGGTAAAATGACTTGATCATGACAGAGAGTCTTCCAGCTTAGAAATTCATTCTACCCAAACTGCAAAAAAGTTAAACCATTACCGAAAAAAAAAAGAACAAAAACAACCCCAGAGAAATGGTTTACAAAGAAACATATTCCTAAGTCAAGCCTCTCACAATTCTGGTTTGTCTTGAGGGAGAGCAAGGGATGAGCCAAGCTGTAACTCAAAGTATTGGTCGATTGCTATTCATGCTGTAAAAAATGTGCAAATAATAAGAATAATCAAAGAAAAACATGTTTTGTCCATGATCAAGGACTTGTAAAGCTGCTTTCTGAAGGAAGGAACTCTCATATAAGGTTTTCATCTCTTGTTTGCTGTTCACAGAGCCACTGAGAAGTGAAACATGCAAACATCATAACCTTAGCCTGCAACATAAAGCCTTCTGGCACAAAAGATCAAAGAAGATGGAACATAAAAGTTACAGATAAGGCCTAAAACTATAAAGCTTGAACAAAAGGCATGAGAATTCACAAGTCTGTTTGTAGAAGAGATATCTCCAACAGCAAGCATTGCCTCCATGGAAACAAGGCCTTGAGTCTGGGCTGGATCCACGGAGCGACAAAGGACAGCAGACAGTGAAGGTGCTGCAATTGTCTTTAGAATCTGAAACATCACAACCCTCATAAGTACCATTTCTTTTAAGGAAAAAACCCAAAACATTGCAACGTGCTTCCCATTCTAACCACCAAACAGCCTTGCAGGAAAACCGGAAATTTGTCAATAACAAAAGGAAGGAAAGAGAACCAGACACTGGCCAGCATATGACAAAGAAAGGCTGCAGATCAGTGTTCCCACACACACCAAATGCTCAAAAGTGATCACCTCGTAAACAAAACCTGAGCTCACAGAGCTCTGCCCCTGCACAAACATCTGCCTCTAACAGCTGTCCCCCAATAACTCACCCCAGAATCCTCTTCCTGCTCAGCAAGAGCAGTGGAGCTGCTCTGAAAGATTCACAGGATGATGTCTGGGCAAAGGACTCTGGTGCCTGAGCTCTACTTATTACACACAATATTTACTAATATGCATGAGCATACCTTGAATTTTTAATTTTTTTTTTGAAGAGGATGTTTTAACTGGTTCCCAGTCTAAAATAGGTGATAAATTCTTTCTGTTTCTTTATTCTTGTCCACCCTATTCCTGGTGTGAGGAATTTTTTAAACCACTGAGGTGATAATTTTATTTATTAATGTGATAAAACCAGTACCCATTTAATGTTAATGAATCAGGAAATTCTACAACCACTATGCTAATAAGAAGAAGGAACTAGAAAAAATCTTGACTAAAATCTTCTCACACTTTGAGTACACGTACTGCAATCATTAATTTATACTACCCTGATCCTGCAATTTTCCCTTACCCATAAGGCAGTGTGTGAATTAATCACCCCCAAAAACAAATACCTTTTATTTCAAATTATGGAAATAAATCTTTAAAATTTCATGCCAATGTGAATTTAAATTAGAGAGTATTTATAGATGAAGTCTTAATGATTTTCTTTATTCACTCATTCAATTTGTTTTTAAGCAAAAATTCCCAGCTTGCTGGCTTCCCTTTTCCCCAGGCACTCCCAGTGCAAGCATACAGCCCTGTGCTTGTGACACTGCTGCTGCCTCCAGGAGGAAAATGCAATACCCCAGATATCATCTTATGATTTTTCTGCATTATTAATCAACAGAACTAGCAATGAAAGAACAATTAACTTTTTTTTTAGCACAAAGGAAAAGTAAACTAAATTAGGAAGTCAGACAACAAGAGATAAGCAGATTACAACTCTCATGGAAGAAATAAAGCCCAGTCTTCTGTGACCAAGCTTCAGATGGAGGAATTTAATGGTGGAGGGGTTTAGGCAGAGGGAAGCAAGTCTTGGTCTTTGACTGATATTAGATATAAATGCTTCTTTCACCCTCTCTCATCCCCTTCAGGGCACTGCCACTCCCTTTTGAGCCCTGTGCTTGCCTGACTGAAGGAGGAAGTGGAGAATGGAAGCAATAATTCCTGGGATCCAGCAATAACTTTGAACCATGAGATTTAAAGGTGTAATACACTTATCCATAGCACTGAAGCTACCTCACAAGGAAGGCTTTGCGAGATGCAGTTTCATGGAAAGCTAATTTCTTCCTTTTGCAAATCAGGCTTGGTCACCAAGCCTGGTGTGCTGTCATCAAGGCAGTGGTGCAGTTCAGAGTGCACGGATCTGTCTCTCATGAATAAACCCAGAACTGCCACTTTGGTCTCTCTCTCCACAAACCACAACAGCCCCATCTATCATGTATCAGACATCTTTACTCTTTGATAAACATCTTACAAAAATTACAGATCCAAATATAACAGCAACAACTCCCTTTAGGCAAACAAAGACTCAAATTTTTTTCCATGGATTCAGCAAAAAAACAAGTTTTACATTAGGAGTTTATTCATATTTGAGGTTTTTTTGAAGCATGCTCTGAATCTGTAAAAAGTGTTTGAATTGCATATGGAAAGAAAAAGTGCTACAACCATGCATTTTCTATTGCAAATTTCTCATACTCAATGAAGCAGCAAAACTCCTTTCCTGGCAGCCTGCAGACTTAGATGAGATATATTTGGTAACAGGTGCCAACATAGCTTCCACTCTAAACTCTAATCAATTTAATTGACTAAGTCCTTATTGGCTAGGCAGGCTATTTGAATGTGGTAGAAGGGCAACAAAGAGCTTTAATTGCTTTAACCACAGACAGGGGACAGAGACTGGAATGGTGGCTCTAGCGAGCAACGTGCTCACCGGTCAGGATCACATGAAAAGCAAAAAAGGTCTGTAAACGTTTGTGTCTCATGCTGTGCAACCACCTCCTGCTGGAGCTGCTGGGTTCAAACCCCCTCAAAGGCACCACAGCACCTGCATCTGTACCTGTTAGAGCAAGAACAGTACTTTGATGAAAAAGTGGTCTGGCAACATGCAGCTGAAAGGGAAGGATCTAGAGCAGCCTTGGGAGGTAGAGGCTTTAATAAAAACTACTGGTTATGGGTTTGCTTTCCAAAGCTCAGGAAAAATGAATGTCTGGATGAGACAGCCAGTTTAGCTGTATTATCTTGGCTTCAGTCTGTTTTCAGTCTGCCAGCAATAAGTGAATAGTCCATTTTGCATGTACTGCCAGCAATCAAAAAAAATCAACTGAGTAGCTACATCCTCTATTAGGTATGGTGCTGCCACTGCATTAGCTCTCAGCAATCTGTTAGCTCTCTTAATAGGAGCTGGGATCATTTCAGACTAATGATGTTTTGGCTACTCACTAAACTCCCAGAAAAAAAAAAGTATTTTAAATCTGACATTAATCATTCAACAAAATCACAGCTGATAGCTGACCTGAACAAGATAGATTTTTTTCATTTTTAAACCACCTTTCTCAGATCACATCTTTAATTTTATACACAGTTTAGAAAAATAAAATCCTACTGAAATTAATCACTTAGGTTATGCTGGTCAAAAAGTTGAGGAAAACATTGATGACATTTCTATGGAGATTTCACTGGTCTTTATCAAACAGATTGTTGATAAATTGTTGACTAATTTAAAACCAGAAAGTATACCACTACTCCCCAGAAACTGCACGTGATTTTTCCTGTGTGATATTCCTAATCCGTCTGGCAATACAAAACAAGATACTGGCATAAGAAATAATGTGAAAGCAGAAGAGGAGGGTGGTTCTGAATTCCTTCTCCTACCCTGTGGCCCTCTTTTATGTTTTGAGAGATATGGATACTCTGATCCCCCTGTGTCTATGCAGATTCTTATTGTTGTTTCCTTTAATATTAAAAGCACTGACACAATTCAGCTGATGCATATTCCCAGATTCATAAATAGAACTGAGAGTGTTTTGATCAAATTACTGTTCTTGAAGCTTCCCTCTCAAGGCCAGAAGCTTAGTTGTCCAGATTTACAATTCTCTTTTCAATATGAAAGAGTGCTATGGCAAGCTAGGTGATATTCTTTTACAGAAATTCAAAGTGTAGTTTATAAACTAAAATTACATCTATGGAGTTATTTAAATTGGACTTTTTGTTCCAGAGAAAAATTATGCTGCAGAACAAATCTCTTGAGGACCACACACTTCCCAAAGTACCAGCATCTTCCAAATCCCTCCTCTGCTAAACTGAACAGACTTTGGCTTAGTTTTCATTTAATTTCTTCTCAATTCCTGTCATTCAGACACCTGAAGTTACACAAAAGAGAGCCTCTGGAGCTCAGGTAACTCTTCAGTCAATTCCCATTGTGATGGAATGGATTGCTTCCCTATTAATTCCTCATATTATTTCAATTTTGGGGCTTTTATTGCTGCTGTTCTCAATTAATTTTCAGTTTAGGAACAAGACTGTGATTAGTAGGTACAGATATAATTTTTTATTCTGTTTTAACGAAAACGTTCAGATATTTATGCTTGAAGCTGTTGCCCCGGTATAGTTTTTAGAGTTTTACTTGCTTCCAAATTCAGTTCTGTGTCAAATGAGAGGAGTCAATTTATTTCTCTTTGTCATTATTAACTCGAGTAAGCTGAGACTGCACTGACAGAAATGTAAACAAAATTTGGCATAACATTTCAATACAGAAGCTCATTTAAGAACCAACCCTGAAATTTTGCAGCTAATATATTCATAACCTGGATGAACTCTATTCAATTCTACTCTTACTTGAGAACAAAAAGAATGTTAAACCAGCGATTTCACTATTAGTCACTTCCATTTTTACATTAAAATTATCATTCTTTTTATTTTATTTCTTCTTTTAATATGATGGTGATAAAAACTGAGAATCATCTGTGAAATCCTTATAGTGAGTATTATTTTTTTGCTCAGTACAAATGGAAGTGGCTGTAGCACTTCATAACAGCATAAGAAAAATGTGGATGACTCCCCTCTGCTTTTCCTTACAGACTTATTGTATTCTCCGGCTTAATTATGCTGTTCTATTTTAGCACTCAGATCCAACATATGAAAAGATTTGGGTGGATGGTTGGCTGCTCTTAATCAATGGATCAAAAGCAGCCCTGAGGAGAAGCACATGGGGGTTCTGGGGGAGGAGAAGCTCAGCATGATCCAGCCATGAGCACTCCCAGCCCAGAGAGCCAAACGTGCCCTGGGCTGCAGCCAGAGCCCCGAGGGCAGCAGGGCAGGGAGGGGGCTCTGCCCCTCTGCTCAGAGCCCACTGCTGGGCTGTGCCCAGCTCTCTGGGGTCCCCAACACAAGAAGGACAGGGAGCTGTTGGAGCAAGTCCAGAGGAGGCCATAAAGATGATGCAAGGGCTGGAGCACTTCTACAAAGACAGGCTGTGCGTGTAGGGGCTGTTCAGCCTGGAGGAGGGAAGGCTCTCTTGAGACCTTACAGGACCTTCCAGTACCTGAAGGGTCAATAATAATGAGATAAATCAAGTGAGTCACGACATGTCCAATCCCATCTGCAGCTTACTGGACAGAAATCTAAGCTACTTTGCTAACTCACATGTGGGACATCTGGTTTAACCAAGCCCAGGCATGAAAAACACTCAGCAGCAGTCTATTCCTAAACAGTACTGATCTCTTCATTGAGCTCTTTTGAAGAGTCAAATTCCATCCCTATTGCATCAGGCAGCTCAAATATCATCCAGATCTTACCTCTAACTCTCCCATTCTCAGGTGAAAAGCTCCATAAAGATTTAAAAAAATCCTTTGGAAGTACTTCCATGATTGCATGGCACACCAGAGTCTTTGAATGCTATCCCACATTTTCTAGCAGGAACTGTGAATGTCAAGTAGTGCAGGTGGAGCTAATAAAAGGTTGCAATGCTGTCAGAAGTGCCATTATTTCTGTTGATTCGTCTGTTGTAGAGCTACTCTAAGCCAGGTTTGTGAAAGGATGAGGGGAAATCAATCAGCTTCCTGCTGCTCTGGAGCCAACAGTTTTGATGCCCTATTTTCTCTGCTAGTGTTAGTGTAAGATCCTCTGAGATATACACAGGCTCTGTTTGGAATCATGAATCAGCGTAGGAATGCAAAGGTTTTTGTCACCACTTATTTGTTTAAATACAATGCTGTCAAGTCAAAATTTAAGCTTCAACTCAACTTATTTCCCAAAGAATTCATGTGAGGCACCACAACATATCCTGTGCTAGGTGTAGTATGTTCTCTGCCAGGCACAGACTCCAGTATCACAACTCCCATTTCTCCTTGTCTAAATTACACTCCCTGCAAAGTAGTCATGAGAGGGGGATAAAGAAGAAAACATGAGCTGTCATCTCAATTCACAGTAAATTGCAAGTTTCCCCCATTTCTTGAAAAAAAATCAATAGAATAAAATCTCCTCTGACGTCAAAGCTGGGTAACCATGGCTGGGGCAGGTGGGGCTGCCAAGCCCAGAGCACAGGTACCAAGCCCACATCTCCACTGAGGGCCCTGGGGAAGCCCTCTAGGGAACAGGGGCTCTATCCAACGGCATCCCTTTACATTTTCATACCTTGGCCTGATAAACTGTAGTTTATCAATTTTTTAGTATTTACCGGACTCAGCTCTCACTGACAGAATTCTTTGTAAGCCTGCAAGGTCAGAAGGACTGGCACGCCTGGGGAATCAGGGGTTGCCAGCTGCACCTCCCAGCTGGCAAAAGAAGTTTTACAAGTATCCATTTCTTATTGTTTGCATTCTCACCTGATCAGAAAAAGAAACCACAATACTTCAAGATTAATACCACTGCCAAATCCAAGAACAGAGCCCAGTTTAGGACTGAATTACAAGTCTCTGAGAAGCGAGTTCATTATAAAAGTGCAGCATGAGTGATTTCATCACTCCTCTTTGCAGTGCAGCAAACAGCTGAAGGTATCAGCCATTCTGGCTGTTTCATGCTGATTCAAGCTGCTTTTCTCAACCTACCCAGGAAGGCATCAAAAACCTGCAGTCATTAACTGAACAATTATTCTTTATAGTGTTTTCATTTTTATTGCCTTAATGTTCAATATAACCACCCAACATGTTTTGAAGGAATCACTAAAATTAACACTTGCTCACCTGGTCTTAGATACTATTTTGGCTTTCACTAAAAATGCAGTTAAAATTCCTTTAATATCTTGTTCAAAGTAATACACTTTCCCTGGGAAATCACAAACAATAACTAAATCAGCATCAACACCTCAGATGAATCAGGGCAAGGCTAAATAACTAAATAAAACATTAAACCAGAAAGTAAAATTCTAAGAAGAGGTCATCTGGAATATCAATTTCTGTCCTTATATCCAAGTACCTGATATTCAAGTAACTTCATGAATTATTGCAATCAAATTTTTTCAGAAACGCAAAAAAATTAACACCCAAATACTAGCACTGACTACTGTTTTCAGTGCTTCCAGTGACTGTGATCAAAACTGAAAATGGACAAGCAATAAAGAGAGGCAGAGGGGAAAAAAATAAAGAAAAAAAAAATCTGGTCTGTGATTTTAGGTAACACAACTGTGAAAATGCTAAATGCTAAATAGAGAAATAATTTCTGCTATACTATGAAATTCCATCAGCACTCATTTATTTTCACTCAAAGTGCTTGAACATTGGTGCATGTTTAAACACAAATAGGTATCATCTAAGCAGTGAAAATATAATCCAGGCTTGAATAAGTTACTTGTTTCAATACTATAACCATTACATTTTCCTATTTGGTGTGAAGGTTTCTTGGTACTGCCAGCTATTTACCCAGATACAATTTTGGAAAGTGACTTGATAACTATAAAAATATTTATGCTGAAGAGCTACATACTGCAATGTATGCATACTTATTTAGTAGAAACAGATTTTCCTTAGTGCAAGTTTTAACTGCACATTAAAAGCATTGGAACCACCCATCATATTTTGCTCTTACTGTTTGCACTTACTGTATAAACAGAACATTAAATTCAAGATAGAAACTAAGACCTCAGCTTTTTCATTAAGTTTCATAGGCAGTAGGAAAAGGCTTTCCAACTAAGAGTCCAAATTGCACAATGGTGCAAGGTTAAACAAGCTCCACTATCCCAGCCATCCCTGCAGATGCAAAGTCCTTGACTTAGTCTTCACAAGGATCACCCAAAGTCTTTTTATCCTGCTGATTGATTCTAGTGCTTCTCTTGAAGACCTCTCCGTATTGGCCAAAAGACTCCAGCTATGTATTTTCATCTTTATCATTGTAGCTGACAGAAGTGTTTTGTCCTTTAAATCTAAAATATCTCTAAATCTTGAGAGAAGTGATTTAGAGTCATCTATGCAGGAACAAAACTAATGATAAAAACCACCTGAACAGAAACAGAAATTAATTGCTATAGTAATAGGTGATCTATAACTACAACACATCAATAAGATTAGATAAACAGACTGTTATCTTAATGAATTTGTCTATACAAGCAATTCCAGAGTCTTCCTTTATCATACCTTTCTTGTAAGCCACACATATCAGTTTACACACATAAAGTAGCTATTGATCTCTCAAGGAAAATGTGCTTAGATAGGACTTTCAGAAATAGAAAAAAATAAAAAAAAATTTTAAAAAAGGAGGAATATAGCAGAGCTGCCAGAATAAGGAACTGCTGCATTTCATTTCCTGTACACACCCACTGGGTATGTTTCAGTATTCGTTGTTGCTATCCAAAGTGTAAACATTGTTACCAGAAAGAAGAAAGCTGGATTAGCTTTGAGGCACAGAAAGAAAAATATTTCTCCTAAAATTTGCATCATCTCACTTTTGTAAAATTTAACCATATCGTTAGAAAAAAAATTAATAAACAACAAACAAATAACAACTGAGAAAGGCACTGACTAGCCCTGTCAACAGCCTTTGTCCCTTCCATGGTTAGAGGAGTTAGCTGTACTAAATTCTGGGATACCATCACTGCATTTGGATTATGAGGGCTTAATTCACAGCTTGTGAAGGTGTGAAAACAATCTTCCTCTTCACAGCTCCACATGCAGACATGCTCTACCCCAAGTCTTCCTTGCTAGTGAGAAGAGAAAGAGGAACAAAACGTAGCTAAAATTCTTGCCATGTACCTTGAAGGAGCAGCAAGGCTGATTTAACTTGCTCCTCAGCTTCCAAAACTTCTGGAACATGCTGGTGTCTTAAAACTCTTCACTGTCAGCACGCCATTACCTTTGTTAACACTTGATTTAAATTATTATTTCACACTGCATACATTAAGCCCCAAACTACATTAGGCTGAAGAGCAGACAAACTGCCTCCAGTTTTTATCCAGTGTATTACCACCAGTCTGAGCTCTACACCTCAGATCTCTGCACCTGCAGAAAGCCACCCACACCCTTCCAACAGCTGAGCCTCTAATCCTGATGGGAAGGTGGATCTCACCATTATGATTGTTATGCATTTAAAAGCCACACTGTGCAGTATTCAGGGCTTGAAAAATTTCATGTGAAACTCTAAGTCAATGAATGCAACCCTAATAACAACTTCCTTTTCAGGCAGCATAAAACCATACATATATTCGTAAAAAATATATTTTAAAAAATCAAATATACGACTGTACAGATCTCCTTAGGTGTTTTCTACACTCTTTAAATCAAAACCAAGTGAAAAGAAACCCCCCAACACTCAAAGGATAGCTCTTCCTCTAAATCACTGCACAAAATGCAGATTCCACACGTTATTGCTGGAAGCATGGAATATTAGCAAAACTCAAAGCCAGCTCTCTGCTCAGCTGTACCCATGAGAGCTGAGGGGAGGGCTGCTTGCATACATCTATTTCATTGCATATCCAGAGACCTTTATATAATTGTTTTATTAATTATTCCTGGCCATTAAGAAAAAGGATCTTTAAATTGAATTTCTATCTAAAATCATTATTGCTTATTAATGTACAATTTTCTTACCATTGCCCATTGTTTTCTCAAGTCAAGTTTTCATTAGAACAAAAATGCGTGTGTGAAAGGGTTCTGGAAGTGCAGTCAGACCTTTTGCACGGGTTTGTGCTAATTACCAGAGATTCTTTTGTTATCAGCCCGGACGTTAATGACAAAAGAAGACAAGTGCAGAGTCTATTTTGCTTGAGCTAATTACCAACCATTCCCCATTCAATTTATGCTCCGAGGAGTACAATAATCATGACACAGTGCATTAGCTCTGTCCCAGGCAGTTTCTGCCATGCTGAGTGTTAATTGTCAGGACAGATTCCAGGCAGGAATAACAGTGTCTCAGGCATGTCTGCTCACAAGCAGTGCTCTAGCAATTTCTTCTGTGCAGTAAAACAGGCCCTTTTAATTTTTTATGTAGGGGAACACCAGAAAAATTCCACTTTTGCAGAGGCAAATGGCATTGCTCTCAGTTGCTTACAGTTTTTATGATTAAACATTGTATCTAGTTAGAAAAAAAAAATGAACCAGAACCAAGAACGTGACAGAAACTGAACAACTCACATGGATATTTTTTTAAAGTATATATTTTGGGAGAATGTATCAATAGAACTGAGCTGTGTACCTTGCACCAAAAGCAGGGAGCTTAGAGGGCTAGTCATAGGTAGTAAGCCATTTTGTATTATCCAAAACCCACTGAATTTGGAAAGGTTTTAGAGGATTTACCATTGCTCCAGGGTCTTTGAGATCTTGAAAATTAACGGATTTATGGTAAATCCTCCAAAAATCATTTCACAGAGTGTAATGAATAGTGATAGATATTTCAAAGTCATTAGTCTCCTCTATGCTGCGCTTTGGTGATATCACACTCTAAACTAAAAGCACCTGTTCTGTAATGATCTAATGTATCATCAAGTCTGGAGGGTTAAAAGGAAAAGAAAGCTCATTTCTCCTCTGTGCTCACTCTTCTTTAACAAATGATCTTGGAAACCTGAAGTGCAGCCACACAAAGTCTGCTCATAAATTTCTTCAGAATGTCACATGGCAGACAATGTACCATCAGGCCATCCTAAGAAACTTCATACATAAACAAGAAACAAAAGTTTTAGCAACCCTCAGTGTGATGGTTGCTTTGAGGATGATCATCTAGAAGATAGCATCAGTGCAGGCACAAAGAGGAAAATTTGTGTGAAACAATCCACACTTACTCTAACAGCTCCATCTATAAATTTTCCTGGTCCAGTCTGCAAGATTATTCAATGTACTGATCAACCCAGAATAACACTGGAGGGAGTGGCAGGAAAATACCCTGATAAAGCAGTGAGTGTTGTTATTAAATTATTAGATATTAAAGAAGGTACCAAAGCCTTTTTATTATCCAAATGCTAATGGAGACATAACCAAAAATGCCTCTTCCACCCACTGTTAACAAGGAACTCATCTCCTGAGGCAAAACGTTTGAAGTCAGTATTTTGCCACATGCTAGTATCACAAAGCCATGTCATGCAAGATTAGACAGATTCCACAAATCAGCACAAACTTTCCCATGCCAGCAGGAGAACAGCAAGAGCACAAACTTGTGCAGTGTGATCCACAGCAAGGTGCCTGAAGGACTGGAGGTTTATCCTGCCTGAACACCACTCTCACAGCCTGCTGTGCATTGTAATGGTACCATTCAAGAATGGAGAGAGATGCATTCAAATATAGATCTCTGTAGAAGAGCATCTGCTGCCACTTGCAAGTCTCAGCACAACTTTCACAAACTGACATTGCACTTTCCATTTTAGTGCAGAGGCTTTCTTTAATTTAGGAAAAATATACTCAATCCTGTCCTACAACACAGACTCAGTATCGGGGGGGAAAGCATTATTTTGTTACATAAAATTGTTAACTTATTTTCACTTATAAAAGTCAAGTATAAAGGACCACTCTTTTCCTAGGAAAACAATCATTTCCATGGCTGACAGTTCAAAAACATAAAATTCATGTTTTTAGCAGTGTCCTATCAGCTCATTAGAAATAGTGGTCTCAGTCACACAATATGACCACATGTTCAGAGTTACACAGAAATGGAGGTGTCAGCTCAGAAGGCTGATATCTTTTTTATCTCAATCATTTTCCTTTATCTCCTTTCCTCTCTGATACAGCAGGAAGTTCCTCTGCACATTTACTCCTGCATTTACAGTAATCAAACACCAAACTGCTTTTGGTTCTCTTGCTGTAACAGGTGGGTTCATTGACATGCTCATTAATTTGTAACTTAAAAGCAGAGGGAAGAGAAACAGCTAATTGCTGTAGCTGATGGAGGTGGCTTTTCCATAAGCTGCAGCACACACATATCCCTGTAGCTTCATCTTTTCAGTGTGGCACCCCCTCCTTTGATGCAGCTGAACTATGCAAGGCAGCCCCATAGTATGAGTTTCAGTATAGCACAGCAGGGAGGAACATCACAGCAAATGAATCATCAGAGCTCTTCCAAACGTCAAGACCTCCATTTTCCTAATTTACATTTCAAAAGGGTCTGCAGTTTGAAGTAGTAAAGAAATCATTTGCTTTTGCAAGATAAGTGCTTTTCCAAGTAGGAAACTCAGTGGCAATTTTAAAAAGTGGTCTGATTATAATTTTTGTCTTTATTAGAACAGACATGAAAGACTTTTACAATCTCTCTATCAAAAGCTACCCAGTATTCAGCATTTCTGCAATCTTTGACCATGTACTGCTCCCATGGAACACTGGGTCAACATGCTCAGCTGCCTTGAACACTTGGCAGAAGCAAAGTGTTCCTTAAATAGATGTTTGTAGGCTACAATACAATTAATTGTGTGAAATAAAAACACCTCCAAGAGGCATTGCCAGAAGTAGAATGAGAAGACGATATAAATCTTGTTTCTTGAGATTCCTCCCAGAAGTTTTTTGGAGCAATTTGCAGCATTGTCCATTGATGAGCTTCTGGACAAAAGGAGGAGTTGGTGCCTCCAAGCTACCACGATCTATTTGTACAGTGAGTTTCTTCAATCTCATTCTCTCATATTCCTGCAAGGCAGGATACTCTAAATATTATAATGGCCCATCAGTGGTCCTAAAGGGAGGTGAGGAAAGAAGCAGAGCACGTTCTCACCCTGTCTCTCAGCCACACTCCCTCTCTCTGCCTGGAGCAATGAATTCCCACACTAGCAATGACAGCAAAGTGACAGCCAGTACCACAACCTTTCTTCCTCTGTATTTGGGCAGAATTACATGGATCTCATCACAGGGCCCAGCACAAATATTTGTTTCTTATTCATCTGACAACAAAAATTAAGCCTCATAAAACCAACTTTGCTCTTGGGTGTGACACTTCTTCACCACAGCCTGCCAGGTCATTGCTACATGTTCTTCTTAGAATTGAAACTCCAGCTAAAGGGAACAAAGATACCAAGGATTCCTACAGTTCAGCACACAGTAACATTTCCTAGCAAGTACCTGGGGCTTTCATCAAGCTCACAAGTCCTTGTGACAAAATCTGTCATGAGAACAGGTAATTGCAAAACAAATTCATTTCCATAATGCTGAGAAGGATCAAAAAGAGGGTGTTATACTTTAAATTGTTGCTACTAATTCTTCAATTTTCTCTTCTTAAAAAACCATAGAGATGCCAAAATTCAGGCTTCTCATTAACTGTATCCAGGTAATTACAGGGCATTTTGGACAGAGGAGAAAAGAGAACAATCCTTTTAAAAGCAAGGAAGCAGAAAATCAGAGCGGCTCAGTGATCTCCCTGTAGCCATCTTGTTGACTAATTTTGGAAGGAGAAAAATTTGCAAAATAGACTGGTGTTGTCATCTTATTGCAGGGGTTCCATATTGTTGTGTCCTTATCTCAAAAGTTTCATACCTCCTTGGTGTTTCTTGTGGGCAGCTCCTTAGAGCACTGACTCTTTCCTTTTCATAAAGCAGCCAACTGACTCCAGCTCCCTACTTAACCAGCCACCCCACTCTTTTATAGCACTCTTCTTCTCACTGGTTGCAGCTGTGGCCTGGTAAAGTCAGGCCTGTTCCTAATCTTTGATTCAGTGAAAGTCATGGTGTGTGGATTCCTCCTCCCATCACTGTTTACCTGGAATACTCTAATTACTTCACAAATACATATTTGCATATAATGAAGGAATTATGTACATAATTTAGTCACTCTAATTGAAGTTATCCAATACAAAATTCTCTTGTAATTTGCAGGGTTCAGATCTTTAATGCCCTGAATGCCCTAGGTAACTCTGTAACAATACAATGTTGATTGGGAGGCGTTATTAAAACTAAAAATATTGAAGAAGATCTAACAATCAAGGTAAAGTTCCCATGAAAGCAAGTCCAACTGGGTACTAAATCTCACATGACATTCAAATATATCAAGTTTAATACATCCAATGAAATCTATCATGATAGCTTGTTCTAGTAGATTATTCCTTTTAGATGTGGGTAAAGAAATTCACTGGGACAAGAGCCATGCTCCTTTTAATGCCATTATGGTACTCTCTTGGCCTGTGCAGTAGTGGAATTCCAATACAGAACAGCCTGAGTCCAGCATCCAAACACCTGGTTAGGGTTTAGGAAAACCCCTTCATACAAAGCATCATCTTGGGCGCCCTGATTTGAAAGCCTGCGACAAACTACAAAAGAAAGATTTGCACATACTTAGCTTGGAATTTGTTTCAGATACAAGCTAGCATCTTGAAAAACAGAGTTTATAAACACTTCTTTAGGATCTACAAAATCATCTGTGTCCCATTCTTATCCTTTCTACCTCTGGAGACAGCCTCTGTCTAAAGCAATGAGCTTTAGTACAGCGATGATTTGATGCATGTGAACATTTCTGGCAATTGTTGTTTCCTGGGAAACAATGGCAGCTCCTCTCAGCACACAGGAACAGCAGCAGGACACACACCTTGCTCCTGAGCTTCACCTGCTGTACAGGACCAAGTACTGACTTCACTCAGCAATTAACTGATCCACTTCAGCCTTTCATTTGTACTATCAAATACATTTAAAGGTTTATTGAGTGCTTCCTTTC
This sequence comes from Camarhynchus parvulus, assembly GCF_901933205.1. NCBI lineage: Eukaryota > Metazoa > Chordata > Aves > Passeriformes > Thraupidae > Camarhynchus > Camarhynchus parvulus. The sequence continues at coordinate 13,818,822 of NC_044579.1, forward strand.
CACTGCATCTGTACCTTTTCACATCTGTATTCCAGCTAATCATTGCATTATCCCATCATGTTTGCATTTGATTATGATGGCACACAGGTGGCAAAACTGTACAAATCAATTGGGAGAGTCTGTTTTCATAACGAACTGCTTTGTTCCTTCACAAGTAAACTAAACAAGTATTCTTGGAAAACCTTGAAGAACATTGAGAACCAAAGACTGGCTATTCTCAATGTCAGAAAATAAATTTAAAGAATAATAGGGAAAAAAATCCCAGACAAAAATATTTCCATTTCAAAGCTTTTCATATGCAGGGAAACCTGTTCATCAATCTTTACTTAGTAGTGAAGGAGAAGAATTAAACTGAAGAGCTGAAGTTTGGAGAATTGTTATGTCTAGAGAGGCCCTTATGCTGTTTATTTACTACCAACAGGAAAAGCACAATGCACATCTGCTAGGACACTGTCTTGTGCACACTGGAAGTGCACAGTACGTAGGCTGAAACCCTTTCATTTAACAGGAATTGACATGACACCACAAGGGTCAGATACCACAATGATCACAAGTAAGTTTTGTTGTTGTGTATGTAAACAGGAAAATACATTTCATGTTTCTGAAAGCTGGACCTGGCTTGTGTTTTTATTCTGGATAACAATAAAATGTGGAATTTGGTGGAGGTGGTGGTGATGGGTTGGCCCTACCTGGAGATGGGATCCTGTGTTTAGCAAAGCTGGAAGATAATGTAAAATGGCAAATCCAGGCTTTGCTCTTTTGTTCTACCTCAGACAGTGGAAAACATTGCAGAAGCAGTTTATGCACGCATAGTACTCTTAAATCACATCCCATAGAAGATTTGGACTTGAAATGATTGCAAATTTCGCTTTGCATCTGCAAATGTGGAAGCTTAAAATTAGTCTTGGCCATTAACAATTCAGTGTGTTCCAAGGTTACAGCTGGTGGAACTGCTTTCAAGTGATTTATCAGTCTTTTAGTGATACACCCAGAGTTTTATGAGCATGAACCCACTGCAGCCACACACTGTCTGGTGATTCATTCTCCTTATTGTGGCAATGTTGTCTTGAGATTCAAGGGGAAAAAATGGACTTGGAATGAAATGCATATCAGAAACAGCAAAATGCTTTTGAACTCAGTAAAACACAAGCCTCATTTATCTAGCTCCAGCTTTTCTTTGCATCTCTGAAGTCCCCTTTCCTTAGAAAACAACATTGTTTTCTTACTTAAAGCTGGCTTCTGTTGTCCCTCTGTAGTTCACAAATACCATATCAATTTCACTGACATGAAACTGATGTTGTCTGATTTCATTTTAAAGTAGTGAGGAAATTTAAACTTCTTGGTCTTCTCTATTGCAGTATTGTCAAAGCCAATAATGACACAAAAATTCCAACTATCAAATATTTTCTGTAAAAAAGCTCTGCAGAAAATACTCATTGAGTACATTTGAGCAACTTGAATCTCATCAGTCATGAACTTTTCATAGCTCCCCAGTCCCTTCCAGGGAAAGGCACACAGATTTATGGAGCAATGCCTCACAACTGATATCCATGGCCTCCCAGCAAACCTGCCAGGCTGAGTGCCCTGCAGGCAGGGAGCTGGGATTCCTGGGACAGGGCACTCCAGGCAGGCTCCTGCCCTTCTCAGCCAGGGGTCACAGCTCCCCTGCTCCTCTTGAGCCAGATGAAGGCAGCAAGAACACAAAAGCTGGGAAGCACATTGAATTCAGAGTACTTTGGGACAGAGGATTTTGGGATTGCCAAGGCATTCTGAGTTTAAACAAAATAATTGTTGGAAAAAAATTCTTCATTTATGAAGAAATTTCAGAGCTGAGAAAAGCTGAAACAAACCTCAGTTTTATGGATCTGGGAACACTGGGATGAAGCGACCAGGCAGCAGCCAGTCCACACACAGATCAGCATTGCACCTTTCCTCCCTTAGAGCAATCAGGCAACAGGGAATAATCTCAGCAACTTCACCTGAAAGAGCAGACACTGGACTGTGTCAGCCATCCTGGATTATCTGCCAGCTGGTTTACCTGCCCAACCTACACAGGTCGCTCCAGTGTGCTCCTCTAAAAGCACACAAGAACAGCATTCCTCCCCCTCACCTTTTTCCAAACGAAATCCAAGGAGAGGGAGGAATCATTTCACTTCTAGTTCAGCATTGCCTGACTCTACTTCTTACCACATGGTAGTGGAATATATTCATTCACACAAAAAGATCTACAGATCACAGCATGGCCCCTGGTCTCAGGCTGCATTCCTGTCTCTAAGAGAAGTTATAACTGCAATGTCACTTCAGTTTGAGGCAGCAGACAAACAGATTTTTAACAAATGTTAGTACTTTTCTCTGTTTTACATTTCTTATATCAATGAAGATGAGCGGTTTGGACTCTGGGGAAGGAATTAGAACTGTTTGGTTGGAAATCTACTTAAAAGTTTTTCCTCACCTTAGACCATGTTGGAGCTATAAACCTGAGCTTGCTTACAACTATAATTCAATGGAGCCTGGGAGAAGAGGGCAGGGAAAAAGAATGTTTAATTGTTCCTCAATAAACTGTCCCACAGCATTATTGCAACAAAGCTGTTATCACAGAGGGAGGAAGTTTTTATTTTAAATAATGACAATTTGAGCTTCAAGAACCAAGGTGCTCAGAAACGGCGGCCTCAAATCTCAGTCATGGTAACTGATCTCTTCAAAAGCCCTAAGGATATTTATTCTATGCTGCTCAAGGATGCCTCAGATAGTTTGGCAGAGACAGCAAAGCAACTTGGTTTTGCCCTCCAAAGCCATGTAATAAAGTGCTAATAAGAATTCCCCAAGTGTGATATGAAGATGCCAGTGTTTCTCTGAGAAAGCTTTTATCTTTGTAGGGCACAATTTTTTTCCTGTATAGACAAGCAGAATGGGATTTTCAAAAGAATTCACTTTAGCTCGAGTCAGAGAAGAAAGTAAAATTTCTAGTGATTTCAGAGGGAAGAGATGAAGAGCTACTTTTGAAAATGTGCCCTACAAAGTGTATGGAACCACCACTGATGGAGGAATGCAATAAATATAGCAAGAATACAGTAACTCCTCAGACAGGAGACTTAAAACACATATCACTATCCAATGGACAGGGACAAAAATGATGAGCAGAGAGAAAAGCTGGAAGCTCTCATATCTGATATCCCTGTTAGAAATCTTAACAGAAAAATCACAGAAGTATAAGAAAATATGACATTGTTTTATGTTTTGGACATATTTCCTGTGAAATAAAACATCATAGAAAAGAGCATATGTGGGAGGTGCACAGTATTCACTTTCAATCTAATCACATCAGCATGCATTGCAGTTTTGACAAATTTATTAAGCCTAAATAAAAGTGCTCATTAATAAAGACTGAACAGTTGTTTTCTGAGGCAAAGCTATCATGCATTACATTGTGGAAATAGAAAATTTATGCTAAGCATTAAAGACAGAATAAAAAATATGGAGATTGCTTCATTTCTCTTTTCTAAAACTGTCAGCTGTTAATGATCTTTCAGGGGTAGAATTACTTCATATATCAAGCACAAATCTGCCTTAGATTACTGCTTCAAAATGGGGCTTCTAGACAAAATTCTACCTTTGACCATTACATGGTAGGCCAATGTAAATGCTTTACAGTGGAGAAACTGAGTAAAACAATAACAAGGTGGACAGGTTCTATTTCTAATTAATATTAATCAATAAATAAACTGTTAAAGTGTTTCAGCTAAAAATTGCTTCAGGAATACAGCTAAAGATATCAGTGATCTTCACAACATGGCAAGATGCTAAAGATGGGAATGGCCAAGCCTAGGATTACATTTCTATGGCAGGAAATATGGGTAAACATTTCAAATTTTTCTTAGTGAAATTAGAAAAACCAAAAATACAGCCTTCTTACTTCTGGGAGAATAGTTCATAACAAATCATTCATTCAATTAATTTCACTTTACCTATTCACAAATTGCCTGCAAAACACTCGTAATTTTCTCCAAGATGCTACTTCAATTAATTCACTGTATAATTTCAGTGAATAACTTTTCAGCTGCAGATTGTGACAAGTGTTCAGTATCCATAACTGGAAAAGTGTTGATTAGCCCTGACTGATCTGGGGATGATTGATGGCAGAACAGGAGTCAGGCCTGCCCACAGCCCTCTGCATTTATTCCTCCTGTGTAACCTGGCACTGGAAAACTACCCAAAGGCTGAGCTACATCTGCTATTTACTTTACAAATGCAGCTTTACAATGAGCATAAACACCTTTCTGGTTACACTTGACTGCAGGAACTCAGCTTTGCTTGCAGACAGATCACCACACTTGGCTAGCTCATACCTAAATGACTATTTTTTTTCTGATGGAAGTTTGAAAGTAGCTCAATCTAGCAAGGCTTGACAAAATCAGCATAACTGATTTCAGTAAATGGCATCTCTTACTGGGAATAGCCAACAGCCCAGACAGACTCCAGGCCTGAACAAGGTTTCTGTCTTGCTTCTACTGACAGCTACCAGAAACCAGACCATTACAAACCATAAAGCCAGTCAGCAGTTTGTGGAGAAATCTCATGATCATGCCTTGCCAGAAAAAATAAGCATGACACAAATATTTCAAAGGGAAAGCCTTCAGCTATTTAGTGGTAAGGGCTGAGTCACACAATGGATGTTTAACTGCTTGCACATTTAGGTCTGGGTAACCAGTACTAGTTATGTCGTTAAGAAATTAAGCATTTGTTATATTGTGCTATCAACCAGTGTGTTTTCCCATTCACTGAGCAGCAATCTCAAATTATCTTTGAGAGTTGAAAAGCAAGGGATTCCACAAAAGAGGTTTCAGGAAGAAAATCAAAATGAAATCTGCTGCCTGCAGAGCCAGAACCATCCCCTGTATCCAGTGCCACAGAGCCATGCTGTCCCTGAGCTCCTCAGCCACCACCTCCATTTGCCACCTCCACTGCCGAGTTACCTGCTCTGTGAGCTCCTATTAATGATCTCTTAGGTGTCTTCTCTTTGGGACATGACACACCAGCTACACCTTTCAACAAATGACCTTTTGTTCCTCAGTCATCTTTCTTCTCTCAGGACTAGACTTCAGTTTCACTGTCATTACTTTATGTTGTTCTGTGCTGCCATTTCTGACAATCCATTTCCCTGCACATCTCTCACCTGAGCCTCAGTGCTCACCATCTTTAACTCTTACCAGGCCTTCCCTCACTCCTGCAGCTTTGCTGGTCTCCCACACCACAGTTCTTGCCTCTTCATCCTCCTCATCCACACCTGAAATGCACCCAACCTGAACACCCAACACCCAACCTGAAATGCACCTTCACCTCATGGCTGTCATACAGCATCAACATCCTCCTCCTCCTCCGCTGGAGGGGACCTCAACCTCTGACAAGCAAGCTGAATTCCATAAATTTCATACATACCTTCTTCTACCTATTGCACATCTCCCTAATTTTAGTAGATAAAATATAACAAAATATTTAGTAGATCTTCAGGTCAGAGGGCACCATAAGATCATTTACCTAGATCTTAATCCCTTGGCTTATGGAAACCTTTTGATTTCCCCACATAGCAAATAATTTTCCCATATACTTGTCCATAGATTGTTTCCAGACAAACTATAACATCAAGAGGATCAAGGATAGAAGCCATTGAGGCAAATAAATGAGTTTAACTGGCAAAATTCCTGCCTTGCCCTGAGGCTGATGAGCAGTTTGACCCTGACAGTGGGAATGGGGCAGGTCCACCAGGCCTGGAGGAGTCTGGCTCTTTGGGCACCAGAAGGGCTTGTCAGACATGTGGGTGGCTGCTCAGAGGCACTTCTGAAGAAACTGAACCAGCAAAGCCAGCAGGCTGTTGCTGTGCTGAGTGGTTGGGAGGGGAATTCCTCAGCTGGGCACTGAAAGGAGGAGTTTGGCTCACACTCCCTGCCTTTGGAGCCTACAGAAGGGCTGCAGGTGGGCTTGCAGAACGTGGCTCCCTGGTGGGCCATCCCTGCACACAGCTGTCCTCCTTCCATCTTCCATGTCCTTGGAAAACGTCCTTGGAGATATTCTCCTCTGAGTTGATATGCAATGCAAGGTCAGAGTGATGCAAGAAACACCACTTTTGGATATGTCACTACAAAGAAACGAGCCAATGCTGGCAAACACAGCTGATCCAAAACAAGAGGCATCTGCACATTGTTTTCAAGGCACTGACAGACTTCAAAAATTATCAGTCAGAGTAAGATGCTTGAGCAAAACAGCTCAGTTACAGAACAGTTCTCCTCTAGATTAAAAAATGTGTCTCTCTTGCAGTACCTTTCCACTGGAATTAGTGTGACTGGTTGCCAAGTGGAGTTACCATCAGGGTTGGCAATGGCATCACATCACATTCTAGCCCAAACAATCTGCTGTGCAAGTCCTCCAGGACATGGAGTATCTCTGGAGTTGCACAGAAGCAATCAGTCATAGAAAATATTCAAATTAATTCATAAACCTTACTTTAAGACACTGAAAAAAATAAAAAAAAACAACCAACAAATGTTTTCACAAGGAGTGGTTGCATAATGTTTTCTGACTATTAGATGCTCTACAAAGTCTCTGACTGGAAACTCCGATACATTCAGCTAAGATTAAGAGAGGAAAAATTCCAAATTGCATTAATACGTACTTTTTTTTTTTTTCATTAACCCTCTGATTAATCTGAGGATGGTGACGAATTTTATGTATACAGCTCCCATTAAAGGCTATGGAGTTACAGCAATTAAATCAACATATCTGTCTAAGTTTTAGCCTAAGAAGTTGAAGCTGAAATTGGCAATATTAGCCAATTTAGCTCTTTTCTCCCTCTCTGGTTTGGTCAGCAGAAAATCTGAGATTATTTTTAAGAATGATTTAGACTGTGGCTTATCCTGAGAACTGGTGACTTTTTTAGTATGTAAGTCAATTTGCAGATTCAGTAGGGATGAACAAAATTAGGGATAAGTCTCAATAGAGTGTTAGGAATGATCTCATACTTGGAGCATGTCACTGGCATATTCATATGTAGAAATATCACAGTTAAACGGACACCACTATTGAGAAAAAGCTTCTATACATCACCTAGGCCACATTAAAGAAAGTATTTCATCACATTGCTGGACTTTTCAAAACAAAAACCTGGTCAAAAGGCTGTAATATATAAGATATTCATTCCTTTCCTGGAGTTTAAATGAAGAATGTGATTAAGAATTTAAAACTACAGCATGAGAGATTATTTATTTCATAACGGCAATACAAAATACATTGGCTTTGCCACAGAATATTTCATTAAAAGCTGTTTTATAATTAGTTTTACCACAAACTAAAAAACCCAAATGCAATTGCTTTAATGCAATTAGTCTATCTTGTATTTCAATGATGCAAAGTCTCACTGAGCCATAATAAGATCAAAATAGATTTTTCCCTGCATTCCCTTTACATTAGTGATTTTAAATCCAGAACTTAGTATCCAACTTCTGATGAAATTTCCTCCTCCTTTCCTACCAACTCTCATAAGAGTTGAGTATTCCCATCTCTTACTGTACGAGTCTGAAGTTAGTGTTCAGCTATAGGAGGGAAAACAATACACAGAACTCTGCAACGTTTGTGTTACATTTAGTGTTTCCATCTATTATGTGATATTAGAACTCAAAAAAAAGGTTGCTGCCTATTTAATGGAAATTAAATGGGAAATTCAAGATGAGCTCACCTTAGAAGATGCTTAAGCTGCCCTCTTTGCAGTGTTTCTGTGAATATTGCATGTCAAAACACTGAATTCTGAAACTTTAAGATCCATTTATTTCCTAGTTTGTATGTACTTTCATTTCTAATTTAAAAGATAAATGTATTCAGTGAAATAGAAATACCTTATTGATATTCAAAAAAAGCATTTGGGAGAGACCCTGTGGATTGTAAAAGTATTTTACTGAATAATTCTTCAGGATACTAATCTTATGAGGTTTATTTTGAAAACACTAAGACAGGTCTATACTTTATCTTAAATTAAAACTGAGAAAAAAAGTCCTTTCATGGCAGCTGCATTCTGGTTTATTTCCTCTGCTTTGCTTTGGAATCTATAGTACCTCATAGGCGTGGAAGATGATGCTCTCTGCCCCCAAAAGCATTATTAAATCTTTAGAGTAGGACAGTTCTCTCCTGACAGGTCCCTGTTTTTAGTGTTAAGTATTTGGCAATATCTCCAAACATTTTTTTATTTTTCTTGTTTGCTTGGGCATAAAACATCAGTTTCTCTACAAATGCACACTAAAGTCTGATCTCAATACCTGTTGTTTTATTCTTTTCAAGGAGAAAAACTGGCTGTCCCCCTGTATTTTCCTTGTTGAGAGGTCATTTTAAAACCATTTCAGAATGTTTTTTATATTCCACAGCAGCAGCTAAGCTCCATCTGTGCTTTCAGCAGCCCCACTAATTAGAGATATTCAGATTATTTCCCTCTTCAGCTCATAGTTTATAGGCCATTTTCTGCCATCAGTAACACCCATGCAGCCCATCTTTAACTGCACTGATTTCTATGACATAAGTGGAAATACAATTTATCCATTGTGGTACCTGGCTTCATGACCTGTTTAGGTCTCTGGATATCAGTTAGCCAAATACAATAATTAAGATGTAAAATTGTTTATACTATTCTGTGTAAGACAGCTAGACAAAGGTGGATCACATATGGATTTTTCTCTCTCCAGCAGTGGCATAAAAATAAAACTATCTTTAAATTAATGAAGCAGTATTCTTTTCTAAAGACTTTTTGCTCTGACTACACAGAATGTAGATAAACAACTATCACAGAACAATTTTTCTGCTTTCCCCTAAGCATATAATATCTTGTCACTGAAAATAACCCTCTGAAATGGCAAGAACAAATGTGTATCAAAAGTATGGTTTTAATAATCTTGTTCAGACTCTTGGCCAATGGGAGAGTCACATGAATTGACATGGGACTTCATGAATCCCTCTGCCCCATGACCATGTGTGTCCTGCAGTGCAGGTGCAGTCAGGTCACTGCATCAGGTCTGAATCTCATTTAACAAGTGCTCAGTATGGGAATAAAAATCAGCTCTGCTACCTCAAAATCTACAAGGCCATTTGCCTGGGATTTCAGACAGACTCACTGCTTTTATCAGATGCCCATAAATCTTAAACAAATGCATTGCATGGAACAAGCAATGGGACATGAAACCTTGGTTTCATCAGGATTTCCTTGTTCAAACAGCTCCTTACCTTCAGGGAAAGGTTGGAAGAAAAATCATAATAAAGTGGTTTTTTCAAACTTATGTTGAACATAGCAGCCAGAAAGAGGAAGGTACTGTCTGTGTACAGGTAGGATACAGGATTTCAAATCCAATTGCAAATAAACTCCTGGTGATGCTTCTCTCATCATACTTAACTGCACTACTCAATCACTTCTCTTTAACAAAGAGTAATTCTGTACAAAAATAAAGCAAAGATACCCACAGAAACCATCTAAAACATCTTCAAGCAGCTATACCTTTATAAGTTTGAATGTCTGAAACAATTTTAAATTACATGTTCCATAAAGCTCCCTCACTAATTTTCCTATTTTTTTTCCTAGTGTGTGCTTCAGGCCAGTCTTTCATGCTATCAAAAATGAAAACAAACCCTGGGAGTTTTAGAAGAATTTCATGGAAATAACAGCTATCTTCACATCTTAATATAGATACTTTAGCAAGACAAATGTGATCTAGACAGGAGTCAAGTTGCACACGTATTTTCATCAGTACAATTTGACTGTTGTTCACATGCTTACAGGAGGAACAGAATTTACACCTTGATTTACTGGCTGGTGTTTCTTGCAAGTCACTGGATGGGTCAACTTAATCTGAAAAGAGAATCTCTCTCTAATGAATTTAGGATGGCCTAAATTGTCTTTAAATTATGACAGAAATCTGGATTAATACAAGTCCTTGTTAGCATAATGAGTTTTGCATCTTATCATATTTAAGGAAAAACAATATTTTTCATAGTTAAAGAAAAATCTGTTTATTGCTTCTTCAGCCTTAAAAGGAAAAGCACTGGGGATCACCTGAGGTGAAATGTGTCCTGCTCAAGCCTAGTGCACTATTCTACAATCCTTGCTCTGAGAAACTACAACTGTTTTCAAACATTTGAGATAAAAAATCTTGAGATAAAATAAATTTTCAGGAAGCTAGACCCTTCTAGCCTAGAAGTGAATTTGGACCAGTGGGAGTTTTGTCTTCATAAGAATCTTGCAGTGAGATGCTTAATTAATTTCTAATGAGTTGCACTGTGCTTTTGCTGAGTATGTGTTAATGTGTTATTTTTTTTTTCCTGTAATTGTGAATCTTCTTGGTTCAGAGCACAACTGTCATGTCCCTTTGATGTATAATAGATATAAAAAGTCATAAAGGCAAGCCTGGAGCTCTCTGGTTTAACTGTACTTAGGTATGCAACCAAATTGGTTCTCCTAATGTTCATTATGACACTAGCACTATACATGTAATCTGAAGCCTACAAAGTAAAACATGAAATTTCTTACACATTCTCCAAACTACATTCTAAACTTCATCAAAGCATTGCCTTAAGGAACTAATCAGTTTCAGAGTTATAATCAAGTGAGTTATAATGACTGTGTTCACAATAGAAGCCACATCAGAATTAAAACCCATCTTGCTCTCAAAAAGATACAAACCCCACCCCACTACCCCTCAAAAATTCCAGCCAAAGACAAAATCCCCTGGGCTCTAGGCCTTTGTCCCATTGCAAAGCATAGCTCAAATAATTTTTTGGCAATTTCTCATTACCTTACCTCATGCTTTTTATCCTCTACTTTGCTCTGACAGGGCAGTGGCTTTCATATGAGTTTTTGTGCTATAATTGTTTTCTCTCCTGATTCTTTAAAAGCCTGTTGACTGTAATTTGATGCTACACTCTATAGGGGACAGCACAGGCTTGTCTTTTCCCTCCCTTGCAAATATTTACCTTCTCTAGAGCAAAGCAAAAGAAACATGATTTCCTCCCAATCAAGTATTTCTACCTCTAGAAATCAGCTTCCAACCTCTGTTTTGTTATTCATTATGACTACAAAGTACCTCTAGCGCTGATATTGATGTCCACTCAAAATTGTACACTACATGCCTGAGCAACAGAATTTGGCCAATTGTGATTACCTGGAAGGACAGCAGTCAATATTTTAAATCTGCCTGGGAGGCCTACAGTTAAATAATTGCCAAAAAAAACCCCTTCCATTGAGAGTTGATCCTAAAACTCAGCAATGGGTTTGGGAGCTGCAGCAGTTCTGTAGTTTTGGCACTTACTACTACTATAAACCTGTGAGTAGAGGAAAGTGGTTCCAGCCTTTGGCTGGCAAATTACACTAACACAGAAGACTAAAAATAACCCCAGCCATCCCTGTTGGTCATAAGTCATTTCATCCCTGATATGCTAGAAAAACATGATTATTTTCACATTTCACTCATATAACAGATGAGATGTGAAATGAGTGTCATGGTTGATAAACACCACAGTGGCTGCTAAGTCTCACACTATGTAAACAAAAACTTCTCTGTTCACTGTACACAAAATTAACAATAAAAATTACTGTGAAATCTGGGTATAAAACCAAGCACAACTTCAGAGAGAAAAGGGTCATTACAGAGGAAATGAGTTGGTGACAGCAGCTCTCCCAGCCAGCTGCAGTTGTAGGAAGTTACCCATTGATTGTGATGGGAAACCCAGCCTATGCATAAAATATTGCTTCAAATACTCTAATTCCTACCCAGTTCTAGGGTTTAGTGGGGCTAAAGAGGAAGCAAGAAAGCACAGAGCTCAGTTCTGTGCAAAGCACCTACATGCAAGGCCACCACAGTGATTTCAGCATGGCCCAATAGATTTCTGGCACCTTTCAGTCAGAGCTGAGAGAACAGCTCTCACTAAATGCCATCTACTGCTCTACACTCCTAACTTTCTAAAATTAAACATCTCTCAGAAATGCATTCACTATGCTGCACCCCTGTATGACTATAATACAGATTGACTAATACACCTGGAAAAATGAGAGGAAAAAAAAACAAAACAAAACAATTGCAAGCACAGGAAAGGGCTTCATTAACTGCAGCTTCCCCTCCCACACCTCCCTGTTAGAATACAGAACATGTGCTGTGAACAAGAACTAACCTGTTACTAACCAAATTCCAGTACTGATGTATGCATGATTATACACTCCCTCAATCATGGCATTATCCCCTTCAATGGGGCTGAAATAATAACTCAAAATGCTCAGGTGTGCTCTACAGCAGGTGGGTATTGTTTCAGCTTTCACTAAAAGCAATGTAGCACTGCATTATAGGTTTATTTGGGCTTGGCTCTTTCTTAGCTGTTGCTACTGAACAGGTCAGATAAGTAGGGCACTCCCTAGATTACAACAAAATCAGCTGATGCTGTTTGACTCCAGGTATGTTCTGGGTTCTGCCACACAACTTCTGAGCAGAGTTTGGTTTGTAGAAGTTTGCAGGAGGCAAAGCAAGTCTCCTGCACTGCTGTAGCTGCTCATTACTGCACTGTCCCACAGACTCATCCTGCAGTCCCACCCCTGCTGCAGGAGCAAGGGCTGAGCAGCCTGACTGCTGAGTGATTGTCTTCTACAGAATGCTCTGTGAGGCCCCTTTGAGATACAAAATTAAATGCTTTGCTTTTTCATTGAACAAATGCTGTGGGCCAGCATGTGATGACATGCACTTCCATAGCCTCATGGTACTAAACCTTTTCCTTCTATGGAAGAAGGTCCTACAGGTTCTTCACACTTATTAGACTTAGATTTCCACATTCCAAACTGAACCAGTAACAGTATGGAAATGGCTTGCTCCTAAAGAAACAGCCCTCACAGCCTTTGCTTTTCCATGGCAAATCAGACACCTCAGTGATATATGACTGTGGATATGGATAAGTGCAATGATTCAGGAGCTACAGAACCAAACAGGAACAGAGACACTTTCTACAAGACACAGAAAGAATTAAAACACAGATATAGGAAAAATATGGGGGAGAGGTACAATTTTCCACTCAAAAGATTCCAGCCCTTCAAACTTTCAGCAATTTCTAAACTCTGCCCAAAATGAGTGACTGTACAAGAAAAGAGCTCTGCAGAAGGAGAGATCTCCTATCTTTGCCACTCCCAGGCCCAGAATTCTCATCATTCATGAATGGGAAGTAAGCCAGCAGAGAACAAGTGCAGCACAGGACACAGATATTATTTCTTGTGTATATTACAAAGATTTTCGTATGAACAGTACATATACAAAGGCATAAGTGCAAAACTTTTGAGAAGCTTTTTGCTTGAATATAAAGTAGCAAAGTGTGGAAGCAGAGGCTTTTAAAATAATTTTCACTGAAATACACTGCAACCAGAGAATAGCTCCCATTAAACAGAATAGAAAGGGATATTAGGTGAAGTAATGAATGGGTACCATTGTTGGTTTGCAAGATGGGGATCAAGAGGCTGGCGTCAGGTTTTTTGGCTGCTCGGTACAACAGTTTCTTACGCTGTACAAATGTAAAGGAAGAAGTGCATTTTTATACTCCTTGGATTAGCTTCAGCTTTTCTGTGATGAGAAAAAAATTGTTTTCTTAGATGTGCTGCCTGAATTTGCTGGCTTGTGCCACATTAAAACTTAGTTGTAAAGTGTGAAAAGTTTTCTGAAAAAAATGCGCTTTCTAGGCAACTTCATGTAGATCAGTTTCCTCTGCAGCATTTACAGAATAAACATGAAACTCTTCAAAGTCCCCCAGAAAAGTTCTTTGAAATATCTTCCTTTTCAAATATTTCTTCTTTCTCTCTACTTCTATCTTTTTAAACAAGGACAATTTACTGGCAAGCAGCATTCTGTTGTATGCTGAACCTGCTGAACCTGAATTTCAAACTATACATAATTATGATAGGTGAATACATTATGTAAGTAAATATATTTGTTTTGATACTGCCATTTTTCAGCATTCTAATAAAAGAACTTTTGAAGCTGTGAAAAAGTGGTGTCTGATGGAATATCTCCTCAGTAGCAGCAGTGTTTAGTTTGGCTTGTTAACACTGCTCATGATAAACATTTAATTTCCTCTTAGTCTTTAATTTTTGTGTGGTTTGTCAGTACCCACGAAGGAACTCAGACTGTGAGTTCTGGAAAGATGAGTTCCCTCTTTCTGGTAAGGGAAGGGCAGCCATTGGCCATGCTGTATATTTTGACTTAACACAGCCCCCAAGGATCCCCAAGGCAAGCCAGGCCTTACAGACTTCTGAAATTTAACTTCTCCTCTGAGGGAGTCACTGGCTGCAAGAATAAACAGTTGTGGTCTTTCCCTTCCTTGCCACAACCACTTTTGTACTCAGCAGACGACAAGCACCAAAAAAACCTAGCTGTGGGATTTCCAAAAGGAGATAAATGCTCTACAAACACATATCCAATGCAATGTGATATCTCTTGGCAGTCTTTGACACTTCCTTTTTGGGATTTCAACACTTTGGCATCTAGTGGTATCACTATAAAACACAAGCAACAAATGGCATAGATGGCACAACACCATTAAATGACTATTTTGTCCTTCTCCCAAGAACCAGAACCAACTATTTGTGACAAAATTGTGAAGCAGTTTAGAAAAAGACAATTGTTCAAACAAAAGAATGCTTTGGGTACTAAGTAGATCTTTGTGAATTTTAGACCTAAAACGTATATTGTTGTCCTGAGCTACGTGAGAGCCCTGTATGGCTGGGAGTTAAAAATTGTGTGAACCAAATTAGTTTTTTCAGTGCAGACCAAGTAATTTATAAGAAGCTGTGACATTCACACTTGCATTGATGTCAGCAGGCTGGAGTATTCAGCTCTTTAAAAAAATCAGGACACTGCTCTGCTGTCTGCATAAACGTTTGCCACAACATTTGGGCCCTATTAAACCCACACAGAATACTTAGAGATAAGAGCCTCTGTATCTTATTAAGCACCCCTTCTAGCCATGCACTTCTACATTACTTTCCTGTCATTTATTCAGGCCCCTGAAAACGAGCTGCACAGCAGCAACCAAAAAATATACAGTAGCCATTATTGGCCAATAGAATACAACAGCCTTTGTTTCCCTGCAAACTGCTTCTAGGGCTGAAGAACTTGTTTCCCTACAGTGCAATTTACCAGTGTAAATCCACACAGGCTTCAATAGAGCAGGGCACTCCTCCAGAGGCACGGCCAGTTTTGAAGCCTTGTTCCACCTTTGTTTATCAGATTTCTATTCATGATCCTTCCAGACACTCCTGCTTTCCCATGCTTTCCCAGGGAGGGGTGGGATGGTTGATGGGTTGTGAGATAGATGATAAGACATACCTGATCTGGGAGTTTGAATAGTTTGTTTAAAGAAACTCTGTCGAGTTTTGCAGACATCCTGTCATCTGACTGCTGGAATTTTCATCATGAGTGAAACAGCTGGAATTTTCAAAGCTGCTCTTTAAAATAAATGCATTGATGTATCCAAAATATATTTCATATGCACCCTGAACATATTTAGACAAAATACCCTGATCCAAATAATTTTTGGTAGGGAAAAAACAGCTGCCAAGCATTATCTTCTTTCTTTTCCTGGCAGCCATGGCTTATTCTACAGCACTAGTAAAAGAGTCAAACAACCCTTTTACACAACCATACATTTTCATTTGACTTCATGTGACACAGAAAAGTACTGATATGTCTGCACTCAAGTGCACAACTTTCTAAGTCGGATCTAACTACTGAGTAAAAAACATACGAAGAAAAAAACCCTCACAGATCAAAATTACTGGTCAGAAGCAGTGCCATCTATAATAACATTGTTTGTATCTATTCTCAGATATACATGGTTTCTGGAAGACTTATTACTTCTTATTAAACCTGTGTGAGCCAAGACCCACAGAAACATCTGAAATTCAAATCTCACAGGGAAGACATTATTTACCTGTCAGATAAACTGCTGCTTAGTTTTGTCTTTCCTAAAATTTGCCAAGTCAAAGACTTACAGAAGTTAAACTTCCATTTACTTTTTTTAAAAAAGCAACTGATGCTAGGGACTTGAATTTATCTCAGCAGGTGTTAACCATAAAACCAAGCAGCAGTGCTTAAATACCTTCACTTTAATTGTTTCACCATTAATCATTTTGGCAGCCACACCAAACCAGTGATTATCAAAAGCACACACTGTTATTTTACACAAGCAGAGATAAGAGCTAATTCTGCTCTGCTTTTACAGCACCAAGATATGATCAAGGGCAGCCTTTTTAACGAACTGTGATCGGTACTTCCCCAACCGAGGAGAGAGGGAATTATATCCTTTCCCAGGTACAAGATTTTCCTTTGCCACCTGCATGTCCAACCTGGAAACAGACTACTCCAATCTTTTCACACCAGAAGACTCCTTGAATGAGCTCTCAAAGCCTGCAGCTTCTCTCCCTCTTTTTGCCACAATCGTTTGCCTTTTATATTTTCTATCTAAAAATCTGCAGGACCCAAATGATCCATGCATTTCCTCAATTACACGAGTAAATACACCAGATATCCAACTTGAGAAATAGGAAACAGAGCCATGGGAACTGCAATGGGCATTGAAAGTCTTGGGAAGGCAATTTAAGGGAGCAGCACAGCACCATCCTGAGACATGTACAGAATCCAGCTGTTATACAATAGATGAATCCTGTCCTTATTTCCTAGGATATTTGAGAAAGGTATTGTCCTTCCTCCTCTGACACCACAGTCATGCAATCTCTGTGTTCACAGAGCAAAAACACTGCCCTGTCTTATGCAAGAGTGGAGAAGGACAGCTTCATTTTAAGCACGTAGGAAAAGGAACAACTGTTAAATGAAACAGCTTGCAGTGACCTAATTCAAAAAAGCTTTGTCAGGTGATAATCTTTCTCACCCTTTCTGTGTCATTCCCTGAAGTACATAAGTGTTCAAAACAGTTTTAAAACATCCAGAAATGTGAGAGAAGTAGCTGTTCTCCTGGGCAGCTCTGACAAAGATGAGAATTCCCAATATAGTTGCTGGTTGCAAAAGTGCTCTTAAGCTGCTGTTTCACTGGGTTCATGTCTGAGTGCCACTAATCAAATTAACTGTGATGGCTGCAGTAAGCTGTTTATACAGATGAAAGACCTACCAAAAGAAGTTTCTGTTACAGCTTATAAAGCCGAATACTGTTAAGCACATAAACACCCACTGCACAGAAAATCTTGACTTTTTTCTTTCTGCAGTTCCTCACTAGAGGGTCAAGAATACATAACTGTTCTTGTTAAATCTTCCACAGGCTCAAAAATCCCTCTTCCCATCATATACCTTTTTTTTTCCCCCCAGAGGAAAAAAAAATAAAAAAGCATTTGTTTTTGTTACCTCTCTTAGAAAAAAATAAAATGAAAGGTAATAGAAGCAGTAAACAATGATTTAATAGAATAGATTATTACAGTATGATGGTTGTGTCAAGCTGCAAGCTCTTCCCCATGGTGCAGTTAAAAAATCAAGAAGCAATCAGGAGTCTGTTCCAAACCAGGGAACTGCCAACCAGGCACTTTTAGCCTGTCAGACTGTTGTGACTTTGAAAAGGAATATCAGGCTGTTGATGTTTGTGGAAAGCATCCCAGAAAGAAAAAAAAGATAAGAGAGCAACTACTGAGATGACACAGGAGGCCCCTCAGACACAAGCAATTACCTGTAACTACAGCAACCCAGGAAGACAAAGGCAGGCAGAGACACACTGTGCACAGAGAACGACGGTGGCCCCAGCTCTTTAGCAGCATCTGGAGCAGATGCCTGAGGACTCAAGGTCTGGGAGCTCTCTGCAGCATTACACATCTACTAAGGGTCACTCACACAGCATCTGTAAGATGCCTTCTCTCAGCTCACATCAGCCCATTTCTTTTACTTCATCATCAGAACATCCTCCTTCAGTGCTGGCTGAGCACAGTAATGCAAACAAAAAGTGCTGAAAAGATGACTAATTTATGGAGCATACAGATGTTTTCTAGAAGTCTTAATAAAAATTACAAAATCTGTCTTCTCCCCCCATTTTCTCATTCAAATATACGAAAGTCATAAAAACCCGTACTTTTAAAATATTTGATACCAAAATATCTGTTCTTAATTTGCACAGGTGAAGTGGAAAGAAGGAAAATGAAGCCTCAGACTGCTTTGCACCTGCAGCCCTTGCTAGAGGAGTACAAGGTAAGTGTGCCACTAATGAGTGCCCACTCTGGAACAGCTACACAGGAGGCACAGTGCTGGAAATCCCAGAGGTCCTTCTAAATTAGGTCTGAGAATCCTCCTGACAGGAAGAATTTATTAGTGGTATTAATAATGTCAGAGGTCTCTCCCTTTGATAGTATTACAATGCTCCTATATAAATATGTAGCATAAGATTCCTTTGCATTTCAAAGCAGAGAAAACCACGTTTTCACATCTTTTTGGCATTAGTAACCATTTATGTATCCACTGAATGTACAATCATTTTATCTAATGATAACATCCAGTCAGTCAAATGACTGCCAAGTTTCTCTATTTTAATCCAACAACGAAGAAAACACTCCATCTTCTCACCATTCTGACATCCTGATATCTTCAATTTTTTCCCTCCAGTTTTAGCTTTTAAGACAGGCAGTGCTAGATTAATACATGTTTAAATTGGTTCTCTGTAGACTTCACAAAAGGGGAGAAATATTTTTAGCTCAGCACAAATTTTTAGCAACTGATACTTCACCAAAAACTTCTTTTTGAGTATTTTCCTTCATAAAATAAATCTATTCCTATCATTCATCTCAGAACCACACCTTTTCTGTACTTCAAGAGAGTTTCTTTTTGTTTCCTGGGTGAATTTGTCCATGATTAGAAATATTAAAATCAGTTACATTAAGAGATTAGGGTAACTTCTAAATAGACAGACCAAATTTGTGCTTAGAAAATACAGAAATACTAACAAGCCATCATTTAATCAGTTCAACAGCTATTTTTGAACTCAAATTAGGATAAAAATGGGTAACAAGAAAATATTTTCATTTTATATATGATGAACCAGATTAGCCCTCAGTGGTCAAGTATTAAACACTGCAAAGGCATAAATACAGAAAATGGGACAAAAGGCTATTAAAGTTTAGCATAGACAAACATGAAATAACCCAACACTTCCTGATACAGCTTCCTAGAAACTGCCAGTGTTAATTTAACCAGATAACTTTCAGAGGCAGAATTATTTTTCTGCAATGTAAATAGTCTCTGATGTTAGAGAAAAAACATTTTCTTCCAGATAAAAGCTGGCTTTTAACAAAGCACATCTTAAGCTCCAGACTAGCGACATATTACAGTTTGCTTTGAAACATGGAGTGCTGCTGGCATTGGACGTGTCACCCTCACAGTACATCCAGCCAGAGAATTCTGCAGTGGGGAGCACATTAGTAAAAATTACCTTATAGACCAGTGTTTGCATTCATATGCACAGCTGATGTAAAACAGATGTCTTTGTGCTTGAGCTCCTGTTTCAAGCCCAGACACAAAGCTTTGTGTGCCTGTCCAATGAGATGTGCTGCACCAGCAGTCCTGTGTGTGCAGAACTCTGCAGACCTGGCTGCTGGGACGTTCTGCTGCTCTGCCACGGGGGTGTCCTGTGCTGCCTGCCCCAGAGCTGGGGTGAGGGGGGCTGTGCACAGACCCCAGGGACAGCAGTAGGAGGGAGCAGAGTGTACAGGGCTGCACCAGGCTGCAACATCCCCAGGCTCTCTGCCCAGATCTGATAAGCACAGGAACACGACACCTGATGGTGATTCCATCTGTCTTGTGGTGGGGACTGACATGGCCTATCATGAGAAAACACTTTCTTATCTTCACCAACAGATAATGAAGACTTAATGGGATTTTTAGGAAGAAAGTAGCTAGACCACCAAAGATACTATTAATACTTGATTTCTTGCCAAGGAGACACGGAAAGCCCTACCAGGCAAGCCTGCAGCAACAGCTGCAAAGCTGCAACAGGAACACCTTGGAGAGGACTTTGCTCTCACACATCTTGTAAGGGCTGTGAAAGGCCCAGAGAGACCACTGCAGTTCAGGTACTACCCTTGCCCTTCCCCCAGCAGCATGGAGGCAGGAGGAGACAGCTGCACTGCTCTCAGTGCCGGCACTGCTGAGCCAGGCAAGCCAGACCCACCAGTGCCTGGCAGCCTGACCACACTGCCAAGGCAGGAAAAGGGGATGCTCACAGCACAGCAAGGAGCGTCCCCCTCTTCTTGATCTCCTCACTTCCCCACATAAGACAGCAACAGACCACAAGGCTGCAGGATTGCACCCACCACAGCCCAGATTTTCCTCATCATGACTCAATATTATGTGTAGTGGTCCCTTTTTCCCCTGAGAGCCTGCACACCTTAAAGATAACAGGATCAACCAAGGCCCCACTCAAGTCAGGCAGACTCTTCCCATTTCCATGAGGCTTTGGGTCTTCTCCTTAATGTACTGCTGATGAAGTGTATTAAAATCTCTACACTCTGCTTTCTCCAGCTTATTCAGTATAAATGATGCTGCTTCTTATCTACAAATATAAATTGTTCTGTTGTTTATGTGGTTTTGTGAAGTGAGTCCTTGCTGCTCTCTCTATCAAAAGGCACAAGTATGTGTCTTGTTAGAAGTAGCATTATCTATTGCCAGAGACACCGGTTTCCATTTTTTGATTAGGTAAACATGCACCAATGCTGTTCTAGTTAATACAGCAGTTTTACTACACAGGGCACACGGGAGGCAATATATTAACTGTCCTACTGAGGAATGCAAACAGCACAGAGTGTTTGGATTTCCAGCATCCTTGAAAAGTGACTTTGCTATTATACTAACGGTGCCCTGGTGAGTAATCATTTTCAGGTACTAACAACTCTTGAAAATAACTCTTTCAGTCTAATTACACTGCTGGATTAGAGAAAGCCTTTCAGTGAAGTTTATGGGCCAGATTCTTAGTCACTGTAAACAGCCATAACCCCACAGGTTCCAGGAAGAGTAATCCAATTTATACGCTGGACCTACCTCTCTCTTCTGTAAACCCTGTATTAAAGGTTATGTAACAATTAACGATGAAGGAATGAAAAAGCCAAAACTCTCTGACTTGATTCAATGACTTTGCAAATACTGAAATAAGGATGAAGAGAACCAGGCTTCACAAGATTAGTTATAACTGGGAGATTAGTTCAGTGCAATAAAGCCCATTTACCATAACACAGAGAACTCTCTGCTGCATTTTGGAAGAATGCATTTTAAATCTGCTGCATTTTGAAAGAATGCATTTTAAACCTGCTGCCTCTGAAGGTCTCAATCCTGCAAAGCTCACTTATGTTTTAATTTAATGTGGTATACATAATCCCACTGAAATCAAACTATTCACAGTGCAGACAGACAAGCAGAGTTAAATTAGTGGATAAATTAAGGGTTGGGCCAGGGGAAAGTTCCCTGGATTCTGTGTCTCCTTGAGACTTGACCTATAAACACACGGGGAAGTTTTTGGCATTTTGCTTAGAAGAAATAGCCCTCCTTTTCAGTGGTTTTGGTTCTACTTCAAAGAAAATAATCTATTATTTCTCAAACAAAAAGTCTAATTCTCTACAGACATGTTTTTAATGTTTCTCCAATATAAAAAAAAATATTCAATCAAAATTGCCAAAATAAGGAAACATACATAATTCATTTTCATTAATCCTGCTACAGTTCCTGCCTTCTAAACTCATTTGAAGCCTGTGTTCTAGATCAGCAGCACAATGTTAAAGCTGGTTTAAAGAGCCCTAAAGAGCCCTTCTTAGGTGTCATATACCAAACGACAAAATATTCAATGAAGTCACTGCCTTGCTCCAGCAAGACAAATATTTTTCTCAACATGAATACAGAGGACTAAGAAAGATAGGTGCTTTCACCTCAAGTGTGTTTTAGAAGAAATACACTAACCAGAGCCAAGGCAGAAAGCCAACAACTACTAGATCAAGAACCTGAAATTTGCATTTAATCAACCTCAATTAAGGACCAGAAATCAATTTAACACACTATTTGCAGAACATTTATTCTGGAAGCATCTTGTATGATGCAGCACTGCTAAAATTACTCCCACAGAAATCAGATGTTATTAAGAAAAATACAATGGCCAAAGAAAATATGCCACAGAAGTCACTGAAATAGAACAAGGAATTTCTTTATTTGGTTTCCCAAAACTTCAAACGTAACCTTTGATAAGTTGAATGTTTGATCTTTTAGCTACCAGCACAATTTCCTAGTTACTTTTATAAACTGGAGCTTTCAAACTCCTACCTACTCGCAGTGATCTCTACATACTGGCTTATTTAATATTCCCTCAGCTTATCTCGAGTCTCAGTGCAGCAAGGCTTTTTAGTTGCTATGGCCCTAAGCATGGAACATGAAAGAAAAGGATATCTGGGAGCCTCATTCTATATTTTTCATTTAAAAACAAGGCCTGGGAGCCTGAGGCATGTCCCCAATCATTTTCATTTGTTTGGGAGCTCCCACTTACACTTGGGGCATTCCATCTTCACAGGGTCCGTCTTCAGACATCCACTGTGACACAAAGAAATATCAAAGCTGTATCAGATCTGTAACTCTGTGTCAGTAAGAAATTGAATGCCTGCTTGCACAATTAGCAAAAGGGACTAAACTGTTAAACTAGTCAAAGGGGTCTTGCCCAAAATCCCATGGCCTAGTTTCCTATTGGTCACTGTGGTACAGTCTTCCTAATCCCAAGAAGCATTTTCTTTGCACAGCCCAAATAACTCACTGCTCCTTCAATGCAGCACCATTGCACTAATCTGGTTGTTGTCACAAGCCCAACAAGAGCTGATAAGCACAATATGTTACATAAAGTATGAGCAGACAGCAAGAGAGCACTACATTCACACTGTCTGCTTTTGTTACTCCCAGTAAAAAAGGCACGATATCTTTGTGAGCACCTTTGAATTAATGTGCTTGTAACATCTTAGGCTTGCATAAAAGGTAAAGCATGTGTAAGAGGAAAGGAATTTGGAATATCTGAGCACAGCTTTTCCTGGCCAGTTGTACCAATGACAGAGAAGCACTCTTAGCTTGGGAGCTGCACTGACACTAGCTCTGAAACCTTCTTAAATTGGAGACTGAGGTATTGCAGAAATACAATGACTCTCACGCTGTAAAGACACCACCAGGTGGATCAGCACTGCAGGGTGACAAAACACACAGACTACACTAGATTGAGGTGCTGACAGCTCTTCTGGGAGAGGGAAGCTCCGTGGCAGGGAGACAGAAGAAACAAATGAAGCCCCTTGATCCTATATCCCTTCTCCAGGCAGAGGGGGTGCATGACCACAGTGCACTCAATTCTGCCAGCTCAAACACCTCATCACAACTGCCTGGAGCTGGGGCTGGACTCATTGAGGGTCAAGCCTGAAAAACACAACAGAAATTATCTTTTCACTTCTGCCTGTGCCCATACTCTAAAAGTACATTGTGCTTAGTCCCTTGGACTTCTTGCTTGAAGCACCATGAATGCTTCATTAGCTCAGCCAGAACAACCATGACACACCAAGCACTGCTAGTGAGAGAACAGCTCCGCTGAATTTGGACACCCCATGGAAACTTTAGGATCTAATGCAGTCTACACCTCAAACTTCACACTGCTGTACCTAAAGTCTCCCTGCTATTTTAAAATCTGGCTCAGCCCTATGTTGCACTGCAATGTGCCATGTACTTGAGCTCAGTTTGCCCTGGCAGGATGGCACAACCCAATAAATTCACTGCCAAGGTAAAAGTGCTGTTGTCTAGAAATGTGAGGATTTGCTGTTCCCTTCAGAGGTACTCTGACAACAGCAAAAGCCAGACTCTAGGTCTGTCTCTAAATCTCCCTCCTTCAGCAAAGAATGTTGTATACATGAAGTAGTCCAAACACTTAAGGCTGTTTCACATCCAGCTTCTGGAATATTTCAACTTTGCCTGAGGGTTTTAAAAGAGCACTAGCTATAGAGCTGTAAATATGGGTCCGAAGAAATCTACCAGCTATTATACATATGATGAAACAAAATGATCTCTACTGAATTTAAAATATGCTGTAGACTCTCATTTCCATTTTGTCCTTTGCTGTAAACACTGGCAGACATACATATATACATGTATGTATATATACACACACACCGGTATAGCAGAGAAACTGGGAGCCTTTTACTACTGGGGAGAATGCAGAGGTGGTGGATAAGGGTAAAAGCTGAATATTCTCTTCTGTTTTCCTCCTCCCAGACAAAAAATGCTGTTCATTCAAAAACATAGGAAGGCTGGCACACAATGGTAAAGATAAAGCCTGCCTAAGACAAAAATTTCCCAAGTAACAGAAATTTCCAGCTAATAAAGACACAAAAGATGAAGAACTTCTGTACAGAGAGAAAGGCTTAAATACATTTTTCAACTTCAAATTTCTGATTATCCGAAAACCTTTGATTTCTACTCTTTGAAAGTAACTGAATACTATGCATGACATCTAATTTAAAGCTTGCTGGTTTTAAATCATTGTGTTCACAAGCAGTTTTTATTGACATTAACATATAGTTATTGTTCAATTAATAAAGAAAAATCCTGCCCTTGGAAGTCAGCAACATTTTAGATGAGCTCAGAAGAAGACATTACAAAACTACTGTTCTTTGTGAACTCCGCTATGATTTATATGTGCTTGCTGTTGTTCATTAAAGTTTGATTAAAAATAATGACTCATCAGTAGCAAATGAAACTTTGCTACAGTGCAAATCTTTTGGAGATTTTCACCTGAATTTCTCAAAGAAACCTGAGTATTACTCATTTGAACTCAGCAATAACTGTGACATAGATACAAAGCATATGACAGATATTGCTGAGTGCTGTGGAACACGATTCAAAAATTATATAGACCATAAGTCAGCAGATATTACTACTGTGTCAAGTATACTGCAGCACTCAGGGAACTTCAGCTTCTTCTCCACTGAGAGTTCCTTGTAGTCATGTGCCTGAGCAGTTTAATAAAACAGGTATATTATAATGCTGGCAGAAAAAGGAAGATTTCTGTGAAAAGGAAAATATATACTTGGGGTGTTATATGCAATTTAAATTTATAATAAATTCCAGATGTTATCAATTGTGCTCTGTTTTAAAGAAAAAGTAAATGAAGAAGAAAACAGCTCATGTTCATTATACATTGTATGCAAAACTCCATTTACTTGCTTTATGAGGGATTTTTGAAAGGTTTAAAGCTGGAGTGATAGTTTAGTTTTGTATGCCAAATTAACCTACAATTTTCAATAGGCAAATGGAGCATGTATTAAGATGTAATACTTTAGTACTAGTTAAAGAGCAAATGTGGCTTATCTATGGAGAGCTTTCCCACACTATAAATTCAGTGGAAAGATAAATCACTGCTTGTTTTCTACATTTAGCTTGATCTAATGCATCCATGAAAGAAATATTCTGGGAGCTTGGAGAAAATAATAGGTGTTACAGAAAAGCAGATGCTTACTTAAAGAGTTTCTTCTAAAGTCTTGTGAAAGAATTGTCTGAGCAGTGTGGATGGGACAGTATCAAAACCTGCACATACTGCTGTTCCTAGTATTTATTATTCTGCATTCGTTTAGATTCTTACAGTCTCATTTGTCATCAGCATATGAGAACTTTCTTCCAAAATTCAACCAAACTTCAAAGGACAAAGTCTGTTTACAAAGCTACTCATACTTTGCCATCTTTCTGAGCATTCTCAGAGCTAGAATTTCTAAAACACTAAGAAATTTTTTCTTTCATGGTGACTGGAAAAAATAGAATCATGTAGAGTTTCTTTTAAGAGAGATCACAATTTCATTTTGCTAATAAAACAGTCTTTCATGCAAAAACTTCAAATGAACTTGCCCCAGGACCAGCTTGAACTTTTGGCACCCAGAGTGTTCCTTGTCAAGGAGATCACAGGCCTGCTACCCCTTAATCCTGCTCATCTTGTTTGTTTTGATCCCCACCCATCCTGGCTTCCTTCAATGCCCTCCAGTCACTCTTACTGGAGCAAACAGCAGCAGCCAGTCCCCCTGCATGCTTTGCATGCTGCTAATGATTTTATAGACTGCAATCATGTGGCTGTTTGCTGAGTTGAGAGAGCCTGGCCTCTTCACTCACACACAAAAGCCAAGCATGTTAACTTTGCTGCTTTAACTATATTCTGCCTCCCCTCTTTTTTTAATCTTCGTGTATGGCAAATAAAAAAAAAAAGGGGAAAAAACCCAACTTTACCACAAGCAGTATTGGCCTCTTACAAAAATTCTGAAATTTCCACTAAGCAAAAAGCATCAAGAAAAAAGAGGAAAAGGAAAGTTTTCTAATGCATAGGGGCTGTAAACAGAGAACAGCCACTCTACTTTCTTGATGTAATTTTCATAGGACTTTCAATAGTTTCAGCCATAACTTGCACCATAATGCAGCAAACCCACTAGAGAGGGCTACTTCTAGAATTGATACTCTATTTTTCCTTCCTTCCTCTCTGGAGTGTCCCATGCTTGTATTTATTCCTTCTGTCCTTCCCAGTTGCTTCATGTTCTCTGAAGACCATAAAACATCTTTCACTTAGGCAGATGAGTAAAATAACTCATTTTCAAAAGTAGAAGGGCTGTGTTTTTTTCCAAAAAGATGAACACTGATATGGTCGACCTGGCATTACATGGAAGAAAAACTCTTAAAAGGTAGAGGTCACAGGCAGCAAATTTGCTTATTGGACTGTTCTTATGATTTCAGTCATAAACCAGCTTTCAATTTCTAAATTATCTTTAGGTGCTTGCCCAAGCTGACAGCCAAAGGAGAAACACCATCCCAAGAGCAAGCTAATTATCACCAAAGGTTTCAAAACTTGAAAGGAAAAAAAAAATCAGAAAAATGAGAGACATGCTGTTCATCATTTCTATTCTTAGTGTATATTTGATGAGATGGTTTAAACACTTTGAAATGAAAGGATTTTGATCACCATAATGGCTGATGCAGTTAAACTGTTTATGAGGGAGGGTGACATCACAGACAATTCCACGACATCACAAGACTGAAATCAACAAGCCTTGTAAAAAAAAAATAATTATCCATTTTATCCCTATGAACATACCAATTGCTGACTCTCAGGTGATTGACAAAATGGTTTTACAGCATTTCTATAACAAAGACCATGATTCTATAGTGAAAGGTGTAGTCAGAGTGACTTTTAAAAACCCTGTACTTACTATCCACAGAAAAAGGGAAGAAAATAAATGTTTCTGCTAAAGGTCTGGAAAGGTCTAAGTTAATAATGTGAATTCCCTTGAGTAACTTCTAATTTGAGCATAACTCAAAGATTTGCATGATGCCTTCAAGTGTCATTATTGCTGCTTGATTGCATTAATTAATACATTGCCAGCATCAGCTCAATAATTGCTGGTTCCTGCTTTGTGAATTATTCCTTAAATTGTAAGTCAGTGCAGGATTTTGTGAAAACAAGTTATTGTTATGCTTACACCAGTAAGCTTATAGATCACTGCAATTATACAGCAATATAAAATTTTATATGCGAAAAATTTGCATTTCTAATGACTTGGGTTTTTCCCTTCAGAATTTCTGCTGCTACATTTTCAACTGTCATAATCAGAGAGGATTCTCTCAAGGATAACAAGGCAGGATGGAAAATTCAAACCAACCTCCACAGACACCAAGATGTCTTTCATTAGATTTGGTATCATACAGCTGCACTTTGTTCTTTCAACCACACAGATAAATACTTTCATTGTGTATGTTAATCAGACTGGGAAAAGATACAGAAAATAGAAGAGTCAGATTTAAACTACATTTCTGAATAATTACATCAAGATCTGCCACTTACTGAGGATTTCTTTTTTTTTAAGTGAAAAACATTAAAGAAAATATACAGTAATTATTTTTCTTGGAGGATGCAAACCTTTATACTGACATGAAAAAGGAATGAACCAGTATGTCTACTATAATAGATATTAATAGGCACCCCAAGGAGAGTAGTACACACTGTCTCACAATACTTCAGAAAGGAAGGAAAATCAAAGCAGTGCAGTATAGAGCAAACAAGGCTTTCAATAAGCTGCTTCTATATTAAAGGCTTGGGCAAAAAGGTTCAGAGACCTTCCAAGACAGGGAAGGCACCAGCATACACAATTCCCTTGGACACAGAGGTTACAGCCACAGTCCTATTGATTCTGATGAGACTATTATGTCCTGAAATGAATGCTGTTTGATTCAATGGGACTTCTTATAGATACAAATTGCTTTCCTTAATTGTGATGGGTAGAATGGAGGTAAGAGAACAGTATTGGATCCTCAGTCTTTTTGTGTAGATAAAAGAGCAATTTCCTGAGCTGCAGGACTGAAATGTTCCATCCCATCAGGGAGGTAGGAGGTGTTTTTTCATCTTTGATTTTAGGGTGGTTTTGTCCTAGTATTATTTCTGAACAAAGTATCCTTCATCATGTTAAAAAAAACTACAAAAACCGCATACAGCTGTCATCTTCTAATGTCTTTTAGTTATTACTGCAACAGTACTTAATTATCCTTTATCACCTGACCTGCGCCCATTACAGTTGATGAAAAAATTTTGTAGGCTTTTGACTAAGCCTATTATAACATAAAACTTCATTTCTCCACCTCAATTTCAATTTGATATAGAACTACAGTACAATTTTAGCAAGTTCTATCCAAGAAAAGACAATTTACTGAGATTAAATTGCATCACACTCATCATATGCATTCTAGATGCACTGACTACACAAAATCTCAGTTGAAGTTTCTTTAAAGCAAAAGCCATACAAGCTAAATGAACAATTATTCAAACTATAAATTCAAAAATGTATCAGTATTTAAAGTCTGTCTGTCTGATATGAAATGGAGACAAAAAAGACAAGTGTTAAATAGTGACTAGTGAGAATATACATTCAGAACATGGGGCTGTTCCTGTCCATGCTGTAAGCATGAGAAGCAGCCTGTGAGTGGATTGGAGCTCACAGTGCTATGGAGATGAATCAAAGAACAAAGCAAGTCTAACACCCCTCAGCTTCATCCTTCTCTCTGCACAGCTTACATTGTCACCAATAAACAATACTGCAGAGCAGGAGTCCAGTCAATCTTTTTGTGACCTGTTTCACAGATCCTTCTCTGTGGAATGTGGTATCATGACACACATGATAGCTTGCACTGAATTATTTTACCAGAATTCCATTCATGGAAGAGATTCCCATCCACTCCTATTGCAGTTAAAGTTCATTCAATGGTTGTTACAATGACCTTCCAACTCCTGGTGAAAGTGACAGATTTTCTGTGCTTGTTATTAAAAAAAAAACAAACACACACACACAAAAAAAACCCTACCCTAATTCTCTGGTCTAAACACAGAGAATTCTTTGAATAAATAGACAGAAAAATATTAGTTAGTTGACTTAATGTACTATAAGAATTGTGGAATCCATTGTCATTTGGCATCTTAAATTGGCCACACTTGTTGAAACACCAAAGGCAAACCACTAACTTTTACCACTGCTATAGGGCTGCTGCAAAGGAAATGTATTCTGACAGACAAATTACAACCTCAGCTTCTATCAGCTTCTTTTGAGTACAGCAGTCAAAATTATGAAATGCTTAAATAACTAAAGAACTCAAACCACTTAGCATGTAACATTCTGACTTGCTAAGAATATAAACATAAAATTCAAGTTAAAATGTTCCTCTTCTCCCTCTAGAATGGTTTAGTCCAAGAAATCTCATTTTCATTTAATAAAGAATATAGAATATGCTACATATGTTTTCAACAGTTACTAACTCGAGGGAATTCGTGAGTAATAGATCATTTAAATTCAAAAAGACAGAATTTCCCTTTTCAGCCAGCATACCACTCAGAATTATTTAAAATGGTGAGAGGACAGGGAATTTTTTCAATGCTTTTCACTTACTAGATGAGCTCAAACAGGTAAAAGACAAATTACACCTTTGGTGGGTAACTAACCAAACCTCTCCCTGCCAACAATTACAGCAGCTGCCTAAGACTTGGAATTGTGCCACTGGAAAATGGACAAACAGCCATTGCATAAAGGAAAACCTGAGTTCCTTTTAGGATTTTGCTGCATCTCCAGAGCCTGAGCAGCTGTGCTGCCCTTGGGGGGGCCCTGGGACTGCATTCCCAACACAGACTGCCAGCTGCACAGCCCAGGGGGATGAAGTGTCAGGGGATGGGAAGGAGCAAGGGATTGGTGGCAAAACCCACTAACTGCTGTCCTGTCTCACAGGCTGGAGAAAAACCTTTCATCAGCCATGCTCTCTACTGGGAAAATTTCCCACTTTGTTCCTCTTGCAGTGTATTTCTGTACCTCATTTCCTATTTTGCTTAGCACAAGCCAAGTTTGAGCATCATCTGTGTTTTAGTGCTTTCTTCTCAGCTGGGAGGACCTGTAATTGTACATGTTTCTATTCATGTGAAGGATTTAATGAGCTACCAATAAAATCTGCTATCAAAGGCAAATAGGCAAGCCGTAAGGACAAAAATACCTGTGCACCTCAGTTAAATTTCAAATACCCTGAGGATCTACATGAACTTTCATATAGATCCTGCCTTGTGTCTGCCTGAAATAGCATAATACATAAAAATGAACCAATTAAAATCTAAACCTTTTCCTTGATTAAATCTCCAGGTTCATCCAATGGAAGAGCTTTTACTCTGCTGTGCCAGTGTGTTCCATGTAATGATGGCAACATAGGAACTGAATTGTCCTTAAAGCTGATGACTATAATAAACAGTGTGTTGCAGGAACAATATCTGATGCAAGAAAAATACCCCTGCACTGATGTTCTATACTTAGTAACAACAAAGAGTATAAACAAAACTTTGTCAGAATGAACACACAAAAATCCAAACCCCACACAAAAAAACAAACCCAAACTTAAATCTCAGAAATACTGAGTTCCAAACTATTTTCATTGCATTTGCTCATCTTTTTCAACTTTTTTTATATTTTGTTCTTCAAGAAAATGAGTTATCACAGCTCAAAAACTATCACAAATGGGTACATTTTTATGGGCCCAGTCAATTTTACAAAGTTATGGCTAAAAACAACTGAATAATGTTCTTATTAAAAGGGTAAGCAGCAGAAAGCTGTGCTGTGGGCAGCTTCTTGCAGCTGTGTTAGCTGCCCTGTGATCAGAAGGAGGGAGTTTTCTCTTGAGGTGAACAGAAGAGAACAAATGAACTATGCAGAGACTGGCTCTGCTTTGGGAGATTTTAACTACAGTACAGGGAAGGGTCCTTGAAAATTATTATTTGTTTACTGGAGTAGCTCATTTAACTGTGAAATTCCCTTTAAAAGCTGCAGCTGAAATAGTATAACAGACATGCAAAAATTAACTCCACAGCTTGCTTTGCTTTCCAGTATGTCAGAATTTTGAAGCATTTGAGGTGTGGAGAAACAGCAGCATTCTTTTCATCACTGGTAAATATAGCCAGCACTGAAGAGGCTCCAAAGGGAAGCGGTCACAGCCCCAAGGCTCACAGACTCCAAGGGTCTGGACAAGGTTCTCAGGCACAGGGTGTGACTCTTGGGGTGTCCTGTGCAGGGCCAGGAGTTGGACTCAATGATCCTGACAGCTCCCTTCCAATTCAGCATATTCTGCAGTCCTGTGATTATTGTATCTGCTAAATGACATTCCTGTCCTTCACACTATTTCATACTACAGTATTTCAGGCAGTTTAGCCTCCAGCTCACCTATAAATATCCTTGATAAATCTGTGGCAGTCCAACCAACAACAAGGAGAAATATTTGACAGAGGAGAGAAAAATTTTGCAAAGCACACAGTACAGTTCAATGCAATTTGGTAGCTGTACTGACTGTGACCAGTCAGCTGTGTGCTTTACATGGCACAACATCCATTTCCACATGGACTTTATTCTTGCTCTACATCTGTACTCCAGCAACATGGAAAGGCTCTTGTGCTTGGAGATCTAACTTTAATAATAGGGCAGAGGGTGATGAAAATATCATATTTTGCCCTTACTGCTAATATATTTTAAAATAAGAAAATAATCAATAATAAAGTAATTTCCTTGACTCCTAGGGGAAGAAGTAGGAAAGCTCAGCATGATTATCTGGATGACCTCAAATTCTTCTTTAATAGCTTTTCATTTATTTTCAGACTAAAATTTGACACCTAAGATTGCTGATATATACCCTTTTTTGTGGGCTGCTGCTAGACTGACTCCCTTTACTTTCCCATATTCCATAGAATGGAACAGAAATACATTTCAAGTTCTGCAGGATTCCAGTTTCACTAGCAGTGAAATTGTGATTTGACAAACATGAGCTGGATGATATTCCACCACTCACTGGGCCTTCAAGAACCTGGGATAAACACATTAGAAGGGCATTGCCATTAATGGCACAGTCCCACATATAGCAGACAGTTACTGACAGTTACTTATTCATGAACATCCAATGAGAATGGAATTCTGTAACAGTCAAAAAAATTACTAAGACAACACATGCCCCTTAGATATCATATCAATATCTATACTCCTTTACATTTTAAAGGGAAAAAACCCCTAACTACGAACCTGAATAACTTCACACACTTTGCTAATTCAGGGTCTCTGGTGATTTACAAATTACCAGCGATGGGCCATAAGTTTTCTTGTCTAATACAGACTGATAACTCTCATTGTGTGCAAATGACTAAGTCAGCCCCCTTTCAGATGAGGAGGAAAGTTCTGCCACTAATCATCTTCCAACCAAAAGAAGTCAAAAATTATCATATAATGGAAAACTGGTAACAACTTTTCCACTCTGTGACAGGCACACACTTGTCAGTGTGCATGGGGCCCTTTATTTGGATCATTGCAGTATGGAGAGACAAATAAGCTGTAAAATTGAGATTACTTTGGTATCTATAGTGCTCCTTACTAGCAGCTTACAATAAGAAAAAAAAAATCTCATATATGTAGCCTCATATTCAGGGGATATTCAAAGTGCAGAATAAGAAACTCATTAGATCTTTGATACTGTAAAAGGCTAGGTATTCATATATCAAAATGTTAAAAAATACACTCTCTGCTCCAGAAATTTAAATTACCTCTCTGACAAAAGTGGAGAAAAAAATAGACTAATTAGATGAAATATCTATAATCAGTTTGCTAAAGAACCTTAGCTACCCAATTTTTTTTCAAGAACATCTATAGTACCACATTCTAAATTATTATACCTTTTTCTCCTTACAAAGATATTCTACTTGTGAGATTTATTCATGAAGGGAGAGGTCTATGCCCTAAGAAAGACGAATGACAGAACACATTAACTCATAAGAGGAGCTCTTTGAGGGTTATTCAGCTACTCACTGATTCTCCATATTTTTGTCATGTACAGCAGTGGCTTTATGCTAGAAGATGAAATCTCCATCCTAGGTACTCTAGGTAGCTTTACAGAACTGCACCTCCCTAAGAATATTTTATTGTGACCATAAATAAGTATTTGTAGAGTACCAGAGATAATTGATGTTAGCTGAGAGTAACTCTGTTAATAACAGCTCCCTCCAATGCTCTAAATAAAATTTATTTATGGCCACACAGGAACCATATAAAACACAGTATACACACTACTACAGGCATCAAAAACTGGTTAAATAAATGATGCTTCATTTGCATGTGAAGGTAATAAACATTCTTGCATTTGCTGAATTTATTTGTGCCTTACATCACTCTCTGGCTCCCCAGCAGTACATAAGTCTCTGCATCCTCATGAGAATTGTAGCCTTTCCTGACTTTTCCTAGACTTTCCTCAGAACTCTCTATATCCCCAGGATTATTCATCTCCCATATACCCCTACATTAGTTACTAGTATTCCTATATCCATTTCACTTATGTCTCTTTTTTAGAGTAACACAATTTTTGTTACCAGCCTTTAAGCCTTTCTAAAATCCTAAATACAACATACAAATATTGACTCTGTCTTAATTTGGGTCAGTAAAGCCACTGGCTTAGTCTTGCTCTGCATCAGATACATCCATGTAGGGTTTACAAAGTTGAGATCAGCATTAGATATTTTTCCAGATGCCAGTGCAATGTGCAGCAGCAGGTCATTAGTAAGAATCTTCAGATCTCTGTGTACAAATACTGCACACAAGCACCTTGCACATGCCAAAGCATTAACTATTACCTGCAGAGTTAAAGCTCTGGAGTTAAAGAAATTTGCTTAAAAATTTATATGCTATCTTTGAATATAATACTAATTACATGAAAGATTAATTTGCTTTTAAACTTTGATAATCGTGAAGATTTAAGTCCAGCCTCTCTTCTCTGACTTAGTACTCAAAAGACAAAACATACCTACTCAACATAAATCACATAATACTAGAATTCTTTCTTGAGCCATCACTCCACAATTTTTCTCCTAGCATGAAAAACAATTCTGATTTCACTTTCTTTCATTAGCGCTCACTTTTTTTTTAATTTTCATATATATCTTCTATTTAATTTATTCCAAGTACCCTTGGTCTAGATATGCTTTATGCTCTTATATGCATGTGTTAAGCATTTTTCTACTTCTAGGATACCTTCCTGCATTAAGTAGAGCCAGAGCTAAAAACAGCTTTGAATCCAATTAATCTTTTAACCAGCGTATCACAGGATTTTGGGTAACAGAAAAAAAGGAATGCTCCTCACTTGTAAGTGATGTTCTAAGGACCTGCTCACACAAGGAACTGACTTCTAAGATGCAAATGTCAGGGGAGGGTGCTGTCCTGAACAGATTTCTCATGTGAGCACTTCTGTATTGAAATGAAAATGTTTCACATACTGAGCTGAGCAGTTTCCCCTGTAGGCGAGCTCCAAGAGAGCGTCCCCAGGAGCAAGTGCCGGTCCTAAGCTTCTTGATAAGTTGATCATGTTTTCTGGGTGGCTCATTTTTATTACAAATACACTAGATCAAATAAATACCAACAATTTGGAGGAGCAGACTACATTAAAGA
The DNA here is from genome assembly GCF_901933205.1 of Camarhynchus parvulus. Taxonomy (NCBI): domain Eukaryota; kingdom Metazoa; phylum Chordata; class Aves; order Passeriformes; family Thraupidae; genus Camarhynchus; species Camarhynchus parvulus. The sequence continues at coordinate 13,853,869 of NC_044579.1, forward strand.
GAGCCCCAGCAGATCAAGCCATGGCCTGACAGAGCACAGCTTCTTGTCAGATTTATTCCAGGATCACAGCCAGCACAGGAGGGACTGAGCCTTCCCCTCTGCTGCTCACTCCCTCTGCACCCAGTCAACAGTGCCAGGGCTGAGGTTTGTGTCCAAATCTGGGTCAGAGCTCTCTTTGTGCAAAGATGCCTCCAAAAGGGAGGGCAGGAACAAGTGAGCCTAGACAGAGGAAACCTCTCAGGCTTCTCATGAAGTGACAGCCTCTCACCTGCTATCCATGAGGTCCCCCAATCTGATGTGTCCTACAAAACCCGCCAAAAGAAATTAATTTCTTTTCACACCCTCTAAAAGCACGGTTGTTTTTTATTAATCTTCATTAATATGCATTTAGAATTCATTCTTGGCTATAATAATTTCTTTTTTGAGGTCCTTTCCTTTGGTCCCACAAAACAACCAGGTCTTTAAAGAAAACACCATAGATATTCACTTAAAATAGTAATTGGCTCTAACATTCAAGACCGTCCTTTCCCAAATCAGAGATGGAGGGAATCTTTTACAAGCAGGCAAAATTGCTGAAGCAGTTGCTGAAAGGCCTAGCAAGGAAGACAGGAAAATGCTTGTCTCTCAATTACTAGTTGTGGTTTAATACTAGAATATTTTATGCCCCCTTAGACTGAAATTTTTTTTTTTTTATTTTCATAAATGCATTCACCTCAGTTGCCTGAGTGGGATCCTTTTACTTCATAGCTTCAAACATTAAACAACTTTAGCAAAAATGTGTCTCTTTACTTCATGTTCTCTGGTGTCTAGTTTTTAAAAAGGCTTAAGTAAATTTGTATTTTTGGTCTAATATTCTAAACACTTTCTTTCATCTGCTCTCCCTGTATTCCATATGCTTTGCTCAATACAAAGATCACTAACAAGCTAAGGCATGAATTTGATGTGTGTTTCCAGGATACAATTAAACTAACAGCCTCCAAGAAATCATATCAAATAACACAGGGCCCTAAGGGCTTAATATATTAAAAAACCCAAAAGATTTTTCATATTTACAAATATATTCTCCTCTTATTTTTGAACAAGTGTCTACTTACTGTGCATAATCTATAATTTGTGCTGCTAATAGAATGCCAGAGAAATATGAGAAATGTGGAAAAATATTCAAAATATACCAAAAAAAACCAAAACCACTTCTCTTTAAGGGGGAAAAAAAGAAAACAACAAAAACCTCTTCTAGGAATTATGACAGAGCTGTGTCCAATCTCTTCTTATCTCAGGCTTGGCATCAGCCAAGAAGAACCTTTCCTAAAAAGGCAGATTTTTGGCAGACACAGCAATGCCAAAACAATAAACAGGAAGCTCAGCACAAACACTGCTGAACAATTCACCAGAATTGGAAAACCACAAATTTTATGTTCAAAACTATAAAGGTTTAACAAGAAACAAATATATTCTTAGGCACTAGGTATTCATGACAATGTTTCCTAAATCTTACTAAAGGCTACAAAACAAAACATTCCTTCTTAAAAGAGGCTTTTCAGGGATATGGAGCACAATATGTGAGGAACCCAACCCTGCCCAGAGAGTGTTGCAGTGGGGAAAAAAAAGCTGAGTAGTTTCAAATGGAAACTTCTACAATTAAGAAAATTCTCCCACCATTGAAATACAAATGTTGATTTTTCAATTTCACATTTTAGTGTTACTTAAAAAAAAGACATTTTTATGAAGTCCTATAACCTTACCTTGCAGACTTTTTTGTCATTACACTTGAATTTTTGTTGTGTTATTGTATTTATGTTTTGTTCCTACTAAACATTCAGTTATGATATATGTATTCCATGATCCTGTCACTTTCCAATCACTTTAGATGATTTTCTTTCCAAACAATATGTATAAAAAAAATCATTTCTGCTTCAGAAGTGCCACTCATGTGGAACTAAACTAAATCAAACAACAATTAACAATATGTTAATGAACTAAGCCAGAAGTTTAATGGAGATGAAAAAAGCATTTTTAGCAGTCATAGTGAGGAGATTATCTTAAACAAAAGCTTCCTGCAGCTAAGTACATCACATAAACAATAAATTCCAGGTTTTTATTACAGAAATTGATTTTTATTTACAATAATTGGCAAATTTAGCAAAAGGCAGATGGAGCATTTCCTGCTACTGATAAAGTGGAAACTTATTCATCTCGTAAAAAGTGGAGCATGGCAACCATAAAACACAGGGGTTTTGGCAAGTGATCACCACACCTGGTATTATTTTAATAGGCAAAATCCTAGCAGAAGGTATAGTTGTTTCAAGCTGAAGCTAATGAAATACTGGCTTCAGAGAGACCACAGTCTGACAACAAGAAATGAGCTCTCACGTTATGAGATAAAAATATACCTGATATTAAAAAAAAACAGGTGGTTAACACATCTTAAGTAGGTATATATCTTGTTAGCATAAATCCTGTTAACATTAATCTCCATTTTTATATACACATTTTACCTCCCCCTCCCTTGCTGAATTGAATTCTACAATTATTTACATGGAGAAGGATTAGGCAAAGGAAGGTTAGGTTAGAAATCTCCAGAAATAATTATGAATATTTTTTCATCCTCCACAAATTCCTTTAATAGTATTTAATACTAAAACTAAAAAAGAAACATAACACAAAAAGATATTTAGGTAAGAAATATTTAGCTCAGAAAATTACTGCATTGCTTACTGTTTTGAACTCCTCATTACAGTTCCTCACCATTCGTGCTCTATAAATTTCAAGGGGAGCCAGCAGTGGTGTCCCCAGCACACCATTACAGTTCCTCACCATTCGTGCTCTATAAATTTCAAGGGGAGCCAGCAGTGGTGTCCCCAGCACACAAATGGTGGGTGACACTGACTGCGCAGCATTGTTGTCTGGAATTCAGAGGGGAAATGAAGTTCACACTTGCTCCAATGGCAGCTTCACCCACTGCTGCAAGATGCAGCCTCTGTGTGTGACACACGTGGGGAAAGGACTCTGGCAGCATCTGTGACCATTCCTGGCCACCACCAACATTCTGAATTTCACTACCAGATACATACAAGCTCATCTGGGTACATCAGTTTTCCTGCACTCCCAAAAGATCTTTGATGTCCAAATAACATTTTTCTTGCTAAAGACAAAACAATTTCAGTCATTTTATAGCTGCCATTTATATCATCTACCTTGTTTATTAATGGTTTTAATTCTGCTTAGAACTCTTTGTAAATGTTTTTCCTAATGTAGCCAACTCATTTTTCTGGCATGGACTTTTCTGTTTGTCTATTGTCCATATGTTCATCAAACCCAAAATATAATTGACTGCAAGCTTATTTGCATGGCTTCCCATCTGTCCCTGTCCAGTAAACTTTGTTTTATTATTTACTAATGGAAAATTGACCTTCTGTGCTCTTGAAAAATGAATCAGTCACCTCCATTAGGTAATTTATTGTCCTATTGGATTTGTAAGGCAGATACCCCCTTGCAAAGGAGGGCCCTATCAGCAAATATTAAGGGAGGAGAACAAACACCTGGGTGCTACCACTTCCAGCACTGGTCTGTATAACAATTTCTGCTTCTTTATAGTTGATTAAGTTTTGTCTTTTTCTAGAGCCTCCACAAGACACTACATTATCATTCTGTAATTCAAACAAAAAAAATTATAACATATACAGGAATTGCAATGTCATGTTATTATAAAGTCATTCCTGGAATGATGCCACAGTTCATCTGGTTAATAAGTATGGAGACCTGATTCCTTCCAATACACATATATTTAATAGATAAAATCTTGTTCCTACTAGCACTTAACACATACCAAAATTAGATTTATAAATGAAAAGTGAAATTAACTTCAGATTGCTTTATAATTATGCAGCAAGTAAGATTTGCTTAATTTAGACCATGCACACCAATTGCAGCCATAACCCTGACTCCACAGCCTCTGAATGCACCCAAGACAACAGTTGTGCCACATACAGATAGAAAGCAGAAGGATATCATTCCCCAAAGGAAACAGCAGGATCTATAATTTATCTTTGCATATAAAGAGGAAAATACCTCTTTAAGAGTGAGGGAAACCTATAGTAACAACCAAGGAGGGAAGGAAGGTACAGCACGTGTGAGCAATCCTCATTCACTCAGCTGGCAGGGAACAGCTTTCACCAGCAACAAAGGTTGATAAGTTTGGCTTCAGCACTCTTGTACAGCTCTGTCTTGTGCCAAAATTGAAAATAAAAAAGAAACTAGAGAAATGCCTGGGAACAAAAATTCACTTCCCTAAGGTTTCTGAAAACTAACATGGTGTAGAGCTGTGGTCTCCATTATTGCACAGGTGCTGCCATGCAAAGGCATTTAAAAAGCAGCAGCATAGAAACAATGTAGTGTAAGGTGTTATACACCATGTCCCTGGCAGCAGGGCCAGATTCAAACATTGCAAAACTGCCTTGGCAATGAGATTGCAAAGCACGTGAGCACTGTCTGAAAGCATGCACAAATATTTATCCTATCTACACAAATGGGATCAGCAACCTTTATGGTTGAAGGATATTTCTTTACACCAAGCAGAAATAATCAATTAAGCTTTTAATTAATTCCCAAACAGCAAGACTTACTGGTGCATTTACTTAGCTCAGAAGCAGATGATGTCTAGGTCTTGTTGCTGCCCCTCATACGCTACTATGGGTAAAAACAGAGCTTTTCCCCCAAGGCTGGTTTGCACTGCAGGGGTATCTCCAAGCAAAGCTGGAAAAATCCTTTCAGCTGAGCAAAAAACCCACAAAAAATGAATCCATACAGACACTCCCCAAACAACATCAATACGCATTTTCCTGCCATAAATTCAACCTAGGTTTGTTACGATACAGGAGCTGACTGGCATTGCTTTTGACTGATTTTGTAGCTTAGGTCAGACTCTCAAGCAATCAGGCTCTGTTTTCAATCAAGAGCTTTGGACTAACTAAAGAAACACGTAAATGTATTTGGATACAAACACGAAAAGGACATACGTACATAAATAAGTACATAAATACATATATGTATATTAAAATACACATATATATGTATGTATATGTGTGTGTATATATATATATATACACACACACAGACACCAGTTTGACTCACTGTTGATAGAAGTCCATGTGAGAAAATGCTGAGGATTCAGATGCTCATTGCCAGAAGCTAAAGAGTAATTTATATCCTCATCTGTCCTTTCTGTGGGTCATAGAGAAGGAGAGGAACACTCTCCCACCATTTCAGGCTTGTTCTGGCACAACTGGACTGGGATGCAAACACCGAAAGGGGTTACTTGGAAAACTTATTTGGCCATGCTTTGTGACGTGAGATGGTGCTTTTCTACTCTCCCTTCCCAAAGGGCCCTTTGGGAAGGGGAAGACAGAATTGGTGGCCTGGCTGGGCCACTTTGTGCCCCAGGAGGAGAAGCAGCAGGGGCAGGGCTCAGCAGGGACACTGCTTTGCACAGAGCAGCCCAGTTTACCACTGTATTTTGCATTGTGCATTTCCTCAGTCTTCCAAAAGTTAGAATTTGAATTTAGCTAAGAATTTCTTGGATTTGAGTATGTATTTACAATATATGGTGTAGGAAATAAAAGTGAAATGAAATAAAGAAATTAATGTAGACACCTTAGACAGGTATACCTTCTACTTTCAAATAAATACAGTTCTCATGTATTTTTGTGTGAATAACAACCAAATAAAATCTTTGCAATCTACCTTTATGTGTTCTTATACATTACAACGCATAAATATGCAATATAAACACAAAATATCCTCAGAGAGACTACAATCACCCAGGAAAAAAAAAACCACAGAAATCTCATAGCTTCTCTTACTTAATTTTTAAAAGCTACAGTGTTGTTGGCATACTTGTCTAACATTTCAGAAATTCAATTAAAATACACCTTTTGCATTGTTCCCAGATTTTACAAACCTGCTCCTTTGAAATAGAGGGTGCTGCAAATGGAAGCTTTTATGGATACTGAACACACACCTGAGCACAAATTAAAATAAAGGCATCCTATGGCCAGTGGTACCCAGGCAGTGGCCTTGCTTCCAGCAGCATCCTGGGGTCCTTTGCCAAGGCTGTGCTGGATTTCAGATCCCTGACTGACAACCCAGCTCGTTCCCATCTCTAGGCACCGCTGTGTGGTTTGATGCTCTGCCTGCAGGCTGATCTGTGCTCTGTGAGGCTCCCTGCTCTCAGGCAGGGCAGTGCAGCCCAGGTGTCACAGCCAGGTCCCTGCACAGCTGCAGCTGCTCCAGTGCTCAGAGCCCAGGCTCAGTCCCAGCTGATGATGGAACCCAGACAGCTGCACCCCAGAGCAATCAGCACCTTGAACACTCGAGGCACTGAGCTAAAGCTGCTAAAGCCAGTGTGAAAGAGTCTGCAGGATTAGATGTGCAGACTACTTAGCAAGATTTCCTTAGCCACAACAGACTGAAAATAAAAATCATGAAGTGATAAATTCCTCAGGATGCTGCTCTAATCAGCGGGCTTTTCATAAGTGTGTCCTACCTGTGAACTGCACTCAAACATGAAATTATTTAATCAAAAGGAAATTTAAGTACTTGAAAGGAAATAAAGGTTTTATTATCTGCAGGCAATTGTTCAGTTGTAGTGTTCTTGTTCATTGTCTGGGGGAACTGAGGTGATTCATGAATATATTCTGCTGTCACTTCCACTACAGATACAAGCTAACCACTGAAATATCAGAACAATTTTTACTTGGGTTCTGCTTAACTGCACCATCTTCTGTCAATGTAAAACATCAATTGCCCAAGAACAATCAATCAAAAACTAAATAAAAATCAGACATCAAAATTTCCATGTCACAGGCTCATTTTCCTCATGTTAAAGGTGATGGAAGTTCATCGAAGCCCAACAATAAGGTGAGGAAAATTAGGCCCTGCAAAAATGGTGAACAAAAAAGTTTAGGAAATATGTGGGGTTTAGTTAGTGTTGCAGCACAAGCAGCCCAAGAACAGCTGAATGTATTCTATAACAATAACAAAAAAAAACAAAAATAATAAAAATAATAGAAAGTCTGTTGAAAAATAAATAAAAGGCATTAGTGTAGTATTTAATAGAGGATTATTTTCAACATCACATTGACAGAAGTTTGGTGGAGCTTTTTAATTTGATTTTTCTTTTAATTGTAAATTCACCTTTGTTGCAAAGCTCTTGCTTTAGAGTGGGAAAGACCATTATGTACCTGCTCAAGACTGACAAAATGACAATTTATGATCTTTTGCTCAGCACATCCAATTCCAGTATAGAGCAGGAAAGGTAAAGAAATTCTCACATATTCCACATCCTTCAGATGCAAAAAAAAAAAAAAAAGAATAGAACACCAGTCTGCAAAGCCTTATCTTATTGAATTAATATTGACTCAAAGGTAAATTCAATGTACTCCATGATTTACTTCTGTATAGATTATATTTATGCTCTACTTTCATCATCCTGATTTTTGTCAAGTCATTGTTTGCTGACATACTTGATTTAGGTGTGATTTTGACTCTCAAATGGTTACATAATCATTGGCCTCCTTTCACAGTCCATTATGTTAACCCAAATCTGCAAAAACATGATTATTTCAGTCTTAGAGCAGTTCAGAGACATTAAATATTCAAAACTTTCCCTTTTAGCTGCTGAGTGACTCCTGAATAACCATAAAAAAAAAAACACTATCTAATAGATGCAATTGTAAAAAAAACCACTGGCATATGCAGACATTGCTTTATTTCACACTCAGTTGTTACCCTCTTTTGGCAGCAACAAAGTGACAAAATGAAGGGAAAATGAAGCACCTGAACTCTGCTATCATAGCACAGATGTTGGACCCAGTGAACGGTGCAGATCAGGTCAAGTGTGCCCTGTTTGTGCTACCCCCAGAGAGTGCCTGGCGTATCTGCAGCTGCAGGGGCAGAGGTTGCTGTGTGTAGCAGTGTGACCTACATTTAAGGTGCACACACCCTTTACATTTTCAGTAAACCAGTAACCTGCAATTAACATTTCAAATGCAAAACGTACTGCAGAAGGGCGGTGCTGTTCAACCTACTCTGTCACAAGCAATCATCATTTCCCAGCCCTTACACCACCAAGGCACATGCATAAAACATATTTATCTGTTAGCATCCTCAGATTTCTGCCACCTTGCTATGTCTAGCATCACACTGACAAACTGAGGCTCCTTTGACCACACAAGCAGAAACAAACATAACAAAAAAAAACCAACTGTATGAACACAAACGCCTTGTGGAGAGAAAAGAAAATATACAGGTGTAAACAACAGAAAATTTAAAGTGTGCATGGAGAGGCAAGGCTGAATTCTTCAGAACACTGGGAGCACTCCCCTTTTTCCACCTGCAGCACTGAAAGATCAGATCCTGGACAGATAATTGCCCTGTGTTATGTAAGGCTGTGGTTTTGGAGTAGAGCTGACAGAACTGCTTTACCATGGGCCAGCTCCTCAACTGTGACTTCTGGCACAACCAGAAGAGGAGGCAAACCAGAGACATCTCAAAATTAAGTCAGGAAATAGCCTGTTCTTATCTCCCCCTGGTATCAGAGAGCTTAATCCATTTGGGCAGGATTCTGTTTATTTGCTATGGATGAAGAAATGGTTGCCTGACTGCCTGTAGAACTGAAAAGAAAGAATCTGACTCCAGGCAAGGTTTGCCATCTCCTTGTCACACACCTGCTCCCCACTCACCTGACTGCTGAGTGCTCACAGGGACTCGGGCAATTCTCCAGATATTTGGAGGTATGGCAGGTGCCAGCTGCTCCCAGTGTCTCAGGCTGACAGCCTGTGGCCAGTCCCTGAGACACCTCAGCTAGGAAGGAAAAAGGGCTGGGAGCACAAGCTGAAAAGTACTGATGTAACACATAAGGAAAATTGAATACAACCATGAAGACAAACTAACCTTGAAATGCATTTAAAGAGTTATTTAAAGAAGCCAAAGGTAAAGACAATTTGAAAGCAGTCACCAGTGCTAGCAATATAAGAAAATAACATCACTATTTGTTGTATTGAAGACTTCTGGAAGTAATTTTACTGTAACAGCACCACTGAATGCTCTATAGAAGTGTGTTAAAACTGGGCTGTTAAATGCTTGGATGTTCACATTTATATAACATTCTGTGCAGATCCTAGGAAGGCTGAAGAAATGATACACTTTAAAGACAACACGTAAAAAAAATTATATCCATGAAGTTCAGCAGTGGCTTGGCAGCTAAGAAGAACACAAAAGAAAAAATCACCAAAAAGTAACCAGATAATTGAAAGTAGGCCTAGTTCAAACATTACCCAGAGGATCTGTGCTATTTTTTTATTTGATTTCTGTGACACATCACAAGTGACCAGCTGTTCCAGAATAAAACAGGACACTGGGTCAGATACTGATTTTAGTGAGAAACACTGACGCCAGCCCCAAAAGGAAGACACTGAGGTTGAATATTTTGTGTTTCCCAGGTATTTTAGCTTGGAGAATCAGTGAGCTGCTGACCAGAAGACAGAGATTCAACAATTCTCAGCCTTGATGCAATCTGCTGCATCATCTAAATCACCAGATGTGCACAAGAGTAAAAGAGTTGCCTCAAAACCAAACATTGACCATCTATCACATGCAAACATGAAATTTAGAAATCATCATGAAAATTGTAGGCACAGTGTATGATCCAGGAAACCAGGCAGGCATCAAACTAAAATATGGAGAAAAGCTTATTATATTTTTATGTTCTGCTCACATGCCTAAAAAAATATTTTACTGAAACTAGGTCAGAAAACTCAGAATCTTGCAGGATCAAATGCAGAAAAAAAAACCCAACAATATTAGGACTAAAAAGAGAACTGGTGAAAAAAACAGGACCTGTTTTTTGAAGTGTTCATAACATGTTTTCAATATATCCAGTTTCTAGGCTGCTCAACTAATTCTACAGCCATCTTACACTTTTTAAAAGAGAACTTTTACTTTTTTTTTTCTCTTGAGGTACATAGATATAATTGCACCAGATTGACCAGGCATGAAGTTACAGTGTTTGGAAAGCAAAAGCTCAGCTGGAGTTGAGACTTAATTTCCAAGAGCAAAGAGATCCTACAGCCACACTGGTGGTAAAATATTCACCTCAGAGTTCTCCTTGCTTTCAGCTGGAGTTGGGACTGAGGTTCCTTCCAACCTGAATCATCCTACAATATTACTACTTTTAATACTGACTGTTCTATTAAGTTATATTAGTATTTAGTAACTTAGTTAAATTAATTTCTATTAGTTGGTAGTACATAGAAAAAAACCCACAAAATTAAATAAAGTGAAAAATATTTGCATGATTCAGAAATAAGTTGTGTGAGAATAAAGGTTTAAAATTTGCTTTTTATAAGTGTTCACTATTTTGTTAAAGTTCATATCTACAAATTTTGCATTCATTTGTATTCCATGAATACCCTCATGACCAATTCCTCCAAAATTCATCTGTCATTTTTGCATGTATTCATACAATGGTCATTACAAGCCCATAGGACCACTGAGGTCCTTTAGAAACCCATAAAGTGGTGTAAATTTCTACCATATTCCTGATGTTTCAAAGTTTCTGCTCACTCTCCAAGAGTGAGTAACAAAAGACATTTTGATGTACAGGGTAAAACTTTTGGCCTATTTTAATCTGTGGTAAAAACTCTGTTAACATCCATGTACCCTGATATTATTGCATATCATTCCCAGTCAGGGGTCAGACAGATACAGAGAGTGGAGAGCATCACTCTCCTGCAAAGCAGCCAACTTCAGTTGTAGGGGAAGGTAGGAGAAATATACTGGGAAAAGAAATTAAAATTGTTTGCAAAAGTTCCTCACTACAGACTAGTCCTTGTTTGCAAAAGTTGATGATTCTATGACTGCCGTATAAACACTGAGCTAAACTGAACCAGAAGTTGCCCGAACCAAGAGCAGCATGAAATAATCCTACCAGATGGGAACTCTAAACATTACAGTTCTGACCCTGATACAATAAACAGTGTGCAAACAGACAGACACCTTATTTAGACACACATTAACACATTTTTAGGAGAAAATGTGTGTTTTCTGACACTTCTATTCAGCTCTCTTCAAATGAATGATTAATTGCTTGTGCTTTGAAACACAGTGAACTGGGAAGCTAAACTAAATAGAAATGTGTGCCCTCCATATCTTCTGAAGCATAGTTTTATGTCATTGAAAAGGAAAACATTGGAAGGAACACAGCAGTATGTAAACAGTGTTTTCATTGCTAAACTGCCTGTTTCCTGCAGGCTCCTCTGTGCTAACAGCAGCCTCATAAGGAGCAGGGTCCTCAGAAAGGAGAAGAGGTTGAAATCCAAATACTATTTATTTGAAATTTCAGCAAGATGTAGAAAGGTAGAAAAACCTGAGCTCTGAAGTGAGACAGACCCACACAAACCAGATCAGCTCTGAATTCTCTTGATCCAGCCAAGAGAAAACTGTAACCACATGACAATATCCATAGAGAAGATGGAACAGGCAGCAGTAATAAGATCTTGGCCCTCTAGCCCAAGAACTTAATCTTTAATTGCCACTCACAAGAGCAGTGATTTCATCTTCTTCCTATACTTCCTACAGTTCTTCAGACTATTATTTTTACATTTATCACATGCAGTGAATCTTCAGGGACTGTAAGATCACAAACACTTCATAACAAAACTGTGTTAAGTCTGTTGAAACTCCAGTGTACATGTTAATATTTGCCCTTGCAGGAGAGTTATGGAAACTTCTGTGCTTGACCCTGATATTAAGCCAAATCACAAATACTACTCTTTGTGGGATGATTTTGCTTTTCCTTGGAAGCAAAATTTTAGATTTTTTGCTTCATTTAAATGCATATATTTATTCCTTGAGTCAAAACAGCAGTCCTGGGATCCAAATTTAAGGTATTATTTCCCTGCCAGAAGTATACCAAGTGAAACCAGAATTATATAAATATTCAATTTCTATGTTACATTATTCTTCATTCTAAGCTTATGGCTTCCTGACACTGAGACCTCTAAGAATAGTCACATTTTTGGAGTCCTCTGGGTCACACAAAAGAAATCTGTACTAAAGAGATGTCAAACCTTAAAAAATTTGGTTTTTCTCTAATATCTCTCTCTGCAATCAGGAGTGAAAATTATTTTTCACAAAAACTCAGCCTGTGCCCTGGGAATTTGTAGGTAACACCTCAGGATTGCTGGTACCTGAGCCCTTATGCGTCACATATCCCTGTGCTGGGACTTCACATCAGGACAGCAGTGTACATTATGGATGCCTAAAGAACATCATTACAAGGAAGAGCCATCATTTCATCCAACCTATGTTCTCCAGAACAGTAATGTTTTCTTTTCAGTACCCCTGGTCAATGCTGGTGACCTGAAAGGGTGGAAAGAATTAAAAGCAGGAACATAAAACAAAGATCAGAACAAACACTTAACAAGACAAGGATTGAGCCTGGAGAGCAGTACAGCAAGGACAGCTACAGCAGCAGATTAAACAAAGGCACAAGCCTCAGTTTAATCACAGGTTTATATACTATGACTGTCTCTATACAGCCAGTAGAATTTTAATCATCAGTTTCCTGTTTTTCTTCCCTGTTATTTTGATCTCAACATGGTTCCAACCTGTCAGGTATTAGGGATTTAAACCTTAATTAGTTATGAACAGGAATAAATTTGATTTCACTCAACGGAATTTCACACTTACTGATTATAATCACAGAAAAATAAAACAGAAATCTAAAGTACAATCCTAGAGTGACAATACTGGAAATTATTCTAATGATTTTCCCAAAGTCTAACTGTAAACTTGTTGCAAACTGTTGTTTCCAAACTGCTTGTAGTAGCAGGCATCAGACTAAACCCAGGAAACCTGGATTCAATTTCCAATCTCATGTTCAGCTAAAGAGTAATTTTCCTAAACTGATAAAGAGGGACTGCTTCTCTAACAGTTCCTTATTTCCCAGTTTTGCCTGCACAATGCTGCTTTGATTTGTTCTAAGCCTGGGGAAGAGCACAGGCTTGAGAACCTCTCCAGCAGCAGGTGTTCGACACTTGAAGAACACACCAAGCAGCTGCTGTTTCCTCTTTCTCAGCAGGGATTCTACAGTTACCCAGGGCAGCCCAGAAAAACACTCACTACAGAGAAGTGGGACAGAAAGCCTTAAGAATTAAAGCATTTGGGAAAACACAATTTTTAACACTGATTAAAAAAACTTCACAGAAAATACCAGCTAGGAAAAAAACCTAGCTGGGGTGTACTGTTGCTGTTTACCTTTTCTTTTTGTTCCTCTCCTGGTAGCCCTTCACATTTATGTTTCAAATTGTCAAGTTTCTATTGCTTTACATATAAAAAATATCCTTAAAGAATATAAAGAAAGAAAATTCTGCAGTACGCTCTCCTTCCCCAAGCTATTTGCTATCCAAATCTCCAGCTAATAAGATGCTCTTCACCAAGAGGCTGCTAAATCACATCTACCTGCAAAAGTGATATGGAGCTGACTGAATGCTGCAAACTCTCAGCTTGAGACAGAAATGGTGGATAAGAGAAGGGTAAGCAGTATATTTAGTTAGCCATTAATCTGGGCTAAGAACACAGACTATCAGGAAAATTGCCTTCCACTACCACTTAATGCAGTTACAGTTACACTTTATAAATGTAACCATTAGCATGTTCTACTCCAGGCTAGGGAAATAACCATAACCAGAACACAAACACTGGTGTGTGTAACATTTCAACAGAAAATGCTTTATTTTTAAGGGAAACAAAAGGTGAAATGCATTTGACTAATGCACACTGATGCTGACTCTTCCTTGAGTGAGTTATATGCAGCATCCATAAAAACTGAGTGTGAGGAAGAATTAATGAATTTATGGATGCATGAACAATGAACATTTCTTATGTTTCATAGATCTGTGGCCACTATGGGAGGAATTTAAGCAGGAGGGAACACGCTAGTTACTGCACAGTAGAGACACAACTTAATGATGGTTTGCAAAGCAGAGGCTTTTCACTTTATGGGAAAAAAGACTAGTAGCGGATAAAGACCTGTTTTCAAAAAGAGAGAAAGGTCTTTAACTGTAGTTTCCCTGTGCATAGAGAGGCAAGAACTGGATTTTCAGTACTCTCTCATTCCCAAACTGGCCTTAAGAGTAATTTCGAAGTCTACTGAAAGAATTTAGTTCTCCTTAACTGTGTCACTGTCTGCACAGCTGCAGCATCTTAGAGAAATATTTGGCTTCATGTGCACTAAACTCATGTTTAGTTTCCCTGTCATAACTGTTACACTTGCATAGCAGAAGTTTAGACTTCTGTTTCACTGCAATATGTCTGCATGTTATTTTTTGTCTTCAGTTTGTTTAGTACCAAAGGCAAATCTGGGGGAAAGATGACAAACCACAGCTGCATTTGCTTGTGCAACAGCCAGGGCTGGCTCACAGAAAATCTCTTGAGTTTGCAACCCACCATGGAAACTTGGGCTTGGGGACTTTCTCCTGCCAAGTTTTCATTTCAATTCCAGGTTTGCAGCTGATATTGCTGAACCTCCTGTGAATGAACTTCCAGAAGGGGGGAGGACAGAAAGAGAAGTCACAGCTGTAAGGAGCCCTCCCTGCTCAGCCCCAGCCCAAGCCAGGGGTGTCAGTGTGGGTGGAGCAGAGAGCTGACTGCTGCACACCCCAGAGTCCACGCTGTGCTCACAGCTGCTCCACTCGTGTGGGAGGCAAACTGCAACCTGCCCAAGCTGGCTTCACTGTTACTCATCAGCACCTCTCTGGAGAAACTGGAGTAATCCTTGAAGAATTAGAAACAAGCTGCTACACGCATGATAATGCGCTCATCAGGAGTAAAGGGAATAAATTATTTCACTTTGTTAGCTTGTAAGTTACTGAAACCAGTTCTTATGGTTAATTCCTACAATTTTTATTATAATCAAATTAATGATAAAATTAATTTATGACTCCCTAAATGCAGAGCTCTGTGCTTGACACAAAGGGATCTTTTCTTCCCAAACAATCAGTACACAGGACTGTTGAAATTTCCTTTTGTATTCCTTTTTCACTACCCCATCCACCAGCCAGTGTTAGACCTGTGGGGGGAAAAAAAAAGAGGCAAAACTTTCCATGCTGTGCAACGGCACTGTCAAACAGGCCATGGAGCTCATAGCCAAGAAAAATAGAGCAAAACAGACCAAAGGTACTCACAGAACTGCAAGTTACTTTGCTAGTGAATTTCCATAGGTCACTCAGTGTCAGCTAGGAGATAATGATGGCTGTGATTTCCACCACAACACACACCTGCTCACCCTGCACATAATTCCTGGTTTTGAAGGACTGATGATTTTAGCAGCTCTAGCCAAAGACTAAGTCTGGCCCTACACGTTTAGGACACAGCAACAGAAGGCACTGCTCTTCACACTCAGCTGAACAAAAGCAGGCAGCCTGTTCAGCTGTTTCTAATGCTCACACAGGGAAATGTTTATGTCCAGAGCCCAGCCTCTTTTTACTGGCAGTGAGAAAAAATGACTGAAAGGGACAGGACAGAAATTATATTTGAAGGCAGACTTGCAGGGGAGGGACAGGGAGCACCAGTTACATCAATAACAGCAGAACACACTGACATAGTGTGGGATATTACATATAAATAACCCTAGAAATCCTCAATTCCAGTTCTCTTAATAGAGACTGAGGCTTCCCAAAGTAGAGAAACATTTGTGCTTAAGTGCTGAGAGACCAGCTGTGGGCACCAGACAGGTCTGCTTCTGACACCAGTCCCTTAGCAGACATGGCTGAGGGAGGGACACAGGTGCAGGAGGGTTGTCCCAAAGAGGTGGCACCATCTGACAGCCACCCAGGAGTCTCTGAAGTGACCACATGGTGTCAAACCACCTTCTGGAAAAAAAGTGTATGTACAATGAGCAATCCCAGTCATCCCCCTTCCCCCATTGTCCCTTGAGTTTCATGATTGCCAAGGCTATAATTAACCCAGGAAGCTGATTAGAACATTGTTATTCCCTGCTACACAGCAGTACTATTGTAGTACAGATGGAATTATTTCCTGTGTGCAGTAAAACACTTAAATAAACTGTAACCAGCTCAGGTGACAGCTGTGTGTTTGACTGGGTTCAATTTACAATGTCAACAGATAACACACCCCAGTGATGAAGACAAGCCTAAATTCTGGGGCTTATGAGTGTGGCTCATTTTGAAAAGGTCTCAAAAGTGAAGGTCAGCCACTTTGGGGAAGAAAGATCTAAGCAGCAAACACACAAACTTATCCCACTCCTCACCAAAGAATGCCTGTGTTGCCTCATTTAAAGTTGTTATGGAGAATAAGGATGAGTAACTTTTAATAATTATATGAATATTGACATTTCAGTTGATAGTCATTTTAATGATTGAATATTCAAAATTAACTATATTTAAGTTCAAACAAAATGTTGCTCTAAGTTAAATGTTCTTTTGGCTATATACTCAGTGGTACAGTCCCATGAAGGTCCTGCACACAGTAACACACAGTGCAGCTCTGTAAAACAGGATAATCTTAATCCAGACATATAGAGAAAATTATTTAATACAATGCTGATTTGCATTTGGCTACACAGACAGGACTACTTAGGTTCTGCATACTTAATTATCACTGAAAACAAAGCATGTTTATAAAACACCAGGACAGCATTTTTTAGCCACTGGAGAGGGAAAAAACAAAGTCAAAATAACTTTTTCCTCTTCTTCTGCACAAACTGTATCACACCCTGACAATGAGATCCAGACATGTCAAAGAGGCAAGCAGCCCCATACATTTTATCTATATATCTAATCTTTTTTTATTTCATCTAACACAATAGGGAGCTATTTATGATTGCTAAAATTGAAGGAGCAGCATGGCAGTATTAACAAAGCCCAACTTGAATCCATGTTAACAGCCATATGTTTTTAACATACTCAGTAGATAAAGAGAGAGGATCCTCCTGTTAAGACTCAGACTATACTTTCCTGAAGTAGTGTCTGCCATCATCATCCTCATCCACTGAAGAGTGTAAGGAAACCGGATTCTCTGGTTCAAAACTAACCCACATAAAATCCCTCTCCTTCCCTGCACCACTCCTTTCCAACTCACCCTATTTTCAGTCAACATAAAAAATAGTTTAGTTAGTTTGTCTCATGGGTGTGGGGGTATTGTGTGTGCTCCTGTCAGCCCTTTGCATACATTGCAAAGTGTAAATATAACATGGTTACCCAGGCTAATCAGCTGCAGGGAGTTATTGGCATAGTCAGTCATGGACAGGGCTTGGAGAAGTGTACTGCACCAAGTTCTTCAAGGTTAGTGTGAAAAAACAGCAACACAATAAAGGGAAATAATTCTCTTTTTGGATGTACTTATCTCTTTGCAACTTCTGAGAAAATACTTCAGCACTTTTCAGATCAACTGCAATTTTTCCCAGGTCAGAAAAGAGGCCAAGCAAAATTCAGAAGAAACTAAAGTTCTGAAAGCTAAATTACCTCCTCTCTCAAAGAAAATTGTGCAAAATTATGCCTTTAAATTCAGGGAGCAGCAAATAGAGAGCTCTTGGTAACCTTAAACAGTAGCAGGTATTTATTTATACTTGAGAAGTTCTACACCCTTCTGGAATAAAAGAATTTCCGTGCTGGTTCAAGCTGACATGTTAATTTTGCCTCCAATTATCCTGTACATTGCAGTGAATGGATAAATACCCTGTGCTGTAACAGCCATGTCAGGCACCTGCAGAGGAGCAGAGCTATCCCAGCTGGTGCAAAGCACTATTCCATCATACCTGTAGTGATGTGTGCTACCAAGAGATCCTCAAGTGGCATTCAGGTACTTCCCATGTCAAGCCTATCTCAGCTACAGTGTGCTGCTATTTGAGGAACACACCAAAGTCAGGGTACCACTTAAATAAATATATTTTGCAGGTACAGAACTACCACAGCAAAGCAGCTAGACGTTGTTCTGTTGTGTGAAGGTTTTTGCCACCATGTAGAATAAATTACTAGACAGAATAAACTAATCCTGCTTTAACAGAAGAGCAGTGACAGGAGAGCTGTATTTTTCATGCATTACTTCAAAATTTTCCAGTTTATACAAGTGCTGGCTTCTTTGTCACTTTTTTCTATCACACGAACAAAGTAAATGCATTTTTAAAGTGTGGTTTATAGGAAATATTTACCAAGCGATGAAATAATTTACATAGTAAAAATTTTCTAGATTCCCAAAACATTACAAATTTTCATTCTATTAAAAGATAAATTACATACACTTCTGAAAAATGTTTGCTTAATCCCATGACCATAAAACAACTAGACCCCCCAGAACAAGAGAGGTCTAAATTATACATATATGAATACATGTATTTTAAAGTGAAAAAATATAAAAGGTCAGTGTGCTATAGAGTAAGAAAGTACCCTAAAAATCTTAAGAAACTAACTGAAGTTAAGGTCTCATTTTTGGTGAAAATGTCAATTTTGATTGACCGCTCCAAAATGGTTTCATTTACATTTGGAAGAGCATCTTTCAAAAAAATATTTTTCCTACAGCTTCTCTTAGTGTGTCCTCTCTCCTTACACAATTTCTGAAAGTAGTTTCAAGAGAAGTGTGAGTAATTTTATATTGGCCTCAAGAGAGTATAAGGGGTTGTGTTAGCTTTCACTAGCATGAAGTAGGGAGGAGATGTTCTCTAAGTAACTGGAAAACCTGCTGAGTAGGATGATCATCTTTTTATATGGCATAATGTTCTGGGTATGGGCCAGCTTTTCCAGAGACAGCCATCCATCTGCTTAACTGGAGTGCATTGAAATTCCCTGCTCCCTTATCATCAATTTCATGACTCTCACACCTCCATTCTGACCAGAGAGCATCACAAAATCAGGTAAAGAAGTAATTGCTTCAAGTGCTTCTTGGTGGTTTGGAAGAGACCTATACTTTTTCCAAGCAGCAGCAAATCAGCCAGGTAATATTATGCCAACAACTAAAAGCAGGCAGAATAGAAAATTTCAGAATTAAAAGTGGTTGAGTGCATTTTAAAAGCATACAAAACACTCCCTTCCCTTCTGCAGCTGCTCGGGGAAGCACGTACCATGCCCTTCTTCAAAGCCTCAGAAAAAGAATTTAGCAGTAAATCTAACACTCTCCAGAATCCTCCTCCTCTCCCAGAATTAAGCAGAATCAACAGAAGCACAGAGATTCTTTCTGTATAAAAACCTCCATACATAATTTCTAAATTTAAGGTTTAGTCACTTCTTTGTCCCTCAGTCTTTTTCATACAGATGCAGGACCTTAGGAAAGTGCAGGCTGACTTGGCCAAGATACTGTGGAGCTGATTCTCAGTGCCAGCAGAGGTGCCAGGGGATGTGGGTGTGAGCACAGAGTCACTGCCCAGTCACACCCTCCGCTTTTGCTGAGCCCTGCCCTGCTGCCCAGCTCCTCCAGATGTGCCAGTGCAGATTGCAGGTGTCCCTCGTGCAGCAGGGCAGTGCTGCTCAGCCCAGGTATGAATGCATCTCTTATTCATGCTCAAAATAACCTCCCTGAAAATCCTGAGATTGATCTGCTGGAAAAAGAAAAAAGCAGTACAGGAAAACACTTTTTTCTGTCATTCTTCTCTCCAGCTATTCCTTCTCCAAATACAAAGTCAGTACTCTCTTGTACAGCTCTACACTCTCGCTGAGCACTTTGGGCATCCTGACCTTTTTCATGTCTGCTCTGAGATGCAGGTCATAAACAACATCAACCCAAAAGATGTTTTTGCAGCTGTCTCAGTTTTGAGGAACCGCTCCTTGAACCTCAGTTTCTAAATGAAATTTTATTGAAGTGATCAGCTTTAGCTGTCTAACTTTCTGATCTTCTATCCTACATAAACAGATCATGGTAGTATAATTTTCAGAAGAAATGGAGATGAATTATCATGGAGGATTTTCTGAGATCTTTCCAAACAGACATTGCATTTTCCTTGGTAATAATGGATGAGACCCACTTGACCAGTTTTGAAAACTGGGATGTTTCAAGTACAGGACATACAGGAGGCTGCTGCACATGAGCATTCATATGGCTCCTAGTAATTTCCAGAAGAAGCAGATCTCTGTTTCTGGGAAGTATTACCATTTCCCAGACACAAATAACACATGAGCTTTCCATTAGGAATTATGTGAAACAACAAAAAAAAATGAAGCCACTTATGTCAATTATTACATGTGAAAAAAACAAAACCTCAGACCACTGGTTAGAAAGTGGAAAGCAACAGGCTGTCCTATACAAGACAAAAAAACATACATTATATAACTTGTGAATAATCTGAACTGCAGTTATTGCATCTGCAAGCAAAAAACCAAACATTTCTTAAAAAAAAAACCAACAACAGAAAAAAAAAATCTCAGTAAATCTTCCTTAAGTCATTCCTGAAACTCTAGTGTTCAAAAATCCCTGTGCTCCCAAGGCGTTCTGAAAACCCTTGTACATCCTCAAGGGAAAAATATCTAACCCAAATGTGGTTTTGGCACATGCTTTGGTTCCAGTCATCAGCACAGATGATTCTATAATAACCACTAAACTTTTATCTTAGAGATTTCTCTTTTTATTAATACATTTCCCAGAATATTCAAGTTGCATTTCCTAATTTGGAGCAATCAGAGTACAAGGCCACATATGTTTTTTCTTTTCCTCTGACACATCTAGATGTAGAATTCCTGTGGATAATGACCTTATTTTAAATAACTGTAGAGTGATGATAACAGGTATCATCTGTAACTAGGATTTGTTAAAATTCACTGAGCAGAAATCTTCCAAGGTGGCTGCAGGAGATGCCTGCTGAATACTAGGTTCTTTGTACACTTAAACAGATGTTCATCCTGCTTATTCATTTTAATCTGCTAAAAGTATCTTAGCTAGAAACATCTTAGGAACAATTTTATCAGCTTAACTGTACAGTAAGGAATAGAACCTGGGACATGATTAGAGCACAAAGAATTATAAAAGGCTTGAATATGTGCCACATATAAGTTGGCATTAAGCCAGCCCAAAAAATAACCATTTTTCTTTTCAGAAGGATGCATCTTCATAGAATTGCAACATGTAAGTTAATGGCTCTTATAAATCTTCTGTAAGAACATAAAAAACATAATGAAACTTAATGAGACTTAACTATGATGTAAATCTTAATTCATCTAACTCCAACCAGTGGTTTTCAGGGATTTTTATGGCAGTATTTTTAAAGCTGTTTTCTAATGAACAAGAGATTTTCTCTCACAGTGTCTCTTTAGGTTGTCTTATAAAATAAGTTGCCCAGCAGTGAAACACCCCTTGCAGTCTAAAATTCTATATATCCCAAATGGAAGCAGACAGCTGCTTTGATTTACCTTCTTATATTCAGCTATCTTGCCCCCATTTAATGCAGAAACTATTAAGGAGATTAAGTAAATAGATTCAATTTGCTATATGCCAATCAATATTACAGAGTCAGTGTGTTTTTTGTTCATAAACAGAAAACAGCACAAGTTAATTGCAAAACCACATATCACAAATGGCTACACATCTGCTGTAACTATCTCCATTTTTCTTTATTTCACAATGGCTTTAGTAACCTTCACCCTGAACCATAAACCCTGATTAGAGGCACTAAATGACTGGAATGTTCCTGGGAGCTGATTACAGGCAGTTTGCTTATGGCTGATCAAGTCTTATCTACTGATAAGGTCTTCCTCATCTCCCTTCTTCAGACTACCAGCAGTGGGATACAGGAAATATTCCACTGGTTTTATCAAAGACATAAATGAACCGAAACATCACTGCTATAATTCTCTGTAGTCTAAGGAAACAACAGCTCTGTGCCAGTTTATCCACCCTGACACTGGGTTTACAACGCAGACCCTGTAGATTCCACTGATGGATATTTATTTGGGTTTAAATATGACAGGGCATATTTGTTTCAGGATCTTTTTTAAAAATAGTTTTCATGGCTTTAAATAAGTAGTTCTGAACTGGACTTTTCCACAGAGGTATCATCACCAAAGCCAACAAACAACCTCCAAACAAAACAAAAGCCCAACAAAGACATCCCATCTCCCCAAGGCCACCCCCCACCAAAAAAAAAAAACACCACAAAAACCAGTAACATAAACAAAGCCAAAAAACCACTTGAGTTTTTAAGCTAAACAACTCAACTACGTAGCACAAAGACATAGAACTTAAATAGTTGGCAAGAAAGATTGATCTTCCCAGCTGTACAGTTTTCCATGAAAAAGCTGTCATACAGATCAACAGCTTTTTCCCACAAAGGCAGAGGGAACACAAAGGGTACAACAGGTGCCCTTTATAGCTGTAAATTTCCTGCACAGCTGAGGGAACTGACTCTCCACTGCAGCAGTATTTGGGCAGGAATTCAAAGTAGATCAGATCAGAATAAAAACTGGCAAGCCCTTATTCTTTGTTCATTGTTTTGGGGATTTCTTATGTGAATTCAGTGACAAATGGAAGCAAACCAAGGGTTTCCCATTTCTGTATCACAGTACAGTAGGAAAGAGCCTTAAGCTGAGGGTGGGAAAAGATTCTTTACAATGAAACATGGCCATGCCCAGCTCTACAAAACAGTTACAGAACTAACTTGCAAAAATGTATGGATGTCTCAGGTATGACCTCTGCCTTTCCAGATCCTCTATCTACATCACTTTTGGAAAAAAACAATATACATCAATAAAATACTTTTTTCATACATTTATTTGTAAATAATATTTCTATATATAAATTTATTGAAAAATTTTTAAAGAGTTTCCAATAATCACAATGCCTCTCAACACATGAACACCCAATTTAAATCATCTGGCTTCATTTTGCCCCTGCTAACACAAATCTTAAGCAGATGATTATTCATATCTGATTTAAGTAATAGTGCTAACAACCACAGAAGACCTGGCTCTGCTCATACTCTAGGCCAAAGACTTGCCTGCATTATATTGACTACTCCCATTACTTGGAGATAAACATTTAAAAGCTTGCATGATTAGAGGTTCAAAGCCTGTTTTGAATATTATAATCCCATGAATGCTATATTTTTCTGAATTAGTTGTATAAAAACTGAGAACTGACAAACCAAACCAATCAGAGAATGAATAATTTTGTTGGTGCTTGCATAGTGATTATCCAGTATCCTCTAGCCAGATAACTGAGTCCTTTTTTGCTACCTGTTATCTTTTGCTCCTTCAGCTCATTTGTCCTGAAATATAAATATTTTGTGTATTTTAATGTAATAAGCCTAATACAGATAGCAAAGCAGTTTAGGATTATAGGTACTTAATACTTAATCACTCCTTATTAGTTCTTTCTTCATTACAGTTCTAATTTTAAAGAGGCATAACGAAATAAAAAGAAAAATAATACAAAAATAAGTAGATTTTTCATCTGTGCCGTACTTTTGAAATTGCAAACCTTTTCTTTGATATTTTCACATAGCTAATTTTTACGAAGAAAAGTCACTGGAACAGTATGGCAATGCCAGGAGGGAGGAGGAAGGAGCAGATGGATCAGTATTAATGTGAACCCCTTACATATCAAAATGACACCAAAAATAGGTGGGTATTGAGAGGAACTGTGTTTGCAAAGCTGGCCAAGCACAACACAAAGCCACTCAGACACACCAGCTCCAGTGAGATGGGTGACTTTGAAGGCTTTTTACAATATTTTTCAGTAGCCTTCAGTCACAAATGCTCAGGCACTGAACTAACCTTGAACCATCTTTTCATTAATACAATCTTCCTCTCATCTTTCAATACAGAAACACTTTCACATTCTAAAATGACTGTCCAAATACCACAATC
Source organism: Camarhynchus parvulus (assembly GCF_901933205.1). Classification (NCBI taxonomy): domain Eukaryota; kingdom Metazoa; phylum Chordata; class Aves; order Passeriformes; family Thraupidae; genus Camarhynchus; species Camarhynchus parvulus. The sequence goes on from NC_044579.1 coordinate 13,877,730, forward strand.
AGAACAATTCCTCTCAGGATGAAGGAAGTCTTAGTACATTTCCCTGTGAAATACAGCAATATTCCTGTTCTGCTGCTTACTGCAGGGCACTCCCTGGCAGGGAGAATGGATCTGTACTGGAGGCAAGTCAGAATGGCAATAAGGGAACCAACAAACTGGTGTTAGCCCTCCTGGGGAAGATATTCCACACTGCTTGTGCTAATAGGAGGAAAGGCAAGATAAAATCATTAGTTCTATGAGCTTTAATTAAACACATTTTAGATTCATATTTTAGACCTTAAAGAATGAGTCCTGAAGTTATTCTTGGTAGGGCAGTGGCTACAGTCTGGAAAGCAACACAGTCAAGTCCCTGCTTTACCAGCAGAGAAAGATGTCTAGCAGAGAGAAAATTTATCTTCAACTGCCAACTGCTACAAATGTTTACTGTAATTACCAAGATGATTTCTGGCCATCTCTTTCAACAGCCACAGAAGAATTCTAAGTTTCTGTGGTTCCCCATGATAATACAGTCATGCTTCCTTTCACCACTGCCTACAGAGGCAGCTCAAGCCAGGCTTTTGTGGGTAGGAACTCAGAAAAATGCAGAGACACATGGTAAGTTAAGACGACAAGAAGATGAAGGGGTGAGAATAACACAGGATTGAGAGAAATTAAAAAAAAAAAGAGAAGTTGAAGCTGAAGTTTTTAAAACATGCACCAAGGAAAGCATAGTAGAAGTGATTGATTTTTTTTTAGGCTTATCTTCTTTGAATGCTTATGACTTAGAACCCTTCAACAGTGCAGGAACTCATAAGGCACAAGATTTTCTGGACTTCGATGGGATAGAAATTTTTCCAGGATTCTCATAATAACATGAAGAACAATTTAAGTTTTGCATCATATGCTACTATAGCCTTAAGAAGATTTAAAGTCTGTATATTTTTTAACTGTTTGTGGAAGTGTTCATTAACATCTCTGCTAAAAATTCTGCTACTTAGCACTCATGGAACCAGTGTGCATGAAGCAAAATCTGATGAAGAAAAATAATAGTATTAATGTTTAGCAATCCCTCCTTTTTCAGCAATTAAATTACACGCACCTGCATGCTTTGGTATCTAATTAAATTTCCCAAAATACCTTTCCTACTGATGTAATTTAGATGTTTCCTAGAACATTTAAAGCTGCTGGAATTAAGTGAGTATGCTATTCAACAATGAATGACACATGAGTCAGGGAAAGCACTCTGCTGACTTTACACAGATTCCAACATTACTAACTTATTTTAGTGATAATAAATAGCTTATATGATTTGTAGCTCGTAAAAATTACACAAATTTATGATTTTCTGAGCATGTTGCAATAAGCAGAGTATTCTTGCAGTACATAAGGGGAAGCTTTATCTGAGGTCCCTGCACCTACCAGCAGATTTACTGAAATTCATTTGCATTTATTTGTCCTGGTTTCTGTGGCCACAAGCATAATATTGATATACTCCCACACAAGCATACTCATTGAAAAACCTGGCTTTGTAAGTGTGCTTACATTATTAAGATGGGCATGTTAAGACCTACTGCTTTTTTCCCCACTCCACTCCCACCCATCCCACATCATCCCCACTGGTTAAAGCTGAACTACTTCAATCTTGCCTACCCAGCACACATCATTAGGGGCAGCAGGCACACAACCCTCAAGCAGGTCTTGACATCCTTTTATTTCTCACAAACTCCTAAACCACAACTCTGTGGGACAGGGACAGGTATTCACCATGTTTCCCTCACACCTAGCTGAGGGTTTTTGACACCATGGCAATGTTTGACCACAAACTGAATCAATCAGCAGCACAGTCCTCTTGACTCCTCAGTCAGAGCTGGGGATTCCAAGCCTGCAATTAATATGCTTCCAAAAGCAAAAAAATGGCCCATCTTACACTCCTTCATCTGTTTCCCACACCATCAACAGCAGAAATGTAGGGTTTATCTTTTGCCTGCCTCTTTTATTTCCCTTTCCTCAATCCCTTGTAGAATAACAGAAATTAAAATCTAGAATTTCACTTGCTTACGAGATTCTTTATTCTTTTATTTGTCTTGTCAGACTTACTGCATCTATACAATTCCCCTAGTAGATTAAGAAGCCTCAGAGGCTATTGCTCAGATTAAGCACTAGTTCTTACTGTAATCTTCTTATTCTCAATGTTTCCATCTTCTGCTCTATCCACATGATTAAACAATAAGTATATTATATCTTTCAGTACATCTGTCAGTTCAGGTCCCATCACTCAGCCTATTTCTCTCAAAGTCCATTGCAAGGAGACTTGCTATCTGTCCTTCATAGACAGTGCATTTAGTCCAATTTTCAAGCAGTCTAGAAAATTGTCTTATTCAGCCATGCCTAGGTTATTTCATATGCTGCCATTTTCTGCAATCTTTTAGTAGAAAAGGTCTTTAATGAGGTACCAGGCAGGTCCATTACTTAAATTACAAGTGATGCTATGTGGGTCTAAAGAAAATATCCTACCTTTTAAAAAAAAATGTATCAATCTTCTTCTGAAGTATAATGTGACCATTAATTTTAACACCATTTGCTGCCTTGGGAAATAGGCACAATCCCACTCACAAGCTTTCAATAGTTTCCAGACAAAGGCTGGACTGATGAAACTTTATTACAAATTCTATGGAAAGACAGTTCAGCACCTTAGATAATGAAGAAAACATAATATTCTAAATGTGATGCATTTCTGTTTTCCTTATTTCTGGCTGGATCCTCAGCAGATCAGACAGTTAAATACAGACTAAAGAAAAGAGCCATACTGAGGAAACATTTTATCATCAAATGTCTCAGTAGGCTAGGAAGAATATTTGTGTTTCTCTTGGAACATATTTATCTAAAAATAAAGATTTCTTTCCTTTTACTGGCTAATAGTTGAGAGTATTTTATATTATTGGGGTTGATTAAAATATTAAAACAAACATGATATTAAGATGGGCCAGAACCAGAAAAGCTGCTGCAACTTAAGTAACATTCTTCCGGTCAAACTGTACCAAGTTCAGTCTCAGTCCTCCAGAATATACAAAGTTCTTTTGGCCTGGTGAGTGGGTTTAGGTTGCCAATAAATCAAAGCCTGACCTTCTGATGAGGGCACCCAACTGGCTCTGGAAAGGCTCCACTGCTGTCAGTGACTGAGCACAGCGAGGAGCTGAGCAGCACTTCCCCAGAGAGGGAATGGAAGGGAGCAGGACAGTGGGAGAAAAACCCAAAACAGGACAAAACCCACAGAACCAGACCTTAATGCTTGGGTTTGATCTGTTGGACACTATTAGTTAAGCACTTAAGTAAATCAGCTGAATATTACCCAAAGCAGAAATAGAACTTCTGTTATCAAGTGTGGTGCCAGGACAGTCTATAAACATTCCTGTGCAGAAAAGAGCCAGAGCAATGAACCCTAACCAGCAAATACTAGAGCTACAACCAGAGTTCCTGTTTAGGGAAGAGGGGAAGGAAGGTATTATTTACATGTGAAACATTTGGAGGTGAGCAGGAGGGGATGTAGCATCTGTGCTTTTGCTTCATGGTTATTAATACTTATGAAGTAGAATCCTAGGTCATGTTTAGAGCTCCTAAACAAATTGTAACAATGAAGCTTCACCTCTTGTCAACTCTACAGGGACTAAAAGATCTTGAAAACAATCTCATTAGAAAAGCCAAGAAAATAAGCCTTAAGCCGCTGTTCATTATCTCACAGAAAACATTAACATTCCAGACTTCCTTGACACAATATACAAAAATAAATAGACAAACAAAAAAAATTTAAAACACTCTTCTGCAGCACACCAGCCAAACAATACAAGTACTCATGTCAGTCATTCCGTTAATTTTGTGTATCAATTTTTTGATTCTCACATTTCTTCCTGTGTCAGATAAGGTATGAAGAAACATCCTTTATTTTCATCTAAACTTATAATTTAAACCAAAGGCCTGAATGTGGTTTTCCTTTCCAACTCCTCTTCCTGCTTGCTTTTCTAGAAGCAGGGTAGTAGCCACTGCCTGGCCTTTTATCTCAGGCATTTTGAAACAGTATAAAAATGCAATAAAATTCTTGAATTAATCAGGATAATGCTATTCTAGTGACATTTTTTAACTCTGCACATAATCTTTTCTGAGTCTTACAGTCTGTGGTACATTCATCTTCCATTCAGCACCTCTTAAAACCTACTGGAGCAGAAGCTGGGCTTCACTTTTCAAGAAAAACCCAGACGTAAGACTGCAGCCAAACACCAGTAGCTGGGAAGAACAAACAGTAGGAGCCCTGGGAAACCAGTACCGATGGAGACTGGACCAAAGCAGGGCTGAATTTCTTTAGTTACAATGGATTGCGAAAAGTGAGGAAATTGTGACAAATAAAAGCAAGGACAATGTTTTGAGAAAAGGACATAATGCAAAAATTAAGAGAGGCAGAGCCACTTCTTCAGTATTCCCAAACCAGGAATCCAACACGGAAGTCTACAAGCCCACTGGTAGGACTGTGTCTCCCAGTTGCTCCAGACACAGAGCTCCTCACAGCACACAGTCCCCACTGTCCCTCATCCCATCCTGTCCCCAGCAGCCCCTGATTCCTGCTCCCAGCCCTGCTCCTGCCAACCCCAGCACAGCCTGTGCACACAGACCTCTGAAGGCCTCTGGAACTGGGCATGGATAGAACAGGGGAATTGTCACCATGGTAGAGGAAGCAGCCTGACAGGACAGCCCTGGGCAGTGAACCATCCTGCCCCAAACGCAGCTAAACAAGAGCCTTTCTAGAAATCTGCTGAACAAAGTCATTGGTCTGATTTGCTCCACGATTTGAACTACAGCAAAGGCAAAAGGACATCCAGCTACAAAAGAGCACTGATCTAAGATATGTAGGAGTGCTGACCTTCTGTATTATCTCCAAATATTACCTCTGTGGGAAGGGAGTCATTCCAAGAAATTACAAACGGCTTTTGCAGACTGAAAGGTTCAGGGTCACTTTCTTCCAGTTACTCACAGTACAGAGATTTTATCTAATTCTAGTGCATTGGCTTCCAGTATTTGTAAGATTAAAGCACAGTCATTTGGCTTCTCGCTGAGGAAATATGTTGTTAGGCTAAGACCTGATGTTAGAGATCATGTCATGTATGCAAATGATGGCGCATATTCATTAATATGCAAATTAGAACACAAAATCAGATTAATCCCAATGCCTAAAATCTCCAGCTCTCATGACCTACAGGCTTAAATTGTGCCTGTACAACTACTTGTTCATCAGTGTGACTTTGTCTTGCTTCATAATTAAATACAAATCAGCCACATACACGTAATTTTTCCATGTAACTAGATGCTATCTAGGTTAAAACTGAAATATTTATTGTAAAGACTTATGCTTCCAAATACCTTTCAAAGACTGTTCAGACATCTTCAGGTTTGCATGTTTATTCCAGCTAGGCAGGTATTCAGAGCCCCAGTTTTCCTTTTTAACCCCTCATTAAATGGAATGAGTTGCCAATGCAACAAGCCCATTTATTTAGGTTTTGATTGATTTTCTAAGAGTTACACAGCAAAAAACTCCACTGAGGTCTGGTCAGCTGCATGGGGACAGCAAGTACACAAAAACCTTTGGCAACCAATTACAAATCAAAAACATCAAAAATGTTTGTCTGAAAGTCTTCACCACACTGGATACACTTATACAGCTACTGGATAACTGAGTTATGACAGCCTGCATTAATTAAGCAACTTCAAACTGGTGAACTTTTATAGCTAATTCCAGAAATTGCCTTCTACACTGATGGATCCTTTGAAAAAAAGGACACAGAGATAAAGTCTCATCAAAAGCAATCATCAGTTACACTTTCCTCCTAACTATATCAAACTATCATCTACATAATTTCAGGGTTAGGAAAAAATAATTTTGTTTTGACTGGATTGAAAAAATCTAAATTCTTATATGATAATTGAATCCTGCAGAGCAAAAATAGTCAAAATAGTTTGGATTTACCATATATGTTTTCAGCAGCTACATAAGGCTTGATTGTGTATGATTGAAAGACTCTAATTTAATCATGGATTTATTAGTCCTTTCATAGATGTTGATTTAAGTATGAAACAGTCACCATGCCATTTATTTTAGTAAGGAGCTTCCTGTGTTCTAAGGGGGCATATATTGCTGACATGTCTGCAAGTAAGGCAACTACATTTCTACCCTCTTCAGATCTGTCTTAAATGAACACCCAGTCATGGAGTAATACTTTACATTCCTTAGATTAAACACTTGTAAGAAAATTATGGTTGGAGGTTTAAAAGACAACATTGCATTCAGAAATTTGTAAACATAAGCCTAGGAAAAAATATAAGCCTGAGATTTTTCATCTCTGAAGAATTCTTTGCTTGTTTGGGCTCCTCAATTCAGTTTTTTGCTGTATTTTAGACACTTAAACATCTGCTGTAGCCAGATCTTTGTCACTAGGTCATAGTCCCCCCAACACGAGCATCACTAGAAAAACTGTAATGGCAAGCTAGATATTATTCATTCACAACCTATGATAATTTAGGAATGAGTTTGATTAAAAATATTGATACTTAACTTTTCACACTTATACATACTTCTTAGCAACTTCTGACAACACATTCACAGTTACAGACAGATACTCTGAAATCTGAGGTAACAACTGAAAACCAGAAACTGGGAGAAAGCTAACACTAACTCAATATAAAAGTATTACCTTCTCATTCCTATGTTAGCCCAGAGTAAAGGTCTGAAGAGAAAATATGTTCGAGCCAGTACTCCCTCAGAAAGTAACATTCATTTTAGGTTTTCTGCCTGAATATTTTACATTTGCAGAATGAAATATGTTACAGAGGTCTGAAAGGGGGGTGGTGGCACACCACAGACAGACAGGCAAGACTGACACAGGCAATTACAATGAAGCCAAGGGGCCCATCCTTTCCAATACCACAGAGAATAATCAATAGCCAACACAAGTTACCTTCAAGCATCCTAACAGTCCTATTTGTTTGGGTGTTTTGCTTGAGGGACTTGGTAAAATTCAATAAGAGGGGATCTGGGCTAAACCCTTCCCTAATATTAATTTATAGGAACAACAAAAGAGCTGGATTTTATCTGAAGGGATGCAGACTGCATTAGAGAGCTCTAGATCCAGACAATTCCACCAGAACCCGCTTGCCATAGGGCTGGCTGTCAGATAAGAGACAATTATAGGCTCCTAGTCTAAAAACTGGAGAGTCCAAGTCAACTATTAGACACCCCCAGAACTTTAGAGGTTGTTTGAGAACTATTTTGATTGTTTCCTTCTCAAACCCATTTTTCTTTTCACAAGAACTATCACATCACACTGTCAATTTCTGCTCCCTCCCTAGATTTCTCCCCACTTAAAAGGGCAAAGCTCTTGACCTCAGCTACAGCAGAACTCCTCTCCTTGCAATAAAACTCCCTGATCTCTAAATATGCCAATACAAGCAGATAAACATGTCAAAACAGCCACAATCTTCCCCATAAAAAGGATGGACAAAAGCCTGCTGGCTGGATGTACACCACAATAATCATCCAGATTTGTCTAGGAACAATACAGCATTGACTTCCTGTAACCTATGGTTTCAGCAGGGGCTTATTAAACATGTTTAGCCCACACCAGTGAATATTTGAAACTGATGCAAGTTGCTGCAGCCCCAACAAAAGAACAGATGGCTGTGAAAGCTGCTGTTCATACACCAGAGATCTCATATGTATGCAAATTTGCATTGCAGTATATATACTGAGTCTGTTCCCTCCCTCTCCCCCTCCACCTTCTTACTTCAATGTACAATTAAAATATCAAAAAGTCCTGCTTTGATCCTCTTGCCAGCAGCAGGAATGAGCACTGAACATGTGACCCTTCCAGTGACCTCATCCCTAACATCCTCCAAAAGTGAAATTTAGACCCTAAGCTAGAATCCAAATATGCCTCAAGAGTTTTCCTTTTGTTGTGCTGCAGCAGGTATTTTTAATTGGGCTTTTAAAGCAAAAATAAGGATAAAATAATTGAAAAAGTGAATCTGAAAAATAAAAAATTCTGGTTGTATTTATTAAACTAGAATCCTTAGTTCTTGAATTAACACACAGGCATATTTGAATTTTTTTTCTCTTTAAACCTTTGAGACTTCACTAGCATTAAGCATTAAAGTGAAAATACTGTAAGCTCACCTTTAGTTCAGTGTCACGTTTCAGAAGAAGCTGAGTAAAGAGTGTATTTCTTGTGCACCATTACAACCCAGCGAACACTGCCCGAGCTACTATTGTGTTCCACATAAAGATGGCTTCAGAGCATTGACTGACACTGCTTTAAGCTCCCACACAGACATAACCACAACTTGAAGCACAAGCAAATATTGACTTCATCTGCAGCCCAAAGGCTGTTCTGGTGATTACTCAGGCATTCTGGCAGGGCTTCCAACCACCAATAAAGGCAACAGAAACTTTTACAAGCATGACATAAGTCAACTATTTGTCACATTATCAACACTAAATATGTTATCATACTTCAGAAATGTTAAAGGGTTCAGAAAATATTTTATGCAGGGCCTTAACTTGTTTGGGCTTTCCAAATAATAAAGAAAAATATTGTTCTTATTTCTGTGAGAGAGGGAGGAGAACAGAGAAGACATTTCTGTTATTCTTGGCTCTGGGTCAGACGGATCTGGTTTATTCTGCTGAGTGAATAGAAGAGTGGAAAACTACTTAAAGCTGAACAAAATAACATTAACATAGATTTTGACTACTTTTTATCTTGTTCTCTGGCAAAAAAATAAAAAGGCACACATTCACATGCCACTATTTTGGTCTCAGGGAAAATATGATGAAAACCAATTGTTTGCATGAAACAGCGTGCAGCCATTTCCTTTTGAAATGAGCCCAGTTAATAAGAAGTAGCAACTAAAAGGTTAAATTCTTCATTAAAATAAGAAAAGAATGCTAAAGATCAGTACAGCCAAAAGCAGATGCTTAAACTAGACTGCTGAATCCATACCCAGCCACATAAATTAGATCCTGGGGATTTACGTGATTAGCCATATGAAGAAACATTTCTAATGTTCATCCCAGAGTCACAAGCAAAAGAAACAATGATATGTCAAATAATAGTCACAGACATTTGTCTGTGATGATTTGGAATCATGTTTAGTGTAATATATTATTTAGTGTAATATATATTATTATACAAAATGGCAAAATCTGAAACAAAATGTACTAGAAGACTTTACCTTCTGTTAGTTATAAGTCATCACCTTTTCAAATTGATTCAATGAAATTCTTAAAGCCTCTGGTGAAAATACATTGATCTAATAAAGGTGTATATTTATGTTTCTAAATTGCCCTCCAGAACTAAATGTTTGATTTTCTGCATAACTAGAGTGACTTCAAGGTTCACATTAGAGAAGTAAAAAAAAAGGGAGGGGGGAGGGCATAAAGATCTGTGGCTTTGCATCTTCAGACAAGCAGATATTGTACTCAATCACTGTTCATCCACAAAGTCAGAAAGAAGAGCTACCATTAAAAGCTTCTAAGAAACAGCTCCTTTTTATGGCTTCCAAGTGCTTCACCACAATGTAATTAGTCTCAGTGCAGGATAATCAAACACACTGATGACTTGGTGACCCAGTCATATCGACAGGGCCCAGGTAATGAGGGCAAATACCAATGTAATCTTGTTAAGCAATATGGTTTTTAACTTCAATCCCACCCACATTGTTGGGATTTAGAGAGATTGGAATAAACTTGCTGAAGCCAGCACTTGGAATGAGAAATGTAGACATAAGGTTTTTTCCACCTCTTTCATACCAAAACTGTTATTTGCTCTCTTTTGTCTCATTTTAATTGACATCACTGCAGTGCTTTACAGGAAGACAGAGCACTGTAGAACAAACCCTCAGCTGGCTGCCTATGTTACCTGTGCCCTTCTTGTAGGTAACAATTCCCATTGATTTCCTTCAAAATTCCCACAGCTACTGTCAAGGAGGAGTGCTTTTCATCAGCCCTCATCAGGACAGCCCTTACAAGCCTCTAAAAGACACAAAAACCTGTTGCTGTTCTTAGGCACACACCAGAGCATTGCCTGGAGCAGCCCATGCGAGGGTGATTATTTAGGAGAGGAACAACAGAGACTCAGCCTCATAAATAGACTTAGCCCTACTCCCAAACAGTGTGTTTGGAACAATAAAACCCAAAGGTAGATCAACTGAAATGGAAAGTCGAACCTCCAAACTTCACCAGTCAAAAGCAATCAATCAGTTTTGTTATTTCATGTTAAGCATTCTATGGAGCTATTCATTGAAAACAACTGAAAAAACAATTGCTGGGGAGGCCAAGTATGCCAAGCAAGAAACACCTACAAGTGTAGTTCTAAGAGCACCTCTTCCAGGGGCAGTGCCAATCTGAGTAGTGCCTTTCTGCCTTCTCATTATCCCCTTAACTGCCACGCACTAAAGAAATTCACCTGCACGTGTTCACTGTGCTACCACATGAACAAGGCATCATCAAGGGCCATGGTGACTCCCCAGTGCCATCAGCACAGAGAGGGGATGCTTAAATCAGCAGTGGCACTGATGGAAAGTCAGGTGAGTCTGTGGCATAACTGCAAGCAAGTCAAAGTACAATTGCATGGGGATTTTTAAGGCACTTCCACTCAGACTAGAATGTGGTAGAACAAAGTGAAGAAACTTCTGAAAGCTCTGTAAAGTAAAATTTGGTTCTTCTGGTTTGATTTTTTTGAGGGGGAGGGGAGTTGTCTATTTGAAGGTTAGTTGATGGGGGGGAGCAGAGTGTTTAGCATTAAACCATCTGAAAAAATGTGAAAAAGCACCAAGCTCTGGGATGCCTCCCTTCAGAAGTTCTGAGAGAAAGATTTCTCAGGATTTCTCTCCTTTAGCAGCAGGATAGCTCAGGTCTTTCCTCTCCCCCTTGCACTAGCCTTGAGCTCCTGCCCACCCACCCCCTTGCTGCTGCCTTCCAGTTGTGCCAAATTAACCATTTGTGGAGCTGATCAGTGAAGCAGAACAGTGAATTAATTGCTTGGTGTTTAAAAAAGACAGCAGAGATTCTGACTTGCACGAATCTGGTTACAATGTGCTACATCAGGGAGCACAAGTGGTGGGAAGCAGGAAGAACAAGCACAGGAACTGCTCAAGAGAAAAAGAACTGCCAAGAAAGGGTTCCTCAATATCACTGCCTCTGAGACCATGATTTTACCTAATTAAGTTAATTAACTGGAAAATTTGAGAGAAAGAGTAGTTGGCATTTGAGAAAGGGAAGACAAAACCATGGAACAGAGAAGGCTGTTAGCAGGAATGTGGATAACAGACCATTGGCATCTGCAGAACAGAGAATAGCACTGTAAACAGTGAGATCTGAAAATTTTTCAGGGACTGATTGACAAGCAAATATGTTCACCCAACTGAATTAGAAATTAAATGTACAGAAAGCCATATCTTTTAACTTGTGTTTTCAAGTAATTTCAAATCTGTTGAGCTCCAGAGTTCACAGTCCAAACCTGAGCTTTAAACTCACACATCAACCTCTGCACCAGTCATGTGAAGTTTGAGTATCAAAATAAATCTAGTATATACATGTGCAATTTTAACTGTTATAAGGGTGATGATCTTAGGGAAAGACAGAGTTTTTTTTGAATAATTTTCTCAATGTACAAGTTTTCAGAGTCATGATATCCCAAATGGCATAAAGAGTTTGATAACAATTTTTTTCAATCTCATTTTGTGAAACACAAGTAATACAAGTTTTAGGACAAATAAGTAGTTCATAAAATCAGGACCATCTCAGAAAAAGACTTTGAAATTTTATCATCCCAATTACAGTAGAATAACAATTCAATCATCTCCACACCCATATGCAATTGCAATGCTATAATCACAAACCTAGAATCAAAACGCATCAAATTATTCAGAAAATTCCTCAGACACAGTACATAGCACGAAAAAGCACGATTAATGCCTTAAGAGCAATGGCAAGTAGCATCAAAAATATCTACCCAATGATGACCTGTTCCCCTAGGTTTCATTGCTTGTCACTAGATTAGGCAAGATATTTTAGTAAGATCTTTCTCTCCTCCCTCTCCACAGATGGAGTAGTTTTATATTTTAGGTTAGATGGACTGGGAAAAAAAAAATTGCATCATTATAAGACCTCACAGAGAAAGGCAAAATGGCAAGTACAGACACCACCAAGTCCAGTTAACAAGATTAGGAAAAATGCATCATCCTGAAGCAGGAAAATGGAACTCGTGTGTTTGGCCATGAGCCAAGCTTTGCCTATAAATAGGCCCAAATCCACTACCTTGGGAATGCCACAAGATGAAAACTGAGATCATTAGATACCTGGGCACTACAGGATTGTGTGTTTCTCCCACCCACCCAGCAGTGTTATACACATCTGCACTCTGATAGCTGCAATGCAGACATAATGTATTTAATACTGAACATGCCATTCCTCCAGGACCACTTATGAATATCCTAAGAGAGCAAACTGGGACTTGATATAAAGCAACCAAAAGTAACAGGCCCATTCAGGAGATTTTCACAACTTAAAATAGCAGCATTTTTCTTGGATTACTATAAATATCGCAGGAAAGGGTCTATTGTCACTACTGTTTAACAGTGTTTATAGATTCCCTTTGGCCTGAGTTGAGCACATAGAATCTGACTCCTGGCAAAACAAAAAAATCCTTGATTTACTCTCTTTTATTTCCTTTCAGCCATAGTTTTAAGTCACAACAAATATAGAGACTGGAAAAAAAAAAGGTGGCCAAGTAAAATACGGCCTCAAATATCACTCCATTTAATTTCTCTTTTCTCTACACAAGCAGTGCTCAGAGGTAGAGTCAAACTGTCTCTGCTTGGGGACAGATGATGAAAATTCCTCCTCTACTGGGTTTCCAAAACAGGAAGACATGTTCTAAGGGCCATTCTAGTTTGAGCTGTATAAAGCTGGGATTCACACTCACTGAAGATCATTAAAAACACTTTTGATTGCTTTTATAATGTATGGTGACAAGCCTAACTCCATTAACCTACTGAGGCTTAAAATTATTATTGTGCTCACTGTCCTCATCACTAAAGGATAATAAAGATGTCATAGCATATTATTTAAAGAAAGTTACCATTAAATAGACAAAGAAAGAAGTAATTAATACTGGTACAAGGTTTCAAATGTACTCTATCTATACTTATGAAAGCTTTCAAGGGATGCTTGTGTTTTAAAGCAGAAAACTTCATGGATTTGTGCTACACACTTGCAATGATTAAATAAGAAGTGCAGCCTTGAGCTTTTCTACAGAGAAACATCAGCCATCTGGGGCAGAGGCTGAACACAAGGCAAGCAGAACAGAGAAGCTGCTTGCAGAAAAAGAAAAAAGAAAAAAAAAACAAAACAAAACATGTAAGGACTGGATGGGAACGAATTTGTGAGCAGTGGGGAGAGAAACCCCACCATCACCCAGCTCCTCCATAGTGAAAAGGCAAGTCAGGACTATGGGGCCCTTGGATCCCCACAACCTTTTGCAGGTGAGCATTAACTCCTGTTATAGAGCTGGATGTGTGTTGCTGTTGTTATCCAGCAGCTCTGTTATACAACTGCTTCATTTTGGTACTTCCCTCTTTTATACTAACACTGAAATCCTTTTGGCATTATTTTCTAATTTCAGCATTGTGCCCTGCTGTGCACTCACATGAAGGAAAACTAAAACAGCTCCAGTACAGCCTTTTCCTTTCTCTCTACTACATATGACCTTAATAGACATCTGAAGACTCAGAAAAACATGCAGCACTCAAATCAGACTACAAACAACATATGCACCAGCAAGTACTTCATTTCTACAGAGCTGTTGTTTTGTTGTTTGCTTTTTAGAAGTTTTTTTTATTTTTATTCTGCAGAGAGTATGCACAGTAAAAAGAAAGGCCTGAGAGAAATTAGAGCTAGAAAACCATTGACAGGTCTTCCTAAGCCTGTAAGAGTTTTCGACCCCAAGACAGCCAATTAAAAATAAAAGACAAAATCACCTGTCTCCATAGAAAAAGAAATTAAAAACAAAACAAAAAAGGGGGCAAAAAAGGAAAAAAAGGAACCAAACAAAGCCCAAATAACCAAACAAAAATCAAAATTAAAGTGTTCTTCATGTATTTCTAGATCCCCCACCAGACTGAGGGGCCCACCTCACTGCAAAAAAAAACCACTTGTGGACAGGGTGGAAAATGGGTGAACATATCTCCCTAATAAAAATAAATAAGCAGCATATTTAAACAGGGAAAGCAGTAGAACTGTTAAACTAGCAATAGTTTAGAGCAGTTTAATAAGCAGCATTTTAAATAGCATCTAGACATGCCATATCTGGTATGTGCAATTTTAGTTGAGTGAGTCACTTCTATATGCTTGGATGGGATGAACTTGAATTTGGCCATGCCAATTAAAGCTCAGCACTCTAAGCTACTGAACTAAAAATGTATTTTGAAATCTCTCCTTCTAAATAGTCTTCATTTCCAGGAGGTGGGGGGAGTATGAGCACCAAATGCAGTCTTTGGAAATCAGCTGAGTCATGAGCTAGAATAAGAAAAAGGCTATCTCCAAAAGAATATAGCTACTTATAAAACTCAATTTAGCCAAAAGCCAGGACAAATTAAGAAAAAAAAACAGGAAAAAAATCAATTCTTTTATCTTTCATTTGCATAGAAGGCAGCAAAGCTACAGATAACTTACTAAGAATAAAAAGAAATTTAAATAATTGTGGAACCTAATTGCGTTATGGTGTCCAAGTATAACTTAGTACCTCTAGTTATTAAATCTAAATAATAAGCATGGAATTCTGATGGGCTTTAAACAGAAAGGTCAAACAAATGCCTCCAACAGCAAATCTATGCCAATAATAGAAACCACAGATTTGTATAAAGATATTGCAAAACTGGAGTAATTTGACCAGATCTAGACAGAAAAGCAAAACTTCTGCCCTTTTCCTTTTTTTTTTTTCTTTTTAATGGCTAAGCTTCTGCTGCAGCTAGACATAAACAGGAACCAGAAAGTTGGCTTTAAAGTCAATCATTGTATTATTACTGAACCATTTCTCTAAATTTTGCCATACATACATTTGTAAGAAACACAGAAGCAAAAGAAAGGAAAGCTTATACAAATCCTGCCATGTGTCCATCATGAATCCTGTCATTTCAAGACCAGAGTAGATGAATAAACATTTTCTTTACAGAAGGAATGAGAGCCAGTGGCTGGTGGCCCAGCACAGCTGCAGTGCAGCACAGAACAGCTGGTTTCACAAGCCACAGCCCTGGCCTGTCACACATGTTCTGCTGAAATTAGAAACAGCAGAGTTCAAGGGTTAAGAGGGAAGTTTACATGACACACCAACTACCCAGAGCCTTACTGGAATTTGCTGGTGAACTCTCACCCAGGGGAAGAATTTGTCGGAGAGGTTTTCGGAAGAAGAACAATGGATGGGAGCTCTCAATCCCTCAATTTTTAACACACTGTGCTGGCATAGGCAGGCTGGAGAATAAGAGACAATGTTTCATCAACCAGAAGTTTCACAGTACATTTCTATGGTTTCTGGTTTTAATTTGATCAGTGCAGCCCACACTAACATAATCTAAATCGAAATGCAGTGTTGTGTGCTTAACCACCACGAGAGCAGTGAGACATCCACTATTTCCTTCCCCTACATTTCGTGTTCAAGCTGCTCATCCCACATGGAAAAACGATTTCTACTCTGATTTCTTTTCCCAATCCTCTACCACTTTCTGCAGTCAGGGGCTTCATAATTCCCTCTCAGCAGGCAGGAGACTACAAAAAAGTCTATAACCTTATGTGGAACACAGGTTACATTTTTAGTTTAAAGTCACTATTTTAATGCAATGGAGATTCACTAGTTTCCACAGCCAAAACTTTGGTGCCATTTAGCAGAGCTTTTCTACATATAAGGAGTCTCAAGATTGTCACAGCACATGTCACAGTTGAGACAAACAGAGTGTCACCACACAATATCAGAAATTATCAGCTCATATTGAGGAGCACCTTACCACTTCAGAAGGCTTCAGGTATGTGCCCATAACACCAGATCACTTCAGAAGGCTGCAAGCATCTGCCCTTCTGGTTCTTGAGCCCAACCTTTTATCCCCTCCTGTTAATGCATTGCACCTGTGTGCCCTCTGTTCCCTTTGGTGGTTGGTCAGTGCCCCTGGGCACTCCATGGCTCGTTACTTTCAGTGCTGTTCACCTGCTGCTCACAGCTGAAACCAATTGGGGATGAGGCTCAGCCCAGCCCCATCCCAATTACCACAACCTGTGTACTACATAAGATCTGCTAATTATTTATTTAATTATTCTAGTAATTATTATTAAATTAATTTATTCTTGGAAAGACATTGCAGTCTCCTATTTAGTGTTTTATTTATCCGCTCTACCAAAGGACAGTTGCAGGAAGGTAAGAAGTTACTCACTTTAGAGGCTTTACCAGCAATACTGACACTGCAGCCTTTGAGAAGCTCATGCCAAAACAGTTCCTCCAGTCTAGACCCTGTTGGTCACCTGGGGGAGAAAAGCACCTCCCCACTGCTGGGAACTTCCGGCACTGTCCTGCTGCAAAGTGTCAGTGCCAACATCACAGACCAATGCTTATTCCTGAGAACATCCTCGCTGCCAGTACTGTCTCATGCCACTTGTCACAGCACTGAACACTCATCATTTATGGATTCCCTCTCCCCACAATGGATACGCTATCTGACCTTGTAATGCTTTCATTTCAAGGATAGAATAAAGGGGATTGAGAGGCATTGTTTAAAAATCAGCCCTATAATGTGGATCTTACTGAAAGTTATTGGAACATCATTCATGCAGTCACATCATCCTCAGAAAAAGAGCCCTGCATTCCAGCCTTCCTCATTCATTGTCATAAATGGGTAATTGGCATCATTAACATTCTTCCCAGCTGGAAAGAATGTCCTTCTACATTGTAGCTAAAATAATATGTTGTTTCAGAGATGCCTGTTCTTCCACAGACATTCAATGGCAACTTCAATTTTCTATTTATTCCTTTTATGTAGTAGCATTTTATTACATAAGGTATTCCTTGTATTCTTAAGGAAGGTAAAGTATACCATTCAAAGAATAAATCCTGCATCAACTATAAACCAACAATGACTATTTTGGCATTTCAGCATGACTATATCATATCCATTCCTATGACTGGGAAAAACAGAACTATAACTGCTAAAAGAATCTCACTGTTATGAAACCAAAACCACAAATCCCTTTTATACAGAAAGCATACAGTGGAAATTAACACCAAATGACAGAAACTTAGTTTTTTGTTATGGAAGTTTATGCAGGCTGTGATTTGTATGTCTATTTATATGAAAAGCCAGTTCTCTTTACATAATTAGAACAGCTCTCGAGGCAGGAAGAATATAATAGGCAGTAATGACTTCGGAGGGAGAGAGCCTCTCTGGAGTCAGCACTACATCACAGCCAAAGCACGTTGCATAAGGAGAGTTCTCAAAACAAGAGACAAAAGCAATCTGGGGGAGGAGCAGCATTTAGCTGCAGACATTTTTCCTACTCCTTGGCTGTGAACATGAATGGCTGGAAAACTGACAAGTTTTCACAGGCATGACTGAGCCCAGTCTTGACTCAGAATTAAATGGGACATAAGGCTTTGGCTGCCCAAAATCACTAGCATGTACAAAAATTAAAACTAAAAATACCTTTACTATTTGTATTAGTGTAAGGAAAAAAAAAAGCCCAAAAGCAATTGGGAATGGCACTATGGCACTGTTTGTTGCTTGGCAGGAATCCATCATTACTATGGGCTAATCAGAACTGCAAAGAAACAAAATTAACCTGAGTGTTGTTCCAACCTGGACAATAAAAAGTAGTAAATTCTTTTTTGCCCAAATTGAAAAATAAGTTAATTTTGTTTACACTTATGATTGCCATTGATTATGGCTTAATTTTTGTAAGCTAACATGATCACACTTTGAGCATTTCATACTTAATCTGCACTTGTCTTTCCAGCTCTTGCAAGTGCCCTGCTGGGGTGCACAGAACCTCTACAAGTCTTCACTGGGCTGCTGAATCAATCAGCAGGAAGAGTCCATGGCAAAGCTAAACCACGTTTCCCTGTTAATGACACTGCCCCGCAGCAATGTTGATTTGAGGCAATTATTACTGAGCTCTACCTTCAGGACAGTGAAGGCCAGCATCACCAGAGTCCCCGTGGCAGTGCTGGCAGCTCCCACACACAGCCCCTGCAGCCAGCACTCAGAGCAGGGTGGCAGAGCTCACTGAGCAGCTCCTGCATGTCCCACCTACAACTGTGCAGGTCAGAGCTGTTGCCTTCACATTGAATGACTCCATAAAGCTATGGGTTACAGACTGAACTGAACTTTTCCATTTGCTCATGTCAGAAAATAAAAGGCTCTGCAGTACTTTGTACTTCTTAGAAATGAGACTGAGCTGACAGGCTTACTGGCACTCATGACACTTGAAACCATGCTGACTGGACAAAAAAACCTGATGAGCAAGTTCCATGGCAGAGTCTGGCAAGCAGCTTCCAAACATGGTTATCTCTTTACAATCAAACAGAAAAACTGCACTGCAGCCGCACTTAAAAATACAAGCAGGAAGAAAAATAAAAAATTATGAATTAAGTTCTCAATTTCTCTTAAAAAAACTCTAAAAATCTGTGTCCATTTATATCATTTGGCTTACAAAATTATCCCTTACCACCCCTATTCCAGCCAATATAAGTGAGTTACTTATTCACCTTAAAAATAACTTCAGCCCACTCAACATTAACTGACACAAACCCAAAAGCTTAAAACAATTGCTGCTATCTTATCTCAAGGTTTCAATCTTGCAAAAAATTAAGTGAATGAATAATTCTGCATCCAAGGTTATCCCCATTGACTTCAATATATGCACAGTCAGCCTTTATATCAAATTCCACCTATTTGTAAATTCCATACATCTGAGGAGATTCTACAAATACTGAGTAACAAACATTTAGTTTGCTGCTAGTAAAACTGCAGAAATATGAGCAACTTCTTGGTTAAATTTGGGCCAGTGATGAAAGATGGGAAAGGTTGTGGAAACCTGCAAGTTTAAAACCAAATTCCAGATAAAAACAGGGTTGAATAATGGGGAAGTCATGGTGGAGAGCAAACATGTAAAACCTGACAGTAATACAGATTAGCTTTCATCAAATATTAGCATTCTTTTTCTGAAGACTGCTCATAAGATATATGACTTCTTTTCCCTGTTTGTTTGGCTTCATATTCTCCACTATACATATGCTGCTGTGCATCAAAACAGCTCACAAAACATTCAAAAAGAAGGTTCAGTACCACTTTGATCTTACCATCTTTGACAGTGCCAGGTTTTTATAAAGCTATTTAAAAGTTTTAGGATTATACAGACAGAAGTGTTACTACCAGAGCTGCTGTCCTATGAGATCATGGCAGGCAGTGGCAAG
Source organism: Camarhynchus parvulus (assembly GCF_901933205.1). Classification (NCBI taxonomy): domain Eukaryota; kingdom Metazoa; phylum Chordata; class Aves; order Passeriformes; family Thraupidae; genus Camarhynchus; species Camarhynchus parvulus. The sequence continues at coordinate 13,897,253 of NC_044579.1, forward strand.
GCCACTGGAAATGCTTGATGTTATATAAAAGTATAGCAAATCATGATGATGTCACAGCACTGTGCGGCCATGGCTTGGAGAGGTGAGTGTTCAAGGTGACAGGAATGTTTCAGCTGTTGCTGGTCTGTGCTTGCACAGCATCAAAGCCTCTTCCACTTGTCATGCTCCCTGCAAACCAGGAGCCTGGGGCTGCAGGAAAAGCTGGGAGGGGGCACAGCCAGGACCGCTGACCACAGGAATGTTCCGTACCATTCTGCATCATGCTCAGCATATGGAGGTGGTAGAAGAAGAGGGTGAAGTTTGGCAGTACAGTCCTAGGATTCCCAAACAACCATTACCTGTGGTGAAGCTCAGCTTCACTGAAAATGGCTAAATTCCTTTCCACAGGAAGCAGAGAATGAATTCCTTATTTTACTTGCCTTGTGCATTCAGCTTTTGCTTTACCTAATGAACTGCCTCTATCCAACCCCTGGAGTGTTCTCATGTGTATGACACAGTTCAGACAGCTCTACAGTCATTGTAGAGCTTCTAGCTCAGGTATCCAATCAGGGAAATCAGAGGTAGATGATGCCAGTGAACTGCTGTCACATAGCTCACTTCTGTTCTCACTGCCAATGTAGGGCATCTTTTTTGATGTAGATGACAGTATCCCTTCCCATCTCATTTATACTCTTTCTACTGCTCCCATTCCCCTCAGGAATCTCTTGTGCAATAGTCCAATCTCACTGAGCTAAACTGATATGTAGACTATCCTCCCCTCCAAGGGAATAAGAACAAGGTACAATTTTCCTTTCATTTGATGTTGTACTCAGACCTCAAGTTGTAACACAAAATTCAGCAGGATACCTATGAAAGTACTGAAAGAGCCGGGTGAGCACTGGAGAGAGGTTTGGCTCCAGTCTTGTTTCTCAAGAAGGGCAGCTGAAAGAGCACAGAAGTTAAATATCACTGGCATGTAAATCACTATAGCCTTAAACAAGTGCAGAAAAGACACTCAGGACTGTTTCTGAGCTAGTGTTTCCTGAATTTTTCCTGAAGTACTTTAAACTTGCTCAGTATTTTGCTCCAACAAAACAAAAAATTATGAAAAATCTCCACCACAGCAAAAAAAATATATTTCTTTGCATTACTGAGAAATCAAAGTTATTAGAAACACAAATTAAATTAGCTGTAGTATATAGACAATCATTTTAGTTCCTTGTATGACAAGGCTGTTAGTCTTAACATTTTAAGCTGCCTTCATAAGCTTTAGGTCCAAAATTTCCATCCACCTCCAAAGGTTCTTAATCTGCAGCCAAGTCTGTAAGATCCTATTACCTACATAGCTTCTACTTGTCCCTTTTCTTTATTCTAACCACAAGAAAAATGAAACCATGAAAAATTTTCAGAGACCTTTTACAGAGGCAATTAAGCATTTCTTAGGACATCTTGGCAAGCTAACAAATCCATCAGCCTCTATTCACAGGTGAGCCTTTGCCTCTGAGTAAGTGGTAAAGGCTCTTCACTTCTGAGCCAGCACATCCAGACTGACACCCTGTGTCCCCTTGCTCTGAGAATAGCTGGGTTCGTGACAGGGAGGTCAGGGCATGGGGAAAATCCTAATAAATAACAGAGGGTATTTAAAATCTCACTGCTTTGAGATTATTCTTTAAATTTCAGCTCAACACTCTAAATCCAAGAGAGAATCCCAGTCTTGGATAATAGCTAATATTATGATATTTTTGTTTAAGCTTTTTGATTCATAAAAGAAATTTCACTTCTTTCTTCCTCCCTATTAAGAAAACTGAGTTGACATAGATCCAACTGTTTACCCAATAATTTACCACCTTTCCCAATATTTTCAACAGTATCTTTTAGCTGATCAGAGCCAAGGGTAATATCCAGACGTACACTCCATTCTCCAATACAGCAAAAGGCCAAAATGACATTTCACAAGCAGCAATTTTTTTTAAGTAGGCATCCATCAAAAATGCATTTTTCCTCAGTACCTTGGCCTTGAAAACACTGCATTTTCCAATTTCCTACATGCTGCTTAATGTATGCAGTGTCAGTCACACCACATTGTGTCATTTTATATGGCAGGTCAGCAGGAGCCACCATGTTCAGAGGTATCTGATATTTTGCCAAATCATTTGGCACATCTCACATTCTCATCAGTTTGAATTACTTGTAGATCATTTCAAAAGAGGGACATAATTATTGGCAATCATTCAGAAAATGGCAGACAGTCTGAGTGCTTTGCTGGACTTTTCCTCCATCTAGAAAGTGCAAGATAGACAGATTTCCCTGAAACAATGTAACTGCATGTCAGATTAATACCTGTGCAATTCTTGCTTACATTTACTATTTTGGGGAAATGTTTTACAATTCTTCCTTACAGTGAATAGTGCTTCATTCTACAGCTTCCCCAAAGGCAGCTCATAACCAGTGTTATTAGGAATACCAAATTCTGACCCTGAGGCAGAGATTAAATAATACTGGATTCAAGTATTAATTCACTACCATACACTTTCTAAATTCAGCATATGTCTTTCATTTATTAAAACGTTTAATTTTTACAGTAATTCTACACCAACTAGAATAATTAAAGCATTCTTTACATCAGACTCGAGGTGATAAACCCCCTTGTTATTATGCACATCTGGTTTTGTGTCACTTAACACATTGCACGTAGGAGCACAGAGGTAAATAGTGCCACATTGATGGTTAAATTCTGCTTACACAAACAGGAATGTTTTTGAAAAGGCCACAAGTAGTGAGGAAAACAAATCCCAGACTATATGTATCATAACAGTGAGATATTTTTCCACAGATGGCTGCAAAACAGAGAGCTTCTTTCTGTGCAGAAGAACCTTGCTGTTGGAAACTACAGGGAGCTGTAGTTGCTCCAACCACCACTGACTGCAGGTCAGCAACAAGAGAGCATAGGGAATGAAGCTGGAAAAGCATTAATTTAAAGTGAAACAAGACAAGATCTTCACCCAGTTGTAAAACAGGCTCCCATACATAGAGAAGAGACTGCAGGGCAGCAAATAAACCAAAGGCTAAAGATCTGTAGCGAGTTTGCACTGATGCAAACACGGGCCAAGAAGACTGACCAGCAGCAGAAGTCTGATGGATCTGACAGATGATGCGTTTGGGGATGTGCCAAGAGCCTGCAGCCTCACCCAAGGGCAGCCAGTGAGATCCTGGACTGAAATGTCAACACACTAGAGCCCATTTATGAAATACAAACCCCCAAGCAGAGAGGACTTGACATTTTCATAGGTTCTTTGGCATCCCCACTTTCTCAAGTATAGCTTTCTAATTTAAAAGCTTTGATTTTAGTAAACAGTAATTTAAAATGGGCATAAAAGTTGATTTATGTAGCTAGCAAACCAAATTTACAAAATATACCCCAAATCAAAGCCAAATCCAAAGGCCCCTGAATTGAATTATAAGAGTAACTGCATCCTACCAGCATATAAAAAGTAAAATTTGTGGTGTTTGATCACGACAACAAAAGTTGGCCATTGAGTGCATGTTTGTAGAGATAACAAGGAAGATGAAGACTGTAAAACTCATTCCACCTTGAAAAAGGTGTGGCAACATCTCCTCACAGCCAGAGAACGAGAACAGCTCAAAACTGAACAAGCAGCTGTCATTGTGATCTGCCAAGTAGTGACAATTATTTCAAGGGAGAATATTTTATCTTGTGCAGGGGATAAAATAATTTTTAAGCATTGCAAAGCAGCTAAAGGCTACTCAAAACTATATCTAATTTCCACCTACAGTTTCACTAAACACAGGGATTCAAACATAAGGAGTTTGAAAGCAAGCCTGAAACCTCTGTGACCTGTCAGATGCAGCTGTCACCTGTTCAAGATGAAGGAGTCATCCATAAAGTGGAAGGAAAAAGGGAGGAGGAGATCTGAGAGTCAGGAGAGAAAAGGAACTGTTGTGTCTAGCAGAGGTGACACTGCATAATACAAACCTTACATGAATCAGGTTTAATTTTTTATAGTTAAATGAAATCCACTGTCAAAAGAATTTAATTTTGCAAATTCTCAGTACAAAAGGCTTGCTTAAGATGTGGTGAAAGCGAGGAGAAAATTATTTTTTTATATTCCATTCTATATTGAACAATAGCACTTGTCTAAAAATGGGCTTAGACTCATATTACTTGTAATTGCATTTTCCTTTCAATCACCTTCTTTTCCCCAGTGAAGTTCCTCTAAGTGAATGATCTCTTTTCTCCACTGTCTATAAAAGCAGTTATGCAGCAAATCTAAATAAGGGTAGATACAGGAATATACCACCAACATTTCCTTACTAACTTTTCCTGTTCAATAGGCACTTCAGCTAGGCTACTAACATAGTATTAGTAATTTGAAGCCTATCCCAAAAAAAAAAAACCCAGTACAATAAGTTTTCTGATCAGAGGTGACACAAAACAGAAGTTTCATCACAGAAGAACACGTGTGCTTTCAAATTTTGCTTCCAGAAATTAATTCATTCTTTTAAAAAAAACAAGAGATTGTATTCAGTCAAGAAAAATATTTTCTTTTCTCCCAAAAAGTAATTTTTTTTCCTTTCCTAGCATTGAAAGAACAGTAGCAAAATATTTGGACATAAGTAGTCAGCATGAGATACAACCACATACAGTGCTTGTGTCCAGATGTTCATTTGTTCACAAGCTTGAGCATTAAAAGTTCCAAAGAGCAGCAATGTGAAAAGCAGAAGTACACAGTGAGAAAGATTAATCCTTTCAGAGCCCATCTAGTACCTATAAACTACATTGGATAGATAAGGAAATATCAGTATATGTCCTTCTAATTCCCCCAAAATTACTGCAATTTCTGGTTTCATTTAAAAGAAGGTACATATTTCTCTTTATCAAAAAGGAATTTCAGTACAGACATACGTTAAAAAAAACAGGGTAGGACAGGGGTTACAGTCTTCCAAAAACGAGTAGGTATTTACTTCATTTCAAATTGATGTCTTCTTTCAACATTATGGTTCAACTTTAAAAGCCTTAGAATCTGACTTTGACTTATATCTTTCATTATTTATAACATCTCCTACAAACAGATTCATCTGTTTCCTTGTTTTCTACTCAGATTTGGAAAAGTTTTGGAACACAGAGCTCCAGGCAGTCATTAACACTGTCAGAGCCCATAAGAATCCAGCCAAGGTCTGCTCTGGAACAACAAGGTACTTTGGAAGGGGCCTTTGGCCCAAGGAGCTCAAACTTTTGAACTAACACTAAAAGCTGTTCTGCACAGCTTGAGCCAGGGTTAACTGCACTGCAAACATAAGTGTCAGGCTTCACAAGTGTAGGATTTTAACAGATAATTATGGAAAAATAAAGGATCAAGCTGAAAATAAGATCACTTAATTATACAGTTGGGTATTATATAAGTACAGTACAGGCTGATGGCACCTGAAGGTACTAATTATCATTACTATTTCAAGAAATATCTTCTATGCAGATGTAAACCATCACTTGTTCATGCATTTTGCCAGCTACAGGTATCTCAGGGGATTTTTTTTTTCTTTTTTTTTTAATTTATTTTGAAATAACAATGAAAGTTTAATTTAGTGATCATTTTTATTCCATCCTAGTACTTATTTCACTAGGAACAGTTTTTATGCTGGAAATTGAAAACATATTTCAGCACTTTTCAGAGCTAAGCAAGAACATATCATCCATAGACAGTTCTATGAGACGGGTCCCACAGACACAGGCAGCATCCCTGCAGTTCATTGAAAGAGGCTCAATAAGAATCTCTAGGGAATCTCTAACAACAAAGCTCTTCTCAAATAATGGCCACACTGAGGACTTGGCAGCACTGTGGCAAAAGAAGTCCAGACAAAAAGGTTGTTTCCAAGGTGCTGTGAACAGATCCCACATTCTGTCAAATGAGCTGCTTGCACAGGACTGATAACACGGCTCTGAACGGGATGCTGTGCTGGGGAGTTAATAAGACAACTCTGCAATGCCCCCTGCATGGGGAGAGGCAGATGGACTCAGCATGTTTTCATGCTTGGTCAGGTGTTATTAATCTATGACCAAGAGAGCAGGTGGCTGTCAGAAATTGCAAGAATTTTTCAAAAATCATTCAGCTCTGCAAAGCCTGAATATGCTTTTTTAAAAAGAGAAAGAAAGAAAAAAAAAAAAAAAGAGGAAGAGGTTGTAACCAAGTGCTGTTTCAGTAATTGCTAAGTTCAGACAATGGTGCACAGTGAACGTAGTGTGGCAATTTTTCCCCTCTAAAACTTAGCCTAGAATAGGGCTTGCTCAGCAAAAACAAACATTTCAAAATATTCAGTTTGTTTAAAAAACCTTAAACAACATATCCTCTTGACAGTATGTTCGTGTGAAGGATTACTATGGTAAACTGTAACCCAAACCCCAACACACAGAGGTCAGGTTATTGTCTCATAAGGGTGCCTGATACACAGTAAGCAAGGACACTTTTTTACTGGGATAATATAGGAAAGAACTTATCCAGTGGGGATTTTATGGACTCATGTATTTAAAAGTCACCAGCTTTCACCTTCATAATAAAAGCAAAATTGTAAAATTTTTTTCCCTTTTCATAAATTAATGCATCTGGCTACACTTTTACTTTGCTCAGCCTCAACAACAAAAATAATTTTGAATGAGCGCAGAAAGTCAGTTTTAATGTTTCATGGGCAAAACAGTCTCTTAGTTTCTTAAGAAACCCTCTTATCAAGACTGGCTACAGTATCCCCATTCAATATAAACATTTACATTTTAAAAAACCCTTCACATTATGTACAGAGTACATAATGAAAAGTTTAGAAAGGGCAGTTTCATTCAAGCACAATGGAAAACAGGTTTCCTCAAAAACTTCTAATACTCCCACTCTTCTATTTAACTTGGATCCCATGAACTAAACAAAACACTGCAATACTGACATTTGAAATAATTCTATAATCCACACTATTAATATTTCTTGGAGTTCTGTTTCTCACTTCCACTGTTTTTGGGGAACTGGACGATTCAATTAGAAGAACAAATAAAAAAGGAGTTAAATCTATCTTGTGTTTCAATCTAGGCAATGTCTCTGGACATAATGACTCCATTTCCCATTTGTAGGAAGATAATGCAAAATTATCTACTGCAATACATGCATGTTTAAGCAAAAGTACCCTTTCGTTGTAGAACCTTTGGACTAACGCAACCTTCCTCCTAGCAAGGAAGTGGCTGTTTTTAGCTCAAACAAGTTCTTCACCCTTGTGACCAAGCTGACTGCTCAAAAAATGGGAAATGAGAAGTCAGGGCAGAGAATAGAACTGACTAAGCCTATACCACAACTGCAAAATAACTCCTGGATATGTATCTTCTGTGTCAGTACCCCCAGGATAGAATGTGTTAGAAAATGGACTCTAGATTTGCTGGCTAAGTACTGGCTAAAAATCCTTTTCAGAACAGCAGCAAACGCATATTGTCTGTTAATAAACACAAACCAGCAGTGATGTCTGAAAGCAAAGGAGATGCACTATTTCACTTACAATTCAGTTACAATCTGATTAGTATTTCCTTCCTAAAACCAAAGGCACTTTTCTTTGAAGAAGGAAGGGTTTAAAAAAACAAACAGAAGAACAACCTTGCTATGTTTAATTGTAATGATTGTTTCTGTCAGCAAGGTCATTCATTAACTGCAGCACTGTGATAATTGCTTCTCTTTATTGCAGGGCTTGCCCAAGACTTGATATTCTGTTACAGCATTATTGAATAGTAGAAACTGAACACAGGTTCAGGCAAACCACGTGGTCATTAATAAACCACAAATATGAATTGCTGTTTCTTCCCTGCTTGCAATAACTGATTATCTCAGTAGGTATTTTCTATATGGGGACTAGTGGCTTTAATTTTACACATAATCATTAAAATCTAATTAGTGTGATCATTCCTTAGAGCAGACAAGGTATCTAATGTAGTACTAATTACTGCTTAAAACTTACATTATCCCAGGCTATTTTTTTTAAATGCAAAGGAAGGACTACTGTTATGACAGTCACAATCTTAAAAGACAGAAAGTTACAAAATATGACCATTGGAGAGGAGCAGAATTGCCCTGAAATACATACTGAATAGGCAGTGCTGAGGCACTGGAGATGATTCTTTCTGCAGTGCACAGGTCTGCAAGGCTTGGGAATATTAACCTCAACATGTGAGACAGTCGTGTATCGATGATACAGTGCTGCCTGCGAGCAAGTACCCCTGACAGACCCTATCCAACACCATCCATGACACAGTCAATCTGTAAATAAATGCAAGCTGCCTACCTTCCTTCCCAAATAAGCCAGTTTTGAATACTGCTTGCCAAAGTATTTGAGAAGTCATGCTGATGTATTGAGGGAGATGTTTAAAAAAATATGAGTTTTTTCAACTGCTTAACAAAAGAAATTAGGCTACACTTTCCAAAAATGCCCATGTCTTTGGAATTGCAGAATTTAACATTAAAAAGCCTACTTAAATATTAAAAGTATTTAAGTTTTTACATTACTATCTGGAGTGGTGAAGAGTTTATATAAATTCTTTACATAAATGTCTTTAGCAGATGTGAGGCATAAGACAACCACCAACATCAGAACACATCAGAAACAGTTTGAGGGAATATGCATAAATTGCACAATAATACCCCTTTACTAAAAAGCATGATTCTCAGACAGATCACTTTTGCTGGGAGTGGCTTAAGTGAGACTCCAGGTGGATGCAAGGATCCAAAACTGCAAGAAGAGATGAGTTTCCCATTTCCAAGCATTTAATAATAAAGAAAAATGAACAGTCTTTCTATAAAACAGAGGTTAAGAATTTATTTTTCTCTAGCTTTCATCTCTCATTGCTGCTGTAGGCCTAGATTAGTATTTGCAACAATCAAAATCTGTATGCAAAAATATCACACTATTTCTCTTTGCAAATTACTTTGGCTGCCTTGTTCTCTGAACAGTGTCATTTTTAGCATGCTTTTAACACATACTTCTCCTCTTAAAGCTGTTAAAAGGCCTCAGCTCTGTTAATGCAGGCATCCCTTTATCTGACACCAATGATTTTTACCAGGTCACTGGTTTAATGCCTTTAAGCCCTTTATAAATTAATCATTAGTGCAGCCAAATGATTTTGTCAACCTCCTAACAGTATCTGCAGTTCTGAATAACTGACTTCTAGGGGAGAATCTGCAATGAAAACCCCTCAGCAATTTTTAAAATCTCCTTCTGTCCACGAGAGCTACGGACTGCAAGGAGCACACTGCCATCATTCCAATGCCACATCCCACCCTTGTGGATGGCAAGGCTTGACAAAGGTGGGAGGGGATGGAATTACCTCAGGGCAACCAAGGCATTTTTATTTCTTAGGAATTAAACACCCACCCTTGTCTGGCCCTCTGGACCAAATCCAGGAAACCATTTCAGCTGGAGATAGTCCTTGCTGATCACAATTGGCCATGTGCATTTTTAACATTAGGCATTGTTTCAATGCTTGGATCAAGCTACAGTACTAGTTCCTGGATGACAATGTAAAAGCACAGTACAGAAATCTTTTACACATGTAAATGCACTTATAACTCAACATTATACATCTTTGAAATTCTGTTACCTTATGACAACTCTTTTTTGTTTTTGAAGGGGTGTTAAATAGACCATCTCCTTTCCAGAAATCACATTCCTTCCTAAAAAAATTAGAACACTTAATCCTGTACAAAAGCTGTTCATGTGGGCCTAAAATCACTGATAAAACAGTACTTAAACAAAGAAAATGTATATTATTGATGGTTCTCGTGACCTGGGAAGAACTTCCAGAGACAAGGACAATCCCAATTACTAAACCATTCAGCACTCTAACAGGATCTGCTTTCCTCCTTAGAGTATTACAGGATTTTGGGAGTCAGCCTTAAACCATGTCTGCAAGATGTATCTGTGTGGGAGACGTACAGAACACACTGATCTGAAAGCACATCTGTTTGGGTCAGGAAGCACCACCAGACAGTGGCAGATTTCCAGTCCCTGGCAGTGCTGCCTCTCCCAAGGAGGACAGAGCGTGGGCAGGGCAGCTGAGTGACCTTGGTACACCGAGCAGGCCACAGGCAGTATCACAACCCCACGCTCCAGGGAAACTGTGACGTTATCAAAGCAAGACAACAGGAGAAATATTGCCAGAGGCACTGCTGCTACAATAAGAATTGGTGAGAAGGGAGAAATTAAACAAACAGAAGTTGTTTGGAATAAGGATCATGACCAGGGATGAGTAACCAGCAGTCCAAAGAGAAAGAACTGTGTGATTTGTGTATAAATCTACTTCATAAAAATAGCAACCTGTTCTGTAGTTTCGCAACATTCTTGAATGTCAGGCATGATGCTGTTAAGGTACCAAGGAGCTGTGCACAGATAAAATGTGTCCTGTGTGTTACAGTTGTGCTGAATAAATAATGAATTTACTTTTTCCTTACAGCAACTAGAAATCACTGGAGGTAGAACTATCTGTAAAACAGATTTTGACCAGAGAGACACTGTATTTATTTCTCAAGATGAAATGTAATGTCTGAAGTTATATACAAGTATCCAAAGCAATTTTTATCATACATATTCCTTTTCTTTGCACTCCCTCCCTCATTGCTAGTTTTCTATTAGTTTGAAAAGGTGGTAGAGTTACAGCATGAACTCTCATTTAAAACACCGTAGAATATTTAAAATTGTCACTGCCCATTCCTGTACCAACACAGCTCCAAATTAAACAGGAAACTAAAGGCATTCATAATTAGCATCAGCAAGTAAATAAGTTTCTATTCTGGACCCTTATGCTGAAACCTCAAAATAGGACAGGAGAGAAGGAGAGAGGAAGAGGCAGGGTTCAAGTCCAATTGCTTTGACTTGCTTTAAGAGTAGTTGTTGTTCTCATTCTTTGCTGGAAACATGAACCCCACATTACTTACTACCAGGCTAAACAGAAAATGTTTGGTTCACAGCATTGTAACTTCAGCATTAAAATTGCTTGCTGGCAATTTCTAGCAATTTGTAGCTGTTGTTGCCAGCAAGTGCTAACAATCACCAGGAGCCAGATTCCAGCTAACCCTGTCAGCACTTCGGTTTTTGGCAAACATTTCACAGATAATGTTTTGACGCCTCTGTGCTCACTTGCAGTCCAGTCAGATTAGAGATCACAGGTTGAAGAACACTGCACTATTGTGCTCTTTACAACAATTACCCTCTGTTAATCTCTACAATGAAGGAAACCAGCACTGGCTCCTTAACAGAAGTTTCAAAAGCCACAGGCACTCTGTTTAACCTTGTAGGTGAATTGCACCCACCTCCATGATAGCTACCACAAAACACACACAGGGGTTGAACTAGATCACCTTTGAGTTCCCTTCCAACTCAAATGGTATTATGACATGCAGGAACATGGGAAAATTTTAATACATCACCTTAAGATTCAGAAAACTTCCACATCAAAAGTGACACATTTGCACAAGCAACGCATTTGCATTGCCAGGGCACCTTGCAGTTGTATGCTTGTACTTAGCTCAAAGTTCAAAATGCCATGAACCTCAATAGCCACTCAGTGAGGCATCTGCAGGTATGCACAGCAGAAATCCCAATCAAACTAAAATGGAGATATATCCTAAAAAGGGCTCATCCTAAATTTAGCATCTTACTCTCCCTCCTTACCTCCAATCTGGGTCTCTCAGTCTCTTGTGGCCTTCCACGTCAGATACATATTACCTATTGCAAATCTTTCACATATTTCTTGCCTGACTTCACCTTAGAGGAAAGGCATTAATAAATTGAACTCTGGCCCCATAAATGTTCCCACTGGAACACATTTTGTACAGGAATATGCCCCATTGTGACAGCAGCTGGACATTTCAGACCAGAAAATGAAACAGATTTTCAAGAAAGTAAAATAATGTGTAATTAACCTTTATAACAGCTTATCAAGGTATGTGGCGGGCTTCCAACACTCACCATGTCACAAATCAAAAACTGAAGATTAAAGATCAGCAATCATTCTAGCTATGGGCATGATACTGGAGCTATCTGTGAAATATTCACACATATTATATAAGGTCAGGCAGTAGGATTCCTCTTAAACATACAGACAAGATTATCAGCCTGTAATAACAAAGAAAGCTCTGATTATGGCACCATGGCTTTATAGATTTCCACAAGAGAAGACCACCATGTGTGTTTTGGCTGCTCAGACCTCTATGATCATTTTCAATAAAGGACAGAGTTTTGTTGCTTTACTGATATTCTTTGGACAAATTCTGTCCACAACTGCCTTAGGAAAAAGCAACAAAAATCTAAGACTAGAGTCTAGATAGATTACTAACAAGACACAGGATATGAAGTATGAAAAGCATCTTGTTTTCAAACCAGCAACCACAATCAGAATAGAAGGACAATAAGGCAGATGGAGTTAATACAAAGCAATAAAATTCATTGTCTCTTTAGTGATCCCAGCAGCATCATTCAGGTAGAAAATAAATATCTCTTATTTTTACCTAGTTATACTTGATAGTAGTCCTAACATTTTAGGTCATGCAGTTACATCCAAGTAAAATGTCTTAAAGACTTACCTGGTACAAATAGTAATTTCATATAACCTCATTCAACATGTAATATGTTCTGATATTAAAAAAATAAAACAGACAAGGTTGCAAATAAAACTCACGCTAGAAACATTATAGGGAATAAAACAGCTAGATATACTGACATATTGACACAATATCAGAACAAACTACTGCTGTCACTAGAAGCTAATAACAAAAGTCATCTTGCTTTTGGCATCACTCCAAAAGGTTCATGCATGTTGTCACAGTATGCAAAAAATTGAATCTTATTAAAGCATTGAAGGGCTAATCTTAAATTATCTACATAATCTGAAATGATGCCTGAAGAGTGTATTACTCTCCAGAGTACTGTTGTTTTCTGACAGCTGCTTAGGCAGCCAAGCTGTGCACTGAGTACACTGATGATGAAGCATTTATGAGCTTAAACTGAAGCACCACTTCATATACTTGTGGATCACTTTCACTGTGTGCTTTTGGGATGATTTTTTTTTTTTTAGAAATTTTTTAGACAAAAAATTTAAAAATTGGAAGGTTTTTGGTTGAAAAGAGTGAAGTGAGGTACTTGGGTGGTTTGTGCCTCTCCCCAGGACTCCCATGGCTGGGCCTCGGGCCAGCACAGAGGGGTTTGGATGTCAGCGCTGCTGTCACCTACAGTGTCTGTGTGCACACTTAGAAACAAACCCAAAGCACGAGCAAAGACAGCTCCAGAGGAGAGCAGGATAAAGCCACACCAGCAGCACCCCCAGAGGAGTCAGCATGTCGCCCTCCTCGGCCCTGGCTGTCACAGGGTGACAAGGAGGCCCTGGAGCAGGAGACATCAAAGTTGCCAGCACCTGTGTCCCCCGGAGCTGTGCTGCCAGATCGGGCTCTGCTCACCCTCACAAATGTCACAGGCACCATGGAATGCACAGACAGTTTCCACAGCAACCGTGCCTCACACAGCCCCACAGGGAGGGCAGGGCATGGCCGCTCCCTGGGGCACAGGCTCTCCAGGTGAGACAAGGGCTGCCAAGCACCAGCAGGACTCTCATGTTCCTTCTCCTCTCCCTTCGCACCTTCTCCCAGCCATGCCACCCCTTGGACTGCTGGGTTTGGGTGCCTGTGCTCTCCTGCGATGCTCTCACCACACTGGCCCTGTGTGTGCCCAGAACTGGGCTCTCCTGGGGCAAGGGAAATGGCACCACCCGGCCCAGGCCTGGCCCAGCAGGCGAGGCGGCACAGCAGCATTCCCAGGAGGAACACACAACAACAAACACAAAACAAACCCAGAAACACAAATAAGAAGAGGAGAAGGGTGTGAAAAGCAAGGCTTTAACTGCCAGAATGGTCAGTAAGTGCTGACCCTCCCAGCACAGTGCAAGTGATGGTATAGAGAAAACCAGAGGTACCCTTTAGGGACAGGCCAAACTCTATAAACAGCCACCTTACTTTAAAAATAACTGTTCTTAGAGGGGACTGACAATCAAATGGATGCATGGACCAAAAGCTTTTACACAAACATATGCTTAACTAAGAATTTACTGCAATATTCATTTCTCCCACTCAGCCAGTGAGTTATCAAATTCTGAGAAGTCAAAATTAGTACTGGAAAACTCATCAGCCATCTCCAGAATCTTACTGCCAGTACTTTTTATTTTTTTTTAATTGGAATGATGTCAAGGAGCATCCTTTTCTGGTACAGAGCTATACCAGTGCAACACAGACGTGGAGCTGGCACACAGAGCCTGGCTCCACAACATATCTATGCTAAGAGGTGTGACAGAGGAAAGAGCAAGGCAAAAGAGGCTAATTGATTTGGACAAATAAATAATTCTGAGAAAATCATGTTTCTTCAAAGTTTGTTTATGCTGATGAAAATATGCTGAACTGTTGACTCTTCTTTTCAAGCAAGACAGCTGCTGACTCAACTCTTACTGCAAATTTTAAGTGATGTGTCCTCAGGGTATTTTGCCAAACTAGAAACTAGTGAAGTCATTGCACAAATACCTTGTGAGATTAAGCTGACACAGGTTATAAAGAAGGTCAATCATCAAAGTATTTAAATACAGATTTATTCTGTCATACTTTAAGTTAGTTTGATATGCAGGAGGGCCATTTCCTTATTCCCTCCTTCATTTCTGTGTTACCTGAAATAAACCAGAAACTTGGTACCTGATACAAAACAAACTGAAGTCTGAAAAAAAATTGAGTATTTTGTTCTCCAGTAACACATCTCATGGGATTCCTGTAAGATTTATTAAGCATAGTTTTGAAGAGAAGATGGATTAATAGGAAATTGTGAAATATTCTGTAAGATCAACAGGCAAGGCAAAACAGTTATCTCTTTTTTCATGTTAATAATAAAATTATTTCAGTTAAATTGTCATTCTGTATTTGTTTCTTTTTCTTTTAAAATTTCTATACTCATATGGCACTATGGTTTGACCTCAGTCTCATACAATAGTACACAATCCCAGCAATAGCAAGGAAGAAAATATCTTTACACAGACCAAATTTTCTTTATATATCATAATTTAACTTATAAGTAGTTCCACACTCAATGTGTCCATCCAGTTGAACAATCAACATACAGGCAGCACAGTAACCAGCTAAGATCAGATCTTGGGAAGGAGAATTAGACAGGAAAAGCAAAAAGGAACATTGCCTTTTGGAGTTACTGATCCATGTTCTTCTACACAGCCCATAAAATATGCTCACTGGTAGACCTTTTAAACTGGTGGAATGAGATCAATCCTCTTTAATGTAAAACAGGACTGCACCTATTGTGTATTTTAAAATAGTAATTGACTTTGAGATCATTTGAAGAAATGAGCTAAATTTCATTAAAGATGATAGTATCTTTAACCAAGAGGCCCCAGAAATGATGGGCTGACGTGGGCAGTAAGTATGCACACCAGAGATAACAACCACCCTTGCAGGAGGCAAATTGATTTTCTGCTTCTGTGAAGCCTAACAAATGCTACCAAATGCTTTGTTCCCAAATCACTCTCAAACCAACTACCATGTTTATCAGATTTACTCATTCCCTTAAAAAAAAAAACTTCAATTTTTTTTTAGTTAGCTTTTTATTTTTCATATCTAGTACCATCTTATTAGACCTCTAAAAGCACAGAAGCTGGTAGTTGTGCTAGGAAGTTTCCCTTCATCCCCATCATAATAGAAGCAGTTTCTAAAGATATTGTCAAGCATAATGAGATGATTAGAAATTATTGACTTGCTTTCTGCCTTCATACAATTCACTTGCTCCTGATTTGTTATTCACACAACGTTACACATAGAATAATGGTAGACAGATCCAGTACAGGACTGACAAAAGATCATTTCTCTCCTATTTGCTGAGCTAGCTTTTTGGTTAGAACTATCCCACTAATATATAGCTGAAGCATGCTGGCATAAGCTCCTGCTTGTGTTTTCATGTGCTGTGTGGGTACTTGCTATATTTAAAGCAGATTACTGTCCATAGGAAAAATAATTCATTTGGATCCAGTAGAAACTCACTGAGGTGTACAGCACACTTGTCAGAGAGATTAATGTAGACCTCAGTAATAAGATTCACCTCAGCTCTAGGGTTAAGCTCTATCTCAGCCTGCCTGCAGACAGACCAAGAAAGCCACAGCAGCAGAACTCACCCACAGAACTCTCCCACACCGAGGCCAGCAAATGCCAAAAGCCACACACAGCCCCAACAAAACCAGCCAGTCACTTGGGTCACCCCAGTGGCTGTCTCTGCCAGGGTTTAGGCAACATCTCTGAGTTGCTATCAGGACTGTTCAGCCAGGTAAAACCCAGAAGGAACCAGTGTCCAACATTCTTTCCTACCCTTGGGCTGAACCTGAAATGAGTGGGAGTGGGGCCCAGGCAGACACCAGCTGGGAGCTGGGGAGGCCAAGACCAACATGCTTCCAATGCTTTCTGCCAGCTGGTCATAGCTCCAGGGATTCCACCCCAAAATGTTAAATGAGCACATACATGAATCATCTCCCACAGTAGCAAAAGACAAAAACCATTCTTGGTCTTACCTCCAGCTCCATGTTCCGATTTATCTGATGTATTGTTCTTAAACAACAAACAAGAAGTAGAGCTAGGACATAACCTAAATGGACTCCCTCCAGGCAGCCGCCTAGAAGACCTCCTCAGTTAAGCAGGCACAACTTAAACCTTCTTGATGACAACAAAAAAAACCAACTAAGAGAAATCAGCTACACAGCTGCCACAGTCACAAAGGTGTTAACCCCTCCTCCAGCACAGCTGATTCTGCAAGCACAAATGACCACCATCTTCCTCTCCCAATCAAAACATGAAGCCCTCAAGTAGTTACTTTATTTGAAACAGTTTTTATTTCCCAGGCATGAATTCAGTTTCCTACAGCATAATTGCATCACTTGGGGTAACTCCGAAATGCCCCAAGATGTCTGATTAGGCAGTCCCAAAAGACACTCTTGGATCAAAAACCAGTTTCTAGCCAGATGTGCTATAAGTGAATAAGCTAAATGGGGTTATAGCAAATTAAACACAAACACATTTTGTAGGTGTTCCACACCTCTTAAAGACATTTGATTCCTGTGAGCACCCAGGAACTGCTGTGCTTTAACAGTAATTAGAGATAAGAACAGAGAATGAACTTTCTTTAGTTCATTACTCCCTGTGACAAGAACAGGTTTTGCTAATGTGCAGTTAAAAAATAGGGAAGCTGCAAATTTCCCCTAATAGGAGCTAATAAAATGAAATAGTCTTTAAAAAGCATCAGTGGATCTCCTGTTGCTTGGAGAATTTAAAACTGCACTGGCCAAAACACCAAAGCTGGTACATAGCAATTTTCTTCAGACAGGAAATTGATCTAGAAGAGGAAGAGAATGTCTTTGGTTACAGTGAATTGATATTTATTCCACTTGTGTTAAAACAATGCAATTGTACTGAAGCAGTAACAAGTGTTTCATTTTGCAAGACTCAAAAGGCACGGTAAAAGACAGAGATGTTCAGGTCATGTGTTGGTTATGTGTGTTGTCATGTGCTGTCACCTGCAGAGCACAAACTGCTGCAGGCCAGGCTGTCCTCGCTTACACCTCTGCAAATCCTGCTGAAAGCTAATAGGGTTGGACAAGTTTATTCAAAGTTGTCTCTTAAGAGAGAAATAAATGGGGGCAAAAAAATTTTTAGTGATGGCCTCATTTAGCCTGTGGTGCTCCTGCAAACAGCAGAGGAGTTGGAAAATATCCACCCTGGCTTTCAGATTTAGGTGAGGATTACAGAGCTAACAGAGATCGCAGAAAATCTTTTATGCATAAGGAGAGGACAGCTGATAAAATTTCATGAGAAAAGAAAAAGTCTCCTTGATGCATTGACACCTTTACATACCTAGAATAACCAGGTTTGATTTTGGCTTGAGAGATTTTTTTTTCGAGACCTATCTCTTGAAGGCAAAAGCATACTCTTATCCTATCATCCCCTGTCCACAATGGCACACCACATTCTCTTTCTAGAAACTACATTTACTGAGATAATGAATATTAAAAAACTGGCAATTTTTCATTCCACAGAAGTAATAACTACAGGTATCTACATTAAAAGTTTTACAAATTAATTAACTAACCTTAATAATGATGCTACCAAATCCAAAGTAAAGCAATAAGGATAAGACATGACTTGGATGGAGAAACAGCTCAAAATGAACAATGAAAAGAATGTAATGAAGATTTTTATGTCGTCTATCATCAAGTAAGCCATGGCATTCCTGAGGGATTACTGTTACTAGGGAGGAACATGACTCTTAGATTAAGGTCAATCAATATAGAGCTAATCAGAAAACCATTGGCTCCTATTGATCTCATGCAGCAGAGCTGAGGTTAAGAACACCCCAGTTCTTGATCTATTGGCACTTGAAGATGAACTGAGTAACATTAACATTTCCATAAAAATAAATTCTTTAAAGAAAACCAGTAGTAAACTGGCCTCTGCACCGCGGTATAGTATCTATGCCATTGTCCTTCCAGAAAAAGAACAAACTTTCTACAGCTTTTTGGTGGATTTTTTTTTTTTTGCCTTCATATTTGATGTAAGAGTGAGCCCTCTCATCTAACCAACCACTTTTCCTGGCAAATCAACAAAGACCGTGAATGCCAAAGGAGGTGGTGATGACCAGCTGGAGACAGTAATCTCTGGGATCTGTAAGGATACAAACCACAGTCTCACCCTAACATTTTTGCTTATTGCTCTGAGAGAAAGGGGCTACAGAGCCAGTTTTTCAATCCTGTCCTGGCTTGTGGAGCAGCATTTACTCCACTTTCTGTTTGGAAACATGCCCAGAAACAGTGTATGTGAACTGCCTCAGGAGATGAGCAGGTCTTTGCCAAAGTACCTCTAAAGAAAGCCAGGATCTCTGTTCTGTCTCTTACATGTGGAGCTGACAGTACCTCTTACAGTCAGCACATTCAAAGCTTTCCATGATAAGACCTATTTTTAGTTGTTTAGGACTTTGCCAGTGTTGACCATTCTGAGGAATTTCCTGCGCTGCTGGGTGCTTGCCGCTAGCTGAAAGATTTTGGAAAGCATCAGCTTAAACAAATCAGCCAATTTCAAGATGCAAGTGAATAATGATCTACAATTCAAAAAAAAAAAGAAAAAACCATTTCATTTTTGATACCTTCAAGCTAGAGAGTAAGAAATTGAAATGTGGCAGAAGGAAAATATCACTGCAGTATCATGGTGTGAAAATCCTCCAAATTTGTTTAAAATATAAGCTTCCAAAATTCCAGTTCCCACATGAACAGTTGAGACTTTTGGTACAGCCTGACAGTAAAATGCTTTGAATATGCAATTTCTGGCCTGAATTAAAGAAAGGATTTTTTCTGCAATTGCACAACTGCCACGGTTAATTTAACACCACACTTGAGAAACAAGAGAAACTCCTCCTATGTTTTTGTAGTTTTGGCTCTGAAGACAAGAGTGAGCTGTGTAATTTAGCAGAAAAAAGCTGGGACAATTTGGAAAGACAAGAAGTTAGAAAGATGTAACAGTGACAGGGAGAGAAAAAAGAAGTTTAGTAAGAATGACTGATGAAAATAAAAAGAATACAATTTAGAATGGAAAGCATGAAAACAAGTGGGGAATGGTGTGGAGACAGGATATGTACAAACACAGTACCAGGACAGGGCAGGGACAGTGCTGCCAAGGTCCCTGTGGACACCCCAGGCAGTTGCCTCAGAACAGGTGACATCCCAGACAGATGCTAACACATGCACACTTCTGGACCTCTGTTACTTATGTGAGCACCTGTGACGCTCCACATCCTTTCTCCAGCTGGCAGGATTTGGGTCCAGCCTGGTTTGTCTGAAGTCATTCACTGTGCTCAGTGTCACCTGAAAGGAAGTGATCTGCTGAAGAGATCAATAGTTCATCAGCATCTCCTTTTACCTAACTCATAAAAGGTGGAGTATTTTGTGGGGGTTTTAAGGATTATAAAAGCAAGCAGCCCCTTGGCAGGCATTTAGTCCCAGTAAGGGCATTAAATTGCATAATAGCACTCTTCTGTTCTCTTTTTCTCAGCAGGGTACAGTTTCTCCCTTCTCATGCCAGTGTAACCCTTTGTTGGGGAATATGGCCATGACCTGCTAGACTTGAGCAGAGCTGTTAGTTATTAAATAAAACAACAGTACATCCTCTAGTTTGCAGGTTTCAGAAATTGGAAGTGGTTGACCCAGGCATACACCACCTCAGAAGGGCTGTTTTCCTCTCTTGTTTTCTGCTAGAATGTGTGGGACTGAAGGCTCTCCAACAGTATTCTGAAAACCTTGATCTTCTAATCAGAAATCAGAGGCATTCAATGAAGGAGATAATTTATTACCTCATGAGTTTTATGTGGAGTGATTATTTTGTATAGGATGATGGAGGAACAGAAGGGCAAAACTTACCAGTTGCAGCTATCAAGGCAATGCAGACTTCACCAGAACCATAATAAAATTAAGGAGATGTCTCTGATCAAAGAAAGTTGTGCTCTTGCTTTTGAACTCATTCTGAGGAAAGGCTCAGTCAGCACTTTGCTACTGTAAAACTGAAGCCCTCAACCTTTGAAGTTATTAAAGATTTTAGAACATTTTTTGCAATGAAAAAGCAAAGTTTAGCTAAATCTCTAAGTGCATTATATTTGAAGTAAGCATTTCTTCTAAAATCTTAGCTAAGTGTTTCACTTGCTGTTCTGAAGCATTTTTGTGATGTTACTTCACACAGCTAAGCAATAACTGCATCACATTTTAGCTTTTAGTGGTTTAGTCAACATTGTTCAATTTACATAGAGAAGAACATTTTGGAAGGTACATGTTTACTCCCTCCAGCTGCCTGCAGAATTAGATAATAGACATGATTATTTTATTTCAGAGACATCCAGTTCTACCCTACCCCTAAGGAAAGGATGTCTGGGATATTAGGTAGGTCATTCCTGCGACAAAGTCTAGAGATAACTGCAGTGCAGGCACAAACTGCAATGCTGCCAGCCACTGCTAAAAACAAATATTGTGGTTTTTCTTGTGCCCTAGATAAGAAAATGGTGCATTAGAGGAGCTGTATTCTCCAGCCTGCATTGAAAAAGTGACAGTGGAGATCACCATGCTTTAATTACAAGGCCATCTCCATAGTCAGATTGGCCCTCCTCAGTTTCCTCATGGATAATGGATACAGAAAGGCAAAGGACACATGTATTTCCACTGTTTGATTATAGATGAAAATCAGATACATGTCAGATTAAATTACATATTTGGTGTTTAGATTCTGTATCAGTAGAACCTTTGCATTTTCACAGGCAAAATGCTCTCAAGCTATGGGAAACTTTATACCACTTTGCCATTCCTCAAGCAGAAAATCCCATAGAGGTTACTGGTACCTTCACAAGGCTCTGGCAACCTCCACAGCTATCTGTGGGCACTCTGAACTGCTTCCTTTGATGTTAATAAAGACTTGGATGTTTGTGTTTCCCCACACCCTGTAATTTTTTTTGCCAGTTCTTAACCCAAGCCATTTTTCTGTTCATCACAGAGCTTCTAGCCACTAGTCACTGGCTATTTCCCTGCTAAGAAATAAATGATCAAATTTTCAGCAGGATCCTTCAAGATTAATTTAAGATTCTGCATGGGAGAAACAGAAGGTTTATGTGAGGCTTTAAACCTGGTTTTAATGAACTGGACCAGTTTTTTCTACTGTCGACAATAAAATATCTTGTACACACAAGTCAGTGTAAGACCAGAATTGATTGAGTTTTACAGCCAAACAGTCACTGCTTATTTAGTTCCACATTTACTGAATGTGGTCTTCTTTCATTTTCCTTTCCCCAAAGGAAAGAAAAAAGATAAAAGAGAAATGAGCATAAATTAGTTCCATTCCTTACCTCTGAGCTCCAAAGACAGGTTTTCTCTAGCAGTGGTGATTTGTCCTCCCTTTCCCAGTCACTCTGCTGTGGTCAGACACAGTTTTTGCAGAGGAATACTACCAAGTAACATCAGCACTCAGTACAGAACTTGACTTTTTAACTAGCCTTTCAAGCAGACAAGCCGCCACTTTATGGGGGTTGCAGTGCTTCCCTAGTGCTGGCTCCTTTTCAGGTTATATATTTGGGATAGCAGCAAGAGAGCCTCTGCTTTATTGATCAGCTTTTTCAGTGAACTGCTGTACTTCCAGTGACATCTCAGAATAATATACTGAGTGCATAACTTCACACCTTCACCACAGGCCTGACATTTTATTAGTGCATCAACTTTGTGAGCTACATTGCATTAATTATGCTAAATTACTAAATAGACACAGCTAAATCCAGATACTGGAAATTGAGGCTTCTGCTGTAAAGCATTTTCTCTTGAGAATAAAGTCATTTCACAAAGTTTAAATACATACCTTTGCTTACTAATAATAGTGTTCTTGATGTACAGAATATTTTAATTCCACAGAGTCTTTCATGTTCCCTGAGTCATTAATTGGACTAGCAAGTTCCACACACTGCCTGGAAGCAACGATCTTCTTCTTGCATAAGTCCACAATGAAAGATAAAGACAATAGACAATTAGACTGCATCTCAAATTATGGGTTTAAGACAGCATCCAAAAGCCTTAGAATATGCCAAAAAATGCTTATGAAAAGAGACTTGCATTTTTCTTCGGTATTTGACAGCTTTTGTTCCTTATTCCACAGTTTTAAACATAAAATTGCTTTTACATTGACTCTTTATTTAACTTTAAATTTTATAGCCAGGAGCCTTTTGGGAATATCCGATAACACACAGAGTTCCCACAAATGGTAGCATTGTATTACACCCTCTGACTTCACAGATTCCAAATTTTCAGTTCTTGGCTAACGAAGCATTTCTGAAAACCTTCAAATACCACTCCAGAAATATTATAGTTTTTGCTTGCTTCTTAATTTAGAATTTCATGATTTAGACTTTTCCCAGGACAGTTTCCAAGACAAGTTAAAATTTGAATTTACATAACTTCTAAGTTGCACTTTTTAGATACATTTCCATTACCATCAGCATCATGAGTCAAAACTATTGTAAGGAAAAACAATTTATCCCGCTTCAAGTAGCAAGTTTTCTATTTTCTCATGGCACTAGCATCTTGTTAATATTTTCTGCAGTCTTCTTCCAAGACCATTTAAAATATTTTTTCTTCTTCTTAAAGCATAATTCATTTGGGATAATAATTATATTTAACAAAATAGAAGAAACAATTTCTGCTTGGCATGATTTATAAGTCATATTACTTTACATTCATATATTCCAGAATGATTGCTGACCATTCATAACTGAGACAGGGTCCTGGTCTGACTGAAATTTGCATATTGCAGTTACTGATAATCTAAAATGATTCTAGTATGAGAAGTTGTTTCCTTGGTAGCATCTGCAATGGCACCTCAGTGATTTTAAGGCCTAAATATCTTTTTTATAATTAAATTGGCTTTTATGTAGGAGCCCAGTTATGAATGCACAGACCTGCTGCCCATTGGATCACACAGGAAAGCATTTGCATGATTTGGGAAAGCCCAGTGTGTTCTTCAGCTGGTCTTTAGGCAGCTAAATATACCCAAAATCTGGCATTAATCATAACTGACAGTGACACTTGGTTTACAAACTTCTTTGATTCTTGCTCTGACTCACAAATGCTCACCTCCTCTTTGACAGGGGAGAGAGAAGCAATCCAGCAGCCTCCATGCAGCACACTCATGTTCTGTGGGGGATAGGAGACACAGCTTAAATCACTGAAAGGACTTCCATTGACTTCAACAGGTTTTGCGTCTGCCCACAACTGACAAAAATCTCTTTTGGTTATTTTCAACAATGCCACTTTTCATCTATTTAATTATTCCTCATAAAATCCCTTAAAATGTTTTATGTTCTATACAATGCATAGCTAAATTATACTGATAAAGCATAACGTGACACCATTGTTTCCCAGAAAAAAAAAATGGTCGTGGCTTTTGTTTTATTTTCTAGATGTTTAATACTTAATTCTTCTATTTCTTTGAACAGAGAAACCTATGTATATGGTGGTTTCCAGCAAAGATCAAAGAAGAGCTTATTTTCATGGCTTATCGATAAGAAAATCTTTCATTTTCCCAACTAATGTTTTTATTCATGGGTTGGAAACTGAGATAAACTCCCACAGAAGAATAAAAAGGCATTTACTCTCCTGTGAAAGCCGCACAGTTAGAAGGAAAGCAGCTCCTGCCAGACTGGTAAATCCCTGACTGAATGGAGAGCAGAAAGCAAGGCCAGTGTTAGTGCTGCTTCTTTTGCAGCACTGCCCAATCAGCACAGGGAATTCCTCCACCAAGTAAAGGGGGAAACAAGGACTAAGTGTGACCTCCGGGCTGGAGACAGCCAGAAAGGTCCTGCTTTTTTTGCAAATGGCATTGCTGCTGTTCTTCTGTTTGTTCTCCCAAAAGATGAGGAGAAGAATATTTACCTTATGCAATATGTGAGGATAAAAACACAGAAAGCATTGATATTATAAGCTGCTGAGCAGTTCTCTCAGATAATATGCCATTAGGCCAGGAGCTGCCAAGAATCCTAACCTTAAATCTTCAAAGAATTCTGCCATGAATATCAGAATACTAGAGACAATCAGGGTTTGATTAGGGTATAGGAACAATGTGTGATATAATATAAGAATAATATAATATATAGAATATAATATATAATATATATTCTTATATAAGAATATAAATTACCATGTCCTGAACCTGAATTCAGTAACAAATTCAGAGAAAAATTAATTACTAGCCAAGGTTATGTCTCCAAAAATAACTAAGTATGACTGGCAGGACTGCTCTGATTAAACCAATGTCCATCCTAAAAGCAAAGGAGCTGTGAGAAATAAGGCACACACAGAATCCCAGGGAGAATGAAGCACATTCATCTTGTCTGTACTTGCAGAGCCATCAGCCTTGAGTAAGAAAATACATATGACTCCAGTTTTCTAATAAAAACCTGCTTTATATGAGAATGAGATTCATGATATTGATAAGGATTTTAAAGTATTCATTTTGGTTACTGGGGAAAAGTCAGAAGCAGAATTGTTTAGTAGTAATTTTTTAGCATAAGAGGGAAGTATTGAGATGGGATGATCCTTGACTGGCAACAGTGCCAAGGGAGCAAACACTGTTCAGTGTGTGTGCTTAACCCCAAACCCTCAGTGAAACACAGGGGCTGTGCTCACAAGTGCACTGCAACTCACAGCTCATCACTCAGACAGCACAGAGCCTCCTGCTGCAAGGACACAAACTTCCAAGAATGTCATTTTGGCTTCAAATCCACTTCCATCCTGGATAAAAAGCCTGAACTGAAAGTACACTTCCTTGGCCTACAGGAGGTGAAAGAGCTGTGTTCAGGTCTCCTGGCCTGCAGCCCTGTGCCATTCCACTACAAGGTTTAGAAGTTTTCCGATGAGGAGCATTAATTCCAAGTTCTCCAAATGACCAAGATGAAGTTAGGGGAAAATGAAATATATAAATATATATATTTGAACCCACCACAGAGCTTTTTATTGGAAGATGGTTTGGCTGGAGTAGAATCCTGTGCTTAAAATGTAGAAAAGAATTGTGGGTTTTCTTCCCTCTGGGATTTTGTTTTGTTTATTTTACAAGGCTTACATCTCAAAAAGGTGACTTATGTTCCAAAGCCATGTGTAAGTAATTTACATAATTTGGTATAATTTAGGGAAAAAAACAGATCACTGAAACTCTGACCCAGTAAAGTACTGAATATGTGCTTGAATGCCACTATGAATAGCTGGCTTTTCCTAAAACTGAGCTGAGCACTTGAGCAGGCAGTGGCATGAAGAAGTAACTTGCATGAAATGCACTCATCCATTCAGGAGCCCCACAGTGTGAACCCCATGCATCCCCTGTGTGCCCCCTGTTGCATCAGCACATACCATCAGAGGCAGACAAGTGCAGGACACTTCAGGACAGCCCTTAGAGGCAGTACTGCTCATTTTTCTTTCATGGAAGTGTCCAAGTGTGAAAGAGAAGTCAGGAAATGAGAAAAGGAACAGCTACAGAAAGCTGGTGCAGTGACCCAGAGGATAAGATTAAATTATTAGGTACGAGATAGAAAAAAGTTTCCGGTATGTAATATTTTAACTAAAAGTCTAGAAAAACACCAGAAAAGTTGTGCTGACAACCATTTTCAGACAATGCTTTCCTGCATTTCTTATTCTATCCTAATGTGTCAATGTAACAATATTGCCTATCTTGTGGAGGCTTACAAGGAAAGACACAAAAAAGGAAAAACTGAAGAGACAAACAGTGAAAGAGTAAACACAAGTAAGAGAAATGTGACTTGACAGGAATGTTTCAGGCTTTTTTTTCTGCTTTCTCCTAAATATAACTGCATGTTCCTAGGGTACAGTAGTGTTTAGATTTTGATCCACATCATAGCGTTTATCAGTGTTTATTATGCAGGAGTCAGTGTCATTCAGCCTTCATTCTGATTACATTAGTCATTACAGCAAGTCCATGTTACAGACTTCTCACCCTTCACTTCAGGTTTCTGATTATTTCTATCAAATCTGGCAGCCTCTCACCACCAGCCAATTCTGATAAACAGAAGGGAGTTCAGCAATTAGGAGGAGCTGAAGGCAGGAAGAGCTGAACTTCCCCTGCCCTGCAGAGGCCTCACATCACTGTAGCCAAACATGAAGTCTAACAACTTGCTGTGTCTTGTTTTCCAGGATCTTACTTTAGAAAGACTTACTTTGTTTGCCCAGACTACTTCTTCCTCCAAATGGATGTAACCTGGCCTCTCCTCTTTTCTGCAAGGGAGTCACTACAGTCACATTTTTGGAGGACATTCACACTTCTACATGAAATAGGGAAAAAAAACAGAATGCCCAGTACAGCAGCTAGGCTACACAGCTAAATTACACCAGGGAAGAAAATGTGACTATAGCAACTAGAGCAGAACCAGTTCTGCAAAGTCTAAGGTTTACACAAGTCCATTAGTAGTGAGGAAAAAACACCTCTAGAAATTACTGTCTGCCATCAGCATTTCACAGTGGTCTAAAGATTTGTCTTGGTATCTATCATTTAAAAACACATGGACACACAAAGCAAGCCAACCTCCAGCCAGATGCAGCAGTACAATTTTCAGAGATAAACCATGACCTTATGTAAACACTCCTCCCAACTCCACTTCTTGTGCCCAGAAAGAGCAACTTTCAAACCAAAGTGCATTGGTGATCTTTGCTTTCCCAGCCATTCTTAAATGGCTTTTCCCCGCTCCCTTTCAATAGAAACTATTTTTGTGTTTCTGCTTAAAAACTCTTTAAACTTAGTTCTGTAATTTCTGATATTACTTGAGTGGAAAACAACAGGGGCTTCTAAAATGTCAAAATTTCATTGCAATGATTTTTACATAAAAATATGTCAGTAATTATTGTCATTTCAGCTCCCAGTATATCCACTGTTCACAGCATTGTTTATTGTCCTTGTCATACATGGTGCTGGAAGTGTTCTCTCACAGTCACTGTCATCGTGCCAAAGCCTTTGGACCTGAACCTGGATCCATCCAGATGCCTTTTCCAAGTTAGCCAAAGCAGCAATTCTGAAATTCAGGCTGCCTTACACTTTTATGGAACACTACTCTGGCTGCAAAAGACAAATAATACCTGTTCAGCATAAATGAACTGGTACAATGTTAACTTGTCAATAAATTAAAAACTTATCAGAACATGCCCAGATTTTACACAGAGTCAGCATTTCTGCCATGTGCCCATAGCAATTTTTTCAGTACTAAGAGGGAGTGCTAAATTGGGATTTATTATATCATTAAAACACAGCCCAAATCTGCAAGCTGAGTATTTGGACAGAAGTACAGTCTCCTGAGTGGGAAGGCCTTAAAATCCATTGACAAATTTAGGAATTATCATAAAGGGAATGTATAAGGTGATAATAGAGACACTGGAATGGAACAGACTGAAGTTTAACACTGTATCTGTCAAGGTTTAATATTACAAGAATTATAAAAGGCCCAAAATCTCCAATGTATCAAGTGCTCCAAGTTCCATGCTAGGCACTGCAGGGAATTGCAGCAGGCACTGAATCCAAGTAGCAGCAGAGGGACATTCACAGCTGCACCTTGGTCAGGCACTGCCCTCAGATGCACAAACATCCACATTTCCCTGCACAGCTGGGGGCTGTGTACCTCACCTGCTCACATCCCCAGGCAGACACCAGCACATTCTACATTCCTTCTACATGTCAAAACCACCTCTGAATCCATGGGAATCCACTGAAGTTACCCACATTTAACACCTCCAGCCTAAAGCCTGCTGCTCGCTTTTAAGATTTGACAAGACTTGGCAGCATTGCCAAGAGGCATCGACCTCTGTGAGCAGCTTTAAATTAAGTAAGAGCCTCTAAACTTCATTACATGTAGTACCCTGGAAGGCTCAGCTGAATGAACAGTTTGCGATAATAGCTCAGCACAATAATTACACCAGTCCCAGATCTCTTGGTTTGAAGCTCATCCAAAACCTTCAATTTGGGTTTCACACACATAGTTACCATTCTAGAATTGTCATTTTAGTTCTGGTTTGCATAGATTTTTGTTTAACAGTTTCAGCTACCACTTGTACTAGATCGCTTCTTTGTGACAACATTCTCTCAAGATCTCAGTTCTTGGCAATGTACAGTAGATTAAAATAATTGTTATTAATATTTTACCATACTGGTTCTTTTCCAGTACAGCTTTGTCATTTCATCTCTTTCTGAGCACTGGTGTGTTTTTCTGAGTTCAAAATCAACCTAAAGCGATTATTTTTAAAATTATGTAATTTTTATTATAGGAATTTCTATTGTGCAGCATTCTAGTAAAGGGGGTAATGATCAAAGTATTGTAGTTCCTGGAACATGCTCTTCTCACATAAAGTTCTTTTTTTCATATTCCAACTAAAACAGGAACTTCTGTTACTTTGAAAAGCCCTCATTTCTGATACAAAATATATACTTAACATTTTAATGCAACACCTTCTTAGCTGCAAAAGCTGTTAGTCTAGCATTTCAGCATGATCTGCCCTACTGATTTTACACTCTAAGTAACTAAGTCACTTTCTCAAAATTAAAAAAAAAAATCCAGATATAGGAGAAATAATTAATTATTTATGGTTTATGATACCTTTCATGAATAAAAATTAGGAATAGTTTTATGGATGAGTTAGTTACCTGCAAAGTAATGTTGAATACAGGGACCATTTAATGATAGCAACCTCTGACAGAAAGTAAATGGTTATTTATCAACCTGAAGCTGGAAATTCAATAATTTAATGTCAGTGCAGTACCCTAAATGCACACTGGGGCACTGGCTGAGACTGGAGTGGAGAATGTCCTGCATGTAACCCTTGGGAAGCTCTCCCCTTAGGCATGCAG
This sequence comes from Camarhynchus parvulus, assembly GCF_901933205.1. Taxonomy (NCBI): domain Eukaryota; kingdom Metazoa; phylum Chordata; class Aves; order Passeriformes; family Thraupidae; genus Camarhynchus; species Camarhynchus parvulus. The sequence goes on from NC_044579.1 coordinate 13,926,742, forward strand.
AATGGAGCCTGTGCAGTCTCTGCTCCCTGACAGGTTTGTGCTGCTCTTTGGGGCTGGCTGTCATGCTGAGGATGGCTCTGCCATGGTGATGCTGAAAAACAAACTCAGAATCTCAAATGTCATTTTTGTTCCAGAAGCCACAAGCATGGATGAGAGCCTTGGCTGTCACAATGCTAGAATGGGTTTCAGCTGCAGCCTAAATGATTCTGTGATGCCAGTGGCACCTCTGTACATTTAAGGCAGAACAGAGGCATTTCCTCTCTTGGGGATCCCCATATGCTTAGAATGCCATGCATGTTTTTGGTGCACAAAATGACACCTTTTTTCAAATAAGTTATTAACTGCTATTGACATTACCTTCTACGGTGTCTGGTCAGTTTCTGCAAGCCTCAAGACAGGGCACATATCCATCTTCAGATCAAAATAGGACAAGACAGCAACTCAGAGGGAATTTCTGTAGCGTGCAAGCGAGCGAGTGACATGAACACATCCAGTGGGGGTTTCATAGCAAGCAGGAGGGACCTGCACTTTTCCAAGGTGCAGTTTCTGACCTAAGCCCTGTCAGATCTGCCACCTGCCTTGCTGAGAGGCTCCCCCTGGTCCCCAAAAGCACTGAGGCAGCTGAAAGCAGCCAATGCCCCAAGGCCAGCTCTGCTCTGTAAAAATAAGAAACTACTTCAGCACCCCTACTTTGCCTCTGCCTTACTGATTTGAAATGGCCCATTGTCTGACTAAAGGATGTGCTGTGAGGGATTTGGGTATTGTGTTTTAAAAGTGCTGAAGGACAGCTGTACCACAGGGACAGGTCATTAGTGTTAATTATTGGCTCTGCAGAGTTACTCGGTGAGATATTGGGTGATTGCTGCTCTACTTGTTTTCTTTCTACACTGGTTGTAGTGTTTATTCATCAGTTTTCTGTGCTTTAATTTGGTTAATTGACATGCCCAGAGAACAGAGTTCTGGTCCTTTGATAAATTCAGAAGAAAAACTAACACAAAATAAAGTTGCTCTGGCATTAACCTACATTCAAAAAAGTGAACTACTCAGCTGATGTGCAGTTTTAATTGTGCCTTTCCTGATGCAGGGTAAAATCTTATCCTCAGTGTAAAATCTGACCCACAGTGGAAGAAGCCATTCTGGGGACAGGGACAAGTGCCAGCCACATGTTTTCAGAGCCCCCCTGCCACATCAGTTCACCATCCAGCCAGTCTGGGCACAGAGCACACGCTGCTGGGTTTAGCAATCACTCACATATTCTCCAGCAGAGATAAATAACATCAAGCTCCCAGCTGACCATCCATGCTCACTCAGGTCAGCTCCAGGAGTGTCCTGTGTCCTACCCCAGCCCCACCCAACCTCTCCCAGTGTTTTTCCCAGCAATGGCAAAAAAACTAGAATGCAACTGCCAAGTGAACTGGTTCATGGAGCTGATTCAGAAATCCTGGAGCTTGGTTTTACTCCCGAGCTTTCAGTTCAGCTGCATGGAGTGGCTGCCCAAACAACTGCAGGTTTGCCAGGGCCTGAGTGAGGGTGATGGCAGGACCGCAGAGCTGAGCGTGCCACAGGGAGAGTTGAACCTGCAGGCTCAGCTCCTTTCTGGAAACTTGCTTCTGTGCTTGCTTGGCTTTTCACAGCTACAAAGGCAGGGAAGGAGCAAAAGGTTCTTCTCCCAGTAGCATATGTGCAGATCAAAGAGGATTCTTTTCCTTACACTTATTTCTTGAACCAGTATTTTAAATCTTTTCTACAACATAAACCTGAATTTAATGTCAGTAGTATTTAGATAGGAATTAAGATCTTCTCTACGGTCTCATGTCTGTCCTACTCATCAACAAATACTGTAGCTAGGTTCTGTTTTTCTGTCCCATCTAGTCTAGGCTAACAGCACAAAAATATTTAGTTATTCTAGATTCATATCAGTATAATTCACTGCACAGTTTTTCTCTCTCTTAACCAACCAGAGACAAGCAGAGACAAAAAAAACCCAACCTAAACAAAAGCTCTCTCCAGGAAAAACAAAATAAAACAAAGCTCCATAACTTCAACCTAATGCCATTTACAAAGAAAAAGACAAAGCAAAACCTGAAAACTGCAAAACCTAAAATCTCACCTCCCATAACACTGGCAAAGGTTGCCAGGTTTTGCCCCACCCTCTTACTGCTATCAACTTTCTTTTGCAACCTCTTAAAAATATTTTCCACATTGGTTGTGCATTGTATAAATTCAAATGAAAAAGTAACACACATATCTTAAGCCATCTAATAAGCTTTGAATGTAAAACTTAAGTTGCTCAATAAACTTTCCTGTGCAGTAAAGTCTGCCAACTTCATAGCCTTAGAAAGCCCTGAGATCCTGAAATTTTTAACAAGAAAGCAAAAAGTGAAGAAGTTGTTATTATTTTAGATAACTTGGAAAGGTTTCTGAAAGTTAGATACAGTGCCCGAGGCCACTCCACTTGAAATCTTAATCATCAGTGTCTCCAATACTTTGGATATGAAGGCTTTATTAAAAAAATAGCTAATAGATATTTTTAAGAGTCTCTAGCCTTTAAAAGTGGTAGGTGCACACGTAATGTGCTATCCCCTGAAGAATTTTTGGCACAGATTTGATATGACCTACAAAATTAAGCCATGGCTTCACTACTTCAGACTTGAACTCATGAAACCTCTGCATTCATTACATTATTACTGTGTTCTACAGATACAGAATTGCACTTCAATATATAATCCAGTTGCTAACCTTGTGAGCAACAGAGAGAGCTTTCTCAATATTCTTTCCCCCTACTGTAAATGCATGCATGGGCCGACAGGCTTTTTAATGTTTCATTGTTTATAATTTGTTTCATGATTGCAAAAGGAATGCAATTTTGATGGTTCTCAAACCAGAAATCTCTCTGACTAGAAAACATTCACCAACCAAAAACAAGCAACATTTAAACAAAACCTCCTCAAAAATCTGAAATGTGGCATCCGCAGCACCACCATTGGAAAATAAAGCTCTGTGTGCATCCTAGAAAGACACACTGCATCAGTTAAAGCCAAGATGGTGAGCACTGCACACGAGCTCTTGGTGGGGAATGATCTTCTGATTCTCTTTGGTTTGCACAGCATCTAAATTGCCAGGCTGGATTCACCAGCCTGCCCTTCACTGCTGTGCTGTAGATCTCACTTGGGAATTCAGAAGGACACTTTTTCCTCATTTCTCTTAACAATTATGAAATCTCCACTGCAGGGATAGCTCACAGTGTGGCTGCAGGAAAAGCCTCCTGCAGAGGCTCTGCTGGAAATGCCATCAGCACAGCTGATCCCAAGGTCACCCTCAAAGCCTCTCAAGACCAGCTGCTCAAGTTCCCACCTTTTTGCTCATGCTTCAGCTCTAGGATCAATTCCATTAACAGATGCACATAATATCTGATTTTACCGAATGAGGTGTAACATTTGTTGCCAAATTATTTAATTGCTTGGGAAGCAGAAGCTCCAGACATAAATGTATCTCCAGCAGAACCATTAATATACAGCCTCATTTAAAAGTTTGCACAGACACTGTATCTTGGTACCCTGACCTATATAATATTTTGGATACTTTAGGGAGTTGAAACTGTGACCTCTGTATATTCTCTTACATACTGATAAAATAAACTAAAAACTTAAAACAACTCATTACCTCAATTGCTTGCAAGTTTTAGGCAGCTGGCAGTAAATTTCATTCTATATAAATAAATGTTATCTCATTACCAACAATCTCCATTAGGATCTAGCAGACCATGAAATAGACTTTGCAAGATCAAGCAGTGTGCTAAGGCCCAGAAAACCATTACTTTAGCTCCTAGCTCCAGAAATTATGAGGGAAATGAAGCACTATATTACAGTGTGAAGCACACACACTAAACAAGCCTTTTTAGTCAAGGCATTAGGAAAAGAAGCACAGATTACTCATTACTGTGAAAAGTACAGTTGGGTTATTTGGCACCTGCCTCTTAGCTTAATGTCCTACTGTTATTAACTTCTTACTGAATGTGCTTTTTGCAGAGAGACTGTAACACTTCTAATACAGGATCATGAAGGACTCATTTTAGACACTAGGGGAGGCAAATCTATTCTAACATACTACCAAAAACTACTTACCTGTTCAGAGAAAGAAAATATTTACAGATCTATGGGGGGAAATATTAAAGTACCACAAGAAAAGCCAAAAATATTGCTTTGAATGCTAACTAAAATATCTGAGCTTCCCTACTGTTTGAATAGAAATAATGTCCAGTTTATAAAACACAATGAGTGTTAATCTCCCCAGGAGGCTAAAAGGATATATTTTAAGTCAGTTCACTAAAATAACAGAGGATAACATTTGGTTCCCTGGATGCCATGAGACACCCAAGGCTCAGGCAAAATGCAAACTGTCAACAAATACAGTACTGAGCCATCCTATCCACACATGGTTGGAGAACACTGATTTTTATTTTGTAATGGAGCTGTGGCATCAAACTTAACTGTACCTCTCAAGGTTTCTGGTCAAGTTGGGTTTGTAGAAAAGAGAGAGCCAAATTAGTAAATCCTAAGAGGAAGATTAGCAGAATCAAAAACTAAAGGTATTTGCCCATCAGCACTATTTAAGAGTCTGCAGCCTTCCTTCCAAACCCCAGCATTGCTGTTCTTGTCCTGTGGTGAGATGGAAAACGGGGGAAACCAACTTTAGGGTACAACACAGTCTACATCACTTAAGACCTAAAGAAACAACTTCTTGCTCTTAGCTAAAAAATATATTTGCCAGTCCATGAATATAAAAAAAAAAAAAATTAATGTAGAAGGTTGACCGCTGGCCAAACGTCAGTGCATTCATGAGACTCACCTACTCACTCATCTAAGATAAAATGTTGTGACCCACAATATGAATGCTTTTGAAATTCTGTATTTAGCACTTCTTCCAGCCTTATTTTTCCTGAATCCATATTTTAAATTATCAGAATCAATTTTAAATTGGCATTTAATTTCATATGATCTTTCATGGGCAACAATTGAAACCAAAGTTTTGCGACACAGAAATCAAGCCATCACAATATTATATTAATCATAATCAAAGAGTAGCTTCTACAAATGCATTCAAATACAGGTCTACAGGAGCTTAAAAATGTCCTTAATTGATAAATTAAACACACTTATGTGAGAATTTACAGTGCAGTTATCCAGAAATTCCAGCTTTTACTTTTCAAAATATTAACAGTGTTCAAAATTCTTTTCAGAATCTGCAGTTATTCTGTGAAATTGGTTTTTTTATAGCTCTATCATTATTATAAAATCAGAACAAAAAGAAAAAATGTATTTGTTTGCCATGATGGTGATGTTTACAGTAATAGCAATTCTACAGGTTAAAAGTCAAGGTATTATGAACACTGTATTCTTAAAAAATAAATGAGGGAGACATTTGCAACCAATTTCACTGTATTCTCTCCTTCAAATGTCTCCAGAATTACAGTCTCATGTGTATTATATTATTTCTCGCAGTCACACTCTTGAAATCAGTTGAAAAGCCTCTAAACCAAGAGATCCTGAGACCTTAAGACTAAGTCTGTAATTCCTTTGGGCAATTATAGGTTTTTCAGCTTTAGCTGATAAACAATAGAGGCCAGAAGAACCAAGCCACACTTTTACTGTGGGTCCCTCCTGCTCCATTCCTGCAGCTCCTCAGCTGTGTTACACCCTCAGACCTGGCAGCAAAGGAACCCCAGAGCAGCCACTGCTTTTCACTCCTCCCTTGGTCCAGCTTCCAGCTTTGGGGCCATTTGCCATGATTTTTACCATCATGCAGCCAGTAGGAAATGTGAATCATGTGTGGGACTCAGTGGCAGATCACCTCCTCCACCACTGATTACTGGCATATTTCATATTTGAAATCAGTGCTGAACTGGGCAGCCCCTGGGACCTCATGTTGGAAAACAGAGCGCAGTCCTTTGGGGTTGCTGAGGTAATGGGGAATTGTTCATTTCTGTGGAGGGAATTTCAACTGCTACAAACTCAAATCCAGTTGAGAAAAATACTGCAGGCACTAATTTATCAGTCTGTTTTTGAGAGATATAAACTCACTCACCGCAGGGAACTCCAAAGAAACTCAAAATCACGCTGCTGCTCTGAAGGGGATTTAATCCTTCAGTGAGTTCAAACACAGCTGAACTGCTCTGTCTGGGTTCCTGTGTAGCACCCATCATCCAAATGCCTGAACCAGTCTCTCAGGAGTTAATTTCCATTCATCCCCTCCTGCCACACCAAGACAACCTTGGGTAGCTCTTTCCCACAGAGCTTTTCTGAATCTGCCAGAAAATATTTCCCATTTCCCTCAGTATAATTAGGTCATGTTCAATAAATCACTCATCATCTGAGCTCGTTCATCAGCCCTCCTAACAGGGCAGTATCACCTCCAAAATCCAAGAGACTTAAACTAAGCATAAATTGTTGAAATAAACACATTTTCCCTTGTAACAGCCACCTTTGTGAGTCTCCCCTCCACGGTTCCAGCTGGATTAATTTAGCATTGCCTTAGGCCAGGCCTGGGTTAAGGTTTTACAGCAGCCCATACCATGGTGAGGTTTGGGGCTGTGACTAAGCCAGGCTGGATAATGCACCAGTGTTCCAGCTGCTGCTGAGCCCTGCTGGCATCCTGGCAAGGCCTTCTGCAGCCCCCACTGTGCCCCAGGAGCAGGGGGGCCAGGAGGCTGGGAGGGGACATCAGGGACACCCCACAGCCCCAGCACCACTGTGGCACAGCAAGGAGCTGGGGGTGTCCTGCCAAGGCAGCTGCTGCTCCAGAACTGCCTGGTGGGACGTGGTGGGTGACTCCCATTGTGTCACTGAGGTTTTTCCTCCACCTACTAAAATGTCTTTATGTCAGCCCAGGAGTTTTCTTGTTTTTGCTCTCCCTGTTGTCTCCACCAGCCAGAGCCTATTCATATTATAAGATTTCACTTCTCAGGTGCCAAAGCCACTGGACATTTAGCACAGATGTTTCTGCATTCAGCTTCCTTCCTCCCTCAGAAATGATTATCACAATTTATAGAATAAGAGTCATAGGAGCAGAGGGATCCAACTGCTGTTAAATTTCCGCCTCAGAACAATTTGCCTTTGTTCTTTTAAAAATATTTCTGGAAATGCTTCCATGCCCCCAAAGCAATACAGCTTCAGTGCCATGTCATGCAATGACCTACATATGCACAGAGGACACTTGGCAAACAATAAACTCAACAGAAAAGCCACTCTTCCAAAACACTGAGAAAGGCTGGGGATGTGCAGGCTAGCACATTTTATGTAGGCATTTTCAAACCAACAGAGAAAATAGATTTCCTTACCAAGTCTCCTCTTTTTTAAACAGTCAGGTTGAAAGATGGACAGTTCCAGATGGCACTTGGGTGAAAACATGCAGCTTCACTGACAATGTTTGCCAAAATTGTTTAAGAAAACCACAAACAAATAAAGACAAAGTTTTACAGCAGCATTGTAATAAATGGTTTCTTAGCTCTTGAAAATTTAACAGAAACAAGGGGAGATTGTATGGAGCTTCTTCTTTTTTTGAGGACAGATTTTTCTCAGTTTCCTTGCAGAAAAAAAAATAATCTGTGTTTACCTGCTAAAAGGCAGAATGTCTCTGTGGAACAGGCCTGTGGAAACCCCAGTGACCATATATGAATGCTTGGAGAAAATGACAGCTCTGCACATCTCTCATCAAGGATTAGTGTGTTGAATCTGAAGTACATTTTGGTTTACTGTAACCACACTTAAAGGTTATGAGCCATATGTAATGGAACTGTGACATTTCAGAAAACATTCATCTTCCAAGTTCAAAATACTGAAGAACCTTTTTCAATTTTAGCCAGCTCTCCTATGCACACACTACCAGAACAATCACTTTTAACTTTTACCTTTTCAATTGCATTTGGGAAATACTAAATGACATTCACATCCCACATTCATGTGTATCTCTTATGTCAGAGGATCCACAGCATTACATTTGATATCCATAGAGCAGCATTTTTGCTTTGTCTATTCCTTTAGCAGAATTTCCTGAATATTATTGTTTCATTTTTTAATTTATTTCCTTTTTAGTTAATATTGAGTAATTCATATTTCTAGAAGTAGGTTTTAAATTACTGCCTGAAAGAGCCTCTCCATTATGAATGGAAGGACCAGAGTATAAGAACTTAGTTAAGGGGTGTACTCTCAATGAAGCCAGTATTTTTAAAAATGAATGCTGTCATGCCAAGCTAAAACAAATTTTATTTTCACTGAGGTTAAGGTTTTACAATAACTACTCAAAAGACAGTTTCAAAAAACTGAATCAATAAAATTATGTCTCCTTTGTAAACCAAGGAAGAACTGTGCTATCCCACCTACTAGGGAGACCTCCTCCCCCTCTGCAAACTTATTTCATAGATACAGGAGCTCTTTGCTGAGAAGGTGCTATAAATATTTTTAAATCAGTCTACTCAATTTGCTGCCCCCTTTCAGTCAAATATTACTCCAACTGTGAGAGGAAGTTGGACATCAATCTTTCTTTAAATGGATGTTTGATTATCGACTTAACTTAGCAAAGAAGCAAAACCAAATGGTACTACCAGCTTCTGGATATTCAACAGCTGAAAATGTAACATACAGACTCCACTATTTACAGAGGATAATCTTCTCACTATTATTAAAGCCTTGTATCTGCATGATTAGCTTGATGTAGTCATAATAATAGTTTCCTAAATATTTTGCTTCTTTTTCATTTTCTAGTCTGATCATTAAACCCAAAACCTAATGGACAGCAATTGCAGTGCATGTTAAGATTACATAAAAACTAGATGTAATCAATTTTCTCTGGTGTCTAATATAGGTTTACAGAAAGGATGAATATGCTAATGGTCCTCAAATACATTTTGAACAAACACAAAAGTAAACTGCATTCCGTGCAACTTCATTTAAACCTCGATTTAAAGTGTCTGTTTAAGTGCTTTGCTGAATCCATTCAAGCCTGTGGTACAGGGAAGATCACAGTGTTCAAATCTTAATCTTTCAAAACCAGTTCTAATAGGAGAGAACTCCTCTCAAGCTGACAGGAAAGCACTGGAGCAAATGGAATTTGGAGCGCAAATGTTTATCTTTTTCCCAACACAGAACAAGGAAAAGTTCCTGCTGGAGTTCTTGAGTTACCTTTTTCCACAGAAATTTGCATTGTGAAACTCTGTACAGGAAAATATTAACTTACTATGGCACAGCACATAAATGCATTCACTTCACAGCATTGTACATCTGGATTTAAAAGCTGAAGAAAAACTATAAAGAAAACTGTGTACACATAACCTGGGAGAAAGGTGGGGAAGAAGCAAAACATTTTCTGAAAATCAGAATCATAGTCTGGATTTTTCATGTGCTTTACATTTCAGGATTAACCAATTCTTTGCCACCCCTCAGCCTCTCTCCTGCACTTCAACTTACTTGCTGCAATAAACCACAAGCTATTTTCAAGCCCTGTTCTCAGAGGACTCCTGGGCTGCTCTGAGCCCACACACCTGTATTTTCTTTCTGTGAAACCCAGAATGTGCAAAGGAAACCAGACGGGAGATTATTATCCCAATCCTACCGGGCTTGGAAACACTTCCTGCTTCATCTATAAAGTATATAGATGCTGTAGCACAAACCTTGAACATTCAGTCCTCTGTGAGAGATTTTCACAGCTGAGCCACACTTTAAAGCCCTGAATGTGGCACTTGACTCACCCAAAAGGATTGCTTAGCACCCTTCCACAGCTTCAGCAACTCCCAAGAGCTCCCTTGGGGAAAGACTTGGCCTAGAACAGTCTGTTTACAATCTCCACCTTGTACAACTGCAGTGGTTTCTTTTGTGTCCTTCACTGCTGGTAGCTGCCCCTCTCCTTGCTGAGTTGTGGTGAGATTCCCTCGTTCCCACAGCCAGGGTGCCTGTGGCCAGGACAGCAGGGCAGGAGTTCAGCCAGGGACCCACAGCAGCAGCTTCCAGAGCTCACCAGGTTTGTTTGCTGTCACCTCCTCCCACACCATTTGCTGATCCATCCACGGCCACATCAATACTCAACTTGAGCAGATTCTTTTTTCTTTATCATTTTTTTCCTTTTTAATTTCTCCAGGCACTGTTTTTTTTCCACTGAAAACCACTGATTCCCAGGTTTTTTTACAGAAATCTTACTGCTGTGCATGGGTTAACTGCAATAAGATTCTCCATCACACAGTATTGTCCAGAGTAGCACAGAGACATTATGCACAGCAAACAGAGGTGAGAGGTTTCCCACAGCCTTTTGTACAATTTAACGAGCAGTTAATGCACATGTTCTTTTATTCTACCTTTTTTCACTAGGAAAACAAGCTGGCAGTTAGGAGATTATAGTCTAGAATTCACACTACCAAAGGAGTTAAATATTACTGAATTTTAGCATATTCACAAGTAGGGTAAATGCTACCAGATTCCATTCAGCTTTGAAATGTGATCTGTAAGTATTAAAACATTCCCAAACACACCGGGAAAAATATCTGCAGATGTACAACCAGGATGAATACAAAGGGGATCTGTGAACATTTTGACCCCAAAACCGTACTCAACATATAAATAAATTTTAGAAACACAGCTTGGCTTTGAAGCCCCTGAATACATGAAATACTTTTCTTAAAGAGACCAAATTACTTCAAAGCACTTCTGGCACCTCGGATGTCTATCCAAGTTACAAAATACATTGGTGAGCTGTTGTTCTTGTTTTGCTCTGTGGTTTGCTACAGACATCAAGGACTACTTAGCTGTCTGTAAGTAGGACAACTAGCAAGAATCTAGAGGCCTTGAAAAAGTGCAGAGAAGAATAGGCTTCAATAAATATAACATTAAATAACACAGATATTTGAATTACAAACATATGCTCTGGATACTCTTAAGTGGTTTGCCTTTAGGGGAATCATCTGACCATACCTTTCAGCCACTGTGAATTACATCCCCAACAAACATTGGTGGAGAAAAAGTTCCCTGGAAAATGGGCTCTGGCCAGCTACAGGAATTGCAAAACAATTCTCAAGACACGTGGCTATCCCACAGTTAAACACTGTTTTCTTTTCAACTGGTACCTGACAAGGTGCACTGATAAGCTGCCCCAGAGCTTCCTTTGGCAAGCTCCACTTCTCACCAGCCGGAACTAGGAAATCATTTCCCCAAGGCCTTTGCAGCCTGGAGGGCTGTGGAGGTGAAGCCCCTGGCTCTTCCTGCAGGATGCTGCTCCCAGAGCCAGCACCAGCACCCACCAATGCTTGGCCTGAGGCTCCTTTGTCACTGGGTAAGGAAAAGCAGAAGTCAAATTTATTCTGGCTCTTGAATGCAAAGCAGAAAACAGCTACCAAAACTAAATCAACAGAACAAAAAATCAACATCTACATGGAACACAGGATGATCATGGGCTGCTGAACAGATTTCCTTCTGCCTGGACTGAGGTGCTATTTCAGCAAACATCCTCTCTTCATTGTTCCTGCTTTGGAAGAAAAAACTCTTATCCTGGTTCATGGTCTTCTAATTACAGTTCTTTTCTTTTTGCTAAACATTAAGGACAAATAAAAACAGACCCTGACCCCCTAATACCTGCTTTTCCTGCAATTCATATGCTGATACCATTGTACACCACACGCAAATTACCATGTGTTGCTCATGGGAACAAAAGCTCTTCTCTCTGGATGATTTTCCAATGTGTGAGTTATTTAAACATGGTTCACTCTGCCTGCAATGCGTGTGAAGTGAGAGCTTAACTTCAAACCCATTGCTTTTGTATATTGGTCGTTAACGCACTTTGTCTAACTTCACCAGCTCCTTTCAGTTCACGCCAACACACCTCAGACTGTGGCTCGTGTATGGGAACTCAAACAATGCAGCACATTGCTTATTTTTTTGTAGAATAGAGAAGTTCTGGTAATCTACCACTGAAGAGCTGTGCTACAGGGCAGAAACACACACTACTCCATGTGTAACTGCAATTGTGTCCTTACTACACATCAATTTTAGTGATGTGGGCAGCCAACATTCAGTGTACAGAATAAACTGCTAGCCCACATACAGGAAAAAAGCACTTAGAAATCATAATATAAAAATTTTGGTTACACTTTGCAAAAATGTTTGTAATTTTTGCTTATTTACTGAAATACATCACAGTAAAATTTAAAAGTTCTATTAAAAAGGCACTAATAAAAGTTGCTTAAAAGTGACTTTTGCAACATTATAAAGGCAGCATAATTAGATTCATCTCACAAAATGTAATCAGTTGAACTCCAGAGAAGTATCGAATACTGAAAAAACAAACAACCCAACCACAAAATCACCTATAAGAATATATCTTCTCCTTTTCAAAATACTTCTGCCTCAAGGAAGATGGGTTACAGTTTCTCATGTCTCAAAAATCCAGGCATCAAAGGAAACAGTCTGCCTCAATTGTACATCTAGTGAATTACAGGAGATGTGGTCCTTGTGGGAGCATCTCACAATTCCTACGATGGACCCAGCTGAGGAATGCTGGACATCTAAAAGCCAGAGCTGTGATCCTTCTCTTACAGTAACAACAAAACATCTGCAAGTCTGAAAGAGTAGTATTCCAAATCAAAATACCTTTGTAACTACCAAAACAATCAGAAACCACAGCAAGAGCCTTAGTTTGTTCCAAATAGCTGGTTACAGATCAGTTTTTAGGTCCCTAAGACACCAGATGTGATTAACAAAGTCACTCAGATAAAGACAAGAAGGCAGGGAAATTAGGTTATCAGACTTTCCACAAGTAAAGCAATTGATTAAAGCATCATTAGTTGTGAGCCTGAAGTCCAAACTGAATTCTGCAATAGCAGCTTATGCTAAATACACCCATATGTGTACATTTGTATGTACAGATAAAATCTGAATGTGACATTAGCAAAAGCTAATAGATAAATAATACACGAACTTAACTGTAAGGAAGCTCAGTCAAAATGCAGGGTCCTCCTTCTGCCTAGTGAAGAAAACATTCAGCTCTCAGAGTCTGGGTTTACATTAAACCTGCTCAGGAGGAGTAAAGCAGATTTGAAATTAATGTCTCAATTCCATTCCTGCTCCCCAGTGCTGGTTTGGTTGCAGAGTGTTGATGCACATGAAGCAGGTTCCTTGCCACCAGCTCTTACTTACCCATGTGCCCACCCAGGGTCTTCCAAGCCCCAAAAAATACAAATTGTAGCTGCTAATTGAGCATGAACACAGTGAAGATGTTGAGGGGAGGAGACAAGTCCCATGTGAGGGGGAGGCAGATCTCAGGCAGGCACACCCTGAGGATGCAGAGGCTCTTGCTGCAGGCTGCTGAGCCCTGCACTGATGGGATCCATGGGGCAGCCACAACCCCAAGGAGCAGAGGGCAGTGCCAGGGGACAGAGGCACAGAGACCTCCCCAGCTTTTGTCTCCTTCCTACTGCACTTGTTGGTCAAGCACCTGGGTAATGCAGTCATGACATGACAAGCCTTCATAAACTCAGACAGCTGTGTCCACAAGCAAAGAATTTCTATTAAATTCTGAAAAGAACCATTTCTGATAACGTATGTGGCCCTAGGGCAGCCACACATCAGGGCAAGTATGTGCCAGGTAACACTCCTGTAGTGTTTTCACCTTTCAAACAGTGAAAATGAATAGCTGAGATGAGGTTCTTAAAGTATTCTTTATTAATATCATTAGAAGTTGCAGAAACAACTTTCTTGTCATATAAAGGCACAGGGAGACAGTTTTGATAAAGTATTCCAAACAAACAGTAACTTACAGTACAAAAGGACAAATTTAATGCACATACAAACCCCAAACATCTCATTCAAAAATATTTCACCATGTTCATCAATAATAATGGGCAATGACTAAAAATATAAATTGTTATTGTACAATAAATATCTGACAGGTGCAAATGGAACAAGATTTATTGCTCTCCACAATGTTTTCCCTGTAGTGTTTTTGCTCTAGTGGGGGTTTTGGGGTTTATTTTCCTTTCACTTCCAAGTTCCTTTTACAAGTGGCTTTAGTAACTTGTTTCTGGAGGTTAAACCCCAAACAAAATCTAAGAGAACATTCTGACAGTCACAGAACTGACTCAAGTAGTAACCAAAACTGGCAGTGTTTGTTTCTTTCACAACTTTAACCATCACAGTTCACTCTCTCTTTGGAAAATGTGGTAGATGTTTAAAAAATCAACTGTAGTGGTTAAGCCAAGGCTTTAAGGTAGGGTGGTAGTGATGCCTTGAGAGGCTCCCTAGAACAGAGGCCAGACAGTGTTAAAGGAATAAAGCAGGGATTTATTGAAAGGCCTTCAAAGGATACACCCTGGGCAGTACAAGTAGCTCCACCCAACAGGGACAGCAGGCCAAGAATTTTCACACTTTTATAAGTTTTGGTCCATTTCCATATTGGGGTTAATTGTCCAGTTACAGCTTTAGGTTATGCAGTCCCATCCTCCCAGATTGCTCTCCTCAACTCCCTGTTGTTTGCACTTTTTGGGCCTGAAGCTGCAAAGGTGTCCTTGGTTCTCAGGCTGAGAAAGGATTGCTTTGTCTAAATAAACTGTGAAGAGAACTTGCTAACATTTTATATGAAGTTCAGAGTTATATACTAATGCAGTACAGAATCTGGAAAATATGAAAGCTAAAACTTAAGGCATCAGTAGTACTTAGTCTGAGGGTTAGTCTATTTTCTTCAAATAAGTGGATTTTATGAAGAAAAGGAACATGACTGTTCCCCAACAGCTTGTGCCAGAACGAGCACATAAAACTGTTCAAATGAGGGGAGAAATTAAAATTAAAAGCTGCACTGGGCATTCTAACTTCAAAAAACAAGACAAGGGACTGGGAACAAATTAAGACTACAGAGGCAACAATGACATAAGAGTGAGAATTTCCAATTCCAAAATATCCTTAATCATAGAATCTTTAAAGTTGGAAAAGACCTTTAAGATCAACAAGTCCAACTAGCAACCCAGCACCACCACCATGTTCACCATTAAACCATGTCCTCAAAATACAGTGACCTAAGAAATCAAAGAGCACTCTGCACCTCTGTGTGCCTCTGCTCTGAGCTTTGAGAAAGGAGGGCAAGTCAGTGAGTTTGCCATTTTCTTCACCTGCAGAACAATTTCCATCAGGCTCCATGCAGTACAGGAGGCAGAGCAGCTCTCCTCTTGGAAGTAGCACACGTTACCTTGCTCAGAATTAAGTTTAGCCTGTACAAAATAGTGTTTTATACAGGCATTTAAGAAATATTAGTCTCCTTCATTACTGTTAACAGAAGTAATATGCACACATTTCCTAAGAGCATTGTTGTAGGAACAAAATTTCAGGAAAATTAAGCATAGTAGTTGTAAAAAAAAAAAAAAAAAGGCAAGCAAAACCAAAAACTGAGGAGCAAGCTTTCAAGTGAGCTTTTGTAGCAGTAATATAAAAACTGTGATTTATGAGAACAACTCCATATTTACACAAACCTCAACAAGTCAATTTCAACTGTACTGGGAATAGTCAAACTTAGTTCAAGAAAAGGTACCTAGAGTGAGTACAGCTTACTGGTAAACCAAAAGATGAATGTTCAGAAAATTCTATTCAATACACTTAGGAAGGATGTAAAACAAACTGCTAACTTGCTTGGCATTATTCAAATTAGGGTTTTCTCTAGCATAAGTGCACAATTTCAGAAGTTCTTCAGAAAGTAACCAAGGACCATCAAAATCTGAATTTGGAAAATTATTAGTTTCACTACAGTATAGCATTCTTTGTTTACTGTATGTTCAAAAACCAGTAAACAGAACCATTTTCTTTGGCTTATACTTAAACTACACCAGATTAGTGATTTTTTATTTTTAGTCAATCTTCTATCCCCAATTGAAATTAACACAGATCTTTTTATTGTAGTGTCTTTCCAATTTTCAAATTATCTCTGTTAAAAGTAAGACTTTGCTCATACCATGATTTCCTGTTAAACAGCCATGTGTATATACTGGCATGAAGGGTAAGTTTTGTACAATAGTTACATTAAGTGATATTTCCAATGGCAGAACCACAGAAGACATTAAATGAATGTTAGTTCAAGTGAGATTTGAGTTTATGATGATCTTAAAAAAACAAACTACAATGTCTAAGCATAGTAAAATACAGTGTAAAACCCCCTAAAATCAGACAGTAAACTCAGGAATTCTGCACTCACAGTAGGAATGTTCTGCACAGCATTAACATGAAAGCCTGTTCAGTTTGAAACAATGCAGACAGCTAGGTTTGCTTGGATGTAAATGCCACTTCAAGGTGTTTAAATAAACACAAAAATGAGACAATGATGTCAGGAAAAAGGCCTTTAAAACAGGCCACCAGTCTAACTTGACTTTCCAAGTAAGAACATCAGTTTCACAAAACTGTGACACTAATGCAGTTTTAGGTAAAGTACCCTTTGACACACAAGCTGTCAATTAAGCTATCACAGTCTTTTGTGACCTACTCCCTTTTGAACAGTTAGGGAGAACAGTCAATAGTAGCTCAAGTTTTAATTCAGTAAGTACCTTGTTTGTTTGCAAAGGAACATTATAACACCATAAAATTCTATTTTTACAGTATTTAGAAAACTGATAAACTAGGGTTTTTTAATTCTCTCTTTTTAACAGAGGAGTCCAAAACTTCTGTTTTCTACGTGTCTTTGCAATAGTGTTTTAGCCAGTGTTGCCAAAGACCTTCACTGAGGACTACCTGACGTTGTTACTGAGCTGTGCCAGGTACTCCCGCAGCTCCTTGGCGGCCTGGAATCGGCCGTATCTCTTCTTTGGGTTGGCACACTCATCCAGCAGGGCCTCCAGGCGCCCCTCTTTGGCAATCTCAGCTGGGGGGTGGTGCAGGAGCCCCCCCGAGGTGCCCCGCCACGTGGCGTGTCTGGACAAAAGGTTCTGACAAATGGCGTAATAGTTGTGGTCCACAGTGACTCGAGCACAAAGGATCTCCTTAGAGAAGGACAGACAAGCTTCTTTATCACAGTCGTCAAACTTGCTCTCGTACCACACGTCCCAGTTCTCAGGTTTATCTGTGGAATGCAAGGAGACAGTGCAACAAGTGAGGGAGGGGAGCAAAGAGCATGTGTGTGTCTGAATACAATCAGAAGCTCAATGCACATCAAACTGGTAATATTTAAACTAAAAACCAGTTTTGTTTAGATAAACTCAGAAATGTTGGAGCCTAAGACTGCATCTGACAATTTGATACATCCTTCTGCTGAAATGGTCCTGGCAAAACAAAAAATAAGGCAAAGAAAGAAAGAAAGAGAGCAAAACAGATAGCAAAGAGAGGGCAGGAAAAAAAGCAGCACAGTAAACACATGAAATCTACATTTACACATACCCAGAGGAAAAAATGTAGCATGAGCAACTACAAGAGAACAATCCAGAGCCAAAGCTCAGAGAAAAACAAACAAGCAACATGATTTATTTTAGCAACATAGATTTGGGTTCTCCTGTTGCCCTGGAAACTACTGCTAGCAAGTCGTCTACCAAAGACTAAAACAACATTGCAAAGTAATTGCTATAAACTTCTGAAACTTTATCTTCCATCTTACTTTCAACACAGCAGTAACCAGAAAGAATACAAAAAAGCAGATACATTACTTATAATCTTTGAAAAAAGTAAAATTCAACAAGGCAAATGGCATTTATGTACATGTACAAACCCTTCTCTTTCTCACAGCTTTCTTTAACTTAAAACCTATTTATGTAAAATACCTGATGCAGTAATAATACTGAAAAGGTTACTAAGTGTGAGCTCTCCTGAGTTTTTACAACTTTTTGCTAGAAAACTTTCATCTGAAGTTTCCTGACTACTGCCAGCTTTGAGGTAGACCTTTTGAAGAGGTCCTTATCAAGTAGTCCCAAAGTTCTGCAGATGTGTTTAGCAGTGTGAGGTACAAAGAAAAATTCATCTGTGCTTGGCAGTCTCTGAGCTGACTATTGGTCTTCTCATTTACAGCACACTGAGAGACAGTTTAGGAAAAGAAAGAGTACTAAAGGATGACAGCTAAAACTATAAAAACATGATGTAAAGATCTGCAGAATTAACAACAAAGTCAATGTGGAAAAAAAAGCCAGCAAAGGAGAATGGGAAAAAAGGGCTTCAGCAAACTATGACATCCCACACAGAGTACAATTACGTGTCACTGTACAGTGCTACTGGACAGAAAGTACATACTGAAATATCTGAACAGCCATATTGATCACTCTGGACAGACTGTCTCATGGAACCTTCCCAAAGATCCATGAAAACAGTAGTAAATGTCAACCACAACAAGCTTATATAAAGACTAAGAATTTTCTCATGTCCTCTTTTGTTGACCGTGTTCTTGATTGTTAGATTATAAATCACACCAAAAGCCTGGTTGGGACAACAGATGTGACACTTGCAGCATTCAGGTTCTGCAAGGAGCAACTTGCTCCTATTCCATGTACATATCAACATTTTCAGAGCTCATCTGGACATCCTTCTGCCTAAGCAATTCAGACAGGCTCCAATAATGAAAGCCTTCAGTAAT
Organism: Camarhynchus parvulus; assembly: GCF_901933205.1. Classification (NCBI taxonomy): domain Eukaryota; kingdom Metazoa; phylum Chordata; class Aves; order Passeriformes; family Thraupidae; genus Camarhynchus; species Camarhynchus parvulus. The sequence goes on from NC_044579.1 coordinate 13,945,303, forward strand.
ATTAAGAGGGAGGAAAATGAATGGAAGAGAAAGGAACAGAAGAAAAGGAAAGGGTTCTACAGTAAATGTACTGGATATTCAATATATTAAAAGGTTTCCTTGGTAGGTTCATACAGTTTTAATCTAAGCTGCTTGAGAACATATAATAAATCTAATAAAAAAACCCAACTAAACAACCCCAAAACACACTTCCTTGCAGAAAAGTGTGTGGATAGAAAAACCCAGTCTAAAAGTTAATTCCACAGCACAACATATGAAGCCTATTGGCAAAGCTTAAAATAATCCATTCACCCAAAGCAAACTGGAATCACTTGGCCTGCTGCCATGAATTTCTGCAGAATCCAGAGTTTGATGTCCAATGTCTCCAGACCTTAGGTCTGTAAGTTCTGTTTATAAGCTCAAAAAGAATATAAACCTATGTGATGCCACTTTGTCAAACACCTCTCCTGCTGCCACTGTTTTGAGCTTTTACAGGTGACAGAAAGATTAATCTGTAACCAGCACTTCAATTGCCCATTCCTTCGGTTCCATTATTACAGAAAACCAACAGGAAGCAAAGTCAGGCTATGGGACTGAGGCAAAGCAGGCACTAATGCTGTTTGTCATGCACAGAAAGTAGAGTTCCAAGACTTCCATTGTTACATAGGTGCTTGGAAAAGACAACAAAAGCCTCTCTCTCTTAGCTAAGGTGGACAAGACAGCCAGGCTGCTTATCTATCTGTCCATCCGCCTGTCCAAACACACTCAGCACCAACACCCTCTTTTCCCACCCCCACCTCTTCCTTTATGCATGTTTACAGTATTTAAAAGTGTCCAGGTATGCTCAACAGCTCATGAAATTGACAAATTGGTCAAGCTAATTAGTCTAATTACAGAAGAAAGCTAATTCATTTGTTAATTAGCAGTCTAGTTGTAAAGCAAACAAAGTATTTAGCAACCACTCATACTTTAAATATTGCAGAGAAAGAAGTGAGACACACGGGGTGAGGGGAGTGAAGGAAGACACTTACTCTGTCTGATCAACCTTTTGTCTGCCACCAGAACGTTTTCTGCATCTACAATGATAACTTTCCCATCTCTCGGTCCCACTGCAAAGTTGTCAAAGCTGACATCAAGGAGGTAGAGTGCAAATTCAAAGTCATTATTTGTCAGCTGCTCAGCTATTTCCATTAATTGCCAGGCCAGATCCACTCGTTTCTCCCATGGTGCATTGAAGTAACTCCACAGCTCCTCTCCCACGTAGTTGACAGCCACCATCCTTCCACATGCTCCCAAGTACTTTGCAAAGGGCCAACCCTCGTCAGATGGAAAGCTCTGCATATAAAAAAAAATTAAAAATTTAATTAATACAAAACAGCTTAGATTTTAAAAGGCTTTTCAATAAAACTTAGAAGAGAAAGCTGTAAATATCCATCAACACAATAATCCACGTATTTCTAAGTTTTGAAGGGAAAGGAAAAACAATACAAAAGGTATTTCTGTGACCAAGAGGCCTTGCTGGATTAATGCAGGGAAAAAGCTGGATGACCTGAAACAATACATAGCCCATATCTAGCTTTCCACCTATACATACACACTCACATATTTACACACACAATTCCACCAACCATCTTTTTCTCCTGGCGTTTTATTCCACATCTGTTGGAATGATGCAAGTATATTTCCCATCAAAATATGTTTGCATTTGATCTTTTAATTAAAATTTCTTTTAACAACCTAAAGAAAAGAAAAACTCTACAAAGTGGCATCTCCTTCTCTCCACCACCACCCCTTCCATTTTCCCAGTTGATGGGATTCCTTTGAGCTCAGTTTCTTAATTTTTTAGTATACCTTAACAGTCTATCTCTTGATTAATTGCTACATATATACTGTGTGTTTATTACACACAGCCACATAACATTTTTATCAACAGTAAAATCTGTCTCCAACCTTTCTTGGAAGTCAACGTAAGAGATGAAATAGAAATGACACACTACAAGAAATAACAAAAAAAGCACAAAACACAAAACACACCAGCATGGTTTTCCTAATTCAATTGTACTGAACGTGCTCTAGGACTTCAATGTGAACAGACAGGCACTTGAAATGTACCCTCCAAACTCCAGAGGAATGCTGGATAGGAATGCAACAGGAAGAAACCACAAAAGCGCTGATTTAAGAAACCCCAAATTTAGAGAAGATAGCACTCTAAGAAAATGATGTACACCACTTTTAACTGTTAGGAGATATCACCAGGTGCCCATGCTCCTTCCTCCTGCTCTGCCTTGCTATGGTGTCACCAGACACCAGCCATGATCCATTCTGCAGTAATGATGCAGCAAAGGTTTTACCACAGCTCGGGGTTTTTACCACCAGCATGGTGGGTTTCAGGATGAATGAAAGCCTTGGAACTTCTGGAATCTACAACGGCAGAAAACATTTACTGTCACCAGGGGAAAGGGACTGGAAGGAAACACACCCTGTAGAACAGGTCTGAACTACAAGACCATGCAGAGAAGAGATGCCTAACATAACCAACTCTGTCTATGTAGTACACCTGAAGAAACTAAAACTTTAACTAATATACATAATTGACAAGGCTTGCTATTTTTAAGGCAAAAGCCATGAAGCTGCTCTCCTAAGGTGGCAAACCTTAGAAGACAATTTCTGGGTAAGTAATCGTGTTTACCACTACAGAGAACCCCCTTTCTTGGCTGGGCAAAAGGACATCAGAGCCACATTGATAACAGAATAGGTTCAAAGTTTTTGACATGTCTGCATGTCTGAACTTCAACTCTATTTTTATCACATAATCTACTCACATAAGCAAAACAGGTTGTGATAAATCCTGAGGATAATAAGAACTAATTTGACAGGTTTGAGAGCAGTATGGTATTTTCAAGCTGTGAAACCACGTAACTCAGCAGAACCAAATCTCTCTCAGTAACTAAATCTACCATGCAACAGGGAAGACATTATCCAGCCTCCAGGCTTTCTGCCTGCAGGATTCAGGGCAATTAATGAAGGTAGAAGTACAGCCAAATAGCCACCAGTTCAGCTCATGTCAAGTGTCACATTCCACAGTTAAGAGAGTTTTAGAATTTTTTTTCACTTGTTTTGTGATTAACAAAATAACCTTCCAACAACTGAAGCGTGTGGTAATTCAGTCTTCCTTACCTATTCTGAACAGACTATCTAACAGAAACATGGCTGTGGCATCAGTAAATGTCACCAAGGAGGTATTTCATGTGCAGTTATTGTGACTGTATTCAGTCTTGGACCAAAACAAAACAAGAAGCAAACAGCTGTTGTCCACCAAATGAAATTGTTTAACCTGCATCATACAAACTTTTCTTTAAATTGGGGAGAAGTTACCTGATTACATTTCCTGATAAACACAAGCTTCACTAATTTCACCAACTGTGCATGACACTTTCATATTGCTGCATTTTATCAGCACTCAATTCAATGATGCTTCAATATTTTTATTTAAATATTACTTTGGACCATCCCACACCTTTTCTTTTCCACAGTTGTCCTTTTCTATGTTCCAATGCTGCCCTGCTTATGACTTTGCCTCCTTTTTCAAACACAAATGCAACCACAAACAGCTGAACCTGGCAAGGAATGTGCTACCACTGGAAGCACAGGTGTCCCTCCCTCCCAGCCCACCAAGCACACTCACTTCAATCCCCTGCACATCATTAGCAAAGCAAGGCTCATGCTTGCTGGGCTGTGCTCACTGGGATCAGAGCCTGATCCACACCACATCCCCACCTTGTGCCAGGATGCACTGCTGGGAGGAAAAGAGAAGGCCTCCCCAGCTGGGTGCAGAAGAGGGAAGGAGCTAAGAGGACATTTCCTTTCCAGCAGAAGCAGGGATTTATGGAATGGATTAAACTGATTTTCAAAGTGCAGTGTTAGTCACTGATCTTCCAAACACATCTATTATGCTTCCTGCACTGTGTACACTGAATTTCATTGCAGACAAGAAATTCTAGGAGCAGTCTGGTTTATTCAGAAGTGCACACCTTCATGTTACCAGCAGAATATCTGCATGCCATGCTGTAACAGATATATTTATAACGCTGTGGCAATAAAAACATCTTTTGACAACAGGAGTGCAGGGAATCCTGCCAAGGTCTGCACATGTACAAACAACATCTCTGCTTTGGCTCCCTTCCAACTGGCATGTAACAGCCACATCTACACTTCATTACCCAAGTCAGCAGCGGAAGAAGGGGATAAAAATATGTACAAGTGCCTCATTCAGTAGTTTTTATATTCACTTGGTGAATTTGACAAGAATATTAATTGAAGTGCAGATCTCTTGTCTTTGCAAGCAGCCGTTTGTAACTTTTTGTACTATTCTATTTTGAAAGCTGTTTTCTAAGAGGAAACTGCAGCTAACTTGACAAGGATTTTTTGGTTCATGCATTAAAATTTTGGAAACAAATTTATATGGTTAATGAACATGTATTCCATTAACAAGTTGCATTTAGAAGCAAAAAGTTTCTTACATCACTGTCAAAAATCTGATTTCTGAGGAATACTACATAACTTTATGTTTTATTTTAGTAGTCTGCATAATAAATTAGATAATTTTGTACTTGAATATGCTATTTTTAGACTTAAAAACCCACATTTGACAATCAAATTAAAAACTAAGCTCTTGTTCAAAACCAGAAACAGCTGTTTGATAAAAGAATCTGATTCTGATGCACCCCCTCACATTTTATCTGTGAACATACACACAAAAGCCAGAGTAACCATAGACAATTAAACTTCATCTGTTTTAAAATAAGGTAATGAAAATCTAAAAACAGGTAGCTTAGAAAGATTCCTCTCATTAACACTGTTATCTTTTTTCTGTATTCAGAGAAATATGTATATCTTCTAACAGAAAGATGGAAAACAGCAAAGATGCCAAAAACTGCTGCTACCTCCATTCCCAGTGACACAGCCCCAAAACATATTTTGCTTGCTCTAATTAGTGTAGCTCCAAGATATCTCTCTAAGCAAGGCTCAGAAACCTAAACAAACTCTGTCAAAGGGACAATGGACATGCTGCTCCTGAAAGACTAATACTGCATTTATACCTTTAAAAAATACACTCAGTAATCTCAGAATAAATATTAAGAATTAACAGAGTGAATTTATCACTTCACTGAAGCACAAAACACACTATCAGTGCATTTGTCTTCCTCACTTCCATCTGTCTAAACCTGACATTATACACAAATGTGCCAGTGCTTTTTGTTCAGAGCTGTGAATTAGATCAGGCAGTGAAGACTCACCAGCTTGCAGCTGATAAGGCCTATTGTATTCTGCAGTAACACAAATCCCCCTTGAATTAAACACTTAAAAGAATATTAGTTTATCATAATGATGCATATAATTCATCCTCATAATCAAGACCAAAAAGCCAAAGCAGTTTAAGTAACAACTGACATTTCTGTTGTTTAAAAATCATGCTTTTCACTTTCAAAACTATTCCAGAAGATGCTGTATTTGTCATCTCCAGTGTTTGCATAAATTGAGCTCAGAAAAAACACCTCAGACAAAACCTGCCCGAACAAAGAGCTGCATCTTTTATGTGAAGAAATTTTAAAAAACACACACAAACAGCAAGGGGACTTGTCTCCAAGGGACCCTGAGGAGCTTCATGGCAAAATGACCCCCACCCTGATACCTTCACTGCATCATCCTGCTGAACTGCAGGCACCAACAGGCAGGGCAAGCAGAATTCAAATAACATGCTCTTCCTCAAAAGGAAAATGAGTTCTCTCTCAGAGTACTGCTGATTCCACAGTGTAAACAAAAGTAGCACTTGCATTAATCACCAAGGCAAATGAGCAAAGCTCTGGAACCTTGAAGAGCTGGAGAGCAGATTTACCATGATGTTTTTTGGATCAAAGGAGTTACAAAGCACAGTCTAAACACAGGTGCCTCCTTTTGTCAGGAACTGATCTGCATTCTGGAAGATATGTATTCAAATGTTTTTTTGAATGCTAATGAGTACAGTGGAAACCATGAAATTCCAGCTACATGCCACAGCATTTGATATTTACCTAGAGCTCCCCCAGGAGTTATACACATATAGCCCACACACACAGCGTGAACAGTGGATTTCAGTGAGTGCTCCCATTGAAACCATGGTTTCTAAATTTATTTGACTCTTCTTCAAGTTCGACTACATTTCAACCAATTACTATATACAATTCATGCCAACAAGAGGTTCACACCAGGCTTGACACGCTACAGGACAAAAAATACACAAAATTCTAAATACTCAGTTGTTAAGATGAACACTTCAGCTGTAAAAGTTGTATTTCACAACATCAGCAGAGACATGCCTCTTTTCCCAATAAATTAATGAACAATGATTAAACTCGAGAGCCATAATAAAGCAAATTTAATATCATTATTGGTTGTCACCTGTTCAAATTGGTTTGTAGTTCATAGAAGTTTTTTTTCACATTAAATTTGCAACAGATGCAAATAATCACTGTGTATTTACTTCTCATCAGAAATGAGCCTGGAATATGTCACTATAAAGAAGTCCTAGCAGAGACTTATTTTTAAAGTTACTTTGCAGAATTGGAGTCTAAAACAAAGCTTCAATTATTTAATTCAGAGAAGCAAAACACAACTCCCCTTATACATCTGACATACCAGAACAACATTGGTATTGCAAAGTTTCTAATGTGGGGTAACAAACTTTTTTCTGCTACTGAAAACTCCAAGAGTGAGAATTTCTCAAGAGAACTCATATTTAACGCTATATAGTGACTTCCCAGCAGCCTTTAAATTCAGCCAGCCATTCATCATAATATGCACCCCACAATAACCTCAAGAATTTCTAGACAATTTAAAAATATCCCTTATAATTCACCCTACATGTTTTCTACTCTAGGGAACTTTCACTATGAAAGAAGGATGAAAATAGTTTTGCTAACTTAGGGAACAAAATTAAATATGACAGTTAACATGACAAGTACAAGCCAGTTCTGGTATAATATGTACAGTCATATGTCACTGCAAAAAAATGATTCCTCAGTTTTCAATAGAACCACATTAGAGGAATATTCTTTTAACATGAGGCCACTCAATTCTAATTCAACAAAGAACCAATTTTTCGTTCCTTTTAGAAAGGTTCACAATGGAAATTCAGTCTATTAAAATCCCAGTATCTGTATGAGCCAGGACTTAAATAACACAAGTCCAGCCAAGGACATGTCAGGTAGCGCTGATACCATCTTAAATCCACTGCTTGGTTTATGGCATCAGAATTATGGAACAGAAACACCAAATTCAGTAATGAAGACATTTTAAATGGTACCAAGTATTAAAACTGACTTGCCCTTCTACATTCTACCAATGTATTTAGAATAGAACTACAGAAAATAACTTATGATTAGAAGAGTGTGGATGGAAAAAAACAGAAAAGAGGAATTTGCTCATTTACTTAAGTATGGATCAGCAAAAAGATTCTGTGGAACATTTGGCCAAATTGCTACTTTGAGTGAATTCTGTGCAAGAAATTGTTTCAAATTGATCATTTAAATTTTTAATATATGTTTACCAGATGTCAACTATTGCTCTTCCCGTAACAAAACCAAACAGAAAGCCCAACAATGACATGTAGAGAAACCAGAAGAATTTTAGGTTATGTGGCAACAGACTGTTCATGCAGAGTAATTATACCAGGAATAGAGATACAGCTGTTGGGTTTGTTTTGTTTTGCTTTTTCCCCACAAGGAATAAGAATGATCAGAAGTTGTGAGAAAAATAAAGTCATTAAAATTAAGCATTCAGAAAGCTAAAACCATATCTGAGGGAGGGGCAATGATTTACACAGTCTAGTATAAATGCAGAAATACCACTATTTGGCACACAGAGATTGGCATTTCTCTTAGAGAAATAAAAGTCCTTGAGACTTGTAATTTACATACAAGACACAAATGTTCACCATCATTCTTTGAAGAATGTTCATTTAAAGAGGTTGTTAAAAGCTAAAGCTCAAGACAAAGTCACATTAATGCACTCTGGATTTAATTGATAGATACCTTCTACAGTTTGAAAAAAACTTCATTACGTGCAAGCATTTTATTCTAACTGCACAGTATATGTGCAAATTCCAAGTTTACTTTGTGTGCCTATCTCATTTTTCCCACAGTAGCTGGTGTGGGTCTGTGCTTTGGATCTGTGCTGGAAATGGCACTGGTAACTCAGGGATGTTTCAGTTATTGCTGAGCAGTGATTACACTGAGCCAAGGCCTTTCCTGCTCCACACCCCAGCAGCCAGGGGAATGGTGGAGAACAAAAACCTGGGAGGGGACACAGCCAGGACAGCTGACCCCAGCTGATCCAAAGGACATTCCATTCCATATGGCATCCTGACCAGCATGTGAGGCTGGGGGAAGGAGGAGGACACACATCCAGAGTGACAGCTCTGTCTTCCCAAGTCACCATTCCATGTGATGAGCCCTGCAGTGGCTGAGCACCTGCCTACCCATGGGGACTGCTGAATGAATCCCTTGTTTGGCTTTCCTCTCCTGGTCTCAACCCACAAGTTTTCTCACTTCTACTCTCCCCCATCCCAGTGTGAGGGGAGTGAGCTGCGTGGGGCTGAGTTCCCAGCTGGGGTTAAACCACAACACTGAAAACAAAGTAAAGGCAACTGACATTTCCATATGGCATCTGGCAATACTGTAAACCAACAGCACAGCCAACACAAAGACAAGACCAAGGGTTGCAAGACCCACTCTAGATGGCACTTTTGCCAAAACAAGTTATAAATCTTGTATTTCAGTTTTGCCAGTACAGGTGTAAACTGTCTTTTCAGGTAAGTGTAAGATCTTAGGAAAATACAACCACCTTACTGAAAAGCAACGTTCTTATCAAGAAACAACTTCTTATTTCAGCAGCCGAGAGTCGAATCCCATTGTACTTCCCCCAACTCCAAGAACAAGGATTTGGGGCACTGTTGTTTGTTCATGTTTCAGCAGAGAACACAACACCTCACCACTGGCAGAAGGTGTCAGACACAGCGTGGCTGCACACCAGGGCTCACAGCACAGCCACTGTGGCACCACAGCAGCGGCTCAGGAACTGCCAGCCAAACTGCCAGGACACTGCCACAGCACCTCCAAAGAGGAAATCTGGAGGCTGACAGGCATCAGTGCAAAAGCTCTATGAAAAATGAGCTATCACACCTTTCAGTTCTATTAACAGTAAGTTTATGTTCCAACTTGCAAGTGAAGATAAAAATTAACCAAGTTACTTGATAAAGTTGAATAACATCCACTATTTAAAATGTTGAAAATATTTCAAAACCTTTCTCCACTACATCTATTTTACAAGACAAACTAGAAGCTGGTGGTTTATAGAAAGTCACAGGACAAGGATAAATCTGCTTACATCCAGAATGGTTCTCTGAACAGTCACACTGCACTCAGTCTCTAATCCAAGTTATTTTTTCAATTTTTCTGTTTCTTCCTAAGGCAACTTCAGCTGACCTATCTTTGCAAGCATTTGATGCACACCATCATCATGTTCAGTTAGAAATAGGATGCCATGCATAGATCCTATCCTCCAGGTGATTCCCATTTAAAAAACATTCTGGTTATCATTAAATGAGTTCAAACAGCAGCAAGTTTTGTTGTTGCTTTTATCCAAATAAGCTGTTCATGCCTACATGAAATACTGGTTTAGATGTAGCATTTTGATTACAAATCTGACCTTATTTAACTAAAAAGTATTCATCTTTATTACAGAAAACAACTATTAGGAGGGGAGATGAAAAAACCCCAAACCCATCAGAAATGAAATCTCTAGCATATAAGTTCTTTGGTTCAAATGTGAATTCAGATTAAAATTGTGAAAGGATTTAATTAGTGAGCAGTTTAGCAAGATTCTACAGAAGAAAAATTAGTATTTTAATACCCAAAAAAATATCTTAAGTGTACTTAAACAATACTGCAGCTGTCATTCCATTTGCTTAACAAAGTCAAATGGCAAAAGGGGCTGAATTCTTCCCTGGGTACACCTACACAATAAATAAGTGCAAACAAAGAAGGCTAACAAGAAAGTTATGAAAAAATACAAATAATGAGTTAGGATTACAACATGTAATCTGTACTAAATGTGCAGTGTTATACTTTTGATACAAATGCCTGAACAGTAATATCATGCTATGGGTTAAACCCCACCTGAAAAATTCCCACAGCAGAAGCTGTAAATCACTTGTGATGATGCAGTTCACGAGCAACACCACTTCAAGAATAATCCATACTCTCACAGGCTTCAAGCTAAAATCCCATTCTCTGATGAAAAACCCCACAATCCACAAATTGCTGGCTCTTGTAGATGACTACAGTGAATTTTCTATTATAAATGAAAGTACAAGTTTTGAATTCCTACTAAATTGCCTATTTACATTTGTCTGTCGCACAATTAAGCAAAACAGAACTTGCATGCACTGTACACCAAGAGTTTAGACATCATCTCCACTGTAATGAATGATAGTGCTCAGTCACTGTAGTGTTCCATGACAAGCTCCAGGCAAAAACAAGCAGTATTTTCCCTTGTGCCCTCTTGGTGACAGACAGCATGAGTTAAATGCATCAATTTATTGATTGCTTTACTTTGAAATAAAATCTGATTCTTCATACAACATCATGAAGGTTTCTTTTCTTGGAAGCAGCTGATTTTTAAAACAAGCCTACAAGTTTGATTCCAACAGCACTACTTGCCCTCATCAATACTGCAGAAACTACACCATAAAATGTCTTAAAAATGTTGTGTACAAACACAAACAACCTTCTCAGTAATCAATTATCAATTCTAGAAAGTAACCACCTCTCAGAGTGTCTGGCATGTTGCTGTTGCAAGAGCTGCAGAACACAGAATTACATCAAAATTCACAAGACTCTATGAAACACTTTCTATCTGTTAAAATGCAACAGACTTGCTTTACTTCTCCATGACCTGCTAAAGGCTGCCTCACTTCCCACAAATTTGACCTGCTCTGCTCTCAGCTGCACCCTTGTTGAGACAAATGTTGAGCAGAGTGCTCAAGTCCACCCCAGATTTTCTTCTCTTCAACAGATTTGTTTGACAGTCTCAGGACTCATCTACAGTTCATCAAGAAGCTGAGAGGAATCAAGGCTCCTAATCAACCCACTGCCCTCCATCCATGATCCAGCCCACTACAGCCAATGCCACAAATGTGCCATACCCTTTGCCTGCAAAGAATAATGAAGAAACACAGCTCTTCTCTGCCCATCGAGGTCTACACTCAGCACGTTGGAACCACTGTTCAAAACCAAAAAAGTAAGTTGTATGAAACACAGCCAAAACAAATCACTTCTCAAAGAATTTCCTGAATATACTCAGCAGAGCAAAGCAGTTTTGATTTTCTTACTTAAGTGGAGTTTCCTTACTCCCTGTGCTCAGGAGGAACTTCACAGCAAAATGGGAAACTTACTGTACCCTCAAGTCTGCTGAGAAGCAAACTGGAAACACACTCTGAAAACAAACTAAAGAGCTGTGCATGGAGAGACTGAAGGGCAGAAGGCATACCACTGAAAAACATGTCTGTAATTAAGTTCATAAATTGATTTTCTAGAAATTAGTCAGTAGGCAAACTTTCTGGAGGGTAAAGCCTGCAGCACTGCTTTTTGAGCATTTCTTGGCCTCTCACTACAGAAACAGCAGATGTTAATAGTAATCATGAGGTAATGTTTTCAAAACATATTTGCAAATATCATTTTAATCATACATTGGATAAAGGCAAGGACAGTTCAGCAGTTAGACAAAACAGTTCTGATTCCAAACCTACATGCTAAAGGCACACTTGGGAGTTCCCTTGATAATGTTAAAAACCAAAATGCAAAGCTCCCCATCTAAACACATATAGAACAGAAACAACGGAGTGGTGCCACAGAATAGAAGTTTCCTAAGCATTTTTCACCTAAAAATTTCTTTAGCATATTAAAGCACAAATCTCAGGTGTGTGCACATAACCCGTCCCCCTAATTAAAGGCTACAGAACATGTAATCGCTGAAAGGAGAACACTGTCCATTCATCTGTCGGTCTATTTTCAGGCTACAAATACCTATCTCTAATTTCTACCAGCACTAACTATATTTAGTTCACATTAAGAACATGACATAGCAAATGAGTCAGTTTCTGACAAGGAAAGCACAGCAGCATCGCAGCACAGTCTCCACGCACTCCCTCCTAAACTAGACTCTAAGAAATGAATCACGGGCATGCACTGCTCCCCGGGAATGTGTGAATTGCGGAATATGCTGACACAGGACTGTGCCAAAGGCACAAGTCAGCAGAGAGCATCAGCCTGCGGCACTGACCCGCACGCTCCTGGGGACCGCGGCTGCCGCTCGGAACTCGGCGGCACAGCGGGATGGAGTTAAAACCCCGAGGAGGACGGCAAATCGGGAAAACACGCAGGTTTTGAAGGAGAAAGGAAGGAGAAGAGCTGATCAGGCTAAGTGAGCTAAAGAAACGCCTCCTGCCCGGAGGCAGGGACCAGGGACCCTCTGCTCAGCCCGACCTGCCGGCACCTCCGCAGGAGTCAGTCACAGCACAGAACCGGAGGCGGCCCCCGCGATCCGGGGCCAGCTGCCCGGGAGCCCTCGGCCCCACTCGCAGAAACGGCGAGGGCAGGAAGGGCCATTCCGGCGAGGGTCCCGCCCGGGCACTGCCGGCCGCGCTTACCTGCAGCACCAGCGGCTCGGGGTTGAAGGCGAGGGTGATGAGCAGCTGCATGCGCTCCGAGTCCTTCAGGTTGCGCAGCAGGAAGCTGCCCGAGTCCTTGGTCTCGGCGTAGCGGCGCACCAGGCGGTCGAGCAGGCGCTGCGAGGGGCAGTGCACCAGGTCGGACCAGCCCTCCACGGCGCCGGGGGTGAGCAGCCGCACGTCGCCGTTCAGGCTGGCGAACTCGGTGGCGGGCAGCGCCTGCAGCAGGTCGCAGCGGCCCCTGCCGGTGGCGCGGCGGCAGATTTTGGTGTCGATGTCGGCGAGCTCCTGCGCCGAGCCCAGGCGCTTCAGCACGACGCGGCGGGAGCCCTCGCGGGGCTCCCCGTACCGCGCGAAGTACACGTTCTTCACGTTGAAGAAGTCCAGCAGGCGCAGGCGGCCCCAGCTCTCCAGCCGCAGCTGCCCGTTGAGGAACTTGCGGCACCAGCTGGTGCCCCAGCAGGCCGGGCACTTATTGAGCTGCAAGAAGCGCCGCTCCGACAGCTCGTTGCGCTGCAGCGAGGCCAGCAGCGAGTGCGTGTTCAGCACCAGCGCCGCCGCCAGGCTGCCCAGCACCGCCAGCTTCACGTAGCGGTACAGCCGCCCCAACTTCAGCGACACCAGCCGCAGCATCGTCCCGGGCCGCGCCGGGCCCCCCGCCCTCCGCCGCGCTCGCTGGCCGCCCCGGCCGCGCCGCGGCTCCGGCTCCAATAAACTCCCCGCCTCGCCGCCCGCCCGATAAAAGGCGGCCAAGTTACTGAGGGGCCGGCGGGGAGGGGGAGGGCAGGGGAGGGGGGCGGTGCCTGCAGCGCGCGGGCCCGGGCGGCCCCGCCCCGGGGAGGGCTCGAGGCGCCGCCGCCGCCGCTCCCGCCGCCGCCGAGGCCCCCCAGCCCCGGGGGCTCCTCCCCCGCCCGCCGCTGGACACGCCCCCCGAGGGCGGGGCCTAGCGCGAGCGCCGCCGGCCGCCAGCGGTTGGCTGCGCGTGACGCGGCGCGGTCGCGTGCGGCCCCGCCCGCTCCCCGCCCCATCTCGGGGGCGGGGCCGCCACGCGCGCGGAGGGCGGGGCGCGGCGCCCTTCCCGCCCCTCAGCCCCCGGCCCCGCCGGACTCTCAAGCCGCCGGGGGAGGGGTCCTGGGGCTGGCGTTGGCTGCCGCCATGTTGCCTATTCCTGTGTGCCCGTGTCTGTCCGCCGTGTCCGCCCCCGACCCGTCCGAGCTAGCAGAGCTCTCTCGGTGTCCGCGGAAAGCGCCCTGCTCGAGGCCGGCCCGGGACGGCCGTGCTGCCCCAGCAGTGTCCGCCACCCACCGTGTCCCTGCCCGCCCTCACGCTCGCCGCAGCCTTGCAGCGCAGCGGGCGCGCGCCGCCCGCCCTCAGCGTCCCGGCGCGTCCCCGCCTGGCTTGGTGGTGCCGCGGGACGGGAGCTCTCTTCCCCAGAGCTGGCAAGGGGCAGTTAGTGCGTCTCGTGTAGCGCTGGAACGCTATACCTGATCCTGTGAAACGTGTTCAGCCTGTCCCCGGCTGAAGAACCAGTGCTGGGCTGCAGTCCCCTTGTGAGGAACGTTCCGTGCTGTGAGGCTGCCCCCACAGCGTCCCTGGGAGTGCTGGCACCGGCACTGCCTCAGGCTAAGAGCCGTTCTGTAAAACTAAAACACAACAGAGTAACAGAGATTAACAAGAAGGGTGAAAGTCTTAATTTCGTCTGACACTATGCTCTCACAAGTTAAAGAAAACCTTCATATTGTGAGAAGTAACTCACTTTATTACCTGTCCAGTCCCAAAAGTGCATAGGGATATGGTCGTTGCGAAAGTGTAGCAGACTGCATAATTTCCAGTTATTTTATATGCACTATACAAAACTTTGGGTGCTTAGTATCTAGAATACTGGACATACATTTGTCTTTTCATATCGGCATGTACTGATATCTCTATGTCCTGTGTTTTGACACTTCTCTGTCTAGTCTAAAGTATTTCTCTTACTGAGATTTTGTCACTGATTGTATCTGTTTCAATATGCCTTGTTAAGTGCTGCTCCTAGGGTCAAAACATTCCATCAGCAAATTCTGCAAACAGTCTACAAACCAGTGGGTTTCTGACAAATTAAGTATATACATAAATATATATCGTTTCCCCTAATTCAAGTCTTCATTAGGGGATGCACTGCTTGATGCCATATTTCAAATAATCATAATTGATCCTGAAAGATGAACTGATTTTTTTTCCTGCATGGAAACTCCAAACTCACTAGCTAAACATGTTTGGTCTTTACATGTTGATAGTGGGGTTTTTCATCTAATAGTATCTAGTCTGTATGTTATTAAATCACTAACAAATCCAAATATAAATAAATGTACTGAATTAATGTTTATTTTCTGCATTGCTTATTTCTCAAGCTTTCTCATTTGCTCATTGTAGGGAAACAGCTTGATCCTTCTGAACGCAAACAGAATATTTTAATCTTTACTAGATGAAAACATTTTAAAGTACAAAGAATCATTTAAATAGTTTAATACGTTCTTTCAACAACAATGTAGTGTTCTTAAAGCATTTGACATTGCAAATTCATAAACAAATAAATCTGTTTCTAAAGCTGTTTCTAAACAGATCAGAAAACTTGTTCCGTAGCTATTTCTGGTTTCACTGGCATTCACTGGAGACCATGGGGATTGTTTGTGAGGGATAAGGGAAGGTGGAGGCTGCCTTTCAATGTGTCTAACTTGGTTTCACAGATTTACAAATTTTGGGTAACGAAAGAAATGAGAATGAAGGGAAAATGCAACCATTTGGAAGACTAAAATCTGTGGAAAGAAAAGGTTGAGGCAGAGTTAAAAAGAAAAAGCAAAGGAGGGGGGAGGAGGACCAACTGAGTAAAAAATGGTTAATCTGAAAAAATGACAGGTATATCTTGTAGTATTTAAAAGCCTGATTTGTGAATGATCCATTTCAAAGGGCAGGGGAATGCAAAATAAACTAGATAATGCATTATAATGCATGCATTTCCTGTCTTTCTAGAGTTGCCACCTTCTGACTAACCTTCAAAATCAACTACAGTAGTTTTCCTGTGAAGACTTCATTGTATCTGACAGTGTAAATCATCAAAGCTTGCAGTGACTGGGATGCAAACACAGGCCAGCAGTGGAGGGCCAGTGCCCGACGTTCTCTGGGATGCAGCAGGTTCTCACAAAGGGCTGGCCCACAGCACAGCAACAGGGTCTCAGTTTGCTGTGTGGTAGGAAGGGCTGTTCCAACAATTACCTAATATTGCTGCCTCCATCCAGGGATTTTTTACATCTCCCATAACAGTGGTGGGTTGGAGTTATGCACAGACCTTTTATACAAGTGGACAAAATATATTCCCAGTGTTTTCAGAGACATTGAGAGGCGTCATGGTGATCACAGACTCCACAGCTGCAGAGACCTCCTACACAACATTAAATTATCTAGTATATTGATTTGAAAGAAGACTTGAATAGCTCCAGGCTTCCGTAATGAGAAAGCAAACAACCACTCCGAATTTAAACAGTTTAGAAAGAAAAGATAATCCAGCAGCTCTATTGAAAAGTCTGATAACAGACTCTCCCTTACTAGGGCACTTCACTCTGAGCTCCTGTTTCAAACTACAGAATAAGCAGCTGTTTGAAATGGCAGCTATCTCAAAATCCCTACAGATACTGCAAAAGAGTTTGGAGTATCTGTTTTTCTTAATTGTCTACATACTCATTCCCACACTCAATCACCAAATCCACCTTGCCACTTTCAAAATAGAGATCTTTGTCCCTTTAGCCAGGCAGGTCTGAAAGACGTGCTGGAAGAACAGTTCCAAGTTCTGCACCCTTTATAACACAGACTTTACATATTTATGTTCACACACATCAGACTGACTGCATACACATAGTTCAGAAGCCTGTGTCCCAGCAAGGGCTGCAGTGGGCATGCCTGAGATTTCTGAATATTTTTCCTTTATATGTTTGAAGGACAGCCACAGGTTGGGACAAACACTCAATATCCCCAGAGATCTTGCAGATTTGATCCTTGAGCAGAAAGTAGAACATATCTGAAAGAATCTGGATATATGGCTGGACTATGTAAGGGATCTGTCCAACCAACCATCCATCACACTCAGAGGGATGCTGTTAGCCATTCTCTGAGGATGTGTAGCACAACTTCTGTCCTGCACTCTACCTTCAGCAGTTTGAAAATCTCATTTGTTATGTTGTGCCACTTACTGATGGCAAAATGAAATTAGTATTGTGCTTCTGGAAAAGTAACACCTAAAACTCTGTTAATCTTACTGGTGGAAGGGAATGTCTTTCTTTAACCAATAAAAAACTGCAGTAAATTGGGGTTTTAATTGTCTGTGTACAATACTAATTCTTGCTTAGAGTGAAAGCAAAAATGGAAAAAAAAGCAGCAAATGACAATTTTATAAATAATCATAAAATTTTTAATTGTTTTGAATTTTATGCATATAACATACTGTATTTGGTGCAGTGTAACAGAAATACTGGTTCTGTAGAATTTTCGCTTTTAGTAATCTGGCATTTCAATTTCTACTTCCTTTTAATTGCTGCCTCTTACAGCCTTTGAGCAGCTGAACAACATTACAGATTATTTAGCTGAATAAACATCCTAGCAAATATGCTTTATCATCATGAATCGGACAGTGCCTGGTTACTGCACTGAAACTGAATATCAAAAGCTGCAAAAGTATTTTCAAGTTCTTCTTTCTCTTTCCTCACATCTTCAAGAACAGATTAAGGATGGTCTTTATCCTTTAAAGTCAACATCTATTTTTATCCTGATTTTGTGTCATATGTTCTTTGTATTGGTGTAAGAACAGAGTGACAGTGCTTATGTCCTTGGGTGAAGTCTAATTATTTTGTTTCTGATGGAAATTTTGAGATTCTCAGTAAAATAATTTGTTTTCATTTTCGACCTTTACACAATAATTTTACATAAACACATAGCATCTTTACTTTCAGTAGAGAATTTTGCTGCTTTTATGTGCAACTTTTTTTGTTCAATTAGCTCTACATGTATTATATGGCATCTGACATCTGTTCATTTAGAAGTATCATTGCTTAACATGGATTTTCAGGTTTGTCTGCTGGGAGGGTTTAGGTTGGATCATTTATTTCTTCCTGTATACCACTCTATGACCAGACTGCTTTATATTATACTAATCAGAAATTTCATGGCATGAAAATTGTGGGCCTGTGAACTTTTTCTTCTTTTTGTATTATTTTGTATAAGTATGAACCTGGTAAAACTGCACCAAATGTAATATATCATTGTTTGGATATTGGCTTGGACTTCTATGGAGTGGTCCTGTGTCTGAAGTAACTGATTCAATTAATAATTTACTTCATCAAGTTCCTTCAGTGGGGACTGTCCATCGATAATGAAGTTGTTTTATTGTAAACATCTAAAATCCATAATACAGGAAACCACATGAACGCTATCAGCAACTTTGCATTCTTGTTTACTAAAGGCAGTGTTATTATAAATGAGTTTGAAAACGTCTATGGGAATGCATTGCTATGGTAACTGGGATCCACAACAGCAGCTGCTTGCTCTTCATTGCTGTTGCATATATACATTAAAGCTGACAATGCCTCTTCATTCAATTTTAACATGTATAGCCTGAAAAAAAGACATCAGCATTTCAAAAGCTACACATCTGATGTCAAATGCAGCCAATCTGTGAGTTAGGTTTATTTAGTTTTTTTGTTTCAGTCTTAGAGTTGTTGAAAAACATATAAAACCTTAGCTTTAACATGATTTTGTGCCATGAGAACTTACTTTTCCATACTGTTTTGTCAAATTCAAAACATTAGATGATTTTCCAGTAATTCAGTTTCAAAAAATGCATTTGCTATCCTTATTTATTGATTGTTGCAGCATTATAGTCAATAGTTATGAAGAAGTTTTTGTCCCTTGCCAGCCTTTCTGGGAGGAATCTATAACTGGGGCTTCTGTTCCATTTTTTAATGTCCCATACAGTAAGAACTAAAATCCAGTCAGATGGCCTCCAGCTCTGTGCTCTGTTTGGTTTTACATTTCAGAGATGTCTTTAGACCTAAGCAATGCCATTGTGCTGTGCCATTGAGACAATTCCTAAACAGAGTGTCTTTTGGTCCAGCGGGCAGAGGAAATATGAAATGTGTTCCTCATGTCAGTAAAATAATCACATCCATCTTCTTAGAAATCTTGTCAGAGAAGTATTTTATGTTATCCCTTCCTTAAAGATGAGGAAAATATAACACAGAGAGATTACAAGTCAGATTGAAATCTCTAGTATTACTTGTAGAAGTAGAGTATTACATGGCATAGAAAAGGGTTGAAAGAATTAAAATCTGAACTTACTTTTTGTTGTGCTGGTCCTGTTAAAAAACAAACCATAAACTAGGACTGGAAAAGATTCAGAGAAGAGCTAAAGGTTGACCAAAAATACAACTTCCTTCCTAGAAGACATGAAGTAAACTAGGACTATTGGGTTTGAGAAAAAGATATCATGGAAGGGTATGATAAAGTACAAGGTGGTGAATGTGATGGAAAGGCTGGGTATGTCTCAGAAGTTCTTCAGCTTTTCCACCACCAGAACTACAAGAACCAATTAACCCTGATCCCCCAAATTAAGCTTGTAGCATCCTGTTTCAGAGTAGTAAGTGCTGCACTGGGTGACAGAGCTGTGGAACTCCAGGCATTGCAAATGGCCGGAGTTTCTCTTGGTTCCAAGGAAGAATGGAGAGTTCACAAAAGAGAAGCACACTGGTGCTAACCAAGTACATGGAAACTGACTTTGGAAGTCCCTGAGCTGAAAAGGATTGCTCAGGTGCAAAAAGTCTGCAGAAGGATTAGGCAATAGTCCGTGTACACCCTATTGCTGCTGCTTCCTAGACATCCATTCCCTGGACGTGCTTCATGACAGGCTGCTGGTCTACAGGGACATCTGCTTTGGCCCAGTAGCTTGTCCCTAAGGGTCCATACCCTGCAAACAGTATCGCCTTTCAAAGTATAAAACAACCATAAGATATTTAGTTTTACTATATTTGTTTTTCACACATGAAACAAATGCAAATATTTGAACATTGTTGGCAGATCAACTGTTTGACAGTGGGTCCATTATTATTCTGTTTATAAAACATTGCATCTTCAAATGCTTCAACTTCAGTGTAAACTGAAGGCCTAAAACACTTGCTTTCATGTCCATTTATTGATACATTTTCTAAAACCTAATTGAAAGTTTGCTGTCATGGGGATGAATCTTCTAAAGGATGTAGAAGTTCTGTTAACTGCATTTTGATAACTTCTGGGAGTAGGGAACATAATGTGAAATCACGGAGCTCATTAAAATTAAGTCATACTGGAAGAAACAAAGAAACAGTTGGTGACTCTGAAAGTACTTACCACAGTCATGAAACACAGAACTTGACTTAGAAAGAGCTGCCACAAAGGATGCTACTTTTTTAATAGCTGAGGTTTTTTCTATTCCTTTATCACTGTCACTTAAGGTACATTCATACCACTCCTGCAACACACACACCACGCCCCTGCGAGCAAATCTCGCCACATAAACCCAATACAGAAATCGTTGAGAAAATTAAGTATTTGAATATGCTATACTTGCCAAACAACCTTAAAGCTTCACCTAGAAGATAAATAATTACCTAAAGTAAAAGAGAAACTAAATTAATTTTACTGTGGTACAAAGTATGTGCTAGAACAAGTTATGACAGCTAATGAGAATAATAGTAATGAGGAATATAAAGCTAAATTTTAAACTACGATAATAGGAGTTAAGTTTTTGTAAGGAGGGTTAAATACAAAGAATGAAAACAGAACATAGTACATACTGATAAACATGTTTAAAAATTAAGATTTGATGTAGAAAAGATAGAACACAGGAGCTGGTAGATAAATTCAAGCTTTAGCAAAGGGCTGCCAATATAACAGTGTCTTTAAGCAGAGCTTCTGAAAACACTGCAAACTATTGATAATAATTATAGTCAAGGGACTGCACCATTTTAAGAATATTTGCTTAGGAAAGGAAGATCTGAAATTAGCTTCTAATTAGAAAATGTTGCAGTCAAGATCAAATTTCCAAAGTAAAGGTTTAAACTGTGAAAGTGTTACCAAGATCCACTAATGGCCTACATGTCCTTCCTTAACTAAGGCTACTCTTTTTTCCTGTGAGGACTCTTCCCAAGTTGTTTTCTCCTGTGTAGGTCATAACTGCAGTCACAGACATCTCAGCTGTCAGCACTGCTGCAGTGTTCTGGAGGTACCAGTGCCAATTCCTTAAAGGTTCAAATGTCACTGGTAAATGAACCACTCATTTTAAACACAATTATATCAGAGAAGTGAGAGCATGAAGAAAGTATGTGTCAAAGCAACAAACAGCAGAGGGGTTTTGAAAAGGCATGGAAGACTGAGTCACTGAAAACAGCACTGCTAAAGGGAATTAAGGTATTTCTGCTTTAATGCTAAGTGTTGGATAAAGCTCTAATTTCTATGGAATGGAGAAAATCCACAAAAGGTGAAATGAGGCTTTTATAGCTTACAGTAGTGGATAAAACCAAACTAGTTCTGTTACTCTTGTATGATGCAGAACACATAGAGAAGCAACCCGGAGAATAATAAACCACACCAGGACAGACAGATTTTAAAAAATTGTAAGGGCTATGCTTTCAAAGAAAAGTCTGACCACATAAGAAATTAGCACATGTCTTCCCCAAAAATATAATTCAAAAATAATTTAAATTTTTTTTCTTAACTGTTGAAAATATTATTTAGTGCAGAATTTGCACTATTACTATACAGGAGCTATGAAAAGTTCCACATTGTCTCATGAGATGAATTAGTTTAATCTAGGAAAAAAATCTTTCAAAAGTGTTTGTCTAATAAAAGAGATATTTATCTGCAGCAAGGAAATAATTATCTAGAACAATTTTACCTTGGCTTATGCAGGCAGATTTTTACTTCTTAGTCAAGCAACCACCGAGGATTCTTAAAAATTCAATAAAACCAAAGTGTACTGGAAGCAGAATTTTCTTTCAATGTTGCAGGCTGGTTTACAAGTTTGGAAAATAAATTTTTGCTGAGGGGTGGAATCCCCTGTGTCAGTCAGCACCTACTGCAGCCAGTGCCTGTTGGGTCAGAGCTGACACCAGCTCTTGCCATGGAGGCACAGTTCACTTCCATCTACCTGCAAAGTCCCACAGAGCCGTTCCACTGCTGTCCCACAGGCTCATAACAAGTTGATAACAAGCGTAGAAAGGTTGAGGTTTCATGGAGTCAGCTGAAATCAACCCACACTGGGCACACATTCATCAGGGAAATGGGCTACACGATCTTCTGACTGCCTTTGCATTCTAAATTAATCTGTGATTCTGTGATTTTTCCAATTCACACTTGCAGAATAAACTGTTGGTCAGTTAAGCAATGGATTTAGCTTAATCAAGAGGTAGCTTTCTTAAATTTAATTGTATGCAGTATGTAAGGCATACTGTCCATGTCCTTTCATGGTCTAGGAAATATGAAGCTCATGAAAACCCAACAATAGTAGATATACTGGAAGGAGAAAAATGAATCTGATATATGTAGTCATCTGCTTAACACTCTGCTGAGGCTTTGCTGAGAAATAAATAACAAATTGCTGTCAAGTTGTGTAACTTGAAAGCCAGTTCTAGCTAGTTTTGGCTTCAGCCAACAGTTTCACATATGGAAAAACATATAGTGCTTACCCAGCTTTGCAGATGGACATGGTAACAAGGCCTACATGTTTGCAGACCTTGTGACAAGGATGACTAGAATAAAGAGATCCTGGTTACTTATGCCTCAGGCTTCCCTGAAAGGGGGTTACATCCACACAAGTGGGTTTAGATAGATCACAACCACAGCAAATTCAGCTCAAAGGTTGGTACCTGCTGGCCACTCTGTGTTATATCACAAGGTGTCTTCACACTGAAGTAGTTTATCCAGGGAAGTTGCAGATGAATTACAAAGCAGCCTGATTTTGTGTCTAAAGTTTGACTTAAGAATCACAACATGAAATTACACAATTTCTAGCATGCACTCATGGAAATGAATAGAGCTGTACTTTGTAATTTGCACTCCAAAGAAACTTACTTTTAGGGATCTGAGGTCATAGGATTGAGCAGGAGTATTAAAGAGTGCCATTTTATTAAAATGGCATGTCTTTCAAGTTCAAAAACTCACATTTCAGAGCAAGTTTTGCAGCAGTCCTTATCTACTACTGATACATCTCATACAAGGGAGAGAAGAAAAAATGAAACAGCCTCACCAAGGAAAAACATCAAGAGTTTCATCCTCTATCTAAAAATTCCTACAGAGACAAGGTCAGTTAAATTACATACTTTCTGTACTTTACTCCAGCTGACAATCTGCGGGTTATAATGCAAGAACACAAGGGCTCAAATAGATTTTTCTGCCATGGTGTGCCATCTGGCACAGAGCAGCCTCACAAATGCTGCTTCCCTGCTCTGCTTCCGCAGATCCAGTGACGGCATAATTGTAAGCCCTGTCAGTTTTCAGCAGCAAAGTCAGCTTAATGCAATCTATCTGTAGGTATCAAAGTCACTCATGCCAGATGCAGATGTTTCATTGCCCAAACTTAAAGATGTAATTCTATTTCCATGCAGAAAAAAAATCTCCAACATTGGAAGTACATTTGAAAGTGCAGGAAGATTAAAACAAAAAGTAGGGGATTATATCTGGGACTGGTTGGTGTATTGGTGCTTAACAGAATAATGCATTAGGCAGCAGCAGATGAGTTATTTCACTGCTATGGTACCAAATTGTGATCTTGTTCTCCTCTGACATGAGAAAGATGTGGATCTGCTTTTAGTAAGTGCAGTAACACAATGAACCATCCTGCAGTCACTGCCTAAGTGCTCCCAAGCAGCACTGTCAGTGCCTCTCACTACTGAGGCAAGGATGTGTGTCCTTGTGACTTGGGTTTCAGAGCGTGCAGAACGATGCTCAGATGTGTGGCAGTGCTGGGATGCTGCACAGATGGTGACTGGAATAAAATTACTCTTTCATTTGTGACTCAACTCAGAGTCCAACCTTGTGTCTCCAGCAGGGACAGGACAGAAGACCAACTCACTGCAACAGCTTTTTCTCTTTCAATTAAATTCTTTAAATATCTGTCCAAATGCTGCTGTTGAAGATGAAAATCTTGCTTCCTAGACATTAATGGTACAAGGAAAAAACATTGCAGAGTTTATAGTAAAAGTATCATGTATGAAGACATGCTAAACATTGAGGTCTGCTGTTCTAAAAAATACCTTTTAATACATAGATTCCATGCTAGTTTTCCCCCACACTTATTTATGTATGGCACTGACTGGTGTTGATTTCATCTTCCTCAGTAAATTATTCAGTATTCAAGTAAACAGAAGATGCTCCTTCAACCCATTTATGATGCAATATTGTTCAGTTGAGTTAATATACATCTCACACTTACAGGTACACAAAGAAATTGGGCATGCTCACATTTGGCAACCATAATTTTGTACTCCTGCAGGCAAGGTTCCAGCTTTCTGTGATTCTGCAGTTTTAGAAATGCCATTCTCCCATGCAAACCTTTGTACATAGTAGAAGTAACTTAAAAATGAAGGTTTCTGAATTACACTCCATAGTTAAGTGCTTAGAGAGCAAAGATATCTTTGATTACTGCAAATGGGACTGAAGCAGAGGGCAGTGGGAGGGAAAGTCCTCTGTACAGCTATTGGCAGCATTTCTTCAAAATAAAGGGTTGGGCATGGTGACATCAAGCCCCTCTATAGCTGGATATGTTACTTTAGAAAAATGTTGAATTACTTTGGCAATTCATTACACTTCTGAACACTTGGCCTGTAACTACTCAGGAATCCCAAAATAATTTGCAAACAGAAATAAATTATATCCTACAAGTCATAAATTATAACTACCCTATAGAAAAAAATGTGGAAAAGTCAGGAAAGGAATTCAAATGTCTCAGATCTCTCATATCTGGACTTTGGAAGAAGCTGACTTCATTAGTTCTACATTTATTATTAGCAATTTTCACTCTGAGTTTGTCTTACCAAAAGCATCAATTTCCGAAAAAGAAGTGCCATAGCTCCCAAATAGTCATGCTGGGTTCAAAGTAAAAGGGAAAAAAAAAAACATTCCATTATTGGGAAGTGGCTTCCTAACACCTGTGTGCTTTTGAGACAGTTTTTCTCCTGGTTTACAGGATCCGTGTTTTGAGTGATGCTGCCTGCTTCCAGCTCCATCTCAACACTAGTCTCAGTATTGAGTGCTCAGAGTTTTTGCTTGACTCTACATATTAGCTGAATTTCCCTGTCCTTGCTGTATGAGTTTTCTTACAAGATGATGTGACTGTCCCATAGGAAATGGTTTCTGCCTCTTCATGAAAGAGAGATGGAACCAATTCCCACTTTCTTTGTAGATGTACTTCCCTGAGCTGTAACATTTGTCCAATGTTTCAAGAAAAGCAAGGTGGAAAAATATGGGGTGATTTCTTGTGAAGGGTAGTTTAATTCCAAAACCCCTTTTATATTTTCCTTCAAGATTTTGTAATCACTGTCTGTTTTTTGTTGTTTGCTGTTTTGTTGGGGTTTTGTAAGAAAATCCATCATGTGAAAAGGAGTAGGAGGAAAAGATCCTATTTATAAAGCCCCAAGTTTTTACTGTTATTTAAGAAATAAATATCTTTTTCCCCCACTAACACTGTATTGACTTTTATTCAAAAAGCAACTTTTGCTTACAGATAATGCTGGAAACAAAAATTATTTACAGTACTTTTGAAAATATTACCTCACTTACAGGAAGATGTTTGGACTATTTAAAGTAATTTTACTGCCTCCTTAGGACAAAGAACATATTCTATATAACAATAGTATGTGGTATTTAAAAAAAGGTGGCCTTAAGTGCCTAAATTCAGATGGAAAAATATCAAATGGGATTTGTTTTTACAATGAATTCAGACAGAATGACAGAACACAAGTAACAAGTAGTGATTGTTTGTTTTCATGGCAATATCACCTCTATGAACTGCAAAAAAAAAAATGTGTCTGGTTTAGATTTAGATGGCACAGAAAGAAAAAGCCAAGCTGAAAACAACAATAATTTATGGCTGAGCAGATGGCAAATCAAGCTAACTCTAGATTTAGTTCCTGAGATGAAGTTCTGTTTAAAATACATTGTTTACCTGGCTAGCTGTTCTTATGGTCCCTTCCCATCTACTGCAAATGAGTGATAAATTTGAGGATTGTCTCAGGGAGTTCTTGCAATATCAAAAACTGCCCTATTTTCCTTTACAAAATTATAATTTTAATATGAATTCTAAAATTGTTAAGGAAGGACATAAAAATTTGCCAATTCCCATTTGGTATCCAAATATTCCTCTATTTGTCTACCATGACTGCAATTCAATTTAAAAATTATATCTTAACCTACCTTTTAAAATGCTGTATATCTGTTGAAATATTACATGAAAACTTATATGATACACTTCCATTTAAAAAAGCAATATAGTAAGAGGTTTGTCTCAGCATATAATATTTCATTTTGAGGATATGCTGAATGATGTTATAGCAACTATAAATAATATATTAAAATATTTTTGCTAACTTTTTTTCCTGAGAAGTCTAGCTCTTAAGTGAGAGGGTAATTATTAAATTCCATGGAGTTGTTTTCTATGGAGAATTCAGAAGGGGATTTTGAAATCTGAACTTTCATTGGGAAAATACAACCCAATGTAATATCAGAATACCATGTATTTTTCATGTGTTACTATTGTAACACATGAAAAATAATGTTTTGTTGTTATAAAACATTTTTATAGCCACATTTCAAATGTTGTTAGTAATAATATTATCTTTTTTAATTCATAATTCCTAGATAGAGAAACAAATCCCATAGCCAGATAATGGTATTTTCAATTTTACTTCTTTTAAAACCCCTAAAATTAAATCAATGTAAATGGAGCTCAAGGAATTGCTTTCTTTCAAAGGGAATAAGTGACCATTTGCTCACCCATGCTGAAATGGATCTTTCAACAAAAGGCCATATTCAAAACCAGAGAACAGATAAACATAATAGCCTGTGTTTTGCTGGCAGAGTCTTCCAGAGTGACAAAGAGAACCTTTAAGATTGCACAGGAATGTGGCAAGCTTGTTTTATGATGTAATATATCCCATTTAACACCCCAGAAGTACCCTGGTGGTTTGGTTTTGGGTTTTTTTCCCCCTTGGGAAATATTGTGAAATATAGGAAGCACTACATTTAAAGGCTATTTCTCTATACATTTAGAAGGTGGGAAGAAGCTCCAAGCAACAAGAGGAATGCTCAATCTTTATGAGTGTTCTGCCTTCACATCCAGTAAAAGGTAACTGGTCAGTAAGTTCCAATTTCTCCTCTCAATTTCTCCTCTTTTCCAAAACCAGTTCAGTTGATTCCTCTTTGAAGTGCCAGAATATGTGGATGCACAAAAGATCTGGGGTCTGCTGCTCCAAAACAAATTTCAAAAGGATTGCTGTGAGACACTGATCTAACAATCCCTTACTTATGGCTCTTTCCATTTAGACAATCTTGTTTCTGGTGGGCGAGGCCCTACCCTGCAGTCCTCTGCACACCTGCAGGGCTGTGCTCAGCAGGCAGGGTGTTGCCAGGTTTGGACTCTCAGCCATGGTGGAGAGAACATTAATGCAAGAGTTGAAGCTGTGCTCCATGTCAAGCACCAACAGATGTAAATCTATGTCCAACACACTTTTTCCTTTTTTTCTTGCTAGAGTTGCTCTATAAGGAGCAACTGTTTCTCCTGACCTGCAATGGAGGAAGGAGACTGGCAAGGGAAAGGACAAGGTGGATAAAGAGCACTGTTAACAGCAGGAAAATCACAAGTCTCAGCTTAAATAACTTCCTACCATTTTCTGTCTGGGATACTTAGCTGATTTATCCTAAAATTCTTTTCTTGTACTCCCAAGAATGTTGGGCAGATATGCTGTTTCCTCCCAAACAGTGTCTAACCTGTGAGAGACAAGAACATCCACAGCAGTCTCAGTGTCCTGGCAGTGCATTGTTTAACCAGATGAGCATTTATTAGGGAGCACTTGTCAGAAAACAGGTGTGATTTGAAGACTCACAAATCTGGCTTGTTCCAAGGCTTTAGTACCTTGGGATGGTGAGCCCCAGCAGTTCCTCTCCCTACCAGGGCCAGAGAACTGCTGCAAGCTCTACTGTAGGGCATGGATGGAAAGAACAGCCTCAAACAGAGAATAATCTTTGACCTCTGACAGCAACAAACACAGCCTTGGGTTTGTTTGTTGCTCATGTCAGATAATGTACTTTTACTCGAAGGGCATAGAAAATAATATCTTTCTTTCAAATACCAGAACACAGTTTGTCTGTAAAGCATACAAGAATTCATTAGATATCCAAGCAGACTGTGTGAAGAATCTAAAATACATTGTGTGTGCATGTTAGAAGACAGGACAAAATTCTTCATATGGCTCAGAAATAGAACAGATTACACAGAACACAATTTATAAAGCTTTTTCTAGCAAAGCAGAAAATCTCACAAAAATTAACGATCCCCAAGAATTTTTAGTATTTCAGTCTCCTATGTCTTCCATAACAGACTGGTGGAAGATGTTCATGTAAAGCCTAAGAAAGTGAAACTTAAGCAAGAAAAGCAGCAGTTCTAATGTTACTCCATGTCCAAACTGACAGAGGAATGAAAATGCTGGAGTCACCATAAGATGCTTTGAGTACAATGGAATTTATGTATGACTTTTGAATTTCATCTCTACATTATAAATTCTTTTGTGTATAAAACTCAAAATTCTAACACTACTGAATGCAGTACTTTTTTGCTTTCTCTCTCTTATACCTGCAAATTAAATGCCCAGAAAAATAAAAAAACCCAGAGAGACACTGAGCATCTTCAAGCCCAATCTTAGCTAGCTCAGACTTTGGATGAGATGACCCTTGAAGTCCCTTCAAATCTAAATTATTCTTTCATTCTGATTTTTTGGTGCTAAATTAATCAGAAATTCAAGAAGATAATTGCACAGGATTCACAATAGATCATTGTTTACAATTCATGAGCCTCTACTCACAGAAAGCCTGGCATTCATAAACAGTAAGAACAAGCATTTTGACCAAAGGCTTGTGTACAAACAATGGAGTGCCTAAATGCTCTTTGACCAGCACATGAAACTGATCACCAGAGGAGAGCAGAATTCATAAGAAACGACTTTTTTCATGATTCATCTTAGGAGTCTTGCACAGCTCATCTTTGGAGAGCAGAAGAAAGAGAAAATCAAAATGACTGCTGCAGCAAGAAAAAAATGCCAGGTTTTGAGGAAATTATATGAAGGGAAAGGAGAGATAGGTGAGTCTGGATTCATTCTGTATCTTGCTCTGGGTACAAAAAAAAAAATGCTACAGAGCAGTGAGCACACCAAAAGCATGGGAGTACCATCAGAGTACCATCAGTTCCTGATGCTCTTTCTGCAGGCATCTGACAGTACCTGGGGAGCAACTCTTGTAGAAATGCACACACAATATGTGCTTGATACAAGGTGTCACTTTTTCAGCTGTAATGGCAAGGTCTCTCCATTTCTTGCTTTCCCCTTAGCAAATGAAAATCTCTACTCTGTTCATTCTGGCCTAGCTCTTCCTAAAGAGATCAATGGCACTTATTTCAGGTACTTCTCTTTCATCTAGTCATGACTGCTTAAAATGAGCAGATTGTCACACAAAATATGCATGGTACAAGTCTGTAAGAGGACTTCTTAGGTTTTTAATTTTGCAGCAGCTGTTGAAGTGGGCATGTCAGATTTGTTATTCTGGGCATGCTGAAAATGAGACATTTTGTAATCTTGCCTGTAACTTAACCCTTACAGATGGGATCAAGGGTAAGAACTGTTCTGACACAAACTCATAGCAAATTTCCCCATAATTTCACAGAAACAGTGAAGGAGAGAGGAGAAAGAAGGGAAAAATAATGAGTTCCCAAAGAGGCTGCCAGATAAAAGCACAAATGTCTACAACAGTCATAATATGTGATAATTCGGGTACACCCAAATGAAACAAACATTTGTGGATGGACACAGCAAATACAGTGATTTCCAGCCTCAGCTTCTACTTGAATGGGATTCCTGTGACTTTGAAAGTATCTCCAGGATACCTTAAATAGAACAGAAATAGCTCAAGGACATAGTTGACTTTAAGACATTCTTCAGAGGTCATTCCCATAGTGTCAAAAAAAAAAAAAAATTCAGGGATACTGCCAAGAAATAACATCCTTTGGAAGAACAGCATTACATCTACCTTTTCAGTAGGGATACCTCTTCTGTGAAATGATGATATCTCCTTGAAAATGTTTACTTTCTTGTCACTATTCCCACACAGCAACAAAAGGGAAACATTTCTCCTAGAAGAAAAAGAAATAGTCTAAGTACTTTAAAGATTACAATTTTTGTTTCACAATTCTTTTGTTTAAAAGAATACACATAGGTCCTCACAAGGACTATGATATGTTTGATCTGAGAATTGACTATTTAGTCACAGAGTTTCTATAATATTCAAAAGAAAAAGATTATCATTTAAATCAGACTTTACTGAAATACAGTCACAGACATCAAAGCTTTGTTCCCAGGTTCAGCTGTTACTGACTGAATGAAGCCATACCCTGTTGGCCACAGTGCTGAAAGTGGATTCCTTTTGTTATTTATGGACAGAGGAGTTTAGGATCAAACTGTGGTCGAAGTTAATGGCAAAACTCCCACAGACTTCAATTAGAACAGAATTTGGCTCACAGTCTCATTACTGAGCATAACAATTAAAAGAAGCTTTTACAAGCTGTATTGCTGTGTAAAAGGGCATGAACCATGTAGCAGATTTCATTGAACCCACAGCCAACAGTCATTGCTATAGCAACTGAGGTTCTAACAAAGGTAGTCACTGTCTCTGTAATCATCAGGTGTCTCTATAGCAACTAGAGTTTCCAGAGAACAAGAGAAAAATATTTGAAAACTGTCAGTTGGAAGAAAAGAGGTTTGTGAATTAGGAGGTTGGAAGCAAGAGCAACGTTGGGGTAAAACATGGCTGGGAGTAAAGAGAAATGATTGTCCCAGACATACACAGGGAATGGCAAAGGAACAGATAGCACAGGCCAGGAGGTAACTGGAGATGAGAGAGGCCTTCCCTTGGGTAAGGAAAGCAATGTGGCACTCCAAAGAGATATTCCCAGATCTAAATTAGTTATGTTTTAGACATAATTCTTTAAAGAAAAACTGGTCACTACGAAAGAGTCCAGGGTCTGCAATAGGAGTTACAGTCCACCAGGATTTTCAAAAGCACCTGCCTGCATTTCTTCTGCCCATTTCTTGTGCCCACATTCCTTTACAAACATAGCCCTGTTTGTCTTCAAAATGGAAGAACACAATCTGTTCTCTTGAAACGCGGCTGCAGATAGCACAGTACAATTATATAGAAATAATGATAACTGCTCTTAATGTTACTTATTTACAAGTTTTTAAACAGTGTTGAAATGAAAAAAGGAACAGCTGCTGTTTGGATACTGATATAGACGAAAACAGCAGTGTTAATTACAGGTCTGTTTCTGTAAAATACGATTTTAGGCTCTGAGGTATGCAGCAGGGTTATCTGCACATAAGAAAGGCCAGCGTGTGTAAACCTAAGTCCCCAAAAAAAATAGTTTAGGGATATTGGCAGAACCTATAAAATAATAAATTTATACTAATCTGATTCCTACTGCTCTAATGGAAATAAGAATTGGGACATGATGTTTAGTTTAATTAGGAATTATTGAAAATGTTCATGTTCACAAACTAAAAGTACTTCAATGGGATCAGCATGCTTCCTCTGAAAATAAAGTCACAAAGTAATTACAGATTCCAAATGGGATCCAATGCATTGCAGTGCATCCAACACTGATGCACTGCAATGCTTTGTTTAAATAAACCAAAACCTATCTTTAACCTGGAAAAATTATAAAAGACCGAGTAGTGCTCGAGTCAGATTTCCATTTCACGTGTAACGAGAGCCCTCTAGTGGGATGTGCTTTCAGATTCGACTCATGCAAAAGAGCAGCCCTTGTCATGCAAGGCAGTTAAATCAGGTGTGTGTTCCTGCATTCCTTACTAGCATTTTGTTACAACACAATGCAATAATGTAATATAATTTGTATCTGAAACAGAAGTCACCAAATGACACACTGATGAACAAAGAACCTGAGTAAAACAAAAAGCACTGTACCAAAATACTTTTTCAGGCAGCCTTTGGGGGTTTGGGGGGGTTTGAGTTTGGTGGGGTTTTTTTTAAGCCTTAAATGGCAATGACAGTCAGGATCTTTGCTGCTGTGTTTTGGCCATCCTGAATTCAGCAGTTTTTTATGTATTGCTGATTACTCAACACAAGTGTGGGCTATAAATATCATCAGCCCAGGAGAGCTTGATCTCCATGAAAGCTGCTTCAAACCACAAGGACCTCCCAACATGCAGAAAGCCAAGCACACCTGGCAGAAGGCTGGTGTGGATGAAGGAACACCTGGCTGAGCTCAAACAGGAAAAGGAAATAGAGAACAGGAAGCAGAAGCAGGTAACCCAGGAGGAATACAGAGACCCTGCCTGAGCACACAGAGCTGTAAGGCAGCAGGGATGGAAGGAAAAGAGCAGCAAAAGTGGCTCCTGCAAGTGTACCCCCAGGCTCAGTGGGGCAGAGAAATACTGACAAAGGACACAGAAAAGACAAAGGAATTCAATGACATTTTTGCCCCAGTTTTTAGCACACACATTCCAGCTTGTAGCATAGTCTGTGACTGATGGATTGCCTGCTTTTATAGGAAACTAAACTTAAACCAGCATATATGCACAGGTCCACAGTTCTAAGAGTTGAACATGAGTCAGGTCCCCAAAGTAGTCTACCACCAGGAAACTGTAATTTAGACAACTGATAAAAGGATACAAATTATCTAGATTGTTTTTTAGTTTATTAAACAATAAAAGTAATACCACGGGGCAGCAGTTCAAGCTAAAAACAAGCATTAAACTCACAGAAGTGAAATGCAAAATACTTCCTTCATAATCCTGACATTCAATTGCGTGGATTAATTTAAACTGCATAAACAGGTAATATCAGTTTTCCTCAATTTAGTAAGAAGTTTTCCTCAATTAGTAAGAAGTAATTTAGTTCTGAACCTGTTGGCTGAAACTGTCTAAACTAGAACAGATCAACTTTCCTGTAACTACTCATAGAACCAAAGTGCTTCCTGTCTTTTGAAGCTTTTATTTCTTCAGACATGCTGGCATTTCTGTCTTATCAGTGAGAAAAGCACACATGAGCATTTCAGGTCTGTCTAAACTGAATTTGGTCTCTGAAGGTAGATTCCAGCATGATGAGCTAGTTGTTACATCACAGGGTGCATCAAATTTACTCATGCTCTAAGGGGAGAAAAGATTTTCTTGTGTTGATACGATGCCTCTGGACAGTGACATATGAGCAGAAGGATCACAAGTCTTGGGAGATTTAAAGTCCAGTTCCACTCAATTCAATATATATTCATCATAATTAGTACAGTATTTTAATAAATCAGTAAAACATTCTCTGAACCAAAGAGGGGAAAAAAACAAACCAGATTTTACCTTCTGGAAAGAAAGCTGTATTCCAGTAAGCAGAAATTATTCTTAAAGCTATTTTTCAGCTAAGTGTAATAGCTGCAACATAAAGATACATAGATTACGTGGGTTTATTTCTGTCTCTAGAGGCTCTGTGACCCATGTAGATTGAATACCAGCAATATCAAATAAGAAAAACCAGAGTCTGACCTCAGAAAAAAGAGAACAAGATCAATAGCAACCAGCAAATAAACTGGTTTCATAGGAGGACTATTCTAAGCAGTAGAAGAAGAGATTTTAAAATGCACAGAAGCCTGGCAGTTATAAATGATGCTTAGCCCACCACTGTGGGCTTAGTGGCCTTAAGTGGCCTTAGCCCACAGTATTTCCCAGGCAGTTGTATCAGAGCAGGAGCCAGCAAGGCAGATCTTCTTGGCTGGAATGGATTAGAGAAGGATAACCATTTGTGATCCCACTAATCCTGTTCCAGTCTGTCTGGGGATTTCAGGCAAGCAAGCTGTGACAGAACACTTTTTATCTGTGTACTCACAAACTGATTGATTTCTCAGTTTCAGAGTTGGTTTGGCTTGGTCTTTTAATTATATATACAGGTGCACTTGTTTTCAATGTTTGCTTTTACTCTTGTCTGTATTTTTTCTATGCTGGCAGAATTGCCAGTGGTGCTAAAGCACAATATCTTTGCTTGGAATTCCCACTAATTATAATTTATTACCATTTTTACATTATGATCCTTTTCTGGCTTTCTATCTTCCAAGGTGAGAATCCCTCTACTGATTTACAAGACTCCTCTTGCTTTCTATTCCATCTTAATAGTTTCTATTACAGCAGATTTCTACATCTGCCAAGCTAAGGATTATTGTTCTGTGAAATCCATCGAGTTGATGAGGTGGACACAGAAAATTAGACTACTACCTCTTGTTCATTAAAATTAGGAGAAGAAGCAAATACTATTTGTAGTAAGAACACAGTATTATGAGAATTACTTGACATACTGCCTTCCAAAAAATCTTGTTTGTCTCTTTCACCTGTTAAGTAATATTGAAAATATCTTCCCTGTGAAAACTTCCTTTATTGACCTGGTAGCCTGTTTTAAAGCCAAAATGTACCTTTCTATTTTACGAAGTTCCCTTCCTTCTCAATTTATCATCTGTTATCAATATTGGAAATATGATGCAGCTGTTGCAACAGACTGTTTTCCTAATTAACCTGCAAACCAACCAGAACTTGGAGAGAAGTTATTCCATTTTTAGGAAGGAAAATTGCTGCAGGGCCTCAATATCCCTAAAAGTAGGTTTATCTGAAATAAAGTGGAAAGACCTGAGCACAAAAAAAAAAAATTAACTGGTCACATTGCCAACAGTTTTTCAAGTGAGACTTTATTGGAATCCCAGATAAGGTTTTCTGAGTCCATACTGGTTTTCTGTGTATTTTCCATGGGTAGCTCTCTTTTTTCAATAGAGCTGCTCCTAATCTACTCAGATTCATCATTCTTTACAAAACTATAGTTTGTACATTAAAAAAAAGAAGACTTTACAAGACTAACATCTGTACATAACAAAAATTTGCCTAAGAAACACTGGAGAGGTGATTTGGCTTAATTTAGCTCAAGAGGTTTCTGGCTCTGTGTACCTCTAATAAAAGCACGTGGCATACAGAGAACAATATACAGCCATACCCGTCAGGACAGGGTGTAACAAAACTAACAGGATTGAAACATTTCATGCAGGCTCTTCTATGACCCACAGCTTTCACATTAGCTCTTCTCCATGCACAACTCTGAACATTTGAGGCATCCCTCTAAGTAGCCTATGGGTACCAAATGACACCAGATTATTAAAAGCAAAAAGCATTCCTTAGGTCCTGCACTACTTCATGCCAATATATTTCCCCCAACAATGAATGTATAAAATTATCACTTACAAACATCTTGCAACAGTTATTCTGCCTTAATCACCCCATCTCTGGCATATTTCAGATAGCATATAGTAATGATGAATACAATGGTTGAGAATGCAAAGAAGAATAACAGTTTTAAGATGTCAATTCTGGATTCCTCAGAAGCTGCAACTATGATGAGTGGCTGGGTCTGGAAAGCTGATTTGAAACTGTCTCACACCTCTGAGAGGAAAGCAACCCCTGAACCCCCAGTCCTGTAACATGGTGAGTGCTGTTTAGAACCAGACCTTCCCAAAATTATAGAAGGAGCTTTGGCAGAGTTTAAGCCCCAAGTCCAACACCTGCAAGCCTGATACAAAACCCGAAATTCTGTTCTCATTAAAGCTCTGATCTACTGCAAATTCCTGTAACATGTGATTGCTTCACAAACATGTATCACATTATCTTGTGAGATAGGATTACAAATCTGCCCTATTTTGCAAAAGAGAAAAGGCACCTTTGGAAATTGACACTTATGTGTTTCAAATATTTCACACCACACCTGCTCTAGCAGTAAGACTAAGGAACTCCTTGTTATTTAGTGAAAAATATGAGTTCGGGTAAATGCCTGAGCCTGGTCTCCCAAATCTGAAGTGAATAGTCCAATCACTGGGATTTTCAGAATAAAATTACTTCTTTCATGTTTTGGGCTGCTTCTCCATTGATTTTATTATAAGAGCCTGCAAATTACTTGTTTCATAGGGTGGAAAAGAACTGGCTTTCCTAATAAACAAATCTTTGGGTTTTATTGCAAAAGAAACTGAATGTGATTCTTTTAAATTGATTTTTTGCTTGCTTTTGATACTTCCACATTGGAGATGGAGGATCAGACCCACAAAACTGAGGTCACTTATTTCCAAATTGTGACTATGAAAACCATATCAAGCCTTTATTTTTATTTTTTTCTCCTCTATGAAAGTTATAAGCCTTGGCTATGTGACTAACATTTTTTTAAACAGTTGCATTAGTTGTATATGAAATTGCTACACCAAATTCCCTTACATTATTTTTTAATTCAAAATACAGTATGGAATAATTCTCAAAAAATACCAGTTAGCATTGTTACCCTTGCTTAAAATTGAGTTGCAGTTCATTAGTTTGGGAGGTGTTGTCTAGTTTCTGCCAGCTTTGCATCTCACAGAGGATCCCTTGAAAATTAGTTGAGAAATACAGTTTTGACTTAAAGAACCCTGATCGTGTTTGCAAATTATGAGGTGAATCTACACAAAGAAAGAGAAAATGAGGGAAACACAAAGGAGAGAAAACAGTGAAACATGTAGAGAACAAGACAGAGATTGAAAAAATATCTGGTAAGCAAAGAAAAAGCATTGATTAAAAAAATTAGGAGGAAAATAATTTTCTTACAAAGTGAAAGAAAAAAGGGGGTGAAATTTGCTTATGCAGAGGACAAAACTGATTGATTATTGAGAACAAAATATTTAGACTGATTGAAGAACCAGTACCTCCCTGAGAACGCTCTATTATAAGCTACAGTCCTGAAACCACTGAAAGGATAGACACCTGGGTATTCCTGGGTTATTCCCCTTTGACACCTGCCTGACTTGGAATGGATTTTGTACAGATTAGTGAGCTCCAAAATGTGTTTTTAAAAAAAAAGTTATGAGAATTTAACATCAAATAATGAGAAAATTATCTTCTGTAATGAGCAGTAGAATTGCTGCTTTTTCTGATGAAGATTAGAGCTGGTTTGAAATTCTCTGTATGTAAATGCATTGCAGCCTTGACCATAGACACAAAAGTCCAGGAGTATTTGCTATACATAGAGTTTTTTTACTGTTTTTCTGGCATAATGGAATAATGAATTTAATAAATCAAAACACAAAACCAGCAGAAATTATGAAAAGTATATTCCACTGCATTTTATTCAGTTCAATAGGCAGGTTTAAGTACTTCTAATTACAGGTAATTGGACCCTTGCTTTTATAGAGATTTGTCTTCTGGCAAGATCAATACAAGTGCCTAAATCTTGAAATCCTTATCCATTGATTTGTTTTCTTCTGTCTTTGCACCACAGAAGGGCCACATTTATTCTGTGTAACTTACATTTAAACATGGGGAAGTGGGAAAGAGGAAAGGTTCTTAAACTTCCAAAATGTAGTGAAAGTTTTTATGCCATTTTTTTAACATAATTTTTTTCCATCTTAAACTGTGAAGACAAAATAGGACTCCTAGGATTCAGACTGGGCTGTAAACTACAGGAAGAAAACATGATGAACACACGCTGAGTTTTGCAACAGAATTTTAGAAATGGAGAGTCTGAGCCTTGGAGGCAATTTGTGCATCCGCAGCCGGAGCAAGCGCAGTCAGTGACACAATCGTACCATTAGAAATGAGACAGGGCAGCTTTAAGAGAGAAACAGGAAGCTGTAACTAGAATCCAGCTGAATTCTGAGCTGGGGCACTTCACCATGAGGCTGCAAATGAAACAGATGTGCTTGCTGTGAATTTCTGTAGTGTCTGGAGTTTTTGTACTAAAGGTGACAACACTTTCCTTCCTGGGATTTTTTTTTTCTTCTTTTATTTTTCACAAACTTTCTATAAAGGGAATGAAATGGAGAAGTTGAAGGAATATGTATCAGTGAAAGATGAAGATCACTTTTATCATCAGGGAGCTGTGGAGCTGCTAATCTTTAACTTTCTACTTATTCTTACAATATTAACAATTTGGTTGTTTAAAAACCATCGATTCCGCTTTCTGCATGAAACTGGAGGAGCTATGCTTTATGGTGAGTATAAATTCAAGTGCCAGCATAACACTGGACTAGTTGCATATTTTTGATGAGGCACTTGAGATCAAGTGCTGACAAAGCTCAGAAATGTGCTGAATTAAATGTCATCAGCTCCCTAAGTGTGGGGTAAAATAATGATGTGACAGCATCTCTCCTGAAGTAGCCAGAGGCTGCCTGGGTAGGGGAGCAGCTGTGATGAGCTGGTTATCCCCAGCATGTGCATTCTGCTCCCTGTGCTCAGGCAGCAGAGAGCTGGGGACTTCACCATTTACAAAAACAGCTGCTTGGGTTTGTCCAGCATTCAAAGCTGTTAGTCTAAGGAGCCTTGTGGATACAGACATGTTGACTAATAAAGTTTAAATTATATTGGGAGCTTTCTTTTGGCTTTGCTCTGTGCCTTTGAAAAGCACACTGAAGAATGTGTCTCAAGTTTGCTCTCAATGCTGTCATTGTAGGGTAACTCTAGCTTGCCTGCCTAGTTCTTATCTTTGATGAAGTTTTGCCATGTAGCATTTCACTCTCACACAGAACTTTCTGCATTGTCCCCCAAGTACTCTGTGGTTTAATGGCTCACACTTACATGTGTAATGACTTCTCCTGGCACGTTCTTGGTGCTGTTTCACTGAGATACTCTGCTGCCATAAGATACATACAGGAAGGCAAACTGTCAAAATGGAAGATAGAAATCAACAGCTCAGCCATTACCTGAGTGCCCGCCTGTTCTGACACATTCTGTGCACACCACATCCTCTAGCACTGCAATACCCAAAACTGCTTTTGTAAAGATGGGTGCCTCTACTGCAGGAGCTTCCTTCTCACTATTGTGCTGTTTGCCATGTGCAGCTGATGGCATTTTATGAAGATTTAGACAAAAGCCAAAACAGAAATGAAATATGAGAGAATACAACAAAACAAAAATAAATAAGTATGGAATTAGAGTTTTAATCGTCATTTGCTTCTGTTTTGCTGCCTGCCCAGAACATACTCTGCACATCATGAGGATAACCTGCTCATATGCTTTGGATTGGTTAAGAGATGAGTGCTCCAGCAGGACGGAGTTTTTGAATTATTAAAACATTCCTCATGATTGTAAATAAACTATCTCTTTAGTCTTGCATTATTTATGGCAGTCTTCAAACAGGAAAAAAGCTTATCTGTAGGATCTAAAAAGCTAATGATGCCCTTCTTATCCTTCAAAACTTTGGATATGGGTGTATCTTTAACACCATGGAATGGCAATATTGAAAAGAAAGTGAAATTTCAGAGGTCATGAGAGAGGCTGTCAGATCAGCAGGCAGCAACTTTAGGAGAAAATCTTCATGACACCAAGCACTGACAGTGTGACAAGTCCTGCCCTCACTTAATTTCACCTTCCCTTTCCAAACAATTCTAATTTCTACCTTTTCTGCACAAAAAGAGGTTCCAGTCCTGCCAGTTCGCTTTGCTCCAGCCCATTGAGCTATTTATTAGATATGTGAATAGCAATACAATGAACTGATAAACTGCCTTCAAGTGATGGGACAGAGGCACTTATTGCAGTGTGTCCCACAGGATGACAGGTGGGCCCACATTCCTCGACTGTGCCCTCAGGGGAGTAGCAGTGGAGAGGACAGGGAAGGCAAAGTGTGAGGAACACCAGGGGGAAAAAACAATCAGAGCAAGACAAACTCAGGAAGTTTTACAGTTACTGCAAAATGCTGAACAGCCACAAACGGAACACAGCCTGATAGAAAGTGCTATTTAAAGTAGAGAACAAATGAAAGGGGGGGGTTGGCTTTTTTTTTTTTAGGCTTGGTAGCAGAATTCAGTTTTAGGCTGAATAGTTCCAGCAAGAAATAAACCCCAACCATACTGTCTATTTAGAAACTTAAATAACTGAGGTGTATTTTTTTTTTACCAAAGCAATGCTTCAACAATAAGTATAGCTATATTTAATTTTAAAATCTTTCCACAAAGTAAAAAAAACCAAAACACATTTTGAATAATGCAGAATTAACTCAACATTATTTCACATTCAAGTGTGTGAATATGTATGTGTATGTATATAGCAAGTCATTTATCTTGAAAGTATTTAAGGACTCAAAAATCTTGTTTGTTTTGAGACCAAACTGAAAAATCAATCACAAACAACAAAGAAGAATAAGAATACAGACTTACCTGTTCGTTCATTCATTCATTCCTTGGTTTCTTGGTTTTCCTGAGTCTCAGAGAGCAAGTTTCTCTTCACATCACAGTTGGGTTTGATAAACAACCACTAATAGTAAACTCAACTTAATTCCTGATTCCTGTATACCAGGGAGACAGGAGGGTGTGAGAGAGTTTCCTATCCAAGAGCACACTCAGGAATAGTGTGGGAGATGATCTACACCAGCACTGATGAAAACAAAGCCATTCGCCTGGGGTCAGAGCAGGTGAGCCCTCTCAGAACAGCAACCCCAGGATGTGGCCTCTTGGTGCTGGAGAAGACACAAGGAGCCAAGAGAACACCAAAGTGCCTGCAGCCACCTCCTGCCAGGCCACATAGCTTTAAATGCCTCAGCCATAAACCATTAGGTACCAGATCCCCCGTGTAAGATGTAAGTCAGGGCCCTTCACATCAGTGCAGCAATAACCCAGAGCTATGCAGTGACAAACTGAGTGCAAGGATCCAAATTGTTCATTCTCCCCAGAATTCAGGTGTCAGGCTCACATAGAGATACCACCACAGCACTGAGTAAGAGGCTAAAACACTCTGGCAAGGAGGCAGCCAGAGTTAAACTTCAACAACAAAAAAAACCCCAAACCAGCAGCAAATCAAGCTTTGCCTTTTACATGGGTGGTTAATTACCAAATTTAAATGGAAATTGTTCTCAGCTTGAGTAACTGTCACCCCTAGGGAGTGGGTGGTACCCCCAGGTGAAGGTGGGGCTGGTTGCAGGTGTACCAGCCTGCAATGCTGTGCTCCATGGCATTAGTTGGTGAGACTGGAATGAAAACATAAAAAGGCTGAATGACAGAAGAGCCATTGTGGTGCTCACATGAAATGGCTTTGGGTTGCAGTGGCCAGAGGTGTTTCTCCAGGTTTGGAGGGGACAGGTGTGCAGAGGGAAAGCTGACTCACAGAAACCCTCTGCAGCCCCTTCTGAGCATCCCATTCATTTGGAAGTGAGGCAAAATCAGTTCTGGATTCAGCTTTGCTGGAGGTGTCTAATAATGAACACTCTCATTCTTATGCCTTCTAAATCCAGTATGCCTCTTGTGTGAAATAATTCTATTTGCCTTCTGATGGTGTGTTCTGAGTATCCCCATACCTCACAGGCAGAAATGGATGGAACAGATGCCAGAAGGAGAAATCTCTGAACCTCCATAAAGCAGAGTATTTCACTGTCTTCCTGATTACAACATTCACAATGAAGAAAGGTTGTTAGAACTCAGAATAGACATAGGAAAATCACAATTTAAGCAGAAACTGAAATTTTGTAGTGGTGAGGTGAAGGGAGGAGCAACATTCTTGAGACAAAGAAACTTGAAAGAAAACCTTAAATATCTGGAAAATCAAGTAATGACTAAAGCTGCCTCCCTGAGTGTTATTACTACAGAAAGCATTTAACAGCTGACTAGATGAAATCCTGGGGAAAGAACAGTCCTATTTAGCTCAGGAGTTTAACACAATGACTTAAAAAATCCCACCAATGGTCACATCTGTAATTAATGATGTTATCCTGCTTCCACTGAAGAACCTGGAGAACCTACATTTCCTTCAGTTGAAGCATGACTG
The DNA here is from genome assembly GCF_901933205.1 of Camarhynchus parvulus. NCBI lineage: Eukaryota > Metazoa > Chordata > Aves > Passeriformes > Thraupidae > Camarhynchus > Camarhynchus parvulus. The sequence goes on from NC_044579.1 coordinate 13,987,165, forward strand.
AGCTGTAGTTAGTGAGATTTTGCTGCAAGATCCCACTTCAAAGGACAGATGAGACTTTTTTAAAGAAATCTGTAACAGATATTAGTGACAGCCTTTTCTGTTTCAATGCTGTATTTAAATAAATGTGCTTAAAACACTTTTTGAATAGTCTTTTTCTGCCAGTGTCCTCACACAGGCCTTGGTGAATGTCTACAAAATATTTCTGTTACCTGAGCAGGTTAAACAATACCTGGTAATAGAAGTAGTAATTTAAAACATTGAGTCATAAGGACAAAAATGGTAAAGGAAAACCTGTACGTTTTCTGCTCCAGAGAATGAAAAATATCAAGTCTATCAAATTAAGCTGAATTTTTAACATATTTGAAATTGAATTTAAAAATTAATTATGTGATTCTTCTGGAGGAAATCTAATAAAAATAAGCTGAAAACCCTGACAGTTTTAACTAATGAATGGTTTCCTGGTTTCTGACTCATGATTTTGGACATCTGGGCTGAGCACTGTGGAAGTCATATTTCATAGTGGCACATGCAGTGCTTGCTTCCCTTTACATACACATACCTTCCCCTAACATTTTGAGGAATTCTGTCTTTTACTACAGCTAGATTTATTATCTGATTTATTGCATGAATGCTGTGTTAGTCAAGAGAGAGGTCTTGGGATTTTGTACAGCTTATTGAAATCCTCCATCATTTTAGAAAGCAGCCACACTAAACAATAGATTCTAAACAAGCACAAATGCCTGCACACACTAAAACAGACATTACAGCTGTTAGCATCACTCCAAGAAGCTACAAACCTGACTTACAGGTATGCTAGGAATCTGCATTCCAAGAGTCCCTGTTAGGAGAAGATGTGACAATAATATGGATTCTCGAGGTCCTTGTGATCCCTTGTATCCCCTTCTGATGATGGGATCAAACTGAAACTGTAACATCAGATTTTGCAGATGCTTCTCTGATATGTCATGTAATTTAATTTCTTTCTTGTCTTTTAATAGTAAGTATATCTTTCTAGATGTTTAGGTGTCTTCCATCAATATTTCATCTGAGCATTCTTAGCATTTTATGGTTATGCCAATAATTAGTAGCTGTAAAGCTGTTCAATCTATACATGGGACTGAAAGCATACATGACATAAAAGAAATATGGAAATTAAATTTGAAACCAAATCAAAGTCTCTGAGGGTGGAAATAATCTCAGTAATATTATCTAGCTAAATATTACCTCTCCTAAAGTAAACATGCAGCCTCCCAGTAGAGCCAACAGAAAGAGCCATACTGTCCAAAGGATGGCTGCAGAAATACATTTTCCTTTCTGTTAAATGTAAATGGAAACAAAACATCTCTAAGAGCCCTAAATTGTAGATAGTCTTATTATTCCTTCCCTTCTTCCTGACTTTATTATTCTATGTTTATGCAGTCTCAAAAATGCAATCTTCTACAGAAAGCAGAATGTGCCTGAGGATGTGTCAGAGTTTTGTCTCCACAAATGAAGTGTGTAAAATACCCAAGAGCACAGCTGATGTTTATATGCTCAGTTCAGCACATGAGTTGTGCAGACATCTCCCTGCTCTAAATAACTATTGAAAATGCAGTGGATGAGAAACTCAGTTAATTATTATGCCAGCAACTGGATCACAAAAATAGGAGTATGACTGTGCATATGTCAAACCAACATCTGCATTCTAATGAAATGACCATTTTGGAAGAATATTGTGTGGTAATCTATGAAGTGTTGAGAGAGGTTCTGTAAACATAGAAACACTGAAAAGGTATCCTAGTTTTGGCAGAGCTATTTTTTTCTCTAAATGTGTGGCATCAAATACTTAAAAGTACTTGAATATCTTTAATTCTTCTTTTTTTCTTACTCTCCAGGCCTTGTAATGGGATTAATTATACGATATGTGACAAAATCACCAGATGTTGAAAGTGGTACTGTTTATGAATGTGAAAAACTGAAATCTGGGCCATCCACTCTGCTTATTAATATAACAAATCAGGTCTATGAATATCAATATAAAAGAGAGATCAGCCACCACAATGTCAATGGTCACCAAGGCAATACAATGCTTCAAAAGGTAAAAGCTATCTTATCTTATTTTTGCTCTGAACTCTGTAAGATATTTATTTTCATGCTTGAGAGAGGAAAACAAGCTTCAAGTTAAAATGAGACAGAGAGAGTCTGTTCTGAATTTAGGGTGGGGAAGAAGAACAGTAAAGGAAAGGAAGTGTGGTAGAACCCTGACCATCATTTAGCTCCAGGCTGACTGTGCGCTCACAGAATGGTTTCCTGAGCTGTTTCAAATGACAGTCCCAGCTCCTGCAGACACTGAGTTCACTGCAGACACAGCTGTTAACTTGGATTCATTGCCACTAAACCTTTGCAAACCCCACTGATATCTTTACTTTTCCTCTGCCTTCAAAGTGACTTGCTCTGGCCGGATAATGCAAGGGGAGGTTACCTCCTGTGGATAGCACAGGAAACTGCAAAGTCTGAACATTTTTCAAAACACAAACTTGTAAATATGTACTTAATGTACACTTACATTCATCACAGCATTCTCATACATTCTTCCACTCCTGCAGTGGTCCTCAGTAGGGAGATAGCATTGGGGCAATTCAGGCTGGATGCAAAAAGGGAAGTGTAGGAGAAAATTTGCAGCCTTTCACAATGCCATAGACTTTTCTTTTTTCCAGTATATAAAAAAAAAATTTACTTTTTTAGTATAGTCTTTCCCTGGACACATAACATTTGCTTCTTATAATGTTCACCTTTTTTTTTTTCAAATGGCAGCCATTTGAAGAGCACTGGAGTGCAAAAGCACTTTTTAAAACTGGGATTTTGTGCTAAAAAACATTGTATATTCACATGAAGCTCAAAAGCCCCTACCAATGGCTTTTTACAATAGTGCAATGTATTATTTAGCTTTTTTCCGAGTATTATTGTTTGTCTAGCACAGTAATGCAGGATCCTGTGTATTATACAGTTATCATTGAAAAAACTTTTAAGTTATGCTTAGAATGTACACTGTGGAGCTCAGCAGAATTAGCATTTAACCATCTGCTCAAATTTCTTGCTGATGCAGCAGCATTGTGTGCCTGTCTGCTGTTACTGCCAGACTCGCCCTTCTCAGAAAGAACCAGACTGTCAAGGACCATTAGAGTTGTGGTGGGTGGAGACAGGAAAATACTGTGGCAGTCAGACTAATCAGGTTTTGCTGAATCTCCATTCTTTTTCCTGCTAGTTGGTTGCAGTTGCAGCTTTGTCTTAGCCAAAGTGTGTGTTTCATTTCCAAGGCACGTGTACTAATCCATTACATTTGATCCTCTTCATGAGACCTGGCTCTGGAGCTGACTTAGGAGAGGAGGAACAATGACTTGCACAGAAATTTCTCTTGTCCCTACAGGGAACTGCCCAATCTTGTTTCTGTAGTCTCACTTTGCTGGAAGGCTCTTGAAGGTCTCAGTTGTGAATTGTAGTTCCTCTAAATTATTGCAGAGACCTCAGTCTGCCTGGATTTTCACTTGTTTTTCCTTTAAAATTACCTGGCAGATGCCCTCTTGAAAAGAAAATAAATAAAAAAGGAAAGGGGGATGAGTTCAGCTGTATTTAGGAGACAATAACAATGCCTGGCAGCCTTCCTGACTGGCAAAAGCACTAATGTAAAAAACAGAAAACATGATCACACCATGCTCTGGGTTTTGTAAAACTGTAATTCCCTTTTGACTGCACTAAAAGTGTTTACTTAGTGCCTTCTATCAAAGAGAATAGATTGTGCCATGACTTACAAACATGTATTCTTCAGAACATGTTTTGAATAATAAAACAAGCAGTCAGGATTTCTGATGCCCACAGAAAAGATATTTTAACATATCTGCTGAATTAATTCCAAAATTAACATTTGAGAATGTTAGTTCATAAATTAAGAAAATCCTTTTTTCATTAGGTTTTCAATGATGGTGCCAGCACAGCTAACGTTGCTGGCAGGTTATTTAGCTAGAATTTTTAGCTTTATAATTCAAAGTGAGCAGGATGGAAAAAAGTCTCAGCTCTCACTTCCTGTTTATTGAATCAAGCTGTCTGTTAGTAAGAAGGCAGAAGTAATTTTGTAGGCAGGTCTTACTCTTTTGAAGGAAAATAATTTATAATACCATAGCCCTAAAATATTGCTTCATCTGAACAAAGGAGCTGCAAGCCTTTGCACTAACTACCTCCTGTCTCTTATGAGTATTGGTATAATATTGCCCACTGACAGAACACTGAGCAGTACACAGGCTTATTTAAGTTGGGTTTTTTTGGGTTTTTTTTTCTCCAGCAATGCTGTAATTTTAAAGAGAATTCTGTTCTATTCTATTGAATTGCAATGACTGAGCAATGTCCTTGGTCTTTCTCTGTGCCAGAAGTTGAAGGCCAGTATGATCAGTGCACTTCCTCATTTTAGCATTGCTTTAAAACTTTTAATGGCTATTTTATAAATCATTTCCTTCAAAGGAAATGTTGCATTGGTTTTGGTGATGTAGGCCTTTTATCACCCTTCTGTACATGGGAAACTGAGGCACAACCCTGCTGATGTGTCTTTCCTGAAAGTGACCAGGAGATCATGTCTGAACCAGGAGTTATGTCATGGGACTGGCAAGTTGGATGTCTGGTAGGGCAGCTGCTGTCACAGGTAAAGCTGCTTTTATGTGTTCCTTGTAATGTAGCACAACTGATTTCCTTCTTGAAGGAATACTTTTCAAATCGTATTCTGCATCTACAAGCTGTAAGGAACTACACATTTATACTTGCAAAAAACCAACTCAGAATAATCCCACAAACAGTGGAGGTGAGCCTGAGATCAGTCCTGATAAGAAGATACAATTAAAAAACTATCATATCAAATTAAATGCTACTTTATTTGTCCTTACCCTCTCTTTTGTCCTTCCTAGCAGATGACTTTTGATCCTTCCATCTTCTTCAACATTCTGCTGCCACCCATTATATTTCATGCTGGATATAGTTTGAAGAAGGTATGTGTCTTTCTTTTTGTGACAGAAGGGTCGGAGTGTGGCTGCTGCTCTCTAGACCCAACAGGCCAGTGAGAGAGGACAGTCAGCTAACAATTTCAATGCCTGGGAAGGACTTGGCAGGAATGGATTAAAATGAATGATTCATGGCCCTCATTCTGCTCTCTTTCTGTCCTCGTGCAAAGATCTGATTGTGCAGTTCACAGCACTTAGGCCTCCTGTTTTCAGAAGAGACCACTTTGAGTGCTGTGAACTGCAGGCAGGAACAGCCTGTGTTTCATATCCTGCCTCATCAGGACTTGTTCAAGAGATGGGGTCATGATACCATTTGCATCAGGTACTTCCAATCTGCCATGATCCTGAAACATTTGGCCAGATACATAAAAAAGAGGGAAATTTTGATGGCATTCCACCAGGGGGAGAAAATTGAACACCCTTAAGTTGTAATTTCCAAAATAACTGAGGTAGCCAATATTGCTCCATCTTCTATATGAGAAATGTGTTGCAACAAATGGTTTCACTTCTAGATGGAAATGGAAACACTTCTAGATGTGTTTCCACTTGGTCTGAATGCTTTTTTTATTTATTATATAACAAAGAACTTTCCTTCAAACTTTCCTCCCCAGAGACATTTTTTCCGTAACTTAGGATCAATTTTAACCTATGCCTTTTTGGGAACTGCCATCTCCTGCGTTGTCATAGGGTAAGTGAGTGCCTTCTGCTATTATCACATGCTTGGTATTTCTTTCAATTAAAAACTAAACTGTAAAAAGAATTGCAGAGCCTGCATGGTCCATATACTTAGCAACTGGTGTAGCAGATAAAGTAATTCCTTCTCAAGGAGTGCTGAGATGGAAAAGGCTCTTACTGGCATTAATATGTGATGGAAGTTTCTCCTTTAATGTCATTTTAATAATAGTAAAATACATGAATGACCTATAACTTTGAGTTCAATGATTTTAAAACCATTCTTTTATGGGTATGTCATCATATCTGTCTTGATATCCTAGATTTCTAATCATCAAGCTTAGTAAGCATAATGCACCAGAGGCATTGTGGTATTAAATGTCCCGTAAGCCATGGTTGCTCCAAGTGCCAGGAAAATTTAGACTCTGCAATCAAAGTGTGATCATCATCTGTGCTGCAATACAGAGGAGTGTAAACTCTCAACATGGCTGTCTCCCCTTCATGTAAAAAAAACACTGAACAGCTTTGGGGTCAGGAAAAAGGATGCCTTCAGTTTCAGGCCCAGAGGCATTGTGCCATGTGTCCCATTTACTGGGGAGGAAAAGCTTAATCTCACTTTTCTTTCTGAAATTTTGCTTTCCTCAAGAAACGGCACCTCATCACTTCTCACAGTTCAAAGCTTGGACAGCTACATCACTCATATTTTTCCCCCTGTCTTATTTGCATTATACCTATGACCCTTGCTCTTTTTTCTTTTCATACCCATCTATGGCAGAGAGCACTCCTAACATTGAAATTATAAATTCAGTAAAAAAATCTACATCCAAACAACAGTTTGAGCCAAATGGTAGCACATTTTTGAGGTAACAGAGGTTCTGGATCTCAGCAGGACTCTTCCTGTGCTTCCACTCTCTTGTCTCAGCTATTGAACATAAACCAAAGCCAGTGGATCTGTGAGACTGCAGGAAAGCATTAGGGTAGTCCAGCCAGTAATGCCTTTAAATATGTGTTTGGTTTATGACTCTGACATTGCCCCTTGTATATGGAAAATGCCAGAGCAGCTTTGATAAGTTTGTTAAAATTAACATAATATATTGAATTCAGCCTTTATTCCCAATACTTTCATTCCTGTATCCATGCTATTTTATCTAAAACAGAATAAATGCAGATAGAACCTAATAGAAAAGTTCTACTAGGAACAATTCCTACTAGCAATTCAAAGTTCAAGCCCAAAGTCAGGGATAAAGATCCAAAGGAAACCTTAGGGTAGAGAGTGGTAAGCACTGGGCCTTGCACTGTGTTCTTGTACAAACCCACAGCCCCCAGTGGAACCACTGCAGAGAAGGCAGTAATAGATTCAGAGCAGGGCTTGTGTGAATGTGAAGCATGTTTGCATAATGTGCATGTCAGGATAAGGAGGAGATAATGACTGCATGAAGAAGAAGAAAGATAATATGAAAACTTTACTGAAGGGAATGAAAAGTAAGCCCTAAAAGAAAAATAAAATATGTCCTAAGAGAGAAAGGGTGAAGAACTAGCTGCTGTTACAAAAAAAAAAAGGACAGAACCCTGAGGTACTTCTAGGTAATACTGCTGTAGACAAATATTTTGTGCACAGGTATGATTATACTTGTGCTTTCTTCTCATCATATGAGCACAGCACAAGCACAGGCAGTACCTCGATATCCCCAGGCTCAAGCTCTGCTGTCTGCAGCCTCTCACTGGGGCTGTGCTCCTGCTGCCTGAATTACAGAGCTCTGTGTGAACCCCTCTGGGGCTCCCTGAAGTGGCAGGGCACAGCCTGTAACAAAGAAGGACCAGACCTCTCTTTGTCAACCAGAAACAGCTGGGAAATATCATTAATAAAGAACAGAAACATCATTTGGATTTGCTGCAAACTCTTGGAGTGCTAAAACGTTGCCATGGAACACAGGGATACAATGGTGCCTGTCTGCTCTTTGTGAGTCTTTGCTTTTGTGTGAAAGGCCTCAAGAAAGAGGAGCTGTGTGGAATTTGAGTGAAAAGGCTATAATCAGATATTCCCACTGAGGGTGGGGGAAGGAGGAGTAAGAGAGATTGATTTTTTTTAGTGAAGATTGTGCCAAAACCTACTTAGTTTCAGCTAAGTACTGCTCTAAGGAATGCCTGCCCATATTTGCTGTAAGACTGTCCTCAGCCACTCAACACACAGGAAAGATATAAAGCTTTCCCAGCAAAATGCACTAATTATGCCCTTCACACCAAATCTGACTAGCAAGGATCCATGCAGAGAGATCCCATGAGGGAAGGGAAAATTCCCCCTCTCCAAGCCCTATTTTAACTCCAGAATAGCTGAAGTGGTCCCTTTCATGGTGAACAGAGTCTGCTGTCTCTGGGTCTGCATGACATGAGATCATAGAAGATCCAGTCTTTCAACAGATCTTTTCCCTCTCAGTGGTCCAGCTTCCTATCTTCTGAAGAGTAGTGTGGAATAACCACTGAGGCAGCTCCTTCTTCCTGAGAAAAACCATCCAGGCCAAGCCTCTCTGAGGCTCAGCCTGACACAGGGCAGGCAGTCTTCTGCTGTAGGAGACTCCTTGAGTTTCATGGACTCAGAGAATAACTTTGGTTGGAAGCAATGTCTGGCTGTCTGCAGTCATCCAGAACTCTGAGATATCTGTTCCAGTCCTAACCACCCTCACTACAAAGTGTCTTTCAAAGTGTTTATCCAGTTGCAACTTTCCTTGCTTCACCTTGTAACTTTTGCCTCCCATCCTTTCCCTACGCAGCCTTCAGAAGGGGCTTCATGTTTTCTGTACCCACCTGAAGACAGCACTTAGCTCCACTCCCACCTACATGAGGAAGCTCAGCTTCTGTCTCTTCATATGCCACAGCCCTCAAATTATCTTGGTGGTTCTGTGCCCTCTCTGTCTTCCCTGTCCTGCAATCCAAACTGAAACACTCTATTCCACATGTCACCTCCACGTGCCAACAAAAGACTTAATGGCTTCTCTTGGTTTGCTCACTGTGCTTCCATGAACACAATGTGGTTTGCAGTCATAGCTGCTCTTGTGAAGTCCCATTCTGATTTGTGCTCCATTTATATCCCCCAGGAGTCCAGGGGTTTTCTGTAGGTACTTGTGTAGCCAGCCCTGCTTCTGTGGGACTGCTGCATATTGTTGCTGTATTTTTCCATGGGTATCTCATTATTAGCTGTGTATTATGGCCATGGTAAGCTGAAGCACCACTGAGCTGATGCTACCCAGTGAGTGCATAAAAACTGGGCTGCTGAAGTATTAAATAAACATCTGCCCCCTCTTATTTTTTTATTTTTTACATCTTAGGAAGAAGCAGGAAGAAGGACCTAATGCTAACTTCTGCAAAGAATAGTGTTCTCTTCCCTTAGATTCTATTTTTAATAAACTGTGCTGGGGTGCATTTTCCAGAATTGGTATCTGTCATAGATATTTTCTATTTTGATAATGGAAGAGTGCTTAAGTATTTGGAAAAATCTTGACACTGTGATAACAACCTATCAGAGCAACATATTGAGTGGCAGAGGGTGTAGAACCATTTGCATTTTTTCCCCACTTGAAATCCTTTTGACTTCTTTGCTCAGTATTCTCAGTGGCAGCTAGGGCCAAGATGCCTATGCATGTGAGCACTGAGATCATTAAGTTGGTCTTATCTGTGATTTTTTATTTGGTTTCACTTGAGTTCTCTCGAATTGCAATGCCAAAACCCCATTTTCGATATTTAGAATGCAGCATGTTTGCAGTCACTCACTCATATTTTTCCAGCCTGTCTACTACGTTTGGCAAGGCCTGATTTTTCTGGAACTTAAACCTCTCTGAGTGTGCAACTCAAATAACAAATGTATTTACAGAAAGCGTAGGCCAAGTTTGATCTTTGTGGCTGCAGTGAGAATTTTGCTTGAATAAAGCAAAGAGAGCTGAGATAAAATTGGGGTTTGGATCAGAAAAAGTAGAGTAATTGTTGTTTTGAGTGAAGCTACGAAATGCAAATAGCTGATAATAGTGGTGTTAGGAAAAATCTCGCCAGGATGATCCCCGTTTTAGGTGGAAGGATGCTGGTGTTTTTATTAGCTGCTCAGTTAGCACAACCTTCTCTGGCTGGGGAGACAGGACTTCTTATTTCAGTGGGAGCCACAGGTGGTTGGTGTGGCTTGATTCATTCCAATATGTCTGTGAGCACATGGATGCTGGATTTACAGTAACCATGGCAGATCACTTCATGGCAATCAGTGCTCAAAATCCAAGTTCTAATTTAAAAAACCCTCATAGAATCAAAGTATTTCTTTTGTATATCTGTGTTTAACTGCAGTGACTAACAGTTTGGACAAAGTCTCTTCTGACATTTAAATTCAAATGTGAGGCATAAGTCATCATACTTGATTCTCACAGGCAATCAAGAATCCTTTCCTTTGCCATTCCTCACCATTCTACAAATGAACATTCAAATGCTGTCCACATACGATCACTAAATACTGAGACCATAATAATACAACATAATAAATATAATTAATATAATACAATGTAATTAACATACACTTTTTAAATTCTCTCTTTTAAAATTTGAATGTTAGATGATTTTTACTTGAAAACCAGAGCAATTTTTTTGTTTCTGTACATAGACATATACATATATAAGTAAAAAATTTTTAGAAGAGAGAAAGAAGTATCAAGAATATCAAATATCAATACAGATATTTTTGTTGATAATGAGATTACATTTTCCATCATAACTTTCTATGACAGTAGACATTTTCCATTCAAATGTCTGTGATATAAAGATTCCACCATCACATGGAATTTTTTTCTTCACTCTTTACTGTTACAGCAGTCCCTCTGTGCCTTCTAAAGAAGGATGGCTTGGGCTGAATAAAACACTGTTGCTCAAATCAGCACTAAAAAAAAAGGTTGAACTTTCCTATCCAGTGTTTATCTGGGCGAGATGCATCCTGACATAACCGTCCAGTCAGAGATTCACTTCTGTCACTGTTACACCTGCCCAAACATTATTCTAAAGGTGAGGAGACATGTACCCAAAAGCCTCAGCAGGCAGTAGTTGTGGTTACTGAGCTCTGCAAGACTGGGGATATTTTTTTATTTCCATAAGTACTTTGGGCTAGAGGGGAGTTTAGGGAGGTCATGGGTGTGTTTATTACTTTCTGCTGGAAGCTTAATGGAATATACAAATGGGGTCTGCTGATAGGGAGCAGCACTGGCCCTATAATCTGCCTGTTCTTTCTCACTGGAGGGCTATGATAGACTTTACAGCTTGGAAATGAAACACTTGTACCTATGTGCTCCAGCAGAGCAAAGCCAAATGTTGTTTGGCTTGAATTTACTGTGTGGTGCTGTGGGATTCTTCTGGATTTTGGAACTGATTCTGCAAGGGAAAATGGGGCCAGGTTAAGGGTAACAAAAAACAAAATCTCTGTTACAGAGCTCTACATAAACTAAGCAAATAACTGTACAAGGATTATCTGCTGCTGCACCAGCTAAGCTCTTGCCTTCCAGGTGATAACTTTTGTATTAATTTAGGCTTAATTCATATACAAGTAATTCTTTTTTTTTTTCTAATTGAAATACACTTTTGTACTGCATGTCATCAAATGACACATAAAAAAACCCCAGGTCCATCTTTCCTCCACACACCACTTGTAAATAGCAAATGCTCAACCTCCCCACAAGCAAGAATAAAAGCTTTCTTTTTGGTACAAACAGAAACTGCTGAGGGGAAGTGTTAAAGTATCTTAGTGCTGTAGAAATTAACTGAAGGAGAAAGAGGGAAAAACTATATATAGAACACTTACCCTCCTCAGTGCTAAAAGCCCCTGAACATCAGATGTCTGACTTCAACAATGTCTAACAATATTTTGAGGCCAGATATTCAGCCTACGAGTGGAAATAAAGACAAAACTAGTATGAAAACATTAATTGAATGAAGTATAACTGTTGTAAGAGTGCAGTGCCTGTGCTGGTAGCCCTTTTGGAGGTTATGGCTGCTTCCATGCCCCATCTTGGAGTGAATAAAGGCATTTTTTTCACTCACCAGACAGTATTGCCCCAGTTTTGCAATGACTTGAGGAAACTCAACAGAGATTATTCAGCTGAAAAATCAAGCTAAGTCTCTCCAGATTTCTCCAAAGGCAGATGAACATGTTGCATGCATGCTGCACATGTTAATGTGCAGCTCAGTTGCCCAAAGCAGTAGCTTTGATTCTTTGGTCAGCCCAAATCTGAGGTAATTCCATTGCAGTCTGTGGAGTTGCCACCTGCAGCTCAGAGCTGCAGTTACAAGGGGTAGTTGCCGCTTCTCACTTTTGTTCAAAGGCATGTGGTAAATCCAAAATGGGTTTGTAAAGTGTAAATTTAGAGAAGCTTGAAAATATACACCCACTGTGATACTTGGCTTGGGGAATTCTGCACAGGGAATAGAAAGGGAAGAGGGTTTCACATAGTCATAACTCAGAGAGTTCTGGCAGGTCTAAAAGTTATAAAGTATTTTACAAAGCACCTATTATTTGTGTGACATGTGAAATTATGGATAAAAAGCTGGATTAAATCAAGGCACTGATATAAAATAGTGTTTCCCAGACCACTGACACCCACACAGAGTGGAAAGTTCTTCCAAGAGAACTTTGATGCCTTCAAGCATGTGTTGCTGCAAGTTCAGCCAGAATTTGTCGCTATTTCGCAATAACCATCTGACATTGTTTACTGCAGCAGAGCTGATCATGCAAAAACCAGTTTTTCTTCTCATAAACAGATGTGCCAAGCAGCAGGAAGTAATTATTCGTATCATCCAGACGAACCCCTCAGCATACAAAGGAAATAAATGTATGATAGGGAACACCAAAGGTGTGGGGCTGCCGAGACAAACAGAACCTGGAATAGCAGGGGATTAATCTAAAATTAAAAGTATGTTTAATTTGGTATTTGATAGAGCCAGCAGGTTCTCCAGGAATCCATCAAAGAATTTAAATCATGTGCTCTTCTGAAAAACATGCAAATGGCATTTGTTGCAAAACAGGCTAAAACACTCAAGTCCAGATATTTCCCAATAAGAAACCCTATGCTGGAAGGGTTTGTTTGTGTGGGTTTTGTTTGGGTTTTTTGTTTGGTTTTTTTTTTATACAAAGTGTCTTCCCAATTGCCTTGAATGTCAAAGCTTTAACTGCAAGAAAGAATACTCTTGAATAGAGCTCCTCATGTCTTCTTCCCTGATGTTCATGCATCCTTTAAGAATTAACATACAGTGTGGTTTCCAAAGATTTCCAGTTTTTTATTTCTCTGGCAATAGATCATCCATAGACCTGTGCAAAAAAAGCTTCCTTGGCTGAAGCATCATTTGCAGTCTCAAGTTTGCAAATCTGCTCTTGCAGTCTCTACAATGACTTTCAGGGAAAACATCTTTACAGAGCTGGTGAAATGGAAAATATGCATCCCTTATGGCTCCTTATCCTGATATCCACTGCCTTTCTCAGTACATCCTTTCTTTCCAGAACAATTCCAGGCTACAGAGGAGATGAAAGCAGAGGGAGCTGCTTTGACTCTGATGTGTTAGTTCATTTTCCACCTCTTATGGATATTTTTCCATACTGCATGAGAAACCTGCACACCAATAACTGGAGAAGGCATCTCCAGCCCAGGCTGAGACTGCTCCAGGCCATAAACACCTGCATGGCTTTGCTAGGTAGTGAGCCAGGCCACATTTCCTTCTGAGTCAAAACAGGCAACTGTGTGCCCTCTGTCAGGAGCACTTGGACTTGTGAGTTGGTTGCAAAGTGCTTTGAGCTGCCTCATGGTGAAAGGTGCAACAGAAATTTAAAACAGAGGAGGAAAAACCTATTCCACTACAGTAGCATGGAGCTACCTGCAACCTGCATCTCTTCAAACTGACAGGTTTGCTCTCAGATCAAATGCTGAGCAACACGGGGAAGTGTACCGGCAGCAAGCAGCTCATTGGAGCAGGCAGAGAGGGGGTGACTGAGATCTCCTGCCTGTTACCTTGAAAAATTCATAATACACCAGCTCAAAGGATGCTTTGTTCTCCCACCCACCAACATTTTGCATACCCCACTGCTGAGCCAGTTGATCAAATGGTGCTTTTGTATCTGACAAGTCTTTTACTGAGCACAACTGGTTCTGGCCTCAAATGTTCTGTAAACACAGCAGTTTTCATGATGGCCCTGGGACAGATGCTGCATTCATTGGAGACAGAACCTACAAAAGCTGGTCTGGTCAGGTAACCAGATCCTACACAGTGAGAGGCAGATGACATTTAAATAGTGCACAGAGCTTTTCTTCTGATTAATAAGGTGACAATAAATCATATAAGGTGTGTCCCTAGCCTTGGCTCTCCTTAAAATACTGCTTGTCTCAGAAGTCCATTACATTTGACAATGATGATAACTTGCAGCAAGTTCAGTGGATGGCCACCAAGATGGCCAGGGGCTAGGACATTTGCCCCAGAAAGAAGAAACAGAAGAAATTGAGCTCATTTAGCCTAAGCAAGAGGGGGTTTGAGGGGAGATTACTAAGAAAGGAAAGCCAGGCTCTTCAGAGTGATACATGGTGAGAGGACAGAATTGACAGACAAAAACTGTATTTTAAAAAGGTTTAACTTGATATAAGCAAAACCTCTTTCTTCATGAGGACACTCAAGCATCAGAACAGATTGTCTAGAGATCGTGGATATGTAATCTCCATCCTTGGAGGTTTTCAAAACCTAAGTGGCTAAAGCCCTAACTACTTTGGTTTGAGCTCATAGCTGAACCTTGCTTTGAGTAGGAATTTTGACCAGAGACATCCTCTGGTCTCTTCTAACAGCAGGTAGTCTAAATTCTATGTTGCTGTAAATAACAAACCTTACAGCAGAACATATGCTGTCCCTAGTCCATCTCTTTCAGACTTTTTCTACTTTAAGTTTTCTGCCACTTTTTCTGATTCAAGTATCTTGTTCTCCATCCCCCCATACTCAACACTTAGCTTGCAGGATATTTTTCTTTCTCCTCACTTTTTGTTGAAATATGGAACCTGCAATAAAAAGGTCTTTCTGAAGAAAAGTTAGGATTATTTCACTTCCTTCTGAAGCAAGTACTTTATGCATGAAGATGGCTCTTAAAATGCTAATTAATCTCAATTCTTAGTCAGCTCCATAGCTTAAAAAGCAAAAAAAATCACTTTGCTTTCTGTAATACACTGATTGGGCACTTCCTTGCTCTTTGCAACACCGCCTCTCCCCAGCTAACCACTCTCCAGCTGAAGCTTAGCAGCAACCAAAACTGAAATGAGAAAGGACCACAATTGCCTCTCCTTTTTGACCTCTCCATTATTGAGAGCATGGGTGCTTTTCTCTCTTATATGTGCATCCTGAAAATTTTGAGCAGGATGATGTCACTGGTTAAAAAAAAAAAAAAAAAGTTCTGCAAAGACAATGAGTAACAGCAAAACCTTTGCAACAAGAATTTAAGGTCATGTACAGGCACAGAGACTGCACCAGGGACGCCTTTTCATTGCCTTGTTGATGTATGAAAGGGTTGTTATTCTTCAGACTTCAAATGAAAAAAACAATTTTTTTTTAATTTCTCATGTTCCTTTCTTCCATCCTTACTACCCACTCATTGATGAAAATAAGGAAAGACCTGATTTTCCAATGAATCGGAATAATTTTCAGAGTTTTGTTTTCCTGTTTTATTTAACCCAAGTGGGACTGCACATGAAAACATTAGGTGTGTTCCCTGTGAATGATTTCCTTTTATTTGATTTTGGGAGGGTTTATGCAACCTCAATGAAAAATAAGTATCCTAAAATGAAAGTAAGAAAGAGGGGAACGTATCTGAAGATATTCTCTCTAGCAAATCATGTCATGTGGTTTATGCAGGTGCCCTCTGTTGTTCATCAGGGTGTGAATACAGCTGGTTTCAGTTTCTTGCCCTGTGAATAACGGAGTGAGATTGCTCTTCAACACTCTTTTGTCACACTCAACAAATAATTTAGGATGGAATTTACCTTAGGTCCAATCCCTTGACAAAAACAAGGCTTTCTGCAAAAGCTGGGTCAGGTTATGTGGAGCCTGCTGGTCACACTCTGAATGCACCTTGGTGTCCATCTCTGAGGAGCAGCATTAGTATCCAGGTGCAGCTGCTTTCCAACCAGCGGTCATTACCTTCTGAGCCCAGCAGGAGGGAGGCTGTGCCGCCTTCTGAGTCCTTCCGAGACGGGTGACTTAATCAGCTTTCAGTAATCTCCCTATGAAAGTTACCTGGCCCGTACAGAAATCCATGGTTTGTGCTAAAGCATAACACAATAGCTGTCTAACCTGCCTGCTACTCATTCAAAGATGTTAAAACACCTTCTAAGCAGGGCTTGATTTCTAGGAAGCAGAATATTGATCTCGCTCTAGATGTGGAACAGCGCACCGGCTGACAGGTTCCAGGGTGGGACTGCTCGGCGGTGACAGCGACAGGAGGGAACAGCTCAGCCCCCCGCCCTGCCCGGGCTGTGCTGCAGCGTTTGCAGCTCAACCGCGGCTATCGGAAAAGCGCCCGTCACCATTCATGGCTCAAAATTGCTATCACGGGATGAGGTGGCTCAAAAACTCGGGTATCGCGGAGGGAGAGCAGCCTCCGAGAGGCTGGCACGGGCCAGCACCGCAGAAGCCAGCAGCCTTATCGGTGTAGCTGGATATTCAGGATCCGCCTTCCTGTCCTAATCCCACTTGGGCACCTTTCCAAAACACCCGCACTTGCGGCCAAAGGCTCGTTTGTGTCTGATCCCCCACCAGACCGGCGCGGGAGCCTCACTTCTGCTGTCCTTCAGACTCTGAGCGCTCCCGTTCCGCTGCTGATCGCAGTTTAACGCGCAGCACGCGTGGCTGGGGCCGCACAGTTTTAACTCTTCCGCCGTCAGACCCGAGCCGTCGGCTTTGCTTCCCACGCGCCAGAGAGGGGAGAAAAAACTCATCGCGACTACTTTTAAAACGCAAACAAGCGGCGAGAGAAGGAGCATGCCGAGCCCGGCCGAGCCCGGCGCCGCAGCGCCCGCAGCTGAGCAGCGCGGCCGGGGCCCGCAGTGCCCGCAGCCGCCACCGGGCGGCGCCCGCGCTCCGCCCCTCGCGCGGCCGGGCCCGCAGCCGGGCCGGGGGCGCTGCGGAACCGCGCTGGGGGAGCGCGCCGAGCTCATCGCCGGCAAACTGCATTCATTTCTTTTGCATGCAGTTCAAAACTGCCCGGGGCTCCTCTTCACGGCTTCTCTAGGCTGGTCCTGGGGACACCAGGCCACATGGGGGCCTGGTCTGGGACATCCCGATCCAGCTGTGCTCCTGTTCCAGATCAGGAGGAGCCAGCGCCAGCTCTCTTGTGACAGAGCAGCTCCCGAAAGTCTGCAGCAGCATCACTTGCGGCTCTCACTTCTCTTTTCTGGGACTTCGAGCACGGCTTGTACTGGGTGTACTACAAGTTACTAAACAAGAGTCATCCTTTACTTGTCGGTTTTCCAACACTGTTCTACCCAGGGGTTCTGAATAATTCAAGAAATGAAACAATTCTGATGAACAGTTATTAGAAAACTAGGGATGTCTTGGGGATACAACAGAGTTTCTTAGCTAAAATTGTTGCCCAGTCTTTAAAACTATCAGAATGTTAATAATCAGTCTGATTTTCAAAAGTTTTCATGTAGTTTTCTAAGTAGGGATTTAGTTCTGGAGTTGTGGCACAACGATTTAAGGACATCCCTGACAAAGTTACACCATTTGTGGGAACACTTGGAAGGCTGGAAGTGACTCAGAAGCCTGCAGGAGTTGTTACCAAAGGAGTAGACTGCAAAAGCCATTACAGTTGCAACCTCTCACTGGCAAATTGCAGCCTCATTAGTAATCTTGGCAAGATGACGGGGGTTTTGCATTACTGATCCTCTTGTTAGCCCCTCAAGTGTGCCACTGAAGCGCTCTTTCGGGAGCAGTTTGTGGAAGGCAATGTTGTAAATATATTGCCTTTATAGGCAAACAGACACTCTCTGTCTTTGGGGCCATCAAACTGGCACATTCACGAACTCACAACTCACTTAAAAATAAATGGGAAGAGAAGGTAGTAGTTAAACCTGCCAAAATTAGGATCCAATGATAATTGTAAGCACATAAATTTTGTAGTATTTCCCCAGTGAGCCAAGGCACATGCAGTAACATAAAGTAGCTTCCTTTCCCACAAAACTCTCATTAGTGGTATGGATGTTCTAGATAACAGAACTCTTCTATATGCAAGGATGACATACATACATCTATATATACACACACACACACACATATATATGTTGGGATTTTTAAATTGAAAATCAGAATTATCTATCAACAACACAGTAACTGACTAAAATGCAAGAACATTACTGTAGGGCAACAGCAGTTGTTCTCAGGCAGGCACTGGGGGGTCCTGCTCAGGTACTCCACCAAGACAAGAAATTTATATAATTAGGAATCCGTCTGCCACTGCTGTCCCCAAGCACTCCCTTGGTGTCCCTCACAGCACAGCCTGGCTGACAGCATGTGGTGATGCATGTAGTCAAGGAACATCATTATCTCTCCACTGTGCCTCATTTTTTCTTGTAGATTCTTAAAGCCTGGCTGTTCTTCCAATGAACTGACCTGGGAGCTGCAGAGCATCCAAGCAGACTCCTTCCACATCAGTAGAGCACTGGTAGCAGTTTAACACATTTCCCAAAAATTACCCACAAATGCTCCATGAAGGACAAACAGTTCCACAAAGCTTCTCAGATAATGTTCTCCCTGATTACAGAGTCTCAGGAGGGCTTTTGTGCCAAGGAGAAAATGCCACACCTTGAGGTTAGAGCCTCCTGGGCTGTAAACAAAGGTGTCCATAGCCACACTGTTCAAAACTTTTTCCCCTCTGTGTTCTTGCTCCTCTCATTACTGGCCCTTGTGTGGCTTCTGTTTTGAAAAAATGAATTATTCAAACTGCCTACATGTCTTTTTTCAACAACAGCTAGCCCCATTGTGTTACAAGGACAAAAACCTTTGGTAACAGCCAGGACAGATGGCTGAAGCCTGGCAGCACATTTCAGAGGAGTGCCACACCTCTGTGTTATCAAACCTGGCTTTATTTGCCAACCTCCTTATCTTTGATATTTTAATTACAGTGCTACTCTTGATGATATTCTTGGTGCACAAAACCATCATATGGAATTATTTTTTAGTGCCTCATTAAGACAAAAAACTGGGAAACATTATCCAGATGCAAACTAAAAGCTGAACAATCCAATGAATAAAAGCTATGTAGTTTAATAAAAATCTTGTTTAAGGACTTAATATCTATCTTTTGCTGGGTTTTTAACATGTTGGGGATGGAAACACTGCAGTATTATTCAGCAAATATCCCTGCTGGAATACTTTTTTCTTGCCATAGTGATACTATGTAAGCTGTGCTATCTCAAGGGAATATGTAATAGTGCAGCGCCAAGATGCTGTGCTGAGGTATCTGTGCCTTCATACTTCCTTTCCTGCAGGGTTTTCTGCCTCTAAAAAGATCTCTGAGTTGCTTTCTCACACTTCTTTGATCTGTTTGATCATTTTATTCTAACCCATTATTAATTTCCTCTTGCTGGCCCGTTTTGAAAGCCTCATGTATGATTTCCAGTTGATAAAATTGCCATTGGGATGCCCTTGCTCTCCCTTTAGCATTGACCGTCCTCACTCAGGAACAGGTGCTGGGGGGGCAGAGGATCTCTCAAATGTAGGGAGGAAGACTGGGAGGAGAACGCCTGGAGGCAGATTCAAGCACTTAGAGGGCTGTAGTCACACACAGCGGTGTTAACTTGCTTCGGGGAGGGAGGGCAGCAAGAGCTGAACATCAAAGTGCAATGGAAATGTAAAATCCTTAGTTCTGTGATTCCTCCTTTCATCTGTGCTTTTTCTCCTGGCAAGGTGTTGCAGGCAGTTCTGCTTTCTGTGCCACCGAATAGACTCAAGCTTCAGTGAATGTAAATGGAGCCCCTGGACCCATTTTTTAATCCTTCAGAAGTTCTAACACTCTCTGAAATTAATTTCAGATTGGATATTTTCAATCAGCAAAAACAGGCACAAACAGTCTTTCTAAGACAAACAAGGCACAGGTATTCTTCAGACTCAAGTTGCAACAAGATGGGGAAGAGCAGGAAAACTGGGAATAATCCATCCTAGGGGATGCTTTAGGCTGGTTCAATACACTGCATGGTGGTGCCAGACTGGCACCTGGGACCAGCAGGATCCTGCCTTCCCATGGACACTGTGTCTCACCCCAGGCAAATCCAGGCTCGGTGTGCTAGGGCTCCCCAGCCTGGGTTCCGTGGCCAGGCCAGGATCCCACACTGGCACTGCCCACCCCAGGGCTCCCCAGCCTGGGTTCCGTGGCCAGGCCAGGATCCCACACTGGCACTGCCCACCCCAGGGCTCCCCAGCCTGGGTTCCGTGGCCAGGCCAGGATCCCACACTGGCACTGCCCACCCCAGGGCTCCCCAGCCTGGGTTCCGTGGCCAGGCCAGGATCCCACACTGACACTGCCCACCCCAGGGCTCCCCAGCCTGCCAGTGGGATCCAGATGTGCCCCCTGACCTCTGGCTGCTGGTGCTACTGCCTGCCTGCACCCAGCTCTGCTGTGCTCACTCAGATACAGAGCAAACATTGCCATCCTTGTCCCCTTGTTCAGCCCAAGGGAGTAGTTCCTCCAGTTTGGGGGTGTGAGTAAATCCGTAACATCTGTCAGCTCCCACAGACCAGTGATCTTGTACACAAGAGACCGCCGTGAAAAAAAACTGCTGCATGTATAAAAAACACCTGGAACCTAATATGAAACAAATCATATAAAGTTAACAAAGCAAGAACTCCAAACTGAAGGAAGTGGAGATCTCAACACCAGTTTTTAAAGTTTTGTCAAGAAAATCCAGAAATAATTACTAACCTAATTACCTGGAGCTATACCAACAGGCAGAGTAAAACAATGCTCACTGATTTCTGAAGCACTCTTAAGTTTTGTGAGTAGTCCCAAATTCTTTTCCATGTGTGAAGGCCTGGCCTGATTTAAGGACTTCTCTAATGTGACTTGAGCAGTATCTGATGAACTGAGGTTCAACCTATAGAAAAGCTGCTACTGGCAAGCATTTTGAGTAATCAGTTGTCCATATGAGATTAAAGGGGAAAAATATTTCTGCAACTTACAGCTTACAGTGAGGTCTAAATAGACCTTCTGTTAAACTGTTCTTGAGCTGGGCTGACCCTGCTGACCCAGCAAAGCTGCTCTGTCCCTGCCCTCCTCAGCTGGACAGGGGAGTGAAAATACAATGAAAAGCTCTTGGGTCAAGATAAGGGCAGAGAGAGATCACTCACCAGTTACTTTCACAGCAAAAGAGACACAACTTGAGGAAATTAGTTTAACTTCTTGCCAATCAAATGAGAGTAGAATAATGAGAAATAAATACAAATCTTTAAAAAACCCTTCTCTTTTCCCCCAGATTAATGAGTCCCACGTTCACTCCCTTCTCCCCATGGCTGCACTGGGAGACAGGGAATGGGGGTGGTGGTCACTTCATCACACCTTTCCACCTTGTCTCTGCTGCTCCTTCCCCCTCAGGGGGAGGATTCCTCACATTCTTCCCCTGCTCCAGCTTCCTGTGGGCTCACAGCCTCCCTCAGGCACATCTACCTGCTCTGCCTGGGGTCCTGCAGGGGCTGCAGGTGGATCTCTGCTCCTCCATGGACCTCCAGGGGCTGCAGGGGCACAGCTGCCTCTCCATGGGCTTCAGGAGGAATCTCAGCTCCAGTGCCTGCAGCACCTCCTGCCCCTTTCCTTGACTCTGATGTCTGCAGGGCTGTTTCTCTCCAGACCCTCACTCCTATCTCCATCTGTGCAGGTTTTGTGCCCCTTCTGAAACACCTCATCACAGAGGTGCTGCCCCCAGTGCCAGCGGGCTCAGCCTCGGGCAGGTCTGTCCTGGAGCCTACAGCCATTGGCTCCATCAGACTCAGGAGAAGCTTCCAGCAGCTTCTCACAGCAACCACCCCTTTAGTCCCCTTCACCACCAAAATCCCACCACACAAAGCCAGTACAGTGTTAAACAAATTTGGCTGCAGCTGCTGTATAAAACCAGTCCCAAAATTCCTGTAGTTCATGGTAAGCCATGCTCAGTGATATAGTATCAGTTAATTTGTCTCAGTGTCCTCCCAATGAGGGAATGCACATCAGCCTTGCTCATTTAAGAATATAATCTTTCTCTGATCTTTGAAGTGATGAAATGAAGGAGTAGATCACGAAGGCATAGAAATTAGAGCAGTAAAAGAGCTATTAGACTGTAGAGCTCATTATTCCACCCCTAAAAGGCTACTTTGCAGTTCATTCTTGGCTGCTTTGTCCAGTATACCTAAAACCCTGGGAGCATGGGAAGAATGAAGGAGCAATTCTAGTGTGCAAAAATGTCAGTCCTTTTCTCACTGCTTTGATCCAGCTATAGGATGAAGCAAAGCAGTAATTGCTGCCATTATAGAGAACAAATCTATTTGCATTTCTACAGTGCTTCAGCTCTAGCTGTGAATGCCTAATCAGTCCTATTGCTGGAAAAATATTTTCCAGCCTCTTGTCAAATCTATGTCTGATTGCAGAGCATTACTGCAAAGCCACTTCACCCTTGCCCTGGCCCACATCACCACAGGGCTGGGGGAGAATTTTTGAAGGCAGTGTTGGTAGGTAGGAAACAATACAGCAGTGTCTATCAGTGCTTCAGCAACTGGAGCTCCAACAGAACCCTGCCCAGTGTAACATGCAAAGGTGTTTGCGTTTCTAGAACTATAAAACCCTAAATAATGGATGTAGAAAGATCCCCTTACACACCTTTGCAAGAATAGTAATATTTACCCCAGCATCCATGCTAGCCTTAGCCTTAATAATCACATTGTATTTTCCTCACCCAGACTTGCCCAGCAGTTTTGACTGTAGGCTGTTTCTCATTCCCTGTTCCGCATGCTTTATCAGAGCGATAAGCACTATCAGGCCACTGCTACATCCTGATGCTGCACAGTGTGACACATATTTGTAGATTTACCCTGAATCCCAATGAGTTGCACCTGCTTTTCTACTAATCAGTAGTTTTGTTCTGCCTTCACAAACCCTGGAAATTTAAGGACAGTTTAAGCTTAGTATGCAGTTCTCAGGACTGATATAGCTGCTTGGTTTCAATCCCCCAGCACAGAAGTGTTGTAATTTGGCCAAATCCCATATATTTGTTTTATTTACACTTGTATTTAATTTGATATATAATGTACCCCACTCAGACAAAAATCATTTGTCCCATGATGTTTTTACATACACATTTAAGAATTTTATCTCCTGTAATCCACTATCACTCTTAGCCCTGTACCAAAGTCAAAATAATTTAAACAAATATCTCTATCTTTTCTCATCAAAACAATCAATTTTTCATGTATTTACAAAGTAAATTTTTCCATGAGAAAGCAACCAGTGCATCACAACTGCATTTCCATTTAATGAATTTAATTATCATTCTTTCTCCTCGCTCAGGAAGCATTTAAGGCAATTTTCCATTTAATCATTTCCACTAAAAGCTACAGCAGTAGCTTGGGATTTTAAAGATTATCAAACCTCATCCTGTAGAATGGGAAACTCTGTTAAACGAGACACAACAATCATGACAGATCCTGTAATGGGAACAGCGTCTCCTGTAACCAGGCACGGGCATTCCTTAGTTAGAGAAGCAACCTCCATGAGATGCACCAAATCAGTCTGTCCTACAGATGTTACTGCCACAAACTGGTCAGGAATGCTGTGGTAAAACTCTCTTTTATACATCCAGCTTGTGCCTGTGTAAGTCTCCTTATCACATCCCAGTGCTAGAAAACTAAAATACATTTATTTAGAAGGTTTTTCTGCCTTCAGGGGAAAGCAAATGAAAACCGGGACAGGGAGTGAAGTAGATCTTGACACGTCTGTAGATTAATGCTAGAGGTTCAATCATATATCCTACTGGATCCTATAGGTTTATATCCTAAATCTCAGAAGGAATAAGAAATAACTTCCACCTAGTGCCTTCTGCTAGCAATAACTAACCAAATGTTTTGGCAATCCCTAAGCTTAAATGGGGTCTGTCCTTGGCTGTTGTCAGTGAGGAGCATGGATACAGGATAGAGCCACAGAGCATACGCTTACTGCTGTGTGGGTGGGTGTTGTGCAGTGTCAGCTATAGTAAAAGAAGGGAAAAAAGAATTCTACAAAGGGCTTTTTATGTGGTTAAAGCCTGTGAGGATCCCTCGGTATGTCCAGGTCTGACAGAAAGCACCTTGCACTCTGAATATCTAGAACCTTCTTGGTAGTGGGGACAGGATGTTTTCATTGGCATTTTCATTCACTACCTTGAGCTTGTCCAGTTGCTCACAACACACTTAAAAGCAGAGGATTAGGGAATAACTTCTCTCGTCCCACCCCTCACACTCTCCACAAACAGCAGCTGCCTGATGTTCCACATGCTTGGTTATTGTAAGTCTTTGCCCCAAGGGATTTACCATGAAAATGCTGCACCTCTTGAGGCTGCAGGTAGATATTTTTGGCAACCAATGTGGCAGAAATTTTTGGGACCTTTTAGGCCAGTCACTGGCATAAACCCTGAGGCACTAGAATGGAAAAGGAACATAGAAACGTAACTTGTCTTACTTCCTTCTTGTTACCCAAATTCACTCTTCCCCATTCCCAGAGCTGCCCAGGTCTTTGCCATACACATTTTGAGGCATCAGACGAAAATGTCAAATCTTCTGCACATCATTCTCATTATCATAATTAGCCATAATTAAATAACAGATACATATTTGATGCACTTTGATATAAAAATAACAAAACTATAATAAAGACATGGCTGTGTGCTATGGAGAAAAACCAACACCACTGTGTGAAGGAGCTGGCTGAAATATTTGTGTTCTACTGGCATTGAATCCATGTGATTCAGTCTGGTGGGGAAGAGGCAGCTCCCACAAGACAGCAGACTCCTCTGTAGGGCACTGATACTTGTCAAACTCATTATTACAGCTTCAGAAGCCACAAACCTATTAGTAAGTGTGTTTAAAATAAAAATACAGTAGCACAATAGTAGGCTTCTTGGGGACCCTGCTGCCACACTTTCTGTACTAAAAACCATTTCTATCTAGCACACCAGTTAAAGATAACTGTATAAGCAGGAGATAACCTGCTTGCCACAGGGTAAAGCTTTGAAGCTCATGTGCTGCTGATTCATTCTGAATCTTATCACCACAAATACTTCCACCCTGAGAAGTTATTTATTGGCTTGGAAGGTTTCTGTTTCTCGAAGTTCATCACAGTAGTTTCATGTCACTTTAGGTCTACCTGCAACCCTGCCCATCAGTTAATTTTTCTTTCCCAACCAAAAAAACTGTTTTCACTTGAGCAATGACCACATTGCACATCAATACTCTTACATCCCTAGAAACAGGAGCTAGCCTGGGTACAAGAAATTTTATCTTTCTCCTCCATCTTTGTTCATCAGAGCAAGGATTCTGTTTAAAAATAAACCCAAACTTGAAATGTTTGCTACAAGTTGGATGTGTTTCTTTTCCTGTCTATAGAGTTACAGAAATTATCACACTGTCCTGAAAACTATTTCTGAAAGGAGGATTTTTCTGTCATGTGATGTTCTGAAGAAAGCTCGTAGAGTTTTCTTCACACATACAATATTCTTGAGGTTAAAAAGACAAAATTATCCTCATATATCCCTCTGTCAATAAAATAATAAGGTGATACACAGGGATATTAAATGTTGGCACATTTGAAGCTTCAAAGGTGAAGAAAACAGACACAAAGTTTTGTTCTGGGTCCACAGCTAATCTGAGACAGTGCTATCAGATGTAGTTAAAGCCCTGGATTTAGCAGAGTCTTTAATATTAAAGTCAGACATTTATGTTGATAATGGGATGGGATTAGGGGTCTTATTTCAGAATACAAAGCACCCACTCAGCTGAGAACTAGAGAGAAACTTCTCATATTGGAGGCAATTTTATGAGCTGCAGCAGGTTTTTTTGAACTTACAAAACCCCTAAATATTTAGGCCAGACTAAATTCTTCAGAATGTTGACTTTTTGTAGGTAAAGAAAAACCTTACATGTTCTGATTGCTAGAATGATGGTAATCATTGGAGTATGTGATTGGTGAAGTGAATTCATTGCTGACTGACTGAAGGAGCCAATTAACCAGTGAACCCAATTTACCCAGCCCTGAGTGACTTTGTGTGTTAGCTCAGGATGTGACAACAGTTGTGTCATCTGAGAACTCCAAGTTATTGACATTTAATTACATTTAACTCCTGTAGATAATACAATCTAAAAGTGCCTTTTTTTCTCTCTGTAAACTGGGTATTTTCAGTCCTTCTGTTTTCCTAATTAAAGTCTCTTTGTGTCACTAATAATTTTTAGAATGCCACCACCTTCTGTGAAACAGTGATTTAGGAATTTCTAAAATAATTTACATTATTGTACCTGGAAGATCTTATGTCTGCTTTTTCTAGATTTAATTTTTACTGTCATGAGGATATCTGTCTCAAAGTATGTCTGTAAGACTGTCAGTAATTCATCCCCTTTTCAAAGGTTCTCTTAATTTATAACACTGAGTAAAGTAAATCTTGACGTAATGTTTAAATTTGTGTAGTGCAATAAAATATTAAGTGGCACTATGATTGGGACACAGCACAGTTGACAGTGTTTCATGGCTCATTTACCCAAGTAATTATTACATTTTACTCAGCACTCTGAGATCAAGTGCAGGTTTTTCATTGCAGAGGTTCAGGTTGTTATGCATATAATGCATAATGGCTCTAATTTATGTGGAACTCAGGAGCACAGGATCCTGAAGCTGTGTTATATGCATTACAGAAATATTAAAAATACATTAAATTACAGTGTGCAGTCATGAGTGGTGATGAAGTGGTTTGTATGTCTGTTGTGCACACTGTTGTACACCTCTAATACAATAAGGGCTATTTGAAAGTCAGCTGAAAAAAAGAGACAAGAAATTTTTAAAAAAATGAAACCATGAAATACCACTTATTGACAGCTTCCAGTGAAGATTGGTGACCTTAACTAACTTTCATCTCATGTGTGTTCACTCCTTATTGTCATCTTATTGCAGGGGCTCCATGCTGTTGTCTCCTAATCACAAAAGTTTCATACCTTGTGGTGCTTCTCGTGGGCAGCTCCTCAGAGCACTGACTCTTTCTTCTTCACATAGCAGCCAACTGACTCCAGTTCCCCTCTCAAGGGGCCAAACCACTCTTTTATAGCACTCTTCTTCTCACTGGTTTCAGCTGTGGCCTGTTAAAGTCAGGCCTGTTCCTAATCTTTGATAACTGGCCCAGCTGCAACTCCTTAGGGGTAAGATTTCTTTCTACACTATCTTTATTTTCTTATATTCTATCCCCCTACATTCCTTACCCCTTTTTTTCACTCCTTACTTTTGCTACACTGTTAGCATTTATGAGCAAAATCTACAATTATATCTTGAAATTTTGAACCTGGGCAAAATGGTTTTTTCCATTTTAAAGGAAAGTATCTTTATATTTCAATAATTCAGCCCATGGTTGAATGTACTACAGAAGACTAACCAAAATAAAATTCATACTGACATGCAGCTATTCTTTACTTTCATGAGGACAAATCCATAGGAAGATATTTTTAGTTAAGCAAAGGCTCAGACACTGAGGCTTTCTGAGCACTCAGGCCTTCTGCATAATCTTGTTCAAGCCAGTCCTAAAGCCTTGAACACAAATATGGTTGGTCGTTCCTTAAGTGAAACAACAGGGCATGACAGCTCTGCAATTTTGAAGCCTCTTTCAGATCTCTTCAGTTTTTCTATTACCAGTGGCCCCCAAATTGACTGATATAGAAACCTGGGCTGGATTTTTTTTTTATTTACATTTCTTTACATTGCAACCTGTTTGCTTGATTGAGCAGCTCTGAACAGCCTCACTTTCCCAAAGCTCTGGTAGCACAGGACTGTCTGAGGAGCTCCCTGGGGACCCAAGGTTGCTGGAACACAGCCTTTCTTTCCCTGTCTCTGAGGTGTAAAGTGTGTTTCTCTCCATTTAGCCTTCCCATCCCAACTTCTGATGTAAGAAGCACACAGAAGATGATCTGTGACTGCCTCCAAAATCTCTGTGATAGATCTTTGGCAGTGCCCATTGGGAAAAGCCAAGCCAAGGCTCCCCGAGCACAGCAGGGCTCCCTGGAGCTGTGTCAGATCTGCAGGTGCTGGAGCTCTGTGAGAGCTGCAGCTCTGTAGTTCTAATGCTCAGCTCTTGGACAGTCACTGTGCCCCAGGTAACTGGGGATGCAGTGATTTGTAACGTCAGGCTCCTTTCTGATCTCTGTTATATCTATAGCCAGAGGGGTTTTCTTCTTGTGTGATTTATACAGGATAACTTTAGGTAATGTTACTATTGCTTTATTGTTACCTGACACACTTCAGTGAGGTTTTCTCCTGCTTTGATTAGTGAGAAAATGGTTTTTTGGAGAAAAGCCCATGATACTACCCTTTCTAGTGACAAAACTGATTTAAAAGAGAACTAAAAGAAGGAAGTAGTAGCACATAGAGCAATTTGAAATAATGGATCACTGCAGCCAGAGCATTTGATTTGAAGAATTCTATTGTGTGGAAAAAGTTATCCAAATATATTGGTATGTTAGAAACAGAAAGAGCAAAATAAAGAAACAGGTTTTTAATTTTCATCTCTACTATTTGTGTTTTTCAGCATATATTTTAAATTCTGACAAATGACTTTTTATTTCTACTATGGTATCAGTCAATCACTATGTTATTTCAGATACAAGTGAGATTAAAATTATCCCCTTTTCCTATTGTTGGTTTATTAATATCACTACTTGTGAAAAAGAAGAAATGTGAAGGAAGAAATATTTTTTCATCTTTTACATGCATGATTACAATCCGTAGCTATGTTCAACTAGCTTCAAGCTACAAGATAATCATGTCTAGATAGGGCAAGATTCTTTAGGGAGTTAGACTATGAGATAAAAAATTCTCTGCAGGCTAGAAAACATATTTGTCAAGAAAAATGTAAATTACAAGTCTCCTCCATGCTTCACAGCATAACAGCACAAACACTTTAAATCTGGAATTATGTTTTTAAAATCTTTAACACAATAAAGACCCATGGTGAGATTCAGCAGTGATAATGCAATGGATTACAAAGCTGAAGAAAATACAACTGCTGATAAAATCATCAGGCAGATGGGGCTATCTGTACTGAGGATACAGGGCATGTGTGTGTGCTGTATATCTTCACTTGGCAGGTTCTGTTACATTCTATTTGTGTCCCCTAGAGCTTTAAATTAGGAGTAGATTCTTTTGGAACCGGTAGGTTTCCCCATTTTAGTTGGCATGAGAGGATGCAGTGAAAGAAAGAAAGAAGCAGTAGCCTATAAACTAACCTGCCCATATGTATTTATTTCCATAACTTTTTCAGTGTGCTCTGTTGCAGGGGGATAGGTGCTGTGATGCCAGGTCCTGCAAGCTGAAGGTGTGGCTGGGATTTTTAGGAGGCAAAGCTCAGCACAGATTTCTTGCCTGACTACACAAGTGAGGCATATTTTTACCACAAGGGATTTAAAGGATTTTTTTCAATTTGCATCTGTCTCATCTCACATGTACCTAAGGTACCTTATGCACTGTCATCTTGTCCCCTTTGTGCACTGTTCAGAGCTGCTCTCAGCAGTTCTTTTGGACACCCCTGCAGTCTCACATGCCAGGGGTGCTGCTCCCAGGCTGGTTTCCCCAGCTGCCTTGGGAACAGCACAGCCCCTGCTGTCTGCCTGCCTGTTGGGTGTGCTGTGTTCCCTGCCTGTTACTCACACGGCCTTTCTTGGCCACCCAGAGGACCAAAACCCTTGCCAGGCTTTCAGCCTCCCTGTCCTGAAGACTCTGGTATCTTTTCCCTTTGCAGTGTGTTCTGATCCTGTTTGTGACTGTTTGCAATGCTTCTGTCCTTTGCATCTTTCCTGCAGCCTCCCCATTCTGCATCAGACATCCCCCACTTCCTCTCCTCCAAAACTACCAATTATCTCTCTTCCACTGGCGGTTTGCTGAAGAGAGGTTTTGCTATTGAGAGCTTTCTGACAAGAGCTTCCCAAAAACCCCCAAAGCAATTCTGCTCTCTCTTTTCAGATCCCTTAAACACATGCTACTAAAGGAAACTCTGGAAAAAAAAAAAAAAACAAGCTTCTGTTGACCTGCATCTAAAGCTCTTCCTGAGCATTTAAAAAGTTTTGTGTGTAGTAATTACTCTTTAAAGGCCTTTGGAGGAGGCTCTCTTTTCTCCCCTCTACATGTAAACTGCAGCTAGTCCAGGGATGTCCCAGTCCCAGAGAAGCTTTCCTGGACAGCAGCTTTATAAACAAACTCACTGGAGCCTTCCAGCAGTACACAGACAGCCAGTGTGCTTTCCAGACTCCTTTCCTCAGCTTAGCAGAACTGTGCTAGTAAAAAAAAATGGACCCTGCACAAATGGAGACTCTTCACCCCCACTTTTTTACACCAACAAGCTTCAAAATTCAGTCTGGCTTCAAAAATATAAGGACAACTCAATGCTCAGAATAATTAAAGCCTTGAAGAGTTTTTGTTCTGGTTCTTCAGTGTCTGTTATTTACTTCTATTTTTGTTAGCTTTGTCAGTTTAAAGGGTTTTTTGTGTTGTTGGCCTGAGATTTTGTGTGGTTTGTGTGGTTTACTTGCTGGTTCGTACTGGAAATTGTGGTGGTCAAAGTTCAGTTTCCCAGAAGAGTCTTACTTCAGCAAGTCAAATATTTATATGGTGTCTCCTCTACTGTGTAATGACAGCATTCTCTGTAGCATTTTTTAGTGATGAGGCACTTTGTGAGTGCCAGACTTGTATAATCTGGAAAATTCTGAATTCTCATGTGTTTCATTATATTACATTACTGTTTTTCTCTTTTCCTGCTGAAGTGGTAAAATACTTGCTCTAACTTGATGGGCTCCTCCCCAGATTTTAAAAATATGTTTGGGTGTAGAAAATGTCAGAGCCCCTACAGCAAAGCTAATCTGCATTTTATTCTTCTGTTTATTTACTTTATGACAGTTCCAAGTCTCTGACAAATCAGTTATTCACAAACATTTTCTGAAGAACCAAACCATCACTAAGGCCAACTGAGAAGTTTTCAGCAACTTTTAATTACTGATCAATTTAGCTGCAATTTGTTTCTAAAGTATAATGTTTCTGATCATCTACTTTCTGATCACAAAAATACATTGCTGAATTTGAAGATTTATTCATGACAAAAAGAAGTGACAAGGAGGTAGAACAATTCCACATCAACTCCATGCTCTGTATTGAGTCTGTGTAGCTTCTAGAGCAGACATATATACCTAGATGCAAAAAAAAATTGCATTGTTTGGCTTTGTCACCTACCAGAATTTGAGACACACAGAGCTAGAGGGACAGAGGGAAAAGAATTTAACTTCAAAGTGTAGGCTTAAGGTCAGACTTCCATCACCCAGGATAGGACCCATGGCGCCTGATACCACATCACACTGTCACATCCATGCACATCCCAGCTGCCTAATTAAATGAATAACAGCTCATTATGAGCAAGGTGGAGCAGCTTGTAGGAGCTGGGACCCTGTTTGGCATCTTACTGTAGGAAAAATAAAGTACAATGGGGTGAAGCAAGGTTTGGCTCTGAGGCTCACATGTCCTGCTCAGTCAGAGCAGAATGAAAGGGGCTGCAAAGTGGAGCCGCCTCTTTTTCCTGCAGCTCTGGGCTTTGTGAGAATCCCTGCAGTTCTCCCTGGCAGACAGGCCATTCATCAGTTTGTGAATCCTAGAGGATCTCTAGACAAGCAGGACGTGCTGGACACACACAGTGCTGGACAAACCCCCCAAAAACCTCCTGGGAGTTGAGAGGCTTTGTGGATCAAAGTGCAGCAGGGACCTGAGGCAGCAGCTCTGAGGACTCCGATTTTCAACAGAAGTCTCCTCTCTTAAGTCCTTGCCCAGCTCTGTGCCTCATTATTTTTGTTCCACAGAATCCTACTCACTGCTTCATTTGGGGAGAATGAAGGGACACTATCTCCTGTGGTAAATACAGTGCTCTAAATGATGCACTGTTCACAGTATAAATGCAAAACCCAGGCTTATACAGAAAGTAGCTCTTACTCTATAAAATTATCAGATAAGGATCATTTAGAACACAGATATAAAGATCCTACCGTTTAAGAGGCAGCAACTTTACCAACGTATTTGCAATACAGATTTTAAAAAACTGTTTTCACAAAGTATATAAAATAATTTTGCAGTATTATTTTAAAATTAAGATGTTCAAAGCCACATTGAAAATCAGAGTTACACTGATTTGCCACTCAAGTTCTGTTTCCTTTACACTGCCCTGAAGATCTCAGTTCTGAAATTCTAAGACCATGAAAAATAAAATTTAGCATTCTCTATTAGTAAAAAAGATGATTTTACAGACAGGAATTGGAAATAGAAGTACTATCCTACTCAACAGATTCAGAGCTTCTTATGTTAACTCCATTGGTGTCAATAGCCTGCTCTGTGTCAGCAGTGAGCACTGGGTGGGAACATATTCCCATGGGACAGGAACATTCCACAGGAAATTCAGAGTCACTGATGCTTTGATTTATTTACAACTTACTAATAGACATGTCATAATTTTTTACCATATAGTAAATGGATGTTTGAATAATAAAGCAATCTGATTTACTGAAATTTGGTATAAACTTGCTAAAAATATACTAAATTAATCAAATTAAGTGACAGCAGCTCTAAAAATCAATAATACTTTTTTTTTTCCCAGTTCTACTTTATAATAGCAGTAGTACCATCAGTGCAGAACATTTCCTTGGGATTCATGTCCTGCTGTCTTTGGGGTGTGCTTTCCTTCTTGGGTTTCCAGCAAGAACAGCTGTGTTGGGTACTACTGGATGATGTGTAATATCACTACCACTGGGAGCTCAGGTATCCACTGGGATCCATCTTTTCAATATTTAGAATTATCAGTACTAAATTTGCCAAATAGTTAGAACTTATTTTTATTTACCATTTTAAAATATTTTTAAATGAGGGAGAAGAGTATCTCTGGTCAAACCTGCAGGTAGTTTTAGGCAATTATTTCTAAAAGACATGGCTGTGCTCATTTCCATTACTGTGGCTTTGGATACAATTGAAAATTGGGAGAGCAGCACCACAGTCAGGTTTTGAAGGTCTCATTCCTTAGAGCTGACAAAATTTTCTGGGGATAAGACTA
The DNA here is from genome assembly GCF_901933205.1 of Camarhynchus parvulus. Taxonomy (NCBI): domain Eukaryota; kingdom Metazoa; phylum Chordata; class Aves; order Passeriformes; family Thraupidae; genus Camarhynchus; species Camarhynchus parvulus. The sequence continues at coordinate 14,020,208 of NC_044579.1, forward strand.
AGTTCACTGCAAGGTCTTGAGTCATTATTCTTTGGGAAGGGGGAGAAAGTGAGCTCATCAATCAGGGAGACCCAGAGCTGCATACAGTGGTGTAGGGTGATTGCTGGTGAGCTGTTTGCTAGAGAACTTCTGTAAATATCTACACAAATACTCAGGGCCACTAGGGAAGGCTGTGGAGACCTCTCTGCTTCTCTTCTTGTGCAACACAGCGAGCTTGGTGAAGTATCTGAAAGTGATTGGTAATTAACTCTCAGGCTGTTTGTTAATTGCACTTTATCTGTCCCTCAGGTCGGTGCTCATGTGAATTCAGAAGATCTTTAGGAGGAAAGCTGAGGGCAAAACCTAGCTCAGGATGAGCATGCATGGAACTTGTTTAAATGATTGGTTTAGAGCCTGAAGTTAGAAGAGCACAGTTGTCAATTTATGTGTTTATGGAACAGGCATTCAATGCAATGGGGTTTATTATTATCTAGACTGAACATGAATAATATTGTAAAAATCTGCAACAGGTTCTAACAACAAGTGAATCTCTTTTTTCCAAGTTATTTCAAGATTCTAATTGGAATGCACATCTCAGAGAGCACTGTCTAGTTACATAAACCAGAGATAACATTTCCTGTGAAACTCGTGAGGCTGTAGCAGTGCATTTTGAAATGTGACTTTGTTGGCTCACTGTCACTGTGAGTTGTTAAATATGCCCACTTAGAGACCTTATGTGGAACTTTGAGTGCTGCTAACATTTAAAAGCTGATAGAATAACACAGTTCATTTAGAAATACAGAGCAAGCCACAGAGCTGATAGTAGAACTGCCTTTGTTTAAATATTCTACATTAGACAAATTCATCTTAATAATGTCTTCCTAAGCTTACCTTATCTTCCCTTTTGAAAAATAAACAGCCCAAACCATTGTTCTTTGCTAACAGCAGATGAAAATTACCCAGAAAACCTTTGATTTGGAATTGTCTCTGACATTTCAGTATAATATTTGACAGCTGAACAGGAAATAGAATTTTTATATGATACCAGTTTATGTTCAGTATTCATGTGATATATTCATTGAAAAGAAGCTGAAGAGAATAAGAACCTGTTTAATACTGTAAATTAAACATAAATATTACATACTCTGTCTGAATACCAGTCTTATCCTTGCCCTGACAGGTTGATAATGTATGGCTTTGTGAAGGCCATGGTACACATTGGCCAGTTAAAGCAATGGGAATTCCACTTCACTGACTGTTTATTTTTTGGATCGCTGATGTCTGCCACAGATCCAGGTAACCATTTCAAATAGATTACTTTTTCAAAAGTCAGAAGAGTAAATAAGAACTGTATATGCCATAGAAATGTTCTAAGTCTCTGTTCTTGGGTTTTTTTTCCTTCCCTTAGCTCTTAAATACCTGATATTCTGATAATCATAAGTCAATCAAAGTCCAAGTCAGCTCCTGAGATCCCTTGTGGCTTTTTAGCTGCTGGTTTTCCTAGGCTGAGATCACAAACTTTATAATTAAGGTTACTGAAAAGATTGGGAAAATGCTCTCTGATTTTCAGGACACCACCTGTTGCTTGCTGATATGAGAACTGCTGGAGCTTCACAGATAATAATCACAACCTCCCATCCATGTGTGACTTAACCCCCTTTAAAGATATGGGGAATGGAGCATTCCAATTTGGCCATATAAATACTGTTTATGTGATATCAATGTTCAGGATAAATACAACTCAAAAAAACAGATACCAAGAAATTGACTTGAATTTGCAGATGTGAGACTTAAAGCCCAAAGTCACAGTAAATGGCAAAGCCTGGGAAGCAGAATCAGTCAATTTTGGAATCAAAGAATTACAGAATCGTTTAGATTTGGAAGGATGTCTGGAGGTCTTCTAGTCCTACCTTCTAATTAAAACAGTCTAATCTCAAAGCTAGCCTAGCTTTCATAGACTTGTCCAGGTTTTGTTATGTTGAAACTGTCAATAACTCAGATATTAAAGTATTGCTATTTGCAGCTGTGGGAACACAGTAAAGGAGAAGGTGAACACATATTTTTTAGAGGTTATCTGCTAAGACAAAATACAAAATCTGCAAGGGTGCAATGGATTTTTGTAAAATTTTCAGCTGAGCTGTTATAGGAGACAGAACAGAAAACATTTTGTGATGGATGTGAAATTCTGCATTAGTGTTAAAAAACTACCCTTGAGAAGCTTCTTTGAGAGACTTAGAAATAAAGTTTTCAAATTCCTGGCTTTTAAAAGAAGTGAGAAAAAGCAATATTGTTCTACACATTTTTTCCAGTCTTTAAATGATGTCTCAATAGTCAACAAAATATTTTAGGCTTGTGATTTATCATTCTGACAGCTTAAAAGTACAGTATAAAACAAATTGTTTCCACAAAACCAGTTGTTGCAAGGTTACTGTAAAAGCTGCATGACATTGTTGTTCTCAAATTAATCCACACATCCAATATGCTGCCACTTCTTCAATCACCCAGCCATATTAATAAGACTCAGCACATGACTGAAGCCTATCCTCAGAGCAAGAGAAAAACACAGAAGTTGGAAGCACAAGGAAAACCTAGGAAAATAAACTGCTTATGGAATAAAAGCATCCTTACAATTTCCAAGGATATTTCTTGATAGTGCTATGAATAGGGTTTTGCAGCTGGCTTAGTTTCTTTTCCCATTTCCCAGTCCAAGACTATTTAGTTTCACAAATGTTGACTTATGATGAGTAATGTATAAGACAAATGCACTGATTTTGATTATAAGAGTATTAAACCACCACTGATTAATCTAGAACAATCAAGAGGGGAAAAAAATCAACAAAACAGAAGCTCCTCTTGCACTGTAAGGAATAAGTTACAAGGATTACTTTTCCCAGAGTTTTAAACAGGCTTAAAAAGCTAAAGTTGCAGTTGAGAAAATTATTTTTAGTGTGACAAACTGTCACTGATTAATATTGTTTCTAATTACTTCTCTGCTTATATAGTCTGTGCACATCCAAGAGCTTTTAATGTTCAGTCTTGCTCCCTCTGCTATCAATTCACAATATTCTAAGTTGTTTCATGTGTTCACTAATCTTATCCATAAATTTCAACCCCTCAAAGACTTAAGAGAACTTTGAATTAAGTTTTTCATTAATTAAATGGTTGACACTGCTGAAAATATTTCTTTGTGTTTTATGATTTGCCAGTGAATTATAATCTCAAATGTGTAAAGAGCTCACTGGCTTTCCAAAATCAGTTCAAATATGGCTCCCTAGAGAACTGATACATATTAGGGCATAAAATAATCAGTATAAAGATTTTATCTGTGATAACTAGGGTTCATTTTGGGTTTTTTAAAGAAAACTTTAGTAAAATGTTGTTAGTGTTAGACCAATAAATTGGTCTTAAGATGAAACAATAAATTCCTGTAGATTTGCTACATGATTTTTCATTTAATTCTTCACTGTGCAGGATTATGAACTCATTTCAAAAAGAGATTTAATTTCCCATGGCTATGGAAAGCAATTAAGTCTCAAAAGATGCTAAAAACTGATTTGTTGACTTGACAGAAGTTGGTTTGATTGAGCTCCTTATTTGTGATAATAAAGATGGCTGGTAGGTGTTTACATGTTAAACAAAGATTTTTAATCTCAAGGTAGTAAACGAACATATGCCATGTAAAATTTTCTAGTATTGCAAAGAAGAAGGAAATAATGTCACAGCACTCTGCAGCTTTTAGTTCTGAAGTTTATGCGAAGATTTTTAATCCAGATATTTTGGCATAAAAATAATTCAGGAGAATTGCTATTATTTGCTATGTGTTCTCTTACATAGAAAACTAACACTTGAACTAAGATTAAGAAATTAATTTAGGACTGGATATACTTGGGACTGTGTTTTGCATTATAGACTGTGATCCTTAAATATCAATACTATGAGATGCCTCAAAAGACTTTTGTGCCTCTGGAAAGGACAGTTAGAAACTTCAGGGACAAAGCAAGGTCACTCTTGACCAAATAATTCATCTTAGAGAGAACATCTCCTTCCAATAATTTATCATTTTCAGTAGAGAAAGTTTCTCATTTTAAGACTTCAGGTGAGAGGTTAAATTTTAAAAAATAGAATTTCTAAATTCCCAAATTGCTCCTTCATTATTCTTGATTTAAAACATGGCACCAGTATTTACATTTTTCTTTATTCTGATCAATAGGCATAATTCATCACCTTGTCAAGGAAATCATGTCTTATTGTTTCATCTGCATAAACCAGCACAGATTTCCCTGTTTCACTGTTGAAAGGGTTTCCTTGTGTTAGCCCTGGGATTTGGTTTCTGGCGTGCCCTAACCCTGGGAGTGGTTTTGGGCTCCCTTCAGAGGTGGCAGGGCAGTTCCTGGCTGTGTTCTGTGCTCACACAGGTGCCCCTGCTCGGGAGCAGCAGGGGGAGCAGGGAACGTGCTGGGGAGCCCCAGCTCTGGGTGCCCAGCAGGGACCTCACAGGGACACTGCCCAGCAGAGACCTCACAGGGACACTGCCCAGCAGGGACCTCACAGGGACACTGCCCAGCAGAGACCTGACAGGGACACTGCCCAGCAGGGACCTCACAGGGACACTGCCCAGCAGAGACCTCACAGGGACACTGCCCAGCAGGGACCTCACAGGGACACTGCCCAGCAGAGACCTGACAGGGACACTGCCCAGCAGAGACCTCACAGTGGCACTGCCCAGCAGGGACCTCACCTGGACACTGCCCAGCAGAGACCTCACAGTGGCACTGCCCAGCAGGGACCTCACAGGGACACTGCCCAGCAGGGACCTCACAGGGACACTGCCCATCACAGACCTCACAGTGGCACTGCCCAGCAGAGACCTGACAGTGGCACTGCCCAGCAGAGACCTCACAGGGACACTGCCCAGCAGGGACCTCACAGGGACACTGCCCAGCAGGGACCTCACAGTGGCACTGCCCAGCAGAGACCTGACAGTGACACTGCCCAGCAGAGACCTCACCTGGACACTGCCCAGCAGAGACCTGACAGGGACACTGCCCAGCAGAGACCTCACCTGGACACTGCCCAGCAGAGACCTGACAGGGACACTGCCCAGCAGAGACCTCACAGTGGCACTGCCACAGGGCTTGGTGGCCCAGCTGTCCCTGTGGCTCTAATGGAACAATGAACAGCACAGACCTGGCACAGGGGGGTAAGGATGGGACCTCTTCCCCAGCCACCAAAATGACACAAACAGCACAACTCTGGCAGCCTCCAGGGCTGCTGCTAGTAACACCTTCTGGATAACCACCTTCCCATCCAAAGACATTCCACATACCTTTAGCCTTTCCTTTTATTTTCTTTTCTAATTTTTGATGTTTCAAGTATAGAAAACTGATTTGCCTTCAGAGGGTTTGCTGAAGCACAGCTGTTTCTGAGCTATATGAACTCCCTTACCTTTGGTCACATTGACAATCACAAGGCTCTTCCCTTTTTGAAGTTACTATGGTTACAGCTGAACTGGAGCTGTGGGTTGCGCTGCTCTTGTTATTGATAGAATTGGATATTTATCAGAAAGAGCAGTTTCTGTTTCTCATAAAATCGAAGGATTTTGCATTAAGAAGCATAATGTATAAATACAGCAAGGTAATGCATTTCAAACACTATGTAAGATGGTTTATAAATGTGTTTTAAATGAAAATATATATCTGCTTTCATCTTGTTCACCACTGAACTAATCTGTGAGTGCTGTGACTTATTAATAGGGAAAGGAGTCTATAATTCAAATTGGAATCTTTATTTTTAGACAAAGTCAATAGGAAATAAAAGTTAGATTTCTCTAATCTTATTTTCTTCTCATTTGATAGTGCACTCCTGAAAGAATTTAGGCCCATGAGCTATGAAAGATATTAATAGCTCTAGTCAGAAGACTGAAGTACAATAATACCAGTACTTTATATAATGGTGTAATTTATTTTTTGTTTCCTTATTCTTTTAAAAGTAACAGCAAAGTAGCATTGGATACAGTTAGAGCAGGGATTGTTTTAGTTTGGTGATATTTCAGTTATAGATACTTTTTACAGGCATCTATAACAAGCCAATTTGTTTCTACATTTGTCCAAAGATACCTTTCACAAAGCAGCTCCACAGACACTTCTTATGACTTGGGTACAACTGAAATCATTTTGGGTTCAGCATGTGACAGATGTTACCTCAGCCCATGAAGTCAGGGAAGAAGTGAATCAGACTTTTGTTGGCATAAATAAAATCTGTGAAAATCTTAGATGCCTCACTATTTCCTGCTTCCCATCACTGAATTTTTTACTGAAGTTCACAACCCTTTCTGAGTCAGCAGCTCTGGTACCTGTTATTTCTGTTGGTGTGTGTTCTACTACCACAAAAGGTGTTGGTGCTCCCCCAATGACCTGTCCTTCCAGCCAGTTCTTTACCCACCTCTTTTTCTGTCCTCATTTGCTTACACTGAAACAAGAGATGCTGAGTACCTTAAAGAAAGTAGTTTGGTATTTTTATAATACATATTGTATGTAATGAATTATGAGTCTTTAAGTAGTTACCACACAAAAAACAAGCCCTACTCACTGCTGCTCAGCTGTGCCTTCAGAAAGCCAGGGGCCAAGCTGATTGCAGTGCAGCATCTACAAACTTGACTTAGATATCAAAGTTCTCACAGACTGGACATGTGACTCTGGTATAGGATTATTTTTAAATTATTTCCCTTGAGTTTTAAAGTCATCTGTTTGACAAAACATGATGTGACTTCCTTGGACATGATGACTATTCCTAGAACATTATTCTGTCCAGAGGTAACTTCAATTAACTTTTTTCCATAGCAGAGCAGCACATCCCCTTTGATGTGGCCATTCTGACCTATGCCCAGAGATTCTCATAATTAATCAAAGCAAATGTGGTCATGGGGGAGTGCCCAGACAGTGGTGGTCAAAACAAGGTGAAAATGTTTCCTGGAGCTCTTAAAAGGGTGGATGTGCTAAAGATCCTGCAAATCTCTATTCTTGTGCAGACACTATTTAAAATTTTTATTAATGAGCTGGCTAATGCAATGGAGGGTGTTCCTTTATGGTACAATATTCTGCTGAAAGGAGATTGCAAACACTTTGAAAGGCATGGTTAGAATTCAGTATGATTCCTGTAATGATTTAAAATAGACAAGGATAAATGCTACATTGAAAAAAAAGCATCTTCATAGACAGCAGATAAGAAGTGAGCATTCACTTCTGAAAATGATTTCAAGTTTACAACCTATGAAAATGAGTCATGAGTACCAATACATAGCAAAAAAAAAAAAAGAAAACAGGATTTATTAACGTGTTCTACAGCATTTTTTCATTCTATTTCTTGACAGCAAGTGTCAACTACATTACTGGGATGTGGTTTTAGGCACTGTATTTCAGGAAAGATATGAGCTGATTAGAGGGCAAGAAAACATTACTAAAGGAGGAGATTGAATGAAGTGAGTCATTTTAGGGAGGAGATGTCTGAATTGAGTCTTTGAATAGACAAATTCTGCTGAAAGAAAATCAGAATAAATATGACAAATTTTTGTCTCTCATTAGGCTAGGAATGGAAATTGCAGACTTGAAAAGCAGGAGGGGAGATTTGGGTTAGACATGATTCAGGAATAATTGCATTTATAAATGATATGAATACTGAAGAGCAAGTTAGACTCCCTTGAGTTTCATGGAACCAGCATCATTTCAGTTCTTTGAAAACAAATCAGATAAGTATCTGTCAGCAGAGGTGGGGCTGAAGTTTGCTCTGCCTTGGGCCAGACAAGAGAAGGACAGAGCAGAGACCAGGACCCTTCAGACAGGGACAGGTAAAGATCCAATAACCTCCCCTGGAAATGGGAAAACATTTGAAATGGAAGATACTTTCTGAGAACTGGGTGAAATGGGGACTTTCTCCCAGAAGAGCTAATTGATGCATTACTGTGTTGCTTGATTTATTATTTTGCTTTCATTTGAAAAGATTAAAGTAACATTTTTGGGGTAGAGTTGGAAGAGAAACAAGAAGAGAAAGTTGTTTATTTAGGAGGCAGGAGGAAGGAGAGGAATGTGTAGGCATCTGTCTAATTGCCTTGGCCTGCTCCACACACACCCAGCAGTACACTGACTTTGATTACTGTTTTCTTTTCCTTCTATCATTATCACAGGGACTATTAACGAGACCCCAAACTAATTAGCTAATAAGCAAAAGCTGAAAGTGGCAAATAGTTTTAGAAAACAAGTCTGTTTTTATGCCAATGACATTAGAGAGCAGGAGACTAAACTGAGTCCACATTTAGCACATTAAGTCAGCCTTGCTAATCAGGCAAAAACCTGAATATAGATGTTGGTGAACCAAGAAAATATCTTTTGTCAATAAAGCTTCTGCCTACACCTTTGAGCTATTCTGGGCAAAGAACTCTTTTCCTAGTTTAAATTATAACTGCAGTGGGAGTAGATGGGTGAGGTTACCAGGATGGTTAAATATAACTAGCTAATTTAAATATAGCTATATCAGCAAATGTTTAGCTACACACATCTCCTAAATTGTCTTCTGTAGAATAACACTTCCAAAATTCTTCAGAGATAACACATCAACAGAGATCACTTTAACATAAAATCTCACAGGAGAACTGAGAATCTATTTTGGGTTTATAAACTGATTTTGAGATTACATAGATATTTAACTGCCATTTAGAAAACCTTAGCAGCAATGCTTTGAAAGTTCTAAAAAATGTCATTAAGACAAAGCATAATCAGCTGGTCATGGTCTTGTATGAATTATCAGCAGTCATGCAAATGTAAAAGTGTATTATTTTTATTTCTAAAATGTCAGATGTGAACATGGCATCCCAGAAGCACTCCTAATCTTTAGGATTTCTGGGCTATAAGGACTGAGTCAATTGCACAATTATATACCAGAATGAGCAGCAGTGAAGCACTGAGTTACCGTGCAGTTTTTAACCAGACAAGTAATTGGGGGTCTTTACATTGAATTCTGTTTGAAATGAGAAAGTTCTACTTTGTCCATGCAAAGAGAAAATAGTAAGAATAATAAGAATTCAAATAAGACGTACACAGAACACAGACAGCCTTCTTCAGCTGGAGGTTATGAAGTGGAAAATAGACCATAGGAAGGACTGTGATCCCCTGTCTGCAGGGAAGAGGGAAAAACAGAGAAGGCCTAAGTTAATATCTACAGGATTTATTTACCTGAATAGGAACCAAATGTCTAAATTCTCCTGATGATGTGTGTCTAAATCATTTGCTCACCTTCAATTTAAATTCACCACGCTCTATTTTTTCTATTGCACTGGTGAACTGAAAATCAAATATAGGGTGTAAGTCAGGGAGAAGGAAGGAACTGCAATTACTGGTATGCTGAAGGAACCCTAGAATGGGTTGTAGGTGTCAAATATCCTGGTCTGGGTTCAAGGCTTCCTGGCTGCCATGAGCCACATCCTTGCAGAGTGTGGGGCAGGACAGGGTGGGCGTGCTGTACATCCCTTAGTGAACATGTGTAACAGATGGATAAGTGCTATTATGTCCTTCTTAAAACAGGTAGACCCCACTCATCACACACAAAATCCACAGCAAACCCAACTCTTCAGCACCCTTATTCCTCTGTGGTCACAAGATCACAGTCCGTGCACAGTGAAACATGCTGTGACATTTTCATCTATGTAGGGTTCTCTGTGTGAGAGGGAAAGCTTCTTCCTAACTCAGCTGCAGCAGCAAAACTCATAGACTTAATGAATTTAAGGAGCTTATGTTTTCCAGTTGATCCTCCTTAACCCATTGTTATCCCCTTAGGCAATATATAGGACTGGGCTTCTCAAACCTGTATTCTAACATTGCTTTATTTCTTGAACTGCCAGAGGAACATGAAAATACCAACTCACTTTGCTTTCTTTCCATACAGTGACAGTCCTTGCTATTTTCCATGAGCTGAATGTGGATACAGATTTGTACACACTCCTGTTTGGAGAGAGTGTCCTAAATGATGCTGTGGCTATCGTGCTGACACAGTAAGTTACACCCACCTCCTTGCTTTACCTGGGGAGATCATTAAAGCTTTTCTCACTGGTGCCATTCTCACTGATATTGTTTGTTCAAGTACAGCTGTAGCATTTGAAGGTTTTGTTACAAAGATGTAGTTTTAGAGTTTTTCTTGGTTTGTTAACACTAGAATTCCAATACTGTTTATAGCAACTGTATATCCAGAATGCAATTTTAGTTCATGTTCTTTAACCCAGAAAGCAGTATATTCTGTAAAATGGTAAACATTTCTTTCCTCATCTAAACAAGGTATCTTGAAAAAAAATGCTAAATGAGCATCTAGGACATAGAGCAACTATAAAATTCAAGACAGGTTCTTTTTATTTTGTGCAATTGTTATTTTCCAAGATTAAAACCACAAAGTAATACACAGTATCTGTTTATCTACTTCTGTCTATGGAAGCTGGCAGAGCTTCAGCGGATAATATTATTTTAAAATTATATGTAGCTTTTTTATTCTCAGGAATCCTCAAACAGATCACAAATGATGGGCCAAAATCACACAAGTATGTGCTGTCCTCAAAACATAGATGCTAAGTACATGATTAACGAGATCTCAAGTTTACTCCACTCTACATGTATTATATGCTTCCCAGAGTTTGCCAGAAATACAAATAATCCTCTCAGATAATCTTAAAAGTAACAGAACTGCAAAGTCAAATTCACTTCTCCACAACATTTGAAGGTGCTTCACAGTAAGCCTTAATTCAGTGCCAACTTTCCCCTTAAAACATCGTTCCTTGAACAAGGGTTTATCCTATCTCTCAGAATTAAAGACTTTACAGTAGTGAAAAGATGAGCTTAATATTTTGTCTGAAACCCCATGGAGTTTCAACTTATAATAATTACTGCAAAAAGACCCAAACTTGTTTCATAATACAAAAAAGAAATAGCATTCCTATTTAATTTATCACTCTCCAATTATCAGTCTAGTAACCTTCACCTACACTGAACTCCTCCCAGAGTTTTCAGAGCAAGAGCAATGTTTTCAGATGCTGTTGAGTGTCTGAGCACAGCAGCCCAGGGTTAGATACAGGGTGGCTGTCACATCCCAGGACTGGGGCTGGAATGTGTCACCTGGGAGAGCTCTGGTACATCAGGTAATAAAATGCACAAAAGGAAAAGTAAGCAAAGACCAGACAACTCTGTGAGAGAGCCACAGAACAGCATTGAAGCAGCTATTAGAATTGGGAAGTGTGTAGGTGGCAATGTCTGAGATTTTTATCTCCCTCCCTTGTTGCGGTTTAATAACAGCCGAGACATTTTCTGCTCATTGAGACTCCTCCTCTGTTAGTGCAAGGTTCCCACAGAGGAACAGTGAGGCTCCAAGCAGCTCAAGGGAACCCAGAGTGTTTGAAATCTCTAGTTTTCAGTCACCCTGATGCCAAAGCACACAGATCTCCCAAAGGAACAACTCAACTCCAGAACAAATGTAAAAGTCCCATCAGATTCCAGTTCCCTCAATATTCCAGTACATGATTCATGTGTTTATAAGCCCTGCTCTTCCCAGTACTCAAGTCTAGGTTATGCACCTCAGCCTATCTACCTTTCATGTTTTCTTTGCTGTTACATGGGAGATTACAAATCTTTAGTATAGAATCTCTTGTCACTGGAAAATTGTTGTGATTTTTTTATATATTCACTGTGACCAATTTTTGATTTCTAAAGTCATTTGCAGAGACTGAGGAGAATACATGGCATCATCAGTTTCACATTTCATTACTCTCTGGCTTAAATAATCAGATTCTGCACAAATACAATACTTCTGCAACCCAATATAATCTTCCGGTAGCATTTTAAGTAAAGATATACTGTTAATATTGCCAGTTTCAGGTCATTAAAACCCTACTAGACCAACAAGAGTTTAAATGAAGAAAATTGTTTTTCTGCCACTGCAAAAGAACAGCTATTTTTTTTCCTGTAACCCATACCATTCTTGTGTGCAAACACAACATGTTCATAATTACAGCAATAGATGTCTATTTAAAAAGGTGTGAGAATAATGTTTACAAATCTGGAAAAGCAAGAGTAAGTAATTTAGTGCACTACATAATGATAACCAGAAAAATAGAATATGAAAATACACATTGTGGTTCATTATCTAACAGAATAAGTACGATGATGTCTGCGGGAGTGACTCACTGCAGGAAAGGCAGGAAGAGAAAAGAGAGGGGGCCCTTATGGCAGGTTATGGCAGGAGGTGGCAATTTGGCAAGGTGAAGGCAGCATGGCTGTCTGCCAACAAGGGCTTAGATTGATCTCTCTCCTTTCTTTCAGCTTCTCCCTCCAGTGTCTATTTTTCCTGTCCTGTTTATCATTTAGTTTAAGAAGGACAGCAGCAGGAGCAGCCACCCCTGCATTTTTCTAGGGATTCAGCAAGTCACACGAGCTGTGTTGCTGCAAGAGTGAGTGCACACAGTGAAAATCCCAGCCAGGGACACCAGTTCTCTGGGGCAGTTGAACAGCTCTCCTGTGGCCATCCTGCCCCACCAAACACCTGGGTGTTTGTGCTAACTGCAAGGTTTCATTTATAGTGTGCTATTTTAAGATAATCCATGCAGGAGGGATCACTGTGACTCAAACTGACAGCAGTGGCTGCAGGAAGGCTGACAAGCTGCTGTGCATCTGGGAGAACTCACACACACAAGGGCCTCTCTAAGCAAGGGCATGGGAGATGCAACGAGGATTTCCTCATATCAAAATCACTTCCAGAGTTTCTAACTTTTTGTTATTAGGATAAAATTCTGCTTTTAATAAAAACTTGTGGGAATTCTCACAGAAAATAAACATCAAGAATTCCAAGTATTTAAGAAAAATTATACCAGACCCTTAAAAGAGAGTACTTATTAGATTATTCAACATGTCTGCTTTCACCAGAAAAACCCATGTGACTAATTATGCCACAAATACTTCCTACATACTTTGTTTTCCAGAATACTGACTGAGGAAAATCCTGATAAAAGTAGTTTCATGGTTCGTCTTAAATATTTCCAGGATAAACATATACCAACTCAGGTCATTGTACATCTTCACTCAAAAAGTACTTTCATTCTAGTCTAGACATACCTTATACAAGTTAATGTCATGCTCAAACCCTCCTTTCTTGGCAGAAGCTTGTATAAGGCTTTCTGAAATAACATGGCAAAGGTAACTGATTTATTGAAAGTTTATTGAAAAACAGTATCAATTTCCAGGGGAAATAACTCAGAAGCTGGAGTTCAGCTCAGTTTGGGCTGAGCACCCTCTAAGGCTGTCTTTTCTCAGACAGTGATTCCCACAATTTTCTTAGGCAGACAAGACAATTCCTTCTGACACACTGGGGATTCTTACTGGTAGGCACAGCCATCATATTACTACTTTTAGTAGAATTTAGATGTTTTCAAAATATAGGAAACTCTTGTGATACAATGGACCTCAAATAGAAAATTAATAAGAATCTTTAAACCTTTCTGATTCTAGGTACTTGTTTACCTGTATTGTTATTATTTCAGTGGGTTTAATTCTGTTATTATGTCACTGAACTTGAATGTAGCATACACAAGAGAGAAATGTAATCAGAGACTGAGAAACAGATATTGGACGAACATCAAATGCAGTTACAAGAATTCAGTCTGCATTTCATGTGGTCATTGTCCCAGTGATGTAACTGTCCATTATCTGCAAGTGTTACTACCCTACTTTTCACAATTTGTAATTGTTATTCCTTGAGTATCATATATTAAAATCAGCTGTTCTGCAAAGGACAAGAACAGATATTGTAACCATGCTACTGAATAATTAAATTGGGAGCTGGGAGTTGCAGGAATAATATTGTCTTTGAAAGTTATGATGGGTGTCTGCTTGATGCATATCTCAGTAGATGTGAAGCTCCCTTTATGATTATATTTTTCTTTTTTCTTTTGTCATGGACTGTCACTAATTTGGATCCTTTGCCCTTCCATTTTTGAAGCATTATTCTGTATAGTTTTTGCCACACTTTGATCCCTGAGCACATTGAATAACAAATTTTACAGAGGAAAGCCATCTGAATGTTCTCACATCATATTTTCCCCACAAACTGCAGTTATATTCAGAAAGTGTCCTTTGAAAGCAACGTTGTGGGTTTCCATATGTACTGTGTCAAAATCTTTTGTTTCATGTGTATCAATTAAGAAACAAAGACTTTTCTCTTAGCAAGTCCTTTGTTTCAGCTTCCTCCCCACCTGTAGGTAAGTTTGTTCAGTCTAAGAACACAGGGAATTCTGTCAGCCTGAATCCCCTTCCTCACGCTGAGATTTGTTAGGCACTATTAGCACATGACAAATAGTATTGAGTCATCACATAAGAAAAGAAAAAGGATGCTGGTTTCTCTATAGCCCTTATATTTTTAGCCACTTTTTAAACCCTGTATGTACTCAAGCAATTCCTTAGTGTCTCTTACAATACTGTCTCAGCCACTGGAGTGAAAATGAAACTAATTTAAGTTCTGTTTATTCTCAACGTGTATCTGAGTGCTAAGATCTTATTCACACATCCTAGACATATCAGTACAGAGAAACAGTGTAAAAAACCACTTCTATCCACAAGTGGGCCCTTATGTACACACAGCTAATAGCTTTAGTGTACCTACACATAGAACTCTTCAGCCTAGGAATTCTTTTTCAAAAGGATAAAAGCCTCACTCCTTGCCAAGTAATGTACAACGTGTGTACAGAACCTTTCCAGGAAGGAAAGAGGGGGGAAAAACCACCTGTGCCATCAGACAGGTGACAGATAAAAAGCATCAACACCTGCAACATTTTCCTGTTTAAAGAAAATAGATTTCTAAGGTGAGAAGAGATGGTGAAATTAAGACATAAGAAAATGAGCTGGTGAAAGCAACAAATGGACATTGTGAAGGCATGGCTAGGAAAAAGAAGCAAGAAACAAAGATAAGGCTCATTGTGTAACTACAGATCATGACAGTGATACATAAACCTGTAGCTAGAACTCTTTAGAGAGAAGAAAAGCTTGTTTATTCATAAGGATGCAGAGGAAAACCTGATTATCTTTCTCTGATGCAATTTTTCAGTTTTATATTGTTTTGTTATGAATATCTATGTGGAAATCCTTAAGTAGTACATCAAAATCTACTCCTGAACTTAGAAAACCGGCAAGAGAATAGGAATTAGGACAGCCAGTTCTAAAGAGTGATATGCTGCAATCAGGCAGTGAACCTGAATTCAGAAAAGGAATGAGATTCTTCCAGAAATACAGGGGATGCTCCCAGACCCTTTCTTTGTAGCTGTCCCTACATGGACTGGTTGGGCAGCCCTGGAGGGACTGAGGCCTGTATGAGCTCAGTTTGAGCAGGGGCAGGTTTAGATGAGGGGCTGCCTTTGCAAAGCCTGACCCAGAAATCACAGCTCAAAGTGAGGCCAGCACTGGAGCCCAACAGACAGGGAGAGTGCTCCATGGTCTGACCTGCATGGCTTGGAATCCTTGACAAATATTTGGGGATTTCAGTGTCTGTGAGCCACAATTCTGGACAAATGACTAACTGGATCTCTGGATACAGGCCTTGCCTCATTCCAGATAAACGCTATTTGTGATTTTATTCCCACCAAGATTCCTGAGGAGGGATGTCTGTAACATTGTGGAGGAGAATAAAATAGAATCCCCTGAAAACCTGAAAGCAAATGAAATGCTGGATGGAAGCTCAGCCCAATAATTTCACTTACTGGTTCCCCTTAGACAAGAGGGATTTGGCTGCTATTCCAAATATTGTTGGAAAGGCTTATATAACAAGCAGCCATTCAAACAGTCAAATAACACTGTAATTTATATTAATAGAGCAAGGAGTTAATTGTGCATCACGTTAGTGAGTGATTCTGAAAGGTAGATGAGGAGTCCTTTTCTCTATTATTTCTCTAATAATAACATTTTGGTTGTCCATCTGCTCTTTTTACCTTTGAGGAAGGGTTTAGTCCCAGCTTATTTTGTTGATGATAATTAGAGTTTCACGTCACTGACCATCTGGAACAGGAGATGTGAGCACTGGGAAGCTAACCAAACTTGCTATTAGCAGGAACTTTAAAAGAGCTTCTCTCCCAGAATAGAGGAAATCCCACATAAAATATTTGTATCTCTGCTTAACAAAACTTCCTTTCTTTTCTCCTCCATGAGCTTTCCTATACAGACCAGTATTATACTTAAACCAGAGGAAAAAATGCTGTTGAATTTCTGTAATGCTTCTTAAAGCCAAAGTTTCAGTATGAAAATGGGCACTCAGAACAGAATATTTTCAGGAAGTAGCTCTCACTCCTCAATTTTTTTCACATTTCAGTATTTCATATCCCTTTTTCCAATATTAGTGCCATATTAAAATTTTACTTAGGATCTAGTTAATATATGCTAAAGGCCTTACTCTCTGTGCTGCTGGGTCTGTGTGAGCTGGAGCTCATTTCCCCAGCAGCCCTCACAGAGCTGTGCTTTGCCCTGCTGAGAGCCCAGCAGTGTTTTGGTGCAGCTGAGCAGTGCTGGCCCAGCAGCAGCTCTGTCTCTCCAGCATCCCAGTGGTAGGAGGGGGACAAAGGCTTGGGAGAGGACACAGGGAGGACACAAAGGCATATTCTGTACCATATGATGTGCTCAGCAATAAAAGCTAAGAGAAAGCAGGAAGGGGCAGATAAATGTTACTGCATTCATATTCCAGAGCAACTGCTGCACGTATGTGGCATCACCCACTAAAGAGAAGCAGAGACTAAAACTTTTGCTGTCTTTGCTTTCACACACAGCTTTTGCTAAGTTAATGTGCCTTTATCTTAACTCCTGAGCTTTTTTCCATCTTATTTTCTTCCTCCCATGCTATCCTGCAGAAAAAGGAGCAATGGAGTGGCTGGGTGGGCACCTGTCACCCATCCAGGGCCAGCCCTCCACAGTTTTCTAATTGGCACTGCTTTGACTGTGCAGTTTATTTGAACAGGCAGCTCTCAGTTGCAGACTGCTAAGCTGGAGTAGATTTCAGTGAGCAACGTTATGGAGATTGCCCTGAGGGATGTATGAAGATAGAGCTTAGCTCAAATCAGCTGGGAATGTCTGTACTTGTCAGACCCAATCAAACCAGAGGAGCTGCAGGTATCTCCATCCAGTTATACACAAACAGACAGATAAGTTTTAACTTCAGAATTAAGAGCACTGCTTGCAGTCCTTGCAAATCACAGCTAAGTGGCACTTATTTAGCAACACTTTCCCTGCAAATGACCAAACTGGCATCAAAGCTTCTTCATTTCAAAGATTTCTGTTGGGAACTCTTCAGAACTGAAGTACATCATGGTACCAGTCAGCCTGGGTTTTGAGTTCTTCAGGTGGTTCTTCTTGTCCAAATAACCTTTTTCTAGTGAATAAGACAGATTTTTCCTGAGAGCAAGATAATTACATACAGAGTCTAATTCTACTTACAGAGACAACTCATACAGAGTCTAATTCTACTTACAGAGACAACTCATACAGAGTCTAATTCTACTTACAGAGACAACTCCCTTTAATTTTAAAATGATAGTGTTGATATTAGTTCCCTTGAAGTGTTCCAAAAGAAAGCTGGTTTCATCCTCTCTGGATGAAATACTGTATGTAAGAGTCTCTCTGGCTCTTACAATAAATTAACATACATATCATGTCTCCTGGCACAGAAGATAGAGGAGGAGTGTGTGTCAGAAAGGTGAGGGAGTCCTTTCTGCCATTTCATTTGCAAGGCAGCCACCAACTCCTATTCATTGCCCAAATCCTTCCCAGAAATGCAGTACTGGAGAGCACAGCCATCTCAGAAAGACAGAGAGTTTATCACAACAGGATACTCCATAAAAATGCTGTTATTCCTCGGAGATCAGGTTATGATTATATGAACAAAGAACCCATTCCTATTGTGGGAGAATGGACTATTTCCAGTGGCTGCCCAGGAACACTAGGAAAGACTGATGTCTCTTGTGATCCCTCTGTGAATCACTCCAGAACCTCAGTGCTACAGTTCAATTTGAATTTCATCATTCTGACCTGCTCTAAGCATTTTTTTTTTTACCAACAATATCAGGTAAATTGCTTCCTCCTGCAAGCCTTGATCTTTTAAGGCTCAAATCCTTAAACTACTGAGGCTGTTAGAACTGACACAAATCTTCATGAAATTCTTTTGCATGTGCATATGTGTGTGTATATATAAATATATATATATATGCACGAGGAACTGTCCATAAAGCACATCAAAGTAATGCAAATGTTATCAGACACTCACTAGTTACATAATGCCCAAAAAATTTCCTATCTTACAAAGGAGGAATTGAGAGGTAGCTTTTGTAAACAATTAAATGTAATTTTTAAGTTCATTTTTTCATACACAGAACACCCCCCTCTCTCCACACCCAAGACATCATTTCAGTGTGCATGTTTCTCCTTTTGGAGTAGGAAATCTAATGGTTTCAGGATATACTTCTGTCACTTGAGCAAAGAGAATAATTGATAACAGCAGCATCAGCTGCCTTCCTTCAGTGCCAGGCACAGCAGGAGTGACTGCAAACCTCCAGTTACTGCACTTCACAGCTGCTTCAATGATGAGACTCAGCAAATTTCTATTCTTGGGATTTATTCCAATGGTAACAAAACTCCACTCTCTCCTTATTTCCGCTTGCTTTTGTATTGGTCTCAGTCTTTCTCTCCCTTGTCTTTCCAGAAGACAATGATCACCATCTCCATCTCACTCTACCCTTTGCCCTGACCTGCATGACCAGCTCCACCACTTCTGTGGCACTCTCCAGTCCCTAAGTCTCCCACCTGAGATAAAAAGAAATTATTTCTAGAGATAATCTAGGACTGTAAACTCCAACCTCCTTCATACCCTGAAGTCAAGAGAGACCCTGACTTCATTCCTGGTGCAAGCACCTCTTCACTATCCTTATTATGTTGTGACAAACAGAGGAGGTAATGAGGACAAGAGGGGTGATGTGACACTCACAGCGCTGGGGACAGCAGCTGGCTGCGTCTGGGGATCAGCAGTTGCAGGGGAAAAAGCCACATATTTAAGTTTTAGATGGTACATGCCTAAAAGATGAGATCTTGGAAGATTTTTAGTTGATTAAGTTTATCAGAACTCCACTGAGATTTGCCAACTAAACATTTTGGAAACCTTTAAAAATTTGCGTCATTTTGTCACATTTTCACAAGGGTGAAAGATATGTAGGAAACAGATGGATAATTTCCTCTTTCCTCCCCTTGGAAATGAAATTCAAGTCTGAATTTCAAAGTGGTTGAGAAAGCTTTGTAATTATGTGGTTGTAAGGTTTCTGTCCAAGATAAGCACAGAGGTAGTCTCTCTATAATGGCTCTGCAGTATGCCAATTTAAAGGGGGAGGGGGGGAAGAGAGAGAGAAAAAAAATCTTCATGGAAAATGGAAATAGCAAATACAAGTTGGCAATGTAGTCTCAATGGTGACATTTTGGCAAAGTCACAAGCTGTGAGAGACAGAAAACACTCAGGGCAGCAGTTGTGCAAGTGGCCCTGAGAGAGCTCAGTGTGACAGAGCTGGTTCTTTTCTACTGTGTTCAGGGCAATGGGACTTAGGAACATTCCCTGTGAAGACCATTGTACCAAGGAAAGACAGCCACTCTTTTTATCGGTTTGCTCTCAATGCATTTGGAATGTTGATGTTCCCTAACTAATTGCTAATTATAATGATCTACATATTCTGAATGTAATGTGCATATGTGTATGTTATTTGGATTTCTAATTAAATTTCAGTACATTTCTGGGGAGACATAGTGATGCTAGAATTTGGATTTTGAAAATGAAGGTTTAAATATGATTAAAACTTTGAACAAAGTAGTATCCCAACAATACAATGAATGAACTGATATTCACATTTTTCCCTTAGTAATTTCTCCATTGCAAAATCTCACTAAATTAATACAGTTTTTAGACTTTAAAGCATTTTAATTTTTTATCCCCCTTCACTGAAAGTTTACTTTATTTTCACTTAAAAGAAATCAACCTGTTTTTCTTTCCACATTGTTCTACTGACCTGTAGCAAGCGCAGCCAGAAGCAATAGTGAGAGAAATGAGGATAATGGAGTGCCTAGCAGGCTGCTGTTCCTGCCTCAGACACACTGGGAAAAGGTTACAGCTAGATGAAAATATTCCTGAAGAAATATATCAGCCTCCTGAACCATTTAACAGTGTACATCTTCTTTATTACAGTGTTTTTATTCCTAGTGAGTAAATGAAAGGTATTTCTAAACTCTCATTATAGGATGTTCACAGTTTTACATTTTATTTCTAGCATTAGCAGGACTCAGTCCATAGCTTGGAGAGTGTTTTCACTGAACATTGTTAGAGTGAAGTGAATGCAGAAGTTTCTGAGGCAAGACTCCTACATTCTAGTAATTATGAGGGTAATGAAGCTAGGCAGAATAATTTTCCTCTTATTAATAGCTGTGTTTAAGCCTCGTAGAACTTCCTGTCTGGGGAAAGTATTTATTTTTAAACTAAGTGGTGGAAATTAATGTGTTATACTACATGTTTATCTGTAAATCAATGGAGTCTTTACAAAGCCAGAAAGAAAAATTATCTGTTGGGCTGCCTGTCATTTCTGTGAGGTTTTTCACAGTGCGTTGGATAGGCAAATAGCATATACCTTCATTTTAACAAAAGATGATGTTCCTTAACTCTTTCAGTCTTAGCACTGGGGAATAATTCACAATCAGCTGGCAGCTGTGCCTCCAAAAGCCTTAGCATGTGTACTTACAAATAATTCATTCTTATCAAAGGAAAACCTCTCATCCAGTATGTTTGGTATTAGGTCATTTTGATCAAGTGGTTTATATTGAGGAAATTGGGATGGGTAGGATTTTATTATCCAGATTATTTTCAAGATTCCCATTAACTTTTAGATTTCCTTCAAGTAGCATATTTTTAAGTAGCAAGGCTTAAAGGTGACTTATCATTCAAAATTCATGTACAAAGGATAAAGAAATACAGACTTCCATTTTTTTTAGTAAAATATCCCCAAAGATGGAAGTCAAGAAATAGAATGAATGAGTGTTTGAGTGTGTATTTGTGTGTGTTTTCTTGTTTTCTCTTCTTGCTGTAATCCTTAAGGATGAAAAGAAGGTTTTGCTGTTTTGATTGCCTTAGAATTTGGGACTGAAATTCTATCCACATCAACTTCCCTGCCTAAGTGGTGATTCCCTCTCTTTGTTTAATTTTACCATGAGTGAAGTTCAGCAATCCTCCAGATTGCCAAGAGCTATTGGCAGGTGCCATAATCAGCACTGACTTCACACTTGAGCGAACCAATTTCCACAAGGTTCAGCAGCCCTGTCTCTGCTCTCAGCAGCCCCAAGCTGCTGAAATGAACCCCCCAGGCTGTGGAGAGCCAGCCACAGTTTCAAAGGGCTCCAGGCAGAGCAGCCTTTGCAGTTCCAAGGCAAAGAGAAAAGGTCCAAGATGGATGTGAAGCCACCTCTCAGCCTGTGTGCCGCCCTGCCCGGGTCCCGCTCCCTGTCACACTCACAGGCTGCCCTCAACGCCTCTCTGCTCCTGCTGTGAGCTACTGCTCTTCAGCCAGCACTCACCAGAGGTAAACGTCACTTCCAAATAAGTCTGGACCTATTCTTCTATCACCTTCTCTGAAATTCTATCTTCAAATATTTTTTTTTCCCAAAAGAGACTTACATGGACTATTTACCTGCCCAGCACAGTGGATTTTTCCAGTGGATGACTGTTAGTATGTGTACTGGGACTTGCTGGATTGTGCTTTCTTTGTAGAGCACTGTCCGATAATTTTGTTTTAACGTTCTCACATTAAAGGTCTAACAGACGTTTAGGCTATAGAGAACTTCAGGCTATGGAGTGATAAGGTAGTAAACAACAGGCAATGTTGCAATCTTAAGATATCTACCATGGTGGGGACTTTTCTTTTTAAAAGCTGTAAAGAATAAAATGTTAGCATATTAGCAGAAAATTAGAGGAGCGCTTGAGGCCCATCTTTCACCTACAGGAATATTACTGCCATTCTCTATGCAAGGCTGACCAGCTTTTCTAGCAAGTGCCTTTCCCTAAGGTGAAATTTCATTCTGTTTATTTGCTATATTTGGATCAGAAACAGAGACTTACAATTCAGAATATCCCTAAATCCCCATCCTCAGCTTCAGTATATCAAGAAAACAAAACATGTAACGTGTTTTGTTTCTGATGTAATTACTGCCAACACTACATCATACAATTCACATCTGGATTTCTTTTAGACTCTCTCATAACAACAGCTGCATTTCTTGTCTTCAGTTGGATACATTTTTAAAAATTAAAATTGCCATGGCAACAGCTGCAACCATTTATTATAAAGCAATAGAAGTGGAACTAATATTTGTGAGAGAAGCTGTGTTATCATGCAGGATAGCATTTCATTCAGACAATGCCTGAGTCACTTGTCCCTAGCTATTCCAGTTTTAAAAAGAAAAATATAGAAAATATTTTCAATAACAAAATGTAGGCAGGATTGAACAGCTCAGGAGATTAAAAAGATTTTCTTCTTTAGATTTCTGGCTCATCTCAAATCCAGATTAGCAAGAGGCAAAATTATCAGCTGTTTGGTGGGCACCCGGCAAAATCAATACGGCTATGGACTGTCTTAAAATGGCGTGGCTGTCGTAAAAGCAGCTGTAAAGCGCAACTGTCGCAAAAATGCCGTAAAGCGCGACTGTCACAAAATGTCGTAAAACGCGACTGTCGTAAAAGTGTGTCGTAAAGCGCGACTGTCGTAAAATGTGCCGTAAAGCGAGACTGTTGTAATACTGCCGTAAAGTGCTATTGTCGTAAAAGCGGCCATAAAGCGCAACTGTCGTAAAAGGTGCTGTAAAGCGGGACTGTCGTAAAAGGTGTAGTAAAGCATAACTGCCGTAAAATGTGTCGTAAAGTGCGACTGTTGTAAAAGGTGCCATAAAGCGCGAGTGTCGTAAAAGCGGCCGTAAAGCTCGACTGACGTAAAACTGCCGTAAAGCGCGACTGTCGTAAAAGGTGACGTAAAGCCCGAGATAGCAAAAAAACAGAAGAAAAAACAAAATTCAACTTCATGCCTGAGAAAAATCTATGAAAGCATATAACTAGTACATTACATTTTTATAATGAGATCTGGTAGAATATATGGCTGGTAGATTATAAAACTGACATCTGGTAGAAATCACAAAGATAGTTTTCTTTCTCCTGCTTTCTCACTTAACCTTTCAATTCTTTATAGCATATTCCCAGCAGCATGCTCCCAATTCAGTCCCTCCTCTTTAACATTCCTAGGTAAGATTTACACCCCTGTTACACTTCAGGCAGTGACATGGGGCAGCTGAGGCTTGGCAGAGCAGTGCTGACAATGGGGTCCTTTGCTGTCCCACTGACAAGAGGAGAAGCAGTGAGAGGAGAGCCTGCTTTCCTCGAGCTGAGCAGGACTGGGCACTTAGAGCCTCCTCTCCCTGTCTCTGGGAGTATTGAGACAGGAATATGGAACATTCTCTGTGAAAAGACAGGGCGTGCACTGCCCTTGAGCACATCAGATTTTCATAAGCAGAGGTCACAGAAGAAAAAAGTCCTTTGAGTATTAAACAAGAACCTGCTGTATATGTTCTTCCATTGATCAGCTAAGCAATGTGCTACTGCCCCTCACTCCTTTGTCCACATTCATTCAAGGGAATTTCAGAGAAGATTACAGTGTATTGTAGTACTGTTTAACCAGCTCAATCTCAGGGACAAGTTGGTTTAAAGCCTGGAGGAGGGTGAGGTGAGTAGGACTATGCATACGTGAAGGATAAGAAGCAGCTGTTACTACAAAGGAAATGCTGCTTTCATCCCTGGGTATCTCACAGTGCTCAGAGGTCTAGTGGGTTCTCCTGCAGTGTTATGAGGATGAGTCAAAGCCTAAATGAAGGCAATACTGTCTGGCATAAACTATACATCATTTTCTGTTGTTTCAGTGTTAAACTGCTCCTGAACAAAATCGTGGGCTGTTTGATTATAAGAAAATTACTATTTAATAAGGATTTAGTAGAAACTCTTTCCATTCAATCTCTGCTAGTTGCCCATAAGAGAAAGGATTCTTCATGGCTAACCAAGCTGCTTAAAACCTTCCTTAAAGTGTTTGGGTCATATCCTGCTTTTTTTGTAAGGTCAATGCACATTTATACCAACTGCACTGAATCAGTGGAGTTACTCAGACACTCATCACTGTAAGGGTAATTTGAGGCAGTTTCTCCTCTAGAGCAGGATGATAGCAAATCATAGTGATTTCTGGTAATCTGCTGCAGCGTTCCAACGCTCTGCTCCGTGCAGGCAGCCAGCAGCCCACAGCATTATGTCAACAGGCAGGTGGAGTTCAATTGACATAGATAAATATAACTTTTGTTTGCAGGAACAAAGGCACTGTGAAAGACTGGTGTAGTTGGAAGGCTTTGTTACCTCATCCTTGAGTTATCTCAAAAATTTTTGTAGAAAAAGGGAGGGTAATTAAGATTACCCATTCTTCTAGTTATCACCTTCCCTAGTCCCATAGTATCACATTCTGCCACTTCTGTACAAATAAACCTGAGGTGTGGATCGAATTAGGCCTCCAGGAGCACATTAAACTCTTGCTTATGCTCACAGAACATTTGCAATTGCACATTAATTCAATTTTTTTGATTTCAAGAGAGATATACCATTTTCACAGAAAATCCTTATTCCAGAGTCTCATCACCCTGCACTAATGGGAAGAACTGTCATATAAAGGGAAGGTTGTATAAATGTTTCTGATAAATATTTTTCAGCTCTTTAAGTAACCTTGGAGATGAGTGGCTCAAGTAAAAAATTTAAAGATAACACAAAGGTGAATAATGAAGAAGAATGTAAATTTAGTAGTGCAAGAGCTGGGAGTGGACAATAGCTCCCAACTCAGGTCTCAGAAGCAGGGAGGCAAAAAGATTGCTCAGGTTCGTGAACCAACATTAGCAAGACTCTTAACACCTACAGCACATCTAACTCCCCTTATGGCACAATTAGCATCATGCAGCAGGTTTGGTTCAAATAACATAGAAAACTATTTCATTTTTCTGTCTAGATATTGACTGAAGAATTTTTAACTTGTTCATTATTTCTTGTTAACTCAGAGGGTTGATGGGTTGTAACTTTCACAGTCATGTTTTCTTTGCAGAAAAAAATGCATATTTTTTACAGCACTGTTCTACCTTGTTCTCTTTTGCATAAGCATAAGTGATTACAGAGAGATGGCAGGGGAGAAGTCCAGCATTAGTACAATAAATACATTTATCTCTTCCTTGGTGTTGATTCTTTGTTTCTACTTTCTTAGCACTATGTGCATCCTCCCAGTTGCTGAAGCCACTGAAATCTCCCTAACTGGGGGGATAGATTTCAAGCTGCTCTAGACAGACACAGGCCTTTCCTCTTCATACAAAGTTTAAAAAGAATGGAAATTAAACAGTGAGTTGGATTACAGTTCTGATATCCAGATAAGAAGGGATCATATTTGCAGGCACAGAAATGTGTAAATTATGTGCCTTTGGATATGATCAGCTCATAAATAAGGACAGTCAGAGGGATAACACAGAATGCAGCACATGCTGTCACAGACAGCCCACTATCAGCCATCTGTTTTCTGCTGATGTGCTTCATTCCTCTCAAAGATGTGGGACAGGAAAGAGTTGTCACTATGACTGTGATATTTCCAAATAGATTTATGAAAATTAGGCATTTAGAAGCAATAGCAGTCATTTGAGAATGAAATATTCCTATGCCAAGCCTCAGAGATATGTGAACAAATTTTACTGTTAAAGCCTTAATTTTCTTTTGCATAGATTTTAAGCCCATGTTGCTGTTCATCAGGATTTCTTTCTGTCACAGATAAAACCAGGTTAGAACAAGGTAATGAGAAGCTGAGATACTTGTACAGATGACAGTGCACACCATTGCTCAGGTGCACTGGGGCAGAGAAGCTCCACACCAGATCAGAGATGATGTTAGGCTTGAAATTGCTCTGCCTGCAGGCCCATTAGGTCCTTAATCATTGTCAAAACTCTCACCTCAATCTCCTTGCTGTGAGTCAAAGTGGCTGCAGCCCTGAAGTGAGCAAGCTCTGAGCAGGCTCAGAAGGATGCAGGGTGTCCAGCACCAGGGACTGGCAGAGCTGTCCCTGGGCACCAGGGGAGCTGAGCTCAGCCCCATCCAGGTGGGTGAGATAGCAGGACCTTGTATGGCCCAGGTGTGGGATTTGAGGGCAAGAATGGGATCACCAGGATAGATGGCTTCCAAGGCTCCCATGGGAGGTAGAGCAGACCTCCAAGGATTATGTGTTTGGGGGTAGATGGCAACTAAGATCTGCATTATGGAAAGTCCACCTGGAACAACACAAACTACTTGTTGTTTTCTCTGACAAGCTGCTGCTGCTGTTTGTCAGCTCAGGCTTGGATGCAGAAGAAAACTGAAAATAGTTACTTGTGTAAAAGCAATAAAAGCTCATATACAACAACATAAGTGTTAGCTTGGTTTAAACTAATCAAGATAAAATGTTCTCTAGTATTTTAGACATTCTGGAAAAGCCTACAAAGGAGCAAAGTAAGGTCAGAAAACAGAGGAAGAAAATGAGCCGTGGTACAGAAAAAAAGAAAGAGAGTGTAAACCCAGATAGAAAATAGTTTCTATGAACAACTGCCAGACCTTTTTCTAGAATTAAAAACAATAATAGTAATACTAATACTAGCAGTGATGAAACCAGGCTATAAGTGGAATAAAAACCATGGTCTGCTGTATTGCCAAGGAGAATAAAATTTTGGGTATCCATAATGAAGGTTCAAACACTGGCCACTTGGGCAGTAATTCAACTATCAGCACCTTTCTTTTTTCTTTCCTTTTATTTTTTTATCTGTTATATAAAGTTCTATATAAATAGAAAGTTTAATATCTATATTTCTGCAAAGTCTCTGCTTCAGGAACCATAAATGTCTAAAAATTTGCAAATATTGTCAGGAATAAATTCCATGGAGACAGATTCATTTATACAGAGAGATGTACAAAGACTCCTCCTTGTTCTTTCAGTGTACTGATCACTGTTTTAACATATCTGAAAAATGCATTTGTTTGTTGTTTGAAATTTTTATCTAGAAGATCTCTGCATATTTGTTTCAAAACTGTTAAAACTGGCTGCCTCTGCTAGTCCTTAGGCCTTCCAGCTCTGGTGTGTCTTTGCTTTGCCTTAGCTGCCTGCAAACCTCTGCTTCATTCATGCTTTTGTTGGCTTGGCACAGTCACATCCCAAACTTCCCCAGTTGTTTCTACCTTTATGGTTCATCTGCTTGTTCCTCCTGTGGGAGGAGATCTTTTGTGAGGAAGCCTGAGCAGGCTTTGCCAACTTGCCAAGAGAAGGTGTGGGTGTCTGGTGCCATGCATGGACTTTCACTTCTTGTTCAGACACATATTGGGGGTAAATTACAGCTCTGATGTTTTGGCTTCCTTCCAACACTTTTAGGAAAAGTATATAGCCAAAAGTTGTGTGGGAACAGAAACTGTTTGATTCCATCCACTTCTCTGAAAGATTCAAGTTTTCCAACATGCTGTAGTGACCTACCTTTTTCTGCATTATTATAATTTCAGGAAAAATAACCTTCTTTCCCTCTTAAAAACAACCTTGAACTCTAGAATACTTTTTTTCTGGCCTGCTTTATTTTTCTTAATTAGCAGCTGATGAAATCACCATGTAGTTCTAAAATTATTTATCACCTGAGGGAGATCCCACTGTATTCAATGAAGGTATTTTAGGCAACATCTGACCTTCCTGTATTTTCAGGTATTTTTTTCTTTTCTCACATTGTGCAGTGTTACATGGCACGTGATGAAGGGCAAGGATGAAGAAGAGCACTTGGCTAAAGGAAGCCCTGTGGCTTAGCAAGTGCAAAGAAATGTTCCTTTCCAATTATTATTTTCATGTTGGTCAAAAAGACAGGAATAAACCAGTCTGTTTATTGGTTATTTCTAATAACTGACTCTACATAATTCTATTAGAAATTTTCTGCCGTTCACACACATTTTCCTTCTGATGCTTGAGTGTATTTTCTCCAGCATAATGCATTTTTCTAAAATTCATCTGATACAGGTGTTGCTTCACTTTGGCTTATATCAAAGCAAAGAATCTTTATGCTGTTCTGCTAGTTAAGGCTGATTAGCAATCTCTTTATTTGATGCTGCCACATTAGCCCTCTGCACATCAGGTTTGGACAGAAACAAAAGTAGGATACAAGATTTAACCTCAACAACAGATTTTTCCTCAAAAAACTTGCATGAATTACTGGAAAATCTTTGCTGCAATGCTAAGTGCTTTCTATTTTATTTCTTTTTTCCAAGGAAAATACATTGTGCTGTACTCACAGGCTGGGAAAACTAACAGGAAGAAAAAGATGCTTTGAATAAATGAAGATGCAAAAGTAATCAATTAAGATGTAACAGGAAATGTGACTGGATGTTTTCTATTGCAAAAGCCCTTCTGTCATGCAGACTTTTAGTGTTAGATCTCTATAAAGTGTGTAGAATGACAGTGTTTGTTATGCTGAGCTTTCACCCTAAAGTGATCTCAGCAGATGAGGGGAGGGAAGTGGAAAGCTTAGCGTGGTACAACTGACACAAACTGTTAATCCTTCTATCTGCTTCAAGAAAAACTACCACCCCAACTTGCAATACATTGCATAAATAAATATTGCCTGTATTTCCTTATTTGGAAGCTGTGAAAGCACTTGAGCCTGCCCAATGTTGTTGGCTCAAGGAAACACAGAATAACTGGAAATAAAAAGAGATCTGTTAAATAGCTGTCTAATCTAGAAAGTGCTGGCTAATCCTTGTGAACCCAGCCAGGAGGTGAAGTATTATTCCAACCAGAAGGAGAGGCAGAGGTTACCAAGCTCACACAGACAGACAGTAGGGACTGGGACAGGTGTCTGTGAGATACATATATTGAGTATTCAGTGGGGAGCAACAAAAATCTCTCACTCCTATCCCTGCACTCTGTCTCATTCTGGCTGGCAGATAAAGCAGGCCTTTGCCATTAAATCTGTTCATTTATCAGTCTCTGAAAACAGTTTTCTGCTGCATTTACTTTGAGGACTCCCTTAATCCACCTCTGATACAAAGTTACAGAAATAAACCCTTTTTTTTTTCCTTAAACTCGTTCAGGGTTTAGAAAGCCTCTAAAACCTCAAAACAGTTTGAAATTTAGTATCAAACCCACACTGCTTATTAATGAACTGCAATCATCCCCTTTGTACAGAGAGCAGATAGCAGAGAGAGCAAGTCATGCCAGCAGGCCTCTTGAATAGCCGTCCAAGGAAAAGGAAGAAGAGTAGAGGTGCTATAATTTTAATTATGGTTCTCTCCAGTGTTAAGCTTTGTAATTTTGTTTTTAGGTCAAATAATTGGTTTGGCAGTAAGTAGTGGGATAAACAGAATAAAATCCTGTTCTGTTAAGTTGCATCTTATATAGAAAACCTCAGGTAAATTACTCTGTATTTTGGATCCTTGAAAGGATTAAAAGTTAGTGCTAAAAAGAAACATATCCAGAAAAATAAATAGCTCTAGTAGAGAATAATGTGAAATGAAAATAGAAGTAGATATTCTTTGAGCTGCAGGGAAACAGGAGTTCTGGAAAGATTTAGATCAGAAACCACAATAGTATAATGAGCATATGTCATGTTATGGTGCTTTTAAAAAATCATGGGGGGCACACTGAGTAAAAAACTTTCCAGTGAGAGTGAGTCACTTTATACTTGTTCCTGAAATAACTACATTAAGAATAGGATGATTTCTTCTAGTTTTTTTCATCACTGAAATCTGTTGGTAGATTGGAGGGCAAACTGTAACCCTAACCAGTCTTAATAAAGCCAACTTTTCTCGCTCTAAGATTAACATACTTTAAAAAAAAAAAAATACTGACTATGGCTTACATTTGACTAATAAATTCTCACTCCATGTCAAGACCTCTTTTGTTACTGAGCATCCCTATCATGGTCAGAGCCCATCATTCTAACAGAACCATTTTCCTTGATTTTAGGACCTCTCTGAATTCACTACTCAATGCAGGCCAGAGCACCAGTGGCACAAAAGATCATTTCCTGATCTATAATTCACTAAGCAAAACAGAGCAGCAGCTGCAGGCTTTGTACTTGGCTGGGACAAACATCAAAGAACCAAGTGGCTGCTTTGCTGTCAAGACACACCTACAAGTTTCTAGGCAAGAGAAACAAAGAATTTTAACTGATGCCCTGGTCTAAGAAAGCCACAGCTGAAAAAGGACAGAAAATTTAGATTGCAACATGCCACTGATCACCAGTTCCTCTGTTGCCAGGGTTCTGTGTCCTTGTATCAACAGCACCTTCCACCAGAAGTCATCTCACTGATCGGTGGTGGTGCTAATCATCATTACTGGAGATCGCAGATTTTAGTGCTTACTTACTTCTGTTGTAGTACATGAGCATTCCCCCCTCATATTTGTGGTGCCCCCCCATAAGCCTTGAGAACTCTTGTGCCATTTCTGCAGACTGAAAGCATGAGAACTGTTTTCACATCTTCATGTTATTTCAATGCATCTGTTTAGAAAATCCTTTATAGAGAACTTCAACCCTGAGCCTTATTTCCAAATGGAAATCATCAGACTGCAATGATTGCATTCTTAATATCCAAAAGCTTAAAATATTCACAACTTTTTAAAAATTCTAAAATTTCAGTTCTTAAAATACCAATCATTTTCCATCTATCCAAGGCACATTCTAGAATCCAAAGCCAAGCTCAGCACATTTTCTTTGACAAGGATCATAAAAGTACTCAAAACAGTACTCAAAGCAACAGAACACAAAGGTGTAAAATGTTTCTTAATTAGTTTGTGAGGCTTAGAGCTATTTGGTATCTGTTCAACATAACATTTCAACAAGCAAAAGGACATACATACATGGAGTTACTGGTGTTCTGGGTAATAACTGACTGCTGGCTAACAATTCTGAGACACTCAAGAATTATTTCATGCACAGCCCCTTTGCTTTGGTGGCATCCTTTCCCATCCCAGAACACTTGTGGCTGCACTCAAAGGTGGGAAACAGGAGATGAGACAACTGCAGCAGTTTCTTTCTGTGGGACAGCTTTCATTCTGTCCACAAGTTTCCTATTGCTGAGCTCTTGCCACAGCTCCAGCCCTGGTTATGAAGTGTTACACCAGGAAGGAGAATGCTCAGTGATTTGAGACAAAATTGCTGCTGCATGTGTGGTACCTGCTGTGATTTGTGTCACCCATTTGAACCTCAGCCACAAAGCTGCACTTTTTATCAAGGATATTTGCGAATATGTAACTGCTCTAAGGACATATGGCTAATAAATAATTCAAAGTTATCTATCTTCCCTGCAGTTTTCTAACCCACCTACCACCTTTTAATGTTTTGTTGGCCTGGAAACAATATTGTTTATGGCACTTCCAGTATAAAAGTGTTGCTGACTGGCAGTAGACTATTTCCAGTGTGATACCTTGAAAACAAATTGGTTCTCCCCAGTCTCCATCTGCTTTGCTCTCATCTGCTGTTAGCCCAGAGAAGTCTTGGTTTGCATTTTGAGTGCCCAAAACTGTTCATTTGTAATTACTGATTCCAAAATTGTTACAATGTGATTGAATTGTTCCTTTTTCTTTCCCTCTCTCCCACCCCTTTGTTTTCTTTTCAGCTCTATATCCATTTACAGTCCTAAGGAGAATCCTAATGCTTTTGATGCTGCAGCTTTCTTCCAGTCAGTGGGAAATTTTCTGGGGATCTTTGCTGGATCATTTGCCATGGGATCCTCTTATGCTGTTGTCACAGCTTTGATATCCTTTATGGTTTGTTTTCAGGGAGCAAATCTATATATGTTGGAAAAAATATGCAATATCTGAGAGTGACCACCTTTAGTTTCGGCCTGAAGCTTTTCACTCAAGGCTCAAGTGTTTGTAAACAAACAGATAAATCATAAATTGACAGGAAATTTCATTTGTCAGAATCTACAAATGTCTTTTTTTACATTTATCATTAGGCAGGATTCTGGCCTTTATCACCCTATTTGCAAATAATTGTATTTTAAGGAAAGTGTTTTGAAGTATGTTGAGGCTCAAACATTAATTTATTAAGAACAACAACTCATTTATGAACTCCAGGCTAGCAGCAATTATACAAAACTACAAGGGAAACACTACACCGTGTCAGTGTGACCAACAAGTCCATCAGTTTAACTAAGCTGGAAATTAAAGGTCTTTCTGTTGCCCTGCATTTTTTCTAGTGTTTTGCAGCTCATATAAATGCTACTGTAGAAAGATCAGTGATTTTGATCTTTCTTGCATTCACAAAAATGTAAACAAATGCCAGTTTGTTTATAAATCTGGACAAAATTACTACCTTTTCCTTTTTTCTAGGAAAAAGAATATCAAATGCAACCAACTAGGTATTAATTCAAACTCCACAAACATACTTAAAATAGCTGACTTTAAAATCTGTTCTGGATTTTGCTCCTTGAGATAAGTCAGAAGTTGTGCAGTTCTTCCCAAATTCAATGTTTAGATGAGTATGGTGGGGGAGCTTGCTTGCTTTCTTTTATCCTTTCTCAGATTGGGGATAATTTTAGCTTACAAAACAATTGGGTTTTTATTTTTCCTTAGTAATCTTTTAGCACTTGACAAAATTCACAAAGTTGTGTGAGTTTCCTATGTTGGAGACAGGTCTGTTTTTCCTCCTATCCTGGAGTGCCTTCTTATCAGCAGAAGCTGCTGGGCTTACAGGTAAGTATTGCATTTAATGAAATAAAAGCAATTTTATGATATGCCTCTAGTGTGGGTAAAATGCATGGCTTATTTTAGGCATGACATCATATCTTAAGCTCCTAAAAGCCTGTTGCTATATTGGAGATTGTTTCATCTTTAAGAACAATTCTGTAGTGACAATGAATAATTCTTCCAAAGACATAATAGATCAGGCTCAAGTCCTCAGTCTCTCTTCCCTGCATTATCCCATCCCTATTAATGTCTCTTTATTAATCCCCCTATTTTCTGGCCAGCTGTGGGAGCAAAGATAACAGTAAGGCAAGGAAGGAAGGAGGCAGTGCCCTGTGATTACCAGCCTGTGCTCCTCTGCACACACTCCATATCCTGGGCCCTTCTCATTTTTCTCAATTATCAATAATTGAGACAATTACCAAGAGTAAACCAAGTGCAGGGCCAGTGGGTTGCATCCACCTTTATACTTCCAAAAAAAAAAAAATAAAAAACCTCTTGTTCAGTGCACCTACATGTAGATTTGGCACAGCCATGTCCCAGTGGCAGGTAGAAAGATGTGTGATCTAATTGTTTTTTCATTAATGCCGAGAAAGAAATTGTACAATCACAGTCAATTATGTACTCAGGCCCTCCATTAAAGTCCACATAGAGGTTTAGGCAAAACTTTGTAAATGGGTATAGTTTACCTCCACAGCAATCTATTGTATAGTGTGACTCAAAAGAACAAAGTTTCTATGACCTTGATTGTTTTAATGCTCTTGAGGTTGTCACCTCTGAAATCCAGTGCTCTAATTAATGTCAGGGAAAATCAGGGGAAGAAAAATGCTTAATGGAGTGTAATGCAGCCCATGCTGCTTTGTTTGCAAAATTGTTCAAAGCCTTTTGAAGGCAACAGTTATATTTTTACTGAGTTCTGTGGAGCCAGCATGTTACATTTTTAATATGAGCCACACAATCAAACCATTTCTGAATGGGTATTAATATCTGCATCTTTGTCTCACTAATTATACAACTTTGCATCCTGTTTACTGCCAAATTCTTCAGGCCAATGAATAAAAACAGTGGTACATGAACTGAACAAAAGAGTGGTATTTAATTTCATCAAGAAAATCAGATACCAGGTGGAATGAAAGTCCATTTTGTCTCTTAACAGCTCTGTACTGGTTTGGGCAAGGGTAGCATTAATTTTCTTCACAGTAGCTAATGTGGTGCTGGAACAGCCCTGGTAATTCAGGGATATGGATATTTCAGGTGTCCCTGAGAAGCTCTTACACAGAGCCAAGGGGTTTTCTGCTCCTCAGCCCAGCAGCAAAGGGGCTGAGGGAGCCAGGACAGCTGACCCCAGAGCTGTCAGAGAAGCTGGAGAAGCTTTCTCACTCTTGCCCTTGCCTCATTCTCTCCCCCATCCCAGCAAGGAGGAGGCAGAGAGGGAGTGAGCAGCTCTGAGAGTCTGAGCTGCTGCCTGGGGTTACACTCAACAAGCTCTTAAAAATGTGGCATGAATGCTGCAGAAAAATGCAAGCAGAGGAGGAGGATTGTTGATCACTTGCCTGCTACTGGAGGTACTGATTTCCTAATCCAGTGACTTCCAAGTAAAGACTGTTTTAAAATGCATTCCTCACAGAGCACAAGGATGCTGTGTTTCAGCAACTGAACAATTGAGTATACATTACACACAAAAAGTAGATTTGTAAAGGAAACGCTCATATCTTTCAGAGCCTCAGGTGCTGCACCAAAGGTAATTTCCATTTCTCAGGCATAGGAACAGACTGTATGTCCAGACAAAAATAACTGGCATATGTCTTTTTTGCATGCTGCAAACATGCTGATGGACAGCAGAGTCTCTCCTGGTAGTTACCCTGAAGAGTGTTTCATTGCTCTTTTCTGCTGTAATATATAAAATATCTGAAATAAAAGACTTAATTATTGAACACCACAGATGGTGGTGGTAGCCATGGTATGGAATTCTAAGTGGGCAGAGAAGGAGGAAGAGAGTGGAACCAAAGTAAAGTTTCAATTTAAGGAAAAAATACAAAATTGTTGGGAAATTTAACTAATTCTTATCAAAATAGGAAATTATAGAAGAAAGAGAATTAATTCACCAATACATATATTCCAATCAAAAATATCAAGCATTTTTAGTTCTGTCACTAGCATTTTTTCATGGGTAATTTTTCATGGGTTCTGAGTTTCATGTGGAAATTGTTTAATTACACTGTTGTGAGAAGGCAAAGTTTAATCTTGAAACTTTTATCAGTTAAATCTTTGTCACTTAATTCCTGTAAAAGGCTTTTGTCAGAAGCTGTTATTACGGCAAAAACTCATGGAGCCTTTCTTGTGGCTTCAGAAGTTCAAAGCTGTGTTTTATAACTGCGTTTACTTTATTAGTACTGTGCTGACACCCTTTAGTTGCCTGGCTTAACCAGTTTTGATGTTGCTTTTGTCTCTCAATTTCCTCTGAAATAGTTCTACTCTCCTCCTTTCAAAATACTATTTTAAACTCCAAGTTCAGCAGGAGAAATATTCTGTTGGTTAGGAAATTTTCACCAGACTTTGGTTCAGCCCTGATTTCTCATGCCCATGCTAAGGAAATGTGTGCAGTGCCCACACGGGTGGGTACACACAAAGCACCTGCTGCAGGGGGCAGGGGGAGCCCAGCAAAGGGGCACTCATCCTTCAGAACACACTCAGCTCTCAATCCACACCCTAATTTCCAGTCTTTTCTGGCTTTCTTGCTTTGCCCTCTGTCTCAGTGTGTGCAGGTTCTGGTTTACAGACCTGTGCCTGACCTTACAAGCAGCTGTGAGAATGCAGAGAGCCTCAGCCCAGCAATGGCACAGCTGCACCACTGCATTCAATGCACCACACTCCTAGTACTGAAATGCTTAAAAAATCAGCTGGTTCCATTAGACATTTATGCCTATATTCATCTTCATTTCCTTGGATATTGTGTTTTCTCTGTTCATTCCTTCTAAATGAACTTCAAAGGATTAACACTAGACTAGTACTTCCCTGTAGCTATTAAGTAATGTAATTACAAAATAATTTTATTCTTATAATGCTTTCCACACCAGTCCTTCAATCATTCTAAGCTTTTTGAAGTGTAATATTGAAGTATTTCATAATTTAGAAATAATGGGCTATACTGGTTTTTAGTGGGTAAAGTAGGTGGTAGGGTTCACTCGTTTAGCTTGCAGATTTCTGAAATAAAATCTAAATGGGGAGTAGTACAGGTCAATATTTTAGAAAATATTTCATTCCTCTGCCTCAAGGTATCCCATGATATATAACACACAATATATGGGCCTGACCCTGGTTGAAAAATGGATGTGATCGAACCAGCAAATCAAAATAAAAATCTGGGATAACTACACAATTATTGTTATACTGGGAACTGGAAATTATAAATTAATGTTATGGTTATTAATCTTATAGCTATATCATCAAGCTGTGACACATGCATGATAAATTGATTCTTATACAGTAGAATCTAATTTGTGGATTTTCTCATTTGCCCTGGAGTATATCATTCCTGACTGCTGAGCAAAGCTGTAACAGCAGAATACTAGAGTAAGGTCAGTGTTAATAGAGATGTTTTCATTTGCAAAGTTCATTACATAGTATTTACTAGTAGACTATGAAAAAAATTTATAAATAATTTAAATTAAACATTTGTTGAAATAAATTAAGGAAATACATCTTGCATTTATTAATTGCTTGTTATCTTGTTTTATAATTAATAACATTTTCTAAATTTTGAATGATCACTTAGTCTGAGAAAGGTTTCATGATGTGCATGGGCATTTAATGGTCATCTCACTTAGACCTTCTCTATCTACAGCTGTTTGAAGTGACCAGATACTCAAATAAAAGAGATTAGTTTACCTGCAGAAATACACTCAAGCATATGCATGGGAATTGACTTGTAGGTATGTGTTCATTTGATGCATGCTTCAAAGTCACACAGTGACTCAGTGTAAAGGCATCAAATTGCAGCCAAGCTCTCTGATTTTTACACAGTAAAGACCTGCATTATGAAGACAAAAAAGACAATAGACCTTGAAGGAAAAAAATTGTTGCAGAGTGTAATTTTTGTTCCTTTACTGGTTTCCAGAGCCCTGATCATTATAAAGCAAAAAAGCTTGTGATAATAAATTACTGCTGCTTCCTCACCTTCAGCAATTCTTGTCTGGACATTTTGTGATGTTTCTGCCTTTGTGACACCTGCCTTCTTATTCAGGGGCTCAAAGGAGAGCAGAGTCTATCTATCAGAAAAGCTTTTCCTCCTTTTCCTCAAAAAATAAATAAGCAGCATATTATGAATGAGGTACTCAGGATGAGTCCAAAGATTGGTCTCTCACTGGGGCAATTTTGTGCTACTTTCCTATTTAGGACATAGCAAGCATGAATGTCACCAACTTATTTTCTTTAATATTGCTGACAAAGTGCATTTATCCTCATGCTGTTCACTTCTCCTATCTGTTTGCTGTGATTTGTCTAGAATCTGTCATCTACCTCATTGCTTTTCTAAAATGCTGTGAGCAGGTCTTGTGGACATTCTCAGAAGGGATCTACCAAAACATTTCTGTCTGCAGTTCTGAGCACTGTGAGCCCAAGGCAGTTTGGGCTTTAGTTCACTGAGCTGACATTATTCTATACAAGGAAGATATTCTGGGCTTTCAATTCTAAACTGTGTGGCTTTCTTTTCTTTATTCATTAGTAATGTGCCATGCTGTGACTTGCAGAGTAGGCAGACTCCTGCCAGTGAGGAGGGAGAGGGGATACTTTGGCTTCCAGGTCAAAAGGAAAGAGACCCCAACTCTTGTAAGCTCTAGTTCTGCCACTCCCAGGAGCACAGGATGAAATCTAAGCCCAATTAGGAAAACAAGAGATAAGAAAATGGCATTTGCCCAGCTGTGCAGAGACAGATGACAGCTGAGCTGGTCTGCTGCCAATCCCTTACTGGAGCCAGGGCTTGGGTCTGCCTAATTTAGAGGCTGCTGAAGGCACAGTCTTCTAAGGCAGTAAGAAAAAAAAAGAGAAATGTGTATGTTTTGGAGAAAAGCACATTTTCTAGCAAGGCATTAAGCTGAGACCAAAGATCAGTTGCATAAAATGTGGATAGTGGAGTCTTATTGCTAGTGGTTCAGGATAAACAGGGTAAGCACTCTTAGCATGGCCAGAATGAAAGCTGGTTTATGTCACCATAGGAGTTCCAGTGGAAATTGAATTCAGCAATTCATTTGGGGTTACAAAAGTACAACACTGAAGCCCAGGTCTCACTTGAAGCAGCCAGGTACAACACCAGTGAACAGTCCTTAGATAAGGGCCTAAAAAATCCCCTCAGCTCCATCTTTTGTTGCTTTCTGTCACTTCAAAATAAAATCAGCCTCAGATAACTCCAGAGATAAAAGCCTCATGAATAAAGCACGAGCTCTGGTTTGCATTGGTGCAGGTCTGGTGTGAGAAGCCTTGAATCTTTTCTTTACTATCAAGAAAATGATTAGTCACACTTGATACCCTCAAACAGCCTGGATAGGGAGATTGTTGCCCCTGGGTGTGTGGCCCCATTGCTGCAGCAATTGGAGGCACACAGAGTCTCATTTCCTGCCACTCACACGTTCAGCTGCATCCCAAGAGATGCTGTGGAGATTCTGACATAAATATGACTCCAAAGTAAATGTTATCTGATTTAAATAATTTCTCTTTTACCCAATCCTCATTGTTCCTTTTTCCACACATTTCCCTATCTCTGATGAAAAACCAGTTCCTGCTGCTTTACTGAGAGATTTCAGGATGTTGTGCATCTTTAAGAGGCATCCCAGAAGTTCTGGAAAGATTTTAAGTTGAGATGAAAACTGGTTTGCTTACAGCTCTTTTGAAATGAAGCTACATTTTTTACCTATTCCTTTGCTCCCCCAGAAGGTAGCAGTTTGGGGGTTTTCTTTTTCTAAATTCCCTTTTTTTACCACCAAAAGTCCCGACAGCTGGAGAAAAATGTCTGTTTTAATCTCCCAAATTAGCAAATTCTCAGGTTCTGATTGTGGCCACTCACTTCCAGGTTTGCATTAAAACATTGCACATGCTGCTCTTCTCTGATATTCCTTTTTTGCATGTTTGTGAAATGATCTAAAAGATTTTGTCTATTAGTGAGAGCTAATATGGGAGCTATTTTCAGGTTAGCACTTGTAAATTAATTCCCACACTATAATTTTAAGTTTCACACTATCAGGAAAATACTATTAAATGTACAAGTTCCTATACAGTTGCTATATTTTTTATATTACTAGCTTTTGACTCAACAGCCATTTCAACTACATATATTTGTAAAAACTAATGTAAGAATAAGTTCTCTAGCTGTATTAAAAACTAACAAGCTGTCTCAATTTCTCTGTTACAAAAAAATAAAATGGTAAGGCTTTTATTTCTAAAAAAAGGAGGTTGATCTGTAGCTCAAAGTTTACTAGTAATAAAAGCATTTTTCTGTGAAGTGGCTCATCTTTTATATTAAGAGAAAAATGTCAGTAATCTTTTAATGAATGCAATGACTGTATTGCACTTAACATTCCCTGCTTACTTTAAGTTAGCATTTTGTTCTGCAATTGTAGTACTGTCTCAGTAATTGCTGATTTTGCCACTTAAATAAGTAAAGAGTGACTGAGCTGTCTCCAACAGTCTGAAACTGAGGACAAGTAAAAGGTCCACCTTGCTTTATCTGCCTCCTGCATCTAATGGATATTTTCTGTTTTCAGCTCCAGTATTGCCTCATTTGCTCTTACTCACTTCTCTGTGAAAGCAAGCCCACAAAAACAACCTCATTCTGTGCCACACTCTGCTCATAAAGTATTTTGCTACCCAGCTAACTTCAATTCCAGCTTTAACAGTGCTACAAAGAAATCCAGATTGCCTTTTCCTTGTAACTAAAGAGTTCTGTGTTTGCCTCTTCAGGTACTTCTCTTTCCTTTTCAGTTAGCATGTAATTGATGATTACTCTTACGTAATCATTTTTATGGATATTCATTACAAACAATTTTCTCCAAGCCTTTTAATGAACTATTCATTGTGAGAGTCATGGCTGGTACATATTAAGCTTTCAATTGTAGCAATTGAAATATTCCACTGCATTCCCCCAGTCTTCCCTGGAAACAGAGTATATCTGGTTTCTACACTTGCATAATTGCATGGTTCAGTTCATTTATTCTTATTGCAAAATCAGATTTAAGCCATTTTATTCTTCATGACACTCTTGGTTTTCTGACTACCCATAATTAACAGTTTCTTAGCAGTCAAAACCATTTTATAATCACAGCTGAATTTAATGGTCAATTTTTAAAATGCAAGACTTGACATCCTGATGATTAATAGAGAAGAAACTGCATCAGAAACTCTTATCTCCATTTCAGTTACTGAGCCTGGAGCTAGTGATACTTAGCAACATTACTGTTTGCCTGTATTTTTAACTGAAATGTCATTGTTTGAGCATCCCAGTGCATATTATTAATGCCTTGAGAATTTTTAAACTCTTCAGATCAGTTCTGCACAATCAAATCCAGTTACTGAGAAAAAAAGAATTAGACACATTCATGAGAGCAATTAGACCTCACAAAAATATAAACTTCCTGGAATGTATTTCAGCAGTGACAACCTCACCACACCCCACAATATTTACCACAAAGAAAAGTCTTAGTGTAGCTAGAAAAAAAAAATCAAAACAGACTTAAGAAAATAAATATAAGAAACAAAGACACACTAAAAGTTCAGTGGAATTTCTCTTGGCTAAAGAGTCAGCGTTCTGTAGAAGCAGTACAGGTAAATTTAAAATATACAGAGAACCCAGAAGCAAACAAAATGTCTGCAGGGAACAATGATCAGAGCGGACACAAGAAAGCCCTGAGCTGTTGTGTAAATAATTATCTGTGTAGACATGCCCCAAGTTTAAGAAAAAGACAGAGCATTCTTCCTCCATGGCCATTTACATATGGCTACTGGTGGACTCAGTTTTTGGATTTCTATTTTCCCCCTATGTGTGTTCCGTCTGCATAATCTGTGTCCAGACCTCACAATCTTATCAGCTTCTTTAATTACACTACTGCACACAGTGATGTTACTCTGTGATTCCAATGAGTTACAACCAGGGCCAAGGCAGTATTGAAAAATATCCCTATAAAACAAATTTGTTATTATTATTCCTGACAGTCCTGCTTCCCTGCCCCTCCAGCCCTCCCACAAGCTGGGACTACAACTGTGTCCCCAGTCACTGACCTGCTTGCTCTGGGCAGCACAGCTTGCACCTGCCAGAGCATCCCTTTTAAGCAATGTGTTGTTGTTCACCTTGACATTGCTACACACTGCTTGTGATAAGCTACAATCAGGCACAGACTGGAATGATTTTACCCTGTTGCTGTCATTCCCTACCAAGTGGTCTCAAACCATTTAAATGTAACATTTTTTTTTTCCTTTCCTATTCAGTCCCTGCCAAATTCTTTCAAATAGTCCAAATTCCTACATGTTACAATTACGTTAGTCCTACACTTACAATTACTGTCAGATTATGGTTGGATCATACCATGTATTAATTGAAAAAAATTTCTACAGCCTTTGAATTTACAGTGGAAATGCTATGAGAGCATCATTGTCCTTAGAACATAAATCTCAAATTTCTTTTGTTATAAAAAGCTATTAACAGACTAATTTGTTTTTTTATGCAGCCTTTTGCAAGCCTAAGTAAGAAAACAGAAGCAGCTAACACTTGGTTTGTTTTTTTTTAATTCCAGGCATTGTTGCTGTCCTTTTCTGTGGAGTCACACAGGCCCATTACACCTACAACAATCTGTCAGCAGATTCCAAAATGAGAACTAAACAGGTAGGACATGGAAATAACTGACCTTACACTGATGTAAGGAGTAACAGTCACTGGAATACAACTGGATGGGATTTCATCAGTGCACAGCAAGAGACTTATGTCTTCATCAGGGGAAGGACTAGAGATTTTGCCAGGAAAACAGTAACAATTACCAGGATAAGCAAAAAAAAAAATAAGAATCTGTTCTTTCCAAGAGACCTGATATGCCAGACAGGTATGGAGATAACAGCTTGCACCAACTTCCATACAAAAATGCTTCAAAATTAAGGAAATCAAAGAGCTCCAGTAAGTAAAACAGAAGTGGTCTGAAAGATTGGATCCCTGTAGATTTTTGCAAAGGGATTGTATAAACTGCAGTCTGGCCCACAGATTTTAGCAATGACATTGTTTAATTTCTGTTTCATTAAAAATTATCATAGTTAGAAAGATAGAGATTTTTTTTATTTCCATTATGTTATTTAGAGTTTAGAAATGTGAAATTCAATCACCTGGTTTTTGTTTGAAGAAGTGACTAGTAAATTGTAATTATTTTTAAAACATGAGGCTGTTCTCAGATCTATGGCATTGCAGTGTTCAAAATACTTTTCAGCATGAGTAATTTTAGACAACCCTGCCACTACCTAGAGCCTGGTAGAAGTCATTTAAATGCAGTTTTCTTCCCTTTTAACACTGACTCATATGTCCCAAAACCGCCAGGTTGTAGGAAATCTATCTCCTAAAATAGAATGGAAACTTATGGCCCAATACTATAATTTTCATGATGCAATCTCATCCCTTTTTCAGCAATTCCTTTCTTTTAGGCATTTGAAATTTTACATAGAAAAATTCATCACTTCTTGCAGATCTCAATTTAATCAAAAATCCAATTTTCTATCAAAAACAGCTTGATAGAAAAAAATACTGGGCACAGTATCAGCTCAGCTGTTAAGAGTCTCACAAATTTTAGATCACAAAAACGTTTCTGGTCACTACTCCCATAATAAAGTGTTAGCTATTGAACAGTATAACTATTTCAATTGTATTTCTTCATAGCAGTAGAGTCTGATGCTTTCAGAAAGTATTCCAGCAGAGAACTAACCTTTCTCTGATAACTGCATTGAAAGGGAATGACACTGAAATCTACCATAGAATTGTTTCTGTTCTGCAGAAAGTCTGCATTACATATGCCATTACTCCCCTTGCATATAACTTACAATTTGAATAGAAGGTTTTCTCAGGGATTCATCTGCATGTTTTAATGATGCATAGCCTTAGAGAGAGACAGAAAAAGCCAAGGTTGTGGTATTTTTAATTATCAGTGAAGCTTTTCAGCAGCAGAATCAACTAATATTTTGTTTAAATGCATCCTAGTTTTGTTCATGCTTACTCTGCTATTCCCTCCTATTCAACAAGTGCAAAACAAAATAGTGAAAATAAACCAAATTTACCCTTGAAGACACAGAAAAGGGATTATGTGTTTCTCTATGGAGCTATGAGTTTTATGCACACTTTCCTATTCTGTTTTTCTCTTCCCCATAAGCCCTTAATCCTCAGCCTCCTTTATGATATGGTTCAAACATTGTTGTTGAATTCCTTTGAATTCTTCTAGTTTATTTTCTAATCCAAATATTACCCTTTCATATGCAGCTGTTTCAGTGAGACCTGCACTGCCTCTTTCTTTCTTTCTCTCCTCCCAAGAATTCTCTTCAAGCAAATTTAATAAGCCACACACTTGGCATTCTCATAATCATCTATAACTTCAGTGCATCTTCAATGAATATTGTTGCTCAGACAGTTGGCTTTGCTCCCAATCTAAGTCATTTTTATTACTCATTACTGGCCAAAATCAAGGGCTTTTCAGTTCTTTTATAGAATTATTCCAAAGCAGTCTCTCTCTTTTGTTACAATATGACAGATCTTTCAGAAAGGAGTGCTGAACTGTAATACACACTGACAAAACAGTGAGTTAAGGCTGAAGCTAACAAAAACTATGGAAATTAGATTTAAAACTGTAAATCAAATTGCAAAATTGTGTTAGCTCTTTTTAAACAAACACTTTTTCTTTACTGCTTTGCATAATTTTCTTTACATTTTTTTACTTGCTTTTAAAATTTTATAGCTTGATGGTAAAATCTGGTATAGTGATAGAGAAGGTGTTTTTGACCCTGGTGCCAAGTTCTGCATTTCCCATAATACATCATCCTTTGCTCTAAAAAAAGTAAAAAGTTTCTCTTCAGTCACTGATGTAAAATGAGAACTTATCTACAGCTCTTAAATGAGAATTTAAGACTGTCTATTAAAAAGGCCTGTTAAAAGATGCCATGTAATTATTAGTCTCCATGTATCCTTTATTATTCTGTCAATCACTGTTTAAGATTTCATGAAAGAGAAATATTAGATTTCAAGCATCTGAAACTTACAGAATCTGAAACTATAAAGCAACACTAATCTTTTCACAAACAAATGAATTATTTTAACAATCTCATAAGAAAAGTAGATTTAAAAAGTTAGTGAAAATGGAGGCTTTAGCTAGTTTTCATTCAATTCAATTATCCCAATTTTCATTAGGTATTTATAAACATTCTGTGTGGTTTTACTGTAATTTTTTTAACATGGGTGATGTT
This sequence comes from Camarhynchus parvulus, assembly GCF_901933205.1. Lineage (NCBI taxonomy): Eukaryota > Metazoa > Chordata > Aves > Passeriformes > Thraupidae > Camarhynchus > Camarhynchus parvulus. The sequence goes on from NC_044579.1 coordinate 14,064,519, forward strand.
TTATGGAAGTCATTTGAAGTCATTATCATTGACCTGACAACAGCCATCATGATTTTAACAGTGAGATTGACCCTGCCCTCCATGGCAGCAAGGTTGGCTCTAACATGAGTGCTCCTGAATTTCAGGCACTTAAAGTTTAATTTGTCCAATGTATCTTTAGTGAAGGAGAAGATGAAACTGCTGGGATCTGATTGAAAGCTATTTGATTCTGAGCAGCTTTCTCCAGAATTATTTACAGCTGCTATCTCCCCTCACGTTATGCTGCAGCCAGACAGCTGCTTCTAAATCTTGGGACATCGCAGCTCCAATTTTACATTAGGCTTCAGATGCACAGCTGGGCTGGGCTGATTTGCTCTGCCACAAGAAAGTCAGAGGCTGGGCAGAGTGTTGTGAGATAAACAGAAATCCCTGGTTTGTTTAAAGTGGGCAGAGTCTAAATCCCTACAGGTCACCTCTAGAAAAGGATTCATGGATAAGATTGTGTTTTCTACAGGAAGATAAGACATTCCTTGCTCTATTTTCCTCTCTGTCCTCTATCACTTTCACTCAAATGCCAAGCTAAGACCAGCACATTTTCCTAGTGGTGGAGTACTGACTAATGGCCATAAATATACTTATGAGTTGCATCTTTTCTGGTTATGTTCCTTTAACTCTGGGGAACAACTGCAACAATGAGAGTGGGGCAGGGCAATACCTCTCAGGTTAAGTGTGCAAGGATATGAAGAATTCTCTTTGCAGACAAAATAGTGTCAGCAAGTTACAAATTCTGGAAAGGGAACTTTGAAATGCATCATCTATGGAAGAGCCAGGGAATTACAAGAGGACAGAGGAAAGCATGTCCAACCAACAAGGGAGCACGTCACACACTGCCCTGCCTGTCTCCATTCATTCCCCAAGCTAAGCCTTGTTCTCATGGTCACCTCTGAAATAGGTGTGTCAAACTTCTGGTGAAGGAGCTTTCTCAAATGAGGTGTAGTAGCCTTTCTAATCACAGGAGGAGTTAAACAGTTACTCACCTGTGCTGTTGTTTCTGATAGCAAGCCCATTAGGGGAACAAGCTGCCTTAGAGACAGGAGCTCCTGGCCTGATTGTTCAGCTGCACTGGGCGTGCTGTGTGCACAAGATTCCAAGTTAAGATTTCAGTAGCCCTTCACCTCCAAGGTTTAACACAGGCAGGAGAGTGAGATAAACATCACTGCTGCTTAACTTGGGAGTAACTTTACCAAGATGCAGTCTCACTCAGAGGCTTGAACAGATTCAGTTTGCACTGCAGGGCTCAAAGCTCAGCCCCTGCTCTGGGGCTTTGCTCACTGATGGACATAGTAACTGATTGCTTCAAATTTTAATCTCTATCTCACTATAAAGCAGACATGATTATCTCTGATTAATAAAAGTCATCACTTTGCAGGGGAGCAGCTAATATTTCCTGGAAATCCCTGAAAAATACATTAAGCTTTCAAAAGGTTCCTAGCTCATGGATGATGCAGCTTCCTTCCAACAGGGACACTGGCTAGGGATCAATCAGCTGATTTCTGGATCAGAAATTAAACTGCATTCCCAAGACACTTTGGTGTAAAAGGATTGTGGTTTTAAGCATATTAATTTAATTCTAATTAATCACATTATTCAAAACATGTAGAAAAAAAAGTCATAAAACATTTTGTAGTTTCTCAAAAACTGCAAATAAAATCTTTATAGTCTCTTGACCCTAATATGTTATAGTATAGTCTCAATATAGACTTTAGACTTAGAATCATTGAGGTAGGGAAAGATCTCCAAGACCATCAAGTCCAATCATCAACCAAATACCACCATGCCATATCTACTCATTTTTTGAACACTTCCAGGGATGGTGTTTCTACCACTTCCCTGGGGAGCTGTTCCATCCATGATTATGGACTCATTCCAGAAGCAAAGCAAAAGAGTAGAGCAAAAGTAAAGTATGGCACTAGAGCTATCCAAATCAACTGAAAGGGGAAAAAATATCAATTAATCCAAGGAGTATTACCTGAATGCCAACAGACAATATTTGCTAAAAAGAGCATTGCAGGACTAAAGGCAGAGAGGTGACTGAAGTCACTGTATCCCAATGAAGCACCATCACTGGGATCTCAAAAGTCTACTGCTTTTCTGCTGGCCTAGGGATCTTGTAAACCAGTCACAAGCAGACCTACAGCCAGCACTGCAACAACAAATCTCCTTTCTCCAGATACATAATTCTGTCTTATAGGATTCTCCCATCAGCTGTCTGTTGAGAAGAAAATAAATAATGCACTGCAAATTCTGCTTTAGTAGCAGAACCCAAACTCTCCTGAGTTTGTTGTTAAAAGCACATGCCAGGAGCTGCAGCTACTGTTGTTACCTTTCTATGAGAGACGGAGAGCAGCTGGGGGGAGGTGACTGCACTACCAGCACCCAAACTGCATCTGCTTTGTGAGGGTCCCACTCCAGATGTCCAGCACCCATACCTGGGAGAAGCAGCCCCTCTAATTTCATAGGGAGCTGCAGCACAAAATGAAATTGTTTGGTGCCTTTATCTTAAACCCTCCACAGTCACACTGGACACATGTGTGCCCTGGAGCTTTGGTTCTGCTATTTGTGTGAGTGTTTAAGAGACCAAACAAGAGAGCTGGGCTTGCTTCTATATTGGACAGCCTATATTAATTTATCTCTGGTTAATGCCTACTATTTTCTGTTATCAAACACTGGACTGTTTCTAGATAATGAGTTTATACTTCTAGGAAGAAAAGTACATGCACAAATGTCAGGTCATAATGGCTCTTATAATTCAAACTCTTAATTTATAAAAAAAAAAGAGAGTATTTCTAGGCAGAGGAAAACCTTACTTGCAGTAAAATGCCCTAGATTATTAGCAAGGCAGAACTACCACAACACATAAGGATACCCAAGGATAATTCTCATCCTTTTGAAATGAGCAGCCTAATTGACAGCTGTTGTGATTTGTTCCCTCGTCCTAGGGAAAAATGACCTTTAAGGCACTGCAAGAGGTCAGTATTTCCACAAAAATGATTGGCAGAGAGAAAGACTGGGAGAAAAGTGATCTCTCAGAAAGGTTAACACCAGTACCAGATTCTAATCTGCCTTTGCATCTGCGCTGTGCAGGGGGAATCCGTTTCCCCAGCACACCACAATCACAGTGCCTACAGGAAAATTTCATACCAGAATGGGGGGTTTATCATCTTCCAAGGTATAGAGCTGGCTGTCTGACAGTCCTCTGAGAGCAAACTGGAAATTCTTTTTGGCTAATGCATGGCATTCAGGTCTGGCACTCTTCAATAATGCACGAGAGGTCTTTGCCTAAGGAATTCAGTAAAGTCCAAATTCTTGGTGAGGATTAAATAGGTTACATGCATGAAACACATTTTTCCATTTAAGTGGAGACTGAGCATAAAAGTTAGCTCTGATGGCCACTGTCTCATGGTTCCCTTTCTGCAGCTGAACAAAAGAAAGTTCTCAGATTTCCAACCTCCTTGAACTCCTGCAAGTTCAGACTCAAACGTGCTAAAGACTGAGGCTTCAGGCAGTGCTGCCCAGGAAACAGCACAGGTGACCAACTAACAGGGCTCAATAGAAGGGTCTGGAGAAGATACTCCTTTTGATGACAAGAGTCTGAAAATAAAATAGCATTTGGGAAGATTTTGTTGTACTGGGATAACATTAGTATAGTTTTGTTCATGTTTTAGCCAGTTTTGCTTAAATATTTCAGAAATTAGTAATATTAAGAAAAAAGCTTGATCTTGTCTTCTGGTATTTCACCCAGATTTTTTTTTCTTTTTTTTTTTGAGACAAGGCCTATAGCAAAAATCTTAATTTTGCAGCTGTTGAAAACAATCAGGGGAAAACATAGAAATGCCCTTAGTTCTTTTTCTTTTTGAGAGAAGAAAATGATCCATACAAAAAAGGGTTGTAAGCCCAGTTTGAAAAAGAATGGTTTATGCAGCATTTCTCTTATGGCTATTAGGATCAGATACCTGAAACTGTAGGTAAAAACTATTTCTAATTTTGAGGTAATTAACCTATATTGGAAACAACGCAAGCCAGTCTTCTACCTTTCTAAAAGTCCAAAAGCTGAGGTCTCTAGACATTAGCTATCATTACAGCTCCAGCCTACGTACCCTGAGGAGCAGCAGCCCCTCATTCTTGCCCTGTCCTCTCCCTCTGAGCTCCAGCTTTCCCTCCCTCCTGAGCTCCAGCAGTGTCAGATGTGCTGGCTGAGCCCTGTGCTCCTGACTGCAGAGCCAGAGCATCTCTGCAGAGCCCCTGGCTCTGGCACAAACAGCCTGCCCTCGTTCAGCAATTGCCTTCTCTCTAATTGAATCTGCACCACATGCAGAGTGCTTGTAATAATTGTTACCTTTAAAATGGATTGCAATTGACAGGAAGTGTACAATGAATTCCAGTCCTCTGCACAGCTATTTTCTGTGTTTAGCAGAAAAAGATGAATGTTGGAAACACGCCAGGTGCATTGTTTGACCAGATGTACCATAAGATTTTATGAAACCCTGTAGAACAGTGTAATGCTATAAAGAAATCTAAAGCTGCTTACTGTATGGGTTTAACGAGAAGAATCATAACAACACAAGAAAATCTTGATTTCTGCAGAAGAAATTATACTACCATGTCTTTCAATCTGAATTTCTTAACAAAATCCCTCATTATCTGACTGATGTTCCTGATTACTTCACCATGCTAAAAGAATGTTAATCTGCAGTCTCTTTACATGTGACTCCCCTTAAATTTATGTAAAAATGCTGTAATTGTTTCCTCTCTTTCAGCTGTGAGCTACATGATGGATGGTAAACAGCTAGAAATCATTGCTATGAGTAACCAATAACAGCAGACTTCATAACTCTGGTGCATCAGTAATTACCTGCATCATTTATGGTTTATGTAATAAATTAGCTGCTTTCCTACCCATAATACTGAAAATACTGGGTGTCCACATACAGAAATCTTGTTAGAATGTTCAGTTCTATACTTCATTCTGTAGTTTCCATTTTCCCTCTTTTTGTACACCTGCATTAGAGATTCCTTAACTGAGAATGTGCAGATGTGCTCTGGCCTCATTAGCTCCCACAAGGCATGTGCCCCTTTGTCATCAGCATTTTATGAAGAATATCATATTCTAGTGTCTTAAACACATACACACACAGAGAATAAAGAAAAGTACTTTGAACCTATGAGGAAGATAAATTCTCTTGAAAAACAAAGAAATAAATATTTTCCTTAATTTTGCTTAAGCACAGAAAATAACACATTGAAATGTAATTCATACCCTGAAGTAACCCAGCACTGTAATGAGGCAGTATTTCTACAGAGAAGCTCATCTTGTTGAAAAATGATGTCATTTTTGATGCTGGTAGGCTAAGGAACATAATACCATATGCAAACTAGTTTCCAAATGGTTTCATTAAAGTTTTTACAATCTGTTTAAACATTAAACATTTTCTTTAAATATTAATAAAGATCTTAGATTGTTAAGGTTGTAGTTTACTCTTCCAGCACAGTATCAGATTCCAGCAGTTAGCTAACATATACCAATTGGAATTATAATATAGGCCAAATTCACATTAGCACGTGGAGAAATGTGTAAGGAACTTCCAAAGTGAGACCTGTGCTCTAGCTGCTCTGGAACTGCCCTGGATCACAAATGAAGCTCTCGTGTGCTGCTCTGTGGAGTCAGACTGCTTGGGGCTGTGAGAGCTGCTGCAGAACCAACACAGCTTTACAGAACCCTGCAGATGCTGCTGTGCTCCATCAGGCTCACCAGAGCTTTGAAGAGCAACCTCTGAGAAACTTCTCCCTACTTGGGGTAGTTAGCACTAATCCCTAGTTTTTAAGTCTGCAGCTGAGCAAAAATCCAGCCTTGTGCCCCACTTGTGTAAAGCACACCTAGTTTTGTGGAGAATCCTGTCTATGTATGTAGCCTGTGAAATCAAGCCCATCCTAATTATTGCCACCCTGATAACAGCAACTGTGGAATGCATAGAGAGAAAAAGCAAACCAGAATCAATCTAGTCCTGGGTTAGGAGCATATTCTCACATCATCAACATGGACTGCAGAAACAGAGCAGGGTGCACTTTAACATCCCATCCTTAGAACAAATATGGTTAATTTTAGTTTGAAGAATAACTTATGCAATCTCATGTTTTGTAAAAGTTGATAATTACAACAATTCCCTCAAATGTAGTCGGTCAGAACTCCCTTATCTGACAATTTGTGACAAGGATAAAAAACAAAGATAGGACTCTTCTTTTAAGCCTTCCTTAATTTTTCATACAGGAAAACTAATTTAGTAGAATTTTATATAATGAACCAAAGTCCTTGGATTTCAGTGACATTTGGCTTATGCTATAAATGGCCAACTTCTAAATATATCTAATGACAACAGAGTTAAAATCACTCAGCCTCTTACTTAAAATATACTTATGTCCCAATGGGATTGATTTTCTCTAGTTTGGAAACACTGACACTTCATGTTATTGTGTTAGATGATTTTAATACAGGATTTATCACTAAATTATTCAGCTATGGAATAAATCTCTGGGGAAAAAACTGTCTGTTTTGTATTTCTGTGCATAGTACATTATACTGCTAAATTGGAATGCAGTAAAATTGTTCAGCACATAGGTCAAAATAGGTTTTAATGTTGAGGGTATTCATAAGAGGCACCTTCATTAGAACCCTGTGTTGCCTTACACTTGCCTGAGTATGTGTCACCAGGTTCATAATTGCTCCTCCTGTGAGGCCTGTGTTTGGAAACACAATTAAGATGCTATTTCTGGCCTGGCTGGGGAGGCTACACTGGGATCTCTGCAGAGCCTCCAGAGTTCTGCTGCAGATGGGGCTGACCTCACCCAAAGCAGTCTGCGGGCTTTGGGAGCTTTGCTACTTTTTATTTTATATTTTTTTTAAACAGCAACGCTTTTGCCTGCCCAGAAGCCCTGGGGCAATGGAACCCTTAAGGAATCTGAGCTGTTGTGTGATTTCTAACAGCACCAAACTGCTGCTGGCAAAGATCCATTCTTGCAGTCTGATATTTCTCCTTTTTAACTTACATGATTTTTACATGAATGCTGATTCCTTTGAATTCTCTTTCAAGGGTTGTTATCTGCAAAGTTCCCTATCAGCTGTAAGAACTTCACAAAGGCTTTGGTCAAAACTTTTAGAAGTATGTTGGTAACAATAGAATTCTCACACAATAAGCTGCAAGAAGAAAATAAATACATGTAAATAAGGCATTATAATAGTCTAAAGCCCTTGCCAGCATCCTGTCTTTTTAGTGACTGCACAGCTGTGTTTCCACTACACAATTAATGGCTTTCCTACCTTCCAAAGAGACATTTGTACCAAATGGTAGCACAGTGCGACACATACCAAACAGCTGACAATAGCTCATCTCTTCCTCATGGCACCGGTTGTGCACATAATTAAGGGCTAAAATGCCCTTTGTCAAAAGTTTTCAGACTAAATGTCCAAATCATGACTAGGATTCAAATAAGTGCCCTATCTTTGCACATATTTTGGTACCTATATACTTTCATTAACCTACAAGAATGAACTGGGGTACAAGTTTGAGGATCTTTTTCAAGCTTTTGACTTTTAATTCAGCTTCAGTCACACAAATTAAAGGAGGTATTGACCACTCTATGCCTCCAGAGAACCTGAGAAGAGTTAGGAGTGTTTGAAAATTCCAAACAGATATTTAGCACCCTCAGAAGCACACACTCCATGTAGTAATTACTATTTATCTTGTAAAAGAATTTTTCTGAGGTGCCAAATTATATGTCCCTAGTACACCCACCTTCTGCTTTCACACAGAATCTTACAGAAGTTATTTTAATCATTTCACTACAGATTCTTAATTTTATGTAAAACAGTCACCTGAGTTCTCAGATTTAAGTACAGTTGAAGATGTATCTTCGTGTAGCAATTTTAATTTCTACTTGCTTTACTGTCTGTTTTTTTCAAGTTGTTGATGTCAGTAAAACATCACCAGTAAGACCATAAGTAATTTAGTAGACCTGAAAACACTGGAAATCTTTGCAATGTTTTTCCAACAGTTCAGCATCTTCTATTCTGTTTCAGCTGAAGTCAAATTATGTCTCATTTATCACATCTCCACAGAGCACTCTAGATTACAGCTTTAAGTGTAAAGGGCTGTTAGATGAGAAAAGTCACGTACTCTAATACTTAGGGGAAAAGTGTGACACACAGAGCAGAGCTGCTATTCACGTTTCTCAGACTTCTTGTTCAAATGCATCTCAATTCTTGAGTAGCAGCCTACATCAGGAGGCAGGGAAGCTGTTTAAAGATGACTGTAGAAATGGAACAAAAGAATTCCCAAAATTTCCACATGCAGACATATAAGAGCAGATCAGTGAACATACTAATTCAGTATCCTGCTTCAGAAACTGATATTAGAATTGCAGAGTAATTGCAAATAATTCTGCCCAATGTAACTCCAGGGTGGCATTCTGCCAAGGTAATGTAGTTAAAAGGTGACTCATCAATAATAGGTCTTAAATAAAAGTAAAAGGAGCTTAATATCATGAGGATCTCATACTATTCAACACTGTTCAGATCAAGAGCAATTCTCAGCATGAGGATGCTCTGCCTGGATTAGAAATTGGTAATGCCTAGTGTCCATTCCCAGCCTCTATAAACAAAGCAGTGTAAATATGGGAAACTCTGAACAAGTAAATGTTGCACAGAAACTAGACAAGTTATTTAGTAAAAACTCTTTTATCTTAGATTAGGCCCCAAATAAAGAAAACCACATCATGGCACCAGAAAAATGCATGTGAATACTACTACTGCCATCTGGTTTAGGTAAAATAGAGTAATTCCTATTTTATAGCTCTACAGCTTTATTTTTCCACAGAATTAGTTTTACAAACTTCAAAGGGAAACATTACTGTCGGTAGATAGGAGCTGCAATATCATGTCTAGAGAACAGATGCAAAGAGAGCAAGTATTTGTCCTGTAGTGTCAGATTGGCAGTGAAATCTCATAGTCATTAAGAAAAGACCCCACAGACTTCATAAGAACTTTTGGGTTTAGTCTTGACAGGCTAAAGGCCCCCATATAAGTCACTAATTCCTAATATGGCAAAGACTAACTGGATTTCTTTCCAACATCCAAAACTTGGCAAGGAAGGAAACTGTTTTTAAGAACACATTTCAATAATTAGTATTAGAGTATATTTCCTCGCAGCAAATTGAAATAGAATAAATTGCATTTGCCCTTGTTAGAAATTGAATTGCTTGCAAGAGGTTAGCACTCTGGTGGCAGATCACAGAAAAAATAAAAACATACTTCAGAGGAATGAAAGGGAAAGATGAGATTGATTTTGTGTTTTAATTTTGAAATACCAGCAGCAGTTCCTCTAATTCTAATAAAAATGCAGAGATGCAAAGGATTTATTAGCTCATTGCCATTTTAAAGATAACTATATTACATTGACCACATTCCTACTTTTCTTTGATCAGAAGAAGAGTCATGTCTTAAAGCAGCTAAGTCTCCTTTGTTACTGGAAGTTTACTTTCTCAAAGTCACCACTTGTTTCTTTCTTTTGCTTATTTTTTTAACCATTATTCCACATAGCTCTTAACTCTCTATTTCTGTCCCCACTTCCACATGATTATGGATTTGCCATGCCAGGAAGAACATTCCAAGAAAGTATCATTCAAGTTGTTCAGAATATATCCTTAAGCTTCATTTTCAGTGATGTTATTATTATCTGGCCTTTTTTTTTCTTTTTCTTCTACACAGAGTCTGATTTCAACTTCATAAGAATACTTGTGTAATCCTGGACAGCACAGGCTGGTAACAGTCTCTTAATTTTCCATTACCATCATTGCCTCTACCAGGGAATGGAAGAGGCATCAACGTTCACAAAAATGTCCAAATTCAGCCTGAACACAGTTATTCCAGTACTACCACTATTTTCTGGCCAGTGAAAAGTTCTTTATATCCCTTCAAACAAATTTCCAGCTGCACTCTATTATGCCCCATCTGGAGCAGAACCCTTCCTTAATCCTTGCAGAAACCAGTCCTGCTAAAATAAACTCAGCGAGCTTGAACTGCAGGAATCCCTGAGCACATAATCCTGAGACAACAGAGCACTGGGGTACTCCTTCCTTTGTGCATGCAACATCTCAGTTCAGGAATTTAAGATAAATAAACACTTTGGAAATGGTTGTTTCTAGTTTGTGAACCAAACAAGAACTTGGCTGAGAAGCTGTAGGAACAACAGCACCATCACCTCTCTTTTGGTGGCAGCTTCTATTCAGGGGTCATTCTGGGGTTATTTTTAGGTACCATTCAAGGTGCTGTAGAGTAGCAGAAGTTGGTTATGCTGCATGAAAAGGAGCTACTGATGTAAAAATGTTCCATCTCTCACAAACTGGGCCATGTTTGAAAAACAAAATCTACTTTGCAGAAATCCCCTTTTCTAAGCAACTTAACAAGACTAATGATCCAGCACTAGATCCAAATTTGATTGAAGGCAACATTTAAATGGCAAATTCTTATTGGCTGCCTAATTTTCAACATTTTTGCTTTAAACTTCTTTTTTTAAGCAAAGCCATTTAAGACCTATGATAATTTTAACAGGAGGATTTGTCTTTATATTTGACGCCAACAGTTTTGCTTTGCTGTTGGTGGTCAGAAGTGTATTCTACATAGTTTGTCCAGCTTCTCCCAAGCTGAACTTTGGTGAGTAGATTATGCCAGAAAGAGTAAGCCATACCATGGAAATGCAAAATATTGCTGGCCTTTCCTTCCTCTTGGTGCTACTGTTTTCTTTCAGATCTTTTCCTTTTCCTAGTTCTTCCTCAGGCCTTATGAATCCTTTAAACCTCCCAGATCTACAGGGAAATAGAAAGTTATTGTGTGTCTTTCAGAAATCTGTTGGGGTGAAATTCATTTAATTCAGTAGCAAAGCCTACTGATAAAAAAGACCAGAATTTTTCCCAGGACATTGAAGATCCTGTAAGAATTTCTCCCTGCTAGTGTGTTTGCAAGTTGAGAGTCAGATATGCTTGCATATCAGAATTAACACCATAAACAAGTTGATATTCTATCATGAATTTGAGTTACTTTGGCTAATTCTTTTATCTAAGCATATTCAGAAATGAGCATTATATCACTATGAGGTGAACATTCATTATAGATCTATAAGATTTCAAGAAAAAGGTTCAAATCCAAATCTTTTCCCAATTTTGAAACTTCACATCAGAAGAGAAATAAAATAAAGCAATTAGGCTATAATAAAGGTTTCTATCATCTCAGGAAAATTATAGTAGCTTGAATTGTCACTGCATTTTAATTCAAAAGAGTTAAGGAAAAGTAATTTTCATAAATTATTAATTTATCAATATCCTTGACTTCATGGAGTATTTTGAAATCTGTGCTCTATTTAAATAGATAATAAATTTTAAATTATTCAAAGATAATAAATTTTATAATCATCACTTAACATCAAATTCTTGGGTTTTTAGTAGCTCTGCCACCTTTAGATCTCTCTTAAAACTAATAATAATCAATTTTACATCCTAGCTTCCTAGCTGCTGTTGGAGTATGAAAACTCTCGCTGGTTTGACGCAGGAATATATCCCTGTAGGGTGCACCCCCCATAGAGATGGCATTTCCCATATTTTTAGCTAAATCAGTGCAACTACAGAAGGCCTGCAGATACCTGCAAGAGGTGGATGACATTTCTTCAGCAGATATTAAATCAAGTGAACAAATGCAATATTGCCATCAATGATTAAAATTCAGTCAATTTTGCTGGAAGGAATTTGAGGATGTAATTCAGCTTCTACCCAATACCTCTGTACTAATGTTATTCCCTCAAGAGGAAAGAATACTGTTTGCCATTCTGCTTTTACCCAGTCCTGTCATACTAACTTCATTCCTTTGAGATGAGAAGTGTTCCTTAAAATATCAGTATTTGAAAAATCTCACATTTTCCATCTCCCCAGCCACAAGGGGACTGTGGCATAGATTATGTTCATTTTCTCCTTTTGATGCTCCTTTAAGGAATTCTATTTTCATTGCAGGTACAATTGGTACTTAGCGTGTTCCATCTTCCAGGTGCATTAATTACTTACCTAGAAAATCTCTCTAACACTCAGTGAAAATATAAGTGGTTCTAGAAAATAAATTGAGTACCAAAAGCCATTCTGGCATAGATTATTGCTCTAATTGGCTGGAACTTTACTGTGGAGAGGAGGAAAGGATGGAGACGAAAAAAGATCATGCTTTCCTTATCTCACTGAAAAGTTAAAACTAATGCAGTCTTTATATCATATAAATTTTTTCACTTGAGTTAAAATAAAACATTGGTCTAAGATAAACTCAGTGGCTACAGCAAGGCTTAACATACAGATTGATTCCTTCCTCTGCCAGTGAGAAATGAACTGCAAGGGACATTTTCCAGAACAGTGTCCCAGCTTAAAAAAGAATTTTTTAATTTTTAATCTCTCTTAGTACTTTCAACAGCTGAGAGTAATAGAAAAGCAAAGCATATTTTATGAATGATGTGTTTTTAAATACATAAATATTATGTCAATTTTACTATAAATCTTTAGTAATAACCACTACTTACAGAGGAAATTACCAAAGCAAAGCAAATACCACTCTCAGTAATTCACTGTGATGAACACCTAAACCAACTGCCTGGATTAGTTCTGAACTGGTGTTCTTGTAATTAATACTCTACTCTGCAATGTGCTGGCATTGGTGATTTATTACAGCTCTTACATTAAAAGTATAACCAGATTTATAGACTTCGTGGAGAGTTAGAAATGCCACATTACAAATGAAGGGGTTTAGTTTTATAACAAAAAAATGTCTTATTGCTATGTGTATATTAAAATGGTTTTCTGGTAGCCCTGGGAAAACTAATAGTGGTGTATAAGCACTTTACGGCAATTTCATTTAGAGTAGAAAGAGGCTGGTTGTCTGTGTGGGTGACAAGGGAAGGGAATTGATGGTTAGGGAGAAAATACTTCCTACTACTCGGAATCTAGGACTTTAATCCTAACTTTTTCTTCCCACAAAAGTAAGCCCACTTGCAAGTACATATATTCAAAATATTGAGAATTTTTCAGTGGCATTTAAGCAGCCCCTGAAGCCCAGCATGGCCCTGGCTCAGGGCCCCTCAGACAGGAGAGGATGTCACCCACAGGCTGCTGTGTATGGTGCAACTCCTTGGGGCACCCAGAAATTTTTTAATTCCAGCTGAAAGACTATTGCTCCTATTTTTCTACTTCTCATCAAAAGGTCTTGACATCTCCTCTTTAATATAACTCCAGAAATATCTGACTGAAAGGCATGACAATTTGGGAAAAAGCTCCTATGGAAGCTGTTTCTTGACGTGGTTTTCAGAAGATCTCTTTAGAACAAATGGTTTTGCTCTGAAGGGATTTGTGCTGCACAGCACTGACAGTTAAGTGCTAAATGGAATCTCTCCATGGGCTCTGTATTACTGTTGAACAAAACACAGAAGCTGAGCACTAAATAAAACACTGCACCTAAGTACACTAATAAAAGTAAAGCCAAGAGAACAGTGGGGCATTTTTATGCTATATCAGCAAGTGTCATGTTCCAGGAAAAAGCATTCAGATATCACTCCTTTTATGACAATAACTAGTTCTGAAGCAGTTGTTTTATTTAATTTTTTCTAACTCATGGTGAGAAATTTGACTAAGTTGCAGTCAGTGAATAAATGTGTCATATGAGTGAGTGATAGACTTTTGAAAAAGGGAGCAAACTATGTGGGGAACACAAGATTCTGAATGAAGCTAACAAGCTACTTTTATCATTTTAAGGAGCTGAAGCTTTGATAATAGACCATATCATGGTTGTGCCTGGAATAGGAAGGAGTGGAGCCTGCTCTAATTTAGCTATTGAAATAACACCTGGATTTTTGCTACACAAAGGAAGAGAAGTAGTCTGGATTTAATCTTCTAGCAAGCGAGCAGTGATAGTGAAAGATCAAAATACAGAGAAGCTAGAGATAAGAGGGAAAAAAACAGCACAGTTCAGCAAAGCTACATATTAAAATAAACTCACAGAAATAAAATATTTGGGTTATATTTGCTCAGGGGGTAGAAAAAAAATTGATGTCCAGCAATTAAATTCCAACTTTGAAGGCATCTGACACAGATGCTGTGGCTGCAAATGTTACACCCACTGTGAACAGAGGCCAAGGAAACCAGCAGGGCTGTGCTGTGGGACATGACACATTCACCCAGAGAGCAAAGGAAAAATGTGCTCTTCATGTTGAGTCCAAAGACCCAGACAAGGATGAGGGATCTTCTTTCTCTTTAATAATCATTTACTGAAATCAGCCTGGAAGTTTGAAGTAGGAAGAAGTAGGAGGCATGTAGTGAGTAAAAGGAAGTAAAGTTGTGGGGAAATGAAAAAGATGCACTAAACTGGATTTGCAAGAAATCCATAAAGATTGTATCTTGATGGGATTACTGGGAGACAAGGGGTGAGAAGTTTAGAATCAGCTATGCCATGAAAGCACTCCAGGCAAGAGTAAAAGCTTGAATTTAGTAAGATGGCTGAGAAAAAGTATAGAGCAAAGGCAATGATATAGAACAAAATCTCTTTTCCTCAAAAAATGTATATTAACAGAAGTTTTGAAAATACAAGAAAGGAAATTTAGTTTAAGAATTTCTGTTTCTAAAATGTGCCAGTAGTACATCTACTTTAATTTTTTTTTTTTTTTTTTTTTTAGTCTTGAATGAGATTTTCTAAAGGAAAAATGAAATATCATTCAGCTTTAAAACCTGTGGAATACTTTATCTCATCCCAACAATTAAAGTATGCAGTTGTGGCTCCTCATAGCAGTATCCTTCCCTCTGAAGATTTTCATATATACACAGATATCTATTTTATAGAGACGTAGATCCTGTTGTGGCACTCCTGATACATTTTTCTATTGTTTCAAACAATGCATCAGATGATATTCCTACAAAGACATGGGATCATGTTTGCTCCCAAGTGGAAATGCAAGAACTTATCATAATTTCTCTGAGTCACAAGATCCCAGACTTAGAAGTTTTTGACAACTGGTTCCTCTCATCTAAATTTAATTCAAATAATTTAAGACTGCTAACCTGCAAATATTTTTTGTGTTTGTTTTAATGTTGTCCAGTATTGCAGCACAAAATGAGGGCTATGGACTGTGTGCTTGGGATAATTGATGGTGCTGCCATAGAGTCCAAAATATCCTCCCATATACTAATGGGTTTTATGCCATTTTGCCTCTGAAATTTGTTTTAATGATTTTGACAGCTCTCATTTTTCCTTTGTTAAATCTTAGTGACTGTTACTGGATATTTATTTTTAGAAGCACAAACATATTACAAAAAATAAATAAGCCCACTGAGGACGAATAAAACATCTCCACAGTAACATTCTGGATAGCGATGTATGGCTGGTTGCAGACAGACTGACAAACTTCAGTCCTAACTCTGCATCAGGATCTGTTAGCATAGAATCCTGAGCTCAAAAGTGACTTCAGAAATGAAATGCCCCTTTTTCCTCTCTGTGGTTATTTGGCAGCAATGATTGATTTTTTCCAGATGTGGTTAAATAGGAAAATTTATTTTATTAGTTTTAATATAATCAGTTGCAAATATAATCAAAAACGTCCCCTCAAGGCAAACGAATATTTTGGCTTTGCTTGATTTTTCCCACAAGAAATTCTACCCTACTCATGCATTTTAAGCTTATTTTATAATACCTTTAAATGACATTTTAAATAGTTTGGTTTGAAATTAGTATTGATATTGATGTCCATACAGTGCAATAAGAATTTCCATCTGCAAGACAATATTCATAGTAACAAGAAAGACTGTGCTATATTTTAAAGGGATAAGTTCTTAAAAGTCCATTTAGGATTTTTTTTTTCTCTCTAGGCCTTAGTGTCCCCATACCCAGGACTGCATTATACACAGCCACTTGGGTAACCAGGAGCCATTTCCCAGGCTCCCCCTGTAAACATGAGTGAAGCTAATTTCCCCCAGCTTCCCTGCAGTTTGCATTGAAGCTCATATAACTTACTTGCTGTTTATGTATTTTACCAGTTGTCTATGTCAAGCTTTCATACACAAATCAGAGAAAAACCTGCAAGCAACTATGATTTTTAAAGCTAAAAGACACCTTGTGTCTAATTTGTCAGCAAATTAGGTGGGTTTAAAATCCACCCTTGAAACAGCAGCAATTTCTGTTCCTTTCATCTAAACAGTTCTGTATTCCAAGGGAACCTGGGATAATGAGTAGTTTGCTGTAGACATGAGTCATAATTATGTTCTTTCTCTCTCATTTAAGTTGTTCGAGTTCATGAATTTTTTGGCTGAGAATGTCATCTTCTGCTACATGGGACTTGCACTATTTACATTTCAAAATCACATCTTCAATCCTCTTTTCATATTTGGTGCCCTTGTATCCTTTGCTTTAAAGAAGTACATATCTCTGGACGTGTGTGTGTATATATATACATATAAAGAATGCATGTTCCATGTGAAATAAGAAGTCAACAAGCAAACCAATCAGTTCCTTGAATACTAAAGATCAGTAAATTGTCAATTCCAAGTGCAATCATCTATTACCTATATGCTAATAACTGGCCCAATGGGTATAAGAACATGTTCTTTGGATAGTTGCTGTTTTGCCCCTCTGCTATAGGCAAATAGCTATAAACCAGCTGGGGAACTTTTGCCAGTGGTTTACAAGTGGGGTGGGAAATTGGGATAAGTATTGGGACACATCTGTGGGGACAGGTGCAACACAAAACCTTTTTTCCTGTCTGGAGCCAGTACAGATCCCCAAACTGGAAAGCTGCCTTCAGACAGGTGTGTGCCATAAGCAGGACTTCCCCAAAACTACTTAAATTATATGAAGCCCTTAAAAATCACACAGTTCTGCTTTGCTCAAATCTTTCCTTCTTTATATTTGGTATCTCTAGCATACATGGAATTATTTACACCATCATGTGCCTAAGAGGTAAGAAAAGCTGTGTGTCTTTATTTCTGCCATGGTTTCTCAATAAATCTTACTCATACAGCAGTATAGATTCTTTTCACACTGACAATTTATTCAATGATTTTTTTTTTTTGGCTCAGTGCAGCAGCCCTCTGCTTATCACTTTTAAATGAACTGTAATAGCTTTGAAAGTTGGGAGCATACTGTTGATGTGCAGTAATTGTTATATGTAATTTCTAAATGAATAATCAGGACTGCACCAGAGCTGCAGGCAGCTCCTGGGACTCAGACATTGCCTCTCAAACTCTTCACCTACTCTCCAGTCCAGGCTGCTCAGACTGGGAGTGCCATAATTGAGCTGCAAGACAAGGGGAGGGCAAAAAGCATGCAAAATGTGCAAAAAGCATATACAGGGAGCTCAGACTGCCTTTCTCTAAACCTAATAATGGCCTCATGGCTCCAATTAAGGCAAATTTTGGGATAGTTCCACAGAGGAGTAATAAAGAACTTCATCAGAAGAATCTCAGCAGAGAAGGGGAAGAAAAAGCAAAAAGTGCTGGGTATAGACAATATAAATCACCAGGAAATAAGGAAGTAATAATCAGGTCCAAAAGTACATTTATTCTCTGAAAATTGCTGCTCAAGGACATAATGCTCTCTCTGCAATTGATGATGGGCATTTTCCTGAAGAGCTGAAGATGAAGTCACATGTGACACAAATGTGATGAGTAGAAGTAGAGTGATTGAAGTGAGATATATTATGATGAATATAAAACTAGGATGTCTGGGGAAGGCAGGTCTCTGCCACTGCACAGGGACCATTACAACATGGCATATAAAACTTTAAAAAGATAATGTCATATTTGTTTAATTGTACCTTCAAAATAATTATAGAGAACATTTGGGTTAATTCTGGTTTTGTCAGTAGTTTGTCCACTATTTTCCTCAACATCTTACATTTTAGGTGGCAGTTTTTGTAGCAAGAGCTTCCAACATATACCCACTTTCTTTCCTTTTGAATTTGGGTCGAAAACAAAAGATTCCCAGGACCTTTCAGCACATGATGATGTTTTCAGGTAAGAGCTATTTTGGCTTTTTTGATATTTCTCCTGTCCACATTTAATGAATGACAAAAATAGTCATCTATCACTAGAAAAAGCCACACCTATCACAAAGAATTTATCTTAAAACTCAAGGTCATCTCTCCAAAGCTACTGAAGCAAATGGATGTCTTCTGATCAACCTCACTGTGTTCTTGCCCTATTTTAATTAACGTTTTGGAAACCATTGTCTTTCAATCCATTGTTCCCCATCTGTATACACTTCCATGACAATTTGGGAATACCATGTTTTTAAGTTGTGCTGTTTTAGAGGCAACTGTAGTATACCTCAGAGTATTTTACATAGCAGCAAATATCCAACCTGGACAGTGTTAGTGCTGACACTCAGATCAGACATGGTCTTTGGCAATTCCTTAAACTCCTGGAACAGTTTTACTTTTAAACCTGAGAGGAGATCATTTCAATTCCACAGATCTTTTCATATGTATTCCAGCTTGAAATTTAATTTTGTTGATTTTGTTAACCTTTTAGAATAATAAAAAAAAATTTAAAATCCAGAAGAGGGAGCCATGTTCTATCTAGTCTGATTTGCACATCATCCCCAGAACTGTTAAGGCTCATCTGGATTATGTATTTTTTTACTTGTACAAGCTAGAAATAATTCCACTTGACTTTCTAATGCTAGTTAGGAAAAACTCACTTATAAGCCAAGAATATCTGTTCAGTAAAAGACAGAAATGCAGATACCCCTACGCTATTGATGATATAATTTTCTAAAATTAGAAACTCAGCACATTTTTTGCTTCATTTTCCTGCTTTTTATCCAAAAATTTATTCCACATTTGTATGGATAAAAGTTCTTGATTGACATCCTTGATGTACAGAGATCCATTTAGCCAGATAACGAGTGAAATACAATGTGCTGCATTTCAAGCTCCCTCATCAGGAGCACTCCACATCAGGGGGCCTCATTTGTGCCTATGTAATTCCAACCCTCCAGAGAGCAACACAGCAGTTCATTTCTATACCCATTCAATCCTTCTGCTAAAAGCTGCCACTGAAAATGTCACTAATTCCGGCGAGAGCAGGGTGAGGGATGATGACACATCCAGCAGGAGCTGCCTTTCAGCCCAACTGCTCCCCTGCCATTGTTCCATGGGTAACCTGGAGCTGGAGATCCCTCTGGGAAGCCTAGCAGGTGGCCAGCTAGACAACAGCATGAAAAATAGCTTCACATCATTTGGCATCTAGTTCCTGGCCTCCATTTTGGCTTTTGGTTTGCATCAGCTAAAGTATAGGATGGAAAACCTTCTGAAATCTCTCTTATTCTTTAAGTTTTCTGTCCTCATTTTCTGCAGTCAAATTTCATTCTCCACAGACCAGGAGCAGAAAGCAGCCTGCAGCCAGCAGCTGAACGTGAGAACTCACACACATTAGCTTTCCAGGACAATCTGGCAGCTCAGAACTGAAACAGTAGTATTGCCGGCTTCTAAAATTCTCAGAAAAGTAATTTTAATCTATTTCCAAAGATAAAATCCCCTCTATTTTGTACAGAAAAATGTGTTTACATTATAATAAAGTAATGGCATAATCTGCAGCTATAATAATAAAGACTGTCTCTCATGCTGCCAGCAGCTGCACACTTCACAGGATACACAGATTTTCTGTGTAATTCTGTATTTTAAGATGCACCAAGACTTGTGCTTAGTTACCAAAAACATTCATAGTGCTATAAACTGATAAAAGTGCATATAGTGATAAACAGAGAGGACAAAGGCTGCCAGGAGAGAGATACACTTCTGATGAGTAAACAAGACATTGAATTTGAGTTTGAAGGACATTATCTACAAAGATCTGTAGCAAGAGTCATAGAACAATTTGGGCTGGAAGGAACCTTTAAAGGTTATCTAGTCTAACCCCCTGCAATGAGCAGGGGTATCTTCAATTAGATCAGGTTGCTCAGAGCCCCATCCAGCCTGTCCTCGAGTGTTTCCAGAGATGGGGCATCCCTGAACCTACCTCAGTGTGGGTTTCACCACCTTCATTGTTCTGGCACAGCATCAGGTTCTAGCTGGTCACAGGGAAAAATGGCCTTCATCCACCACAGCATCACACATTTAGATGCGGAAAACAATGAATTTGGGGTTAGTTTTGTTTTCTATCTTATTACCAAATCCACCAAACATTTACTGCTTGTTTTACTGCCACAATCACTAAAGTGATTGCTGAGAAAAATTGCTGAGAAAAGCAATTAAGGTCAGGCAAGTACACTGTTGATTAGCCTTTGATTAAACCTTACTCTGCAAAGAACTCTCCTGAAGTCACTAAGTTCAGCTTTTTGATGCATATCAATACAGTTGAGAAAAGGTGGAAGAGTTGGGCTTGGAGGTGGATTATGGAGCATTTTGATTTATCTCATTCTTTATCTGCTTCTACCATTCCTCTAAAATACATTACAGAGGGTGGATTCACTTCTACAACTGTTTTTAATCAGGATTCCTGATAACATTCCATTGGAAATGAAAACTTGATTAGTCCTTTATACAAGGACTAATTAACCCCAGGCTTCTCAAAATAAGTTGAACATCAGCTAAAGTGAGCAGTCCAGCAGTCTCTGCTCATGTGAAAAAGAAACATTTTAAAGTCTTATTCTTTATAGCATCTTCCACTCTTCTCCCAACATCCTTATTTACTTTTTACTCTGCTTTCCTCTTCTCTGCAACACATAAATAGGCAACGGAGAGGCTTGTGGGACACAGTGCTACAGGGGTGGTTGCTGTTAATATAAGGCATTACAGCATCAGGGGAGTCTGAAAGGATGAACACAAATGCAGAATTAAGCCAAAAGATGCCCATGTACACACAGCTGTTGTGCAGGCATTTACATCTACACACTCATACAGACACAGAGGTGGCAAGTGCCAATTGAAGAAATCAGCTAAACAGAAAAGAAAGCAAGGAAGAAAAGAGCAGAAAACTATGGCTGAAACCAAAACACCGGGGCTGCCCACAGAAAGTCTTCTTTCCTGGCAGATTCTTTTCCCACCAACAGCAAACACTGCAGCCCTCATGGGCTCTTCAGAGGGCTGGGTTTGGAGAGGTGTTTGTGTGGGGTGTGGGAAAAGGATGGCTAACAGCCCTACAGGGCACACAGGTTCTGTTCTGGGGACTCTGGGGCTTAACCCTGGGCTGCTCTGCTTTGAAGGCTCTGACCCATTAAAGGGTATTGCTTAAAGATGAAACCCTAATGGACGGCACAAAAAAAAAGATCTGTTAGGAAATCTGTGATTCAGCCCAAGGATGAATGGATTAACACAGATGTGGAGCTGCCAACAATTCACCTCTGAAAGATGAGGGGAGAGAATCTCTGCTAATGGTTCATCAGAGCTGGTCCTTCTGCTGCCCCACTCTGTCCAAGGGTAGCTGAGGTATCAACATCCACTGCATCCAATCATCCCACTGGGCTGTGGTGGCAGTTCTCCCTGAAGTTCTACAGAAAATTTAATCTTCCTTAACTTCAGACCATTTCAGTAGCTCAACATTTTCTGAGGTTGTTAAAATTCCCTTCCTTCACTTGTATTATTACCTGGAAAGTATTTTGAGAGATATATACATATATATACACATACATACAGCAGTGTTCCTTGCTTCTCATTGAGTCTTTACATTTTAAGTGTATTCATCTGCTTCCCACTGCTTTAGTTGTTCAGTTTGATTTTTTGTTTTACTTTAGACATGTCTTTATTTGAAACTGAATTATTTCTTATAGACCATGTTGAGCCTTTTGTAAATGAAAAATGCAGAGAAGTCACTCACTATTTTTCTGAACTGAAGAAACAGCCAGTCCACTGCTCAAGAAGACAGTTAATACTAATTAACTTTTATATGTAAATATGTGTGTGCAAATATATATATATATATCCCCTTACAAGAAGAGTTGCTCTAGATTTAAAATTAAAGGTGTGATGCAATTGTGGGAAGCAGTATTGTTTTCCAGTGAAATGTAGCTGTGCTAACCATCCAGATTACCACTATAACCACTGAACTAAAGACCATTTCAATAGTTGTTCATTCCCTCCTCAGTTTAAAATGAGATTATATTCTCTCCCTGTTAGAAAATAGTAAAACCCTGCATCCTCAGAGATGTCTTTTACACAAAAGCAAAGCCAAGGACTAGCCCAGTGTCTGCCTGCAAGGTTTTGAACCTGCTGCCACTGAGTATTTTCAGACAGTGCAACTCCAGTCTGCTTCTTCCTTGCAGAAATTGCTTTGTGCTGTTCCCTGCACAATCTTCTATACCAAATAATTGGAAACCCAGCTTCTATACCAAATAATTCACATTCTAGCTATGTAATCTTAAAGAGCTTTTGAGTTCTAGGCCAAAAATAGCTGCATTTAGCAGTTAATTAAATGATTCTGCATATGTCATCAGTGCCTTACAAGAGGTTTGATTACTAGATTTAATCTCTCAATACTTTGCAAGGTACTTTTTGGACTTAGCATGTATTGTATACACGTAATGACTTTCCTCTCTAGAATTATTTTGTGAAAGTTTTTTGAAAACAATAAAGTACATTTAAATAGATAAATGAAAGGCATTGGAAAATATGGAATATTATTTGCATTATGCATCCTGAGGGCTGCAGGCACTAGCAGGTTTTTTCCCCTTCAATTTTTAAACATGGCATTTTGTCAAGACCTATTTAGTCCCTTTATTACTAGCTATGGGGCTTTTTTTTTTAACTCATTTAGCTGTTTTCACCACCTTTGTAATTTCTTGTTTATTCAGTCTCTGTGGGTGTATAATTCTACAACTATTATAACATTTCAAGTACATTAATTTATTCTGCATCCCCCTTTAGGTATTTAAAATCATCTTTGAAAGACTATTCATTGTTTTTAAGTCATGTTTTTCTGACTAGTTTTAGAATATTAAATTATTTTAAAGGAATATACTCTATATTTTCAAGGAAGAAATGAGTAGCATATTTAGGTACAGATTTTAATGCCAATTCTCTTTTTCACTTGCTCCTGACTTCACAAGTAGTCCCACTTAATGCAGGATATAGGCTTCTTTTTCAACCTGCATTAAGTTCAGATCACTACTTAATTTGCAATTATTCAAGACAAGGAATTCAGTGGATTTAAAGCAAAAGTGTTATTATTATGTGAATATGAGAGTACTTTTGCAAATTTGTTGCAATAAATCCCACCCTTTCAGTTAGCATGATTCAGTACTTTATAAACAGGATTACGATCTGAAAATTTCCTCTGCCCTTGGAACTGGGTTTGGACTGAAAATATAAAAACTCTGTTTCTCTATCTCATTAAGTTCCTCCCCCTTGTCCTGTTTCAGGTTTGCGGGGCGCAATTGCGTTTGCGTTGGCCATTCGGGACACGGACTCGCAGCCCAAGCAGATGATGTTCACCACAGCCCTGCTGGTGGTGTTCTTCACAGTCTGGGTGTGTGGGGGAGGCACCACAGCAATGCTCACCTGGCTGCAGATCAGGTCAGTACTGCCTGTGCAGCACCAGTGGAATGGGATCCCTATGGATCCACTGCTATATCCTTACACCTTCCTAATGCTTATAGGTGTGCTTTGTATGAGCTTCAGCACGCACAAAGGGAGGGGTTATGGACCTGTTAGAGGCTCCAGACCACAAGGAATGGGTTCTTCCTAAGTTTGTTATGGGCCTCGATGTAGGTCAGACACATCCTTGTTTCCTGAGAGTTTGTTTCACTACTGCTCCTTTCAACCATCATGAATACATCTTAATGGTGTCCTCCATGCTGCTGAGGAAAGAGCTACACACTCAGACTTTGCCCTCATCCTAAAATCTGTAGTTACTACACAAGCATCTAACAAATGGTGTATTTCTGATTATAATGAGAATATGCTGGAAAAATCTCCCTCCACTGCTGCCTCATTCAGGCATTAATTTATTATGCATTGTTTTATATATTTTTCTTCACTATATTTTTTTTAATTACTTCATAGTCACTTGTATTCACAGAGAGCAATGAATGACAAAGGAGGTTAAATTACAAGAAAGAGGGACATAGAAAACTGGAGTAAAAAGGATCTAATTTAAATGCAGTGTCCTTCCAAGTGTGCTTTTTTGAAACCCAACTTTTAATACTGAGTGTACTCATGCTGGTTATTGATTCTGGTTACTTCACAATCCATTCAGAACTCCCTGCTGTGATTTGCAAGATCGCCACAGAAATCCTCAGTATTGAGATAGGCCTGCAATTCACAATTCCTTATCATTTATCCTATATATAGCATATGTTTTCCTTGTTTACAAAATGATGTCTGATTACAAGCCTTCATGTCAGACTCTTGCTATAAAATAGCAGCTGAAGATAACCAAACTGGGGCTTTTACAAAGAGCATGGATAAAATTGCAGACAAAATAAGGACTAGCATACAAGTGTACTGGATAAACATGGATGCAGGCATCCATGTACAGTGTAGAGGTTTTCTATTTCTGTGACAGTTTGATTCTTCTTTATGACATGTCTCATGTCCCATAATGTCAATCAAGGCCATTACAGTTTGGATACACTCTGGCACTATCAGTCATCTTTCTGAGATTTGCCACTTTTTCACTGTCAGTCACCAAGAGTTTTTCTGTGTGGCAACAGAAACGTGGGTGAGGAAGAGCTTTCTCATTAGGTCTTGGGGAGCAAGTCAGTCTGGGTTTCTATAACAGGAGATAAGGAATAATGCTGAGAATACAGTAAGGGGAAAAGGCTGTGAACAGTAGTCAATGTGCAGCCTGAGAGCTTGAGTCACTAGATGCCCCTCGTGCTTTAGCTCTCTAGGGAATTGTTAAATTAAGATTGTGAATTGCTTTCACTAACAAGAAAATTAATTGGATGCAAGGGCATTTCTTCTGCTCCTTAGTGCTACCCAGAGGTGCAAAGCCCCCCAAGACCACAAGTGAGGGGCTGACTCTCATATTAACTGTTTATGCTGTTCAATGCACATGCTTCTTTCTCTAGATTCTTGTACAATGGATTTGACCAAAGACACTGAAAGTAGACAATCATTACTGATTTGAAATGCTTATCTCTGAGGATTTCCTCTGAATCACATCAGATCTGCCAGACATTTTTATCAATAAAATAAATTGAGTTTGTAATCAGGATATCGATTTTCTTACTATAAAGCTATTAGGTTCATAATTTACACTTAATTTCTTGACATTGGAACATACATCTTCATAAATTATGAGGAGGTCAGATTGAGATAAAATTTAAATAGACATCTTTAATTACAAATGTATCTTGAGGCTCTGATTTCTCCTTCTAGTGAAGATATTTAATTTAATTGTATTCATAATTTATTACACCTCAGTGTGGACTTTTGTCCTTAGCTACCAGCATTTATCTTTTAAGTCTTAATTAATTTTGCTAAGTAATTGTATTCAAAGGTGGTGGTAATTTATGACAATTGACACTTGTACGGATTCTGACAGATAAGTTTGCTGAGGAAAGTTATGGAGCTGTGGCAAATGACCCCATCTTGCTTGGTGTAATCCCCCAGCATGCTGGCACCTGTGCCTGAACTGCAACTCTGAGCTGCATCTATCCCCATGGTTCTTTAGAAGAAAAAAGATGGTATTTCTTCACTTTGTTCTAAAAGAATGAAACCTACACTTTTGGAAATGTCTTATTTATTTTAACTGTCTCCTTTCTAAACACCTGAAACTCAGAGTTTCAGGGAGAGTTGGGTGTTCCCTTTCTGAAGATGAGGTTGTATTTGGAAGTTCCCAGTTGCCTGGTGCAGTAACTTCCCAGCACAGAGGTGGTGCAGGTGTTTACAGCACTATCAGCTGCCACACGGAGAGCAGAACTGGCTGCACCACCTCCCTAAGTAATACATTGTCTTTTGACAATGTCTTAAAGTTGTAACAGGAAAAAGAATTGCTTTTACTCCCCATGTCACAGGACTACACTATTCAGCTCTTGGCAGACAATGAATAAACCTGGATCAGCATGTGAGAATAATTCCATAATACATCAACACCAAAACAGAGAGAGCCATTTAAGTTCCCAGTCAAATTGAACTATTCAATAAATGTGCCTTCAGAGATGTTGAGCATTACTTGCTAATGCTTTTGGATATATGATTCCCTTCATTCCCCATACTCTGATTAAAAATAGAGAGCTACATTTTACAGTAAATCTGCACTGAGAGGTTTGAGGATAAAGGATTCTCCTGACAGGCAGAGCAAAAATTCAAAGCTGTTAATAAAACATGTCCTATAAAAGCATTGTGCTAGGTATTAGGTCTTGTTTGTTTATCATCACCTTCTGTGTAAATGTTTGTCAAGAGATTTCTAGATTCTTTGTGCATCTCTTTGCAGCTGTTCTTCAGTTAATAGAAAGAACTTTATTCCATAATCTAAATAAATACTGAGCAGCTTTGAATAGTAGCTTTTACTACTGTGCCTATTGCTGTTGATAAATGTATTTTAGAAAAGAGCTGTCTGTGTGCCTGGCTGCCCTTAAAATCACACCATTTCTAATTCACCTTCATTTCCAAACATCCAACTTTCTCTAAGTACTGAGGCCTGGCATACCCCATTTTGGGGGATGACCAAGGCTGATCAAGCTCACATTCTCAGCAAAAGCATCTCACTCAGCAGAAGGAGCCAATATTTTGGGTCCTTCGGTATCCAACAGTTTGTTTCAATACCAAAGGCTAAGGCAGTGCATATGTTTAGCAGGATGGCTCATTAGGGATGTAGATGGGCAGTGGGGTGAAATGCTGTGCCATGACTGTGAATGACTGTGGCTGTCTACCATAAAACAACCCAAAAACCTGGTTAGTAGAATATGATTTTGTGTTTATCTCAGCCCTTTAACAGCTAGTTATAGACTGCTGAAAGACACAACTTTATGACAGAGCAACCTCAGTAACAACATGATCTTGGCCAGGATTACAGGACTACTGCTTCAGTAACAAAAATATTCTTTTTGTTATTCCCAAACTCTGTAGTAGCATTTCCTGTGTCCAGCTGTGTTCAAGGGGTGCTGCAGAAAGGCACTGGACAGAATGGCCTCCTGACAGGTGATCTGGGGCTGCAGTCAGCTGAGGCAAGGAGGAATGATCCTGTAGCCTGGTTAAGAGAAGCCTCATCAGAATATTGTGCTGCATCACTGAGTGCTGCTCTGCTCATGAAGAGCATGAGACAGTACATCTCCTTACAGCCATTCCTTATCAACTAGAGCCAAACTGGAGTTTGATCTCTAGTGCCTCTAATTTATTCCTAAACTAGGTACACACATCTTGGCTTTCCTGCCTCCCTCACATGGGCATACAAGGATTATCCTTCCTGAAACATGGCTGGTCCATGAGACACTCTGAATCTACCAGCCAAGAGTGTGTGTACATATCTTCAGATGATCCATAATTCAATACTTAGAAACTATTGTGAACCTTGTTAATTGTTTTGCTTGTATTCCTTGGAACACTTTTTCCTGTCCTCATTTGTCAATAAGAAGGAAAGTCAGTTTAGAAAAGAAGGTTTAGCTAAATGTTTTTTCTTGGCCTTGGCAGGTTCTGCCCTTTATAACCATATTCCTTTGGGTCATATTTCCTCTAGAGTCCTGGAAAACAGTTTAGTTGAAGTGAAGCTGTTATTTACTGTTGGAAACAGAATCTTCAACTGAGTGACCACAACACAGAAATAACCGTGCAATTAAAGGCAGGATATTTTCAAGCACGGTTGTATTTCTGCGTACTTTGTACTGGTTATTATTTTGTTTTGTGTTTAGAACAGTCATAATCAGCCTATCTGGTGTTCCCTCTCAGTAACAAATATAGCTCCAATAAACAAAGTTTGATCTGGTTTGCAGGGTCATATTGCTCTTTAGCCATGGTACAGAATGTATTTAAATCACGCTACAATAAACACTCTTGTTCAGAGGCCAATTTCAGCCAGGTCTCTTCAGCCCACTGAGAATTTTTTCACTCAGACACACCTTCAAAAGAGATCACACTGTCTTTGCTTGGAAAAGCATTTAATCCTAAAAAACCCTCTGAAATCCAGAAACAGCTATAATTTAATGTAACATAATGCTGCAACTATTTTTAATATACTGTCCTTAGCTGGCCAACTGTCTGTTCCTGTGAACATCTACAGGACAACCTTTGCCTGGCACCTTTTATACTGATGATAGTTTGAGTATTCCTGTATTGTCACTAAAGGCATATACATGACAAAACATATTGCTGACCCCCAGGGTATCCTCAGCCTTAGGATGTTACTGATCAATGTGCAGACTCTCAGGTCACAAGATCTACATTGCTGTTTAAAAAGGGATTTTCACAATTGTGAAGAACACCGTGAAAATTATTCAAGTAAAATTAAACTAACAAGGAAGCTTTCATGGGTTCATGGACAGCCCACAATAAAGGCTCAGGAAATGCTGTCCCATAGTTGTTGAAGGAGCATTATCTTCAAGACGCACAGTTTTGCTGATGAGCTCCATCATTGTTTGCACACAATATTCTGGGTACAACAGAAAAATAGGAATTTGTGGTTCACTTAGGAAACTGCATGACTGCCAGTCCCTCTCTGCGCGCCCAGTAGCTCACCTACCCAGCAGGGTGGGGAACAACTGCTCCAGGAAAGCAGTGGAAAAGGCAGAAAGGTTTAGCCAAGAGATCATTGTCATTCAGCATTTGAATAATTTGCATAGTAATGTATTGATTACTTGTGACATGGGTCGCAGAGAGCAGAAGATGAGATGCTGGTTTATCACTTTGTTCCCCTTGATCCCCTGAACTAGCACAGACTAAAATACTGGCTTAGAACTGAGTCAAGGATTTTTTTTAATACAAAAATATTGCTCAATTTGCTACTTTTTCTTTGGTTTCTGCCACCAGTTCTGGATTTGTGGGTATGTAAGCACTTCATGTGTACGTAGTAACTACAAGAAATAGCCAAATAGTCTGGATTTCCTGACCGAAGCCATATTAGAAGGGCATTCTGCTTCAGACTCAGAGGAGCTCAACATCACACATGAAATCACCCTTGAGCAAAGGAAACATTTCTTGGGGGACAGCCACACTGAAAGGGTTAAGATGGGAACTGCTTTTGCAGTAGTAGCTAGAGCATGATGAGCCTGGGAAATGCTATAAATCAAGAAGCACTATAAAATTGGACATTAAATGTATTGGATGTTATTATAAGAAAAAGAAATTGGATAATTTCCTTTCATTTCTATCTGAAAATGAGAAATCATCCAGGTAATGAATCTCAGTGATCTCCTGAAATGCCTGTCATTTATTTGCAAGGTACTTCTCTGCAAAGATAAGGTGTGCATTTGATCTCTCACAGTTATTCACCACAGCATTTTGCCTGAATGGCACTAAACAAGATTTATAAACATTTGTGCTTGATAACAAAATAAAAGACTAAAATACAGAGAACTTGACTTTCTGACTGCAACTGCGAAGGCAGCCCAGGCAGATGTTGAATAGGAGATTTTGGACTGCAATTGTGACTGGTGCATGACTTGTACACGACTCCAGCTATCAACTTTGTTGGACTTTACTGGCCAGAGGGGTCTAATTTTGAGCACAGTCTCCTAGCAGGGCAGACAGTTAAATCCCACCTCACACAGCTTGTATTTCTAGCTCCACATGGCTATTGAAAACAGAAAAAGAAGGATATGAAAGATACACTTTTATTGCTAGACTATTTGGTACAAGAGAGAAGGAAAATTACACAACAATAAAAGATTCATGCCTTTCAGTTTACTAGCAGCAAATGATAAGATTAACTTTCCACAGGCCAAAAAACCCTGAATAGTTCCAAAATCTATAAATAACTCTATAATTTGGAATAGAAATCATTCAGCTGGATTTGTGTCAATTAAACTATTTAGTTTATCCTATTTTAAAATACTGCTGCTTTGATATGTCTGAGTATGCTACAAAAGTTTTCTTCCATCTAATGCAGTAACTTTTTTCTCCCATTAAATCTTTTCTCCTTGTCATACAAAAGATAACTGCTATGCAGCAGTCAACATAAGTTATTCAAGTTACAAAGAACCAAATAAACCTATCTGGAAATAGTGCTAGGGAACAACTTAATTATTTGGAACTTTGGAATGAGACTGATGATTTATTGCTTTCTACCAAAATATCCCAAATTAATCTGGAGCTCTAACTACTCTGTCAGAATTAAATTGGAGCAAGCATAAACCCAGTTTATTTCAAGCATATGTCAAAACTGTATCATTTGAAGGTAAGCAAAAGGTACAGAAAAATAGTTTGAGCCTTTAAAAGTTTAAGATAAATATGTGGTATCAAACTGGACTCTAGAAAAAATAAGGATCATATTTACTAAGATTCCTCATCTGTAAGCATTGAACAAGATAGTGCTTAATTCTTTCTATTATTGCTCAGAAACTGATGCTTTCTGCAAAATAAGTGGTCTCAAAACTCACTGAACTTTGATATTTTAAGAACTGTGTGATGCTGTCAGCTGGACTAAAAACTAGAGCATGGAATTAATGGTTTTCACATTTGTTAGTTTGCATAATTTCCAAAGGGTGTATGTTCATCCTTCTACTATTTTGCTCAACTAAGAATACTAGAATTTCTTCAGCAAGAAAATCTGAAATGAATGTTTCATTTAGAAGGGATAAAAGCTTTCAGCATGACCTAAAATATCATTTCAATATGAAAAAACACCCAAAAGTTTTCAAACTTTCTCAGGTTTTTTAAGCTTTCCTGTGGTTTTCCTTTCTGTTATCAAATATTCCACAAAGTGCAAAAAATGTTTCATTCAAATTTTAAACTCTACATTAAAAAAAAAAAAATCCCAAAACAGACCTTGTGTCTTCCAACAAGAATAAAGACATAGAATATAGAATAACTGGGAAGATTTGGGGTCTTAGAGTCCCTAAGGGTCTTATGCAACATATGGACTATGACATAAATATTCTAACAAAACAATAGCAGAACCTAAAAAAAAAAATTACTGGGTACATCTGGATTTGCAGAGGAACTTTGTGGCAGGAGAGAACTGTGACTTCAACTTTCATGAAACACTTCGTGTTCTTTTTTAAAATGTAGAGTGGAAGGACAGGTCTGGCATGCTTGATAACAAGCCTATCAAATTGTTCCAGAATTAGTTGAATGTGAAAAGTTAATTAAAGCAGATATTAAGTAGTCGAGGCTCTGTATGGCAGTCTGGGCTTTTAGCTTTTAATAAACAGATAATTACAATGTAATAGAGACTTTTGTATAGTGAGTTATCAGAAACAGCCCAACAGTGACTGGCTGGTCAGTACATTGATGAGCTTTAAATGAGAAAATCTCCTCCTATCTCAGCAAGTACTTGGTTTCAATGCCCTTAAAATTATATTCTGCTTCTGCATTTTTTTACTTCTTCAAATAGATACACCGTTTTGTTACAGTGACAAATAATATACAAAGGGATATTGAAAACACATAAAATTATGGGTTTAAAAATCGAAAATATTTTCTATGCAAATAAATATACAGAAAAGATGTTTTATACAAAAGTTTATGTATAAAGTGCTGTTTATGTAAAATACCCAAACAGGAATACTAAAAAGTGACTCTTTGCTGCTCTCATTGTACAAGTAGACAGGAGGTTGTACAGGGTGACCTTGGAACTACCCAGTTACCTTTGCTATTCACTTATTCATGAGCACTAAGCCTGGTCAGGAATTACAGAGTGGGTTCAGGGAGTCTGCCTGCATCTTGATCTGAGTCTCAATCAGTCTCTGAGCTTTTCTAATCCCCACCCCAAGGAACCCCTGCAAATGCCATGGCAGCCTGTTTCCCACCTGGACACAGCAGCCACAGCCCTGCTCTCCCTCCCTGGGTTTGATGGTTTGCTTCCTCTGCCTCATTCAATTTTTTCCACCCTTCTGGAAGAATTCTAGCTAAAACCTCATCAGTTCTTCATCTGGCTGCATATGCATCATGAGATGAGGAAAATACAGAAGTTAGAAAATAATTTTAATTCACCAGAAAATGAGATAAAATTATTGTGTAGACTGGTGGCTAATGTGTCCACTAAGGAGGTGTCAGTTTCTGTCCAAGCAAGTATTTCTGTTCCATTTTAAATGAGTTATCAGCTAAAATATATTCATCTTTGGCAGAGTAAATTTCAGAATGCAGTTCTTCCAGTCCATTAGTCTGCAGAAGAATGACTGCTCACGTGCTTTCTGATGTAGTAACCCTTACATACACATATACTTGAATTTGAATTCTATTTTCTCAGCCAAATTCCAAAAGACAGTCTGCAGCCAATGTACTTTCTTATTTATGCTCAATGCAATGCTGGGAAAAGATACATTGAATTTTCCATCAGAGCATTTCTTTGTATCACCTTGTTACTTTGAAATCTAAGTCATAATGGATGCGTGCCACTTTCCTATCACTTACATTGAAAAGCAGAACTATAAATAAGTGACAAGCTCCCCAAGTTAGATTAAGCAAATGTTGATACAATTTATTATAAACATCTCAACTTACATGTCCCAGAAAGGAGTAATGATGCACTTTAAAAGGTAAAATTAATTAATCTTTTCTTTGTTTCACAAAAGAGGGAAGAAGGCTCTTGCCTTTCCAGATGTAGATGTGGCCCAGGCTTCAGTTGCGGACTTGGCAGTACTGGGCTAATGGTTGAACTCTACAATCTTAAAAGGTCTTTTCCAGCCTAAATGAATCTATGGGGAGTTTTAGGCATGAGACTTGTTTTAGGCATGAGACCTGTTTTAGGCATGAGACCTGCCCTTCAGCTCTCAAGTTTACTGCTCTGCTCAGTAAGGCAGGAACCTGAAGCCAATACCAAACCATCCCATATTTATGAATGCACTGACAGAAATATCACATTGCCTGAAGTCACTGGCCACAGAGAAGCACTTAGAGCCCCCGGGAAGCTGAGTGGCAGTGGAGAAATGGGGACAGATCCTTAGCTGGTGCAGAGTGTCATAATGACATTCATTTATTTTCTTGGCCTGTAGGCAGAAGTAGACTATGCTTTCAGAATCCCTGATCAAGGCAATTTCTCACTCCACTTTCTCACTTTATCTCTTCTTAATCTCATGCAAGCTATTGCTTTCCTTGTCATCACAGCTAGAATTTAGATAGCTCATAGCTGCTACAAACAGCAGTTTATTCTTATTTTTACAAGAAGGCAATGGGAATGGAGTCCTTTTCTTAACTATGATGCAGCAAACACCTCCAAACACACTACAGAGCAACACAAGAAGCTTAAATAAAACTATGAAACTCTATAGCACACTCCCTATCTCTTCCTTCCAGAACTCCTTTTCCCCTGCACTCATTTTAAACTTCAACTGGGTCCTTCAGGATTATTGCTCCAGATGTATATGGCTACAGAGAGAAGACAAAATAAAATTTAAATTAAAAAACCCAAACACTAGAAACTTTGAGGAGTGTCTTCAAATGCACTTGTGAGAAAAGATATTTGATTTAATTAAAATGAAATTGTTTTCCCAGTGTTTCCCAATTAATAAGTACTGTTCAACAAAGGGGTGATTAACCCTCCTCCTGGCTGCTCATGAAAAGTTTGCAAGGACTGCTGCAGGCAGTATAAATAAAATCTCAAAGGTTTACAAGCTAGGCCCCTGAAAATATGGCAAAAATGCCAATTTGGTTCATCACCAAAAGAAAATTAGGAAATTTTTGACTTGAGATCAACAGAATGAGCAGAATCGAAAGGTTTGCAGCCACAGTTGAGTTGCTGACACAAAAGGAAAAAGCCAACATTGACATCTGAAACCTTTGTTTTGCCAGAATAAGAAAGCTCAAATGTGGAACAAATGCCTGATAATTCCTCCATTCTCCTGAGTACAATGCAACACAATACAAATGCATGTACACAAGTTTAATTTCATCTCTGTTAGGGCACCAGACCCAAGCTTCTGGTTCATTTACATTCCATTTAAGCTCTTATTCTCTCCAAATAAATGAATTTTTCCCAAGTCATGCATATTTAGAAATGTGAGTAAAAACAATTCAAGAAAAATGTGAGTAAAAACAATTCAGAAAAACCCCAAGCCTAGCATTTGAATTTAGTGCACTTTCTGAAATTTACAAAGGGCCTTTGCACACTGTGAAATAAGGGCATTTCCTACAGTCCTTGATAACCACAATAACTAACTAACAAGTGTCTATCTCCATTGGCGTTGCTGTACAAGTAAAGTCATCTGCAGAGTGAGAAGGAAGCAAACCCCCCCGAACAGCTCTGTCCCAAAGCCACATCTGCTGCTCCATGAGCCCTGTGCCACTGGCAGGTCTCACAGTTTTGGATGACATCTGGTCCAAATTTGCCAACTGCACCAGAAAATATCTTTTCTCTCTGAAACCTCTGCAGCTCAAGGGGTTGGAGGGTGTCTGTGAGCAAGCACACACACACATTTATGTCAGTAACAGCTTTGCATTGCCTTGCATTACAAGCAGTGCAAACACACACATCATAAATAGATCCATATTTATTTTAGATACAGTAAGTTTTTGTATGAATGGCCTAAATATTATTTTCAACAGTCACAGAAGATCTGAATGTATTGGTTGAAACTGGTAAGGATGGCCAAGTTTCTTAAGGAAGGATTATATTGCAAAAACAAATTTAAAATCAAGAGAAATATGCACTCTCTAAACTAAACAGTGCAATTACCAAACAACTCATGAAATGAAAACTACATTGAACAGCATAAGCACTAGATAAAGGGAAGCACACTTTTCCAGCAATTCTATAGTTACTCTGTCAAAAAGACCATTATGCATTAATTGGTATCTGCTATATCAGGAGAATATAATCTATGTAGGTTTGGGGATTTAAATGGTATAGTAACAAATTAAATGAAACAGGTGTCTTTGAGTCATTATTTTATTCTGTGTTGCTGAGAAGCAAAGTGGTGGAAAAGAAATGAAAAGTTAAATTTTCCATTAAGCAGTGTCTTAGAACATTGCCTTCAGAAAAGACACTACTGCTCATCCTGCTGTATTTAAAGTGGCTTTAAAGTGTGTTTTGACACAATTGTGCACAGGTGTCATTCTGCCATTTAAACAAAAGAATAATAATTATTGGCACTGTGTACATCAGACAATGAAAATTTAGGTAAAACTTTTCTGTGTAAGTACCCAACATTTTCCTGAGTCTGAGCCCTTTTTCCTACATAAGGAAACATGGAAAGATCCTATCAGTGCTTACTCAGATTATCACTGCAGCATCTCTGCCTATGAGCAGTGACCTCAGCTCTACACACCCTTGTGATGCATGGTGTTGGGAATTCAGAAATGCCATTTTGATTTAATCTTTGATTTAAAAAATAGTACAGCATATCTTATATGCTATACAGGAGAATATACCTTCAACCTGCTTTGTACAGCCTTGGGTCAATAAATCCATACAAGTCCTTACTATGATTCCCTGCTGTTCTGAGCACTTCAGACAGAACTTAGGTGAACATATTTCAAAGCAGGAATTAAATATGATCTTAAACAATGCAGCTGATTTACAAGCTTCTTGTGAAAGGAGCAGCCTGAATGGGCAGAAGGGTGATGGCTTTCATGGCAGCAGACCCCAGCAGCAGAGGCACAGGCATTTACTCAGCATCTTTTGGTTGTAACGTGCATCAGGCCTGACCAGCACTACTCTGCCCTTACAATGGCTCTGTGCACAGTTGCTCCCAGCACCAGCTTCAAATGATAAATTTCAAATGTCAATGCAAGAGATGAAGTGCATGATATATTTTTCCCCATGCCATAAGCCCAGGGAACTTAGAGTCGGTCATCTCATTATTTAGACTAATGCCTCACGAGGATTTAATGTTTTACTTTGGGTTAATCACATTAGCAATAATATAATGCATCTACGATGGCATGGGCTTCTTTCCAACACTGTGCTGTTTATGTGCAAGGAAAATAAAGGAGCAGACACCTAAAGTAATTCAGAGAACAAACATTTTACTGCTCTAAAAATCATTGACATAATTCACTGGAGGGAACTATTATTTCTGAGCCAGAAATTGACTAATCTCATCTATAGGATTTTGTCAAAATACATCTGCACAGAGTTTCTTTTCCCCATACAGATCTTCTGTAAAACCAGTTCTCATTTTTCCTAGCTGACAAACTTTATTAGTAACCTGAGTAAGACACCAACAAAACAGCCTAATTCCTTAATTTTTTTTGAAAGCTCTAATAATCTCCATGGAGTTCATAAAAGTAGCAGTTAGGATCTTCACTATGTGCAAAAATAATACTTTTTGTAATGCATTGATGTTTCTTTCTGCATTAACTGAAAATTTACTTTTAATAATATGCCAGGGATTTTTTTATTAATACATTTCCAATATTGTGTACACAGCATTTCATCTGCTGACTTCCTCACAGCATGGGAAGAGGCATGGTAATAATAATGAAATTCTTAAAGCACATGGAGGCTGATCAATACTGTTTTCTTTACTGCCTCTTATTGAAAAGATGATACACAGATGCATGTGTGTGTCTAAATCTCTCCCTTTGCAACACCTCAAATTAAAGCAAAAAAAGCACCTGCCATCACCAGTAGCTCCTTAAGACATGTAGCTTGGTATTATTGAAAATACAACATCTTTGACTTAAAGTAATGGAAATCAAAATGTATCAGCCCCCCTTATTTTTTATTCCCTCAAAACAATAACGATTTTGGATGGGAGGCATCACAGTCACCTCACAACAACCTTCCCACACTGTGCTGTGATTCAGTAGCTCAAAAGCTCACCTTTGTCAGGATTAACTGGGTTGGCACTCAAAAGAAGTAACATCCTTACTGCCAAAAAAGGGACCCAATTCCATCCTTCCTTCAAAGTCAATACTGCATCAACACTATAATATGATATCTAGGGAATCTCTTATTCTCTGAGTCCCAGTTCTCATCTGAGATATAAAACTCAGGTGAAAACTAAATTGCAAAATGACACCTTGCTGAGAAAGTGATAATTGCCCTGTATACCTCAGCTACCACCATGCACACTTCTCATATCTGAACTTCTCCTGCAGTTTTATAAAATTATTCAAGTCACATTATTTTTCATGTGTTATTATTTTTCAGTTTCTTTGATTGGAGCACAGTATTACTGAGTGATGTGACTCTTGTAACCACATTTTTCTCCAGTGGTGTCTCCATCTCAACTATCTGAACAGATTTTTTCCAATCTATACAAAGCAAATTTTTAATAATTTTATAACATTTTGATATCAAATAATCTACTGTTAGTGTGAGAGTTTCATTTTAGAAGACTTCTGGTAGCAGTTATCCTGAATTTTAGATTTACTGAGGGTTTGGGGTTTGGCTTTTTTCTGTAGCTATGATTAAAAATAAAAATTCAGGAGGATTACAGTCCTTTCAAGCTTTCCCATCCCCTGCCCATAGATCTATGTCTGATTGCCTACAAGTAATCACCTCCCTGCTCAGTAAGTGCAGTGTGGCTGTGAGGGGCAGTGCCCATTAACTGACTGTGGCTGAGCCTCCTCATAACGCTGCTCTGGAATTCCTGCCCTTCCTGCACTCCAAAACAACAGGGAGATTATAGACAGAATCTAAATGCTTGAAAAGCAGGCAGCAAAGTGGTTATCTTGTTCTACAGAGCTCAGGTTTTACATAAATGAGCTGCATAAAACAATCTTTTTCTTTCAGTGAGTAAATGACAGCAATGGCAGTGAGT
This sequence comes from Camarhynchus parvulus, assembly GCF_901933205.1. Classification (NCBI taxonomy): domain Eukaryota; kingdom Metazoa; phylum Chordata; class Aves; order Passeriformes; family Thraupidae; genus Camarhynchus; species Camarhynchus parvulus. Next base: position 14,102,350 of record NC_044579.1, read on the forward strand.
GCCAGCATCCAGGTGATGTTAACGAAGCCCAGGCTGATGAGTGATGCCAGCACAATCATAAGTGGAGTGTTAGAATGACCACCACTCCCCAGCATAACTCAGAAATGCTGAGAAGCTAGCAAAAGTCTCAGGGAAACTGTCTTAGGAAAGACACAGCACTGCTGTCAGTGTGCTCCCTGTGCAGTCAATGACCCTGGTGGCACTGCTTGACTGGGAGCTGAGAGAGCTGTGCCCAGCCCTGGGAAACCTCCCCTCACACACTGCAACCACAGCCTGCTCAAAAACCTGTGGGGGCATTTTAGGATAAGAACAGACTGCAAAAACCTGCTCTTTTGGTGCAGAGAGAGTGGAATGGCTCACATACAAGCACACAACACACAGACCAGTCCTTACTGAGGAGAGGGGAACAGAACAAGGATTTGCCAAACTGTCAGAGGGATCTGAGCATTGCCAAGTTCCCAGAAAAACAATTGCATCTGAGATACATTGTCCAAATAAGAATGTAAAAAATGAGGGGGAATTGGTGGTGGTTTCCACATACTTTAGAACAGAAAGTTTATTAATCTTAATGTGAATTACTAAAAATATCATTTTGTGACAGATTTTTCTTCTCCCTAAGGCTGAATACATGCAAGTTGTTACTCAGCAAAATAGAAGGTGAAAGCTGGATCACCTACCACAGTGCAATGAAATGTTCAGGAACAACATATAAGTATATATAAATAGGAAAACCAAAATCAAAAGGGGGGCAGGAGGAAGGCAGGGGGAAGCAAAACAAGGAAAATAATACTGATCAGCTGATGTCCCAAGGGGATATCTAACATTGCTGCCAAGGGCCTATGGGTTTCACCAGTTATCTGTGAACCACGTACTGAATATATTTAATTGTACAATTCTTGTGAAATCCAATAGTTCTAGAGAAAGCACAGAAATCAAATTTCCCACGCATTCACTTTGTACCAGAGGCAGGAAACAACTGTGAGTTTGGGTCCCTAAAGACACATATGGACACAAGGATGTAAAGCTTGTAAAGCCCTGCAGTTTTCAGCATCACACTTGAAAACAGGAACCTCCTGCAACCACTGCCTGAAGATGAAGTGCTGAGCTGACCTGCAGCCTTGTGCTGTGAGTTAGAACTCCTCAGCTCACTGTGAGTAGCACGGTACCAGGGCAGAGTGGTTTGGCACAGTCAGTAGCTGCTATTTTTCCAATTTGACATGGAATTTGGTGTAATCTCTATAATTATTGTGTCTGTGGATGTAAATGCACAACTTGAACTTCCCATCCACCTAGATTTGATGATCTTTGATGTAACAAGCCTGAGCATCATAATAAACAATAACACCTTTTATTGCATCATAGAACCTATTACAATAATTTTTCCTTAAACCTGAAAACTCATCCCAGTTCTGACATTGTCATCAGAAGTTTGTCATTTGGGTTCATGTGCATTGACACTACTACAAATGATGATTTCTAAAAATTCTACAGAAGTTAAATTATGTTAATTTCACTCAACTTAGGTTCATATTTTTAAGCAAGAGGCCTGATTTCTCTACAGGAATATTCACACTGCACAATAATATTGATAATCTACCATGTGTGCCAGAAGCACTGCAGAGATGTACATCCCTGCTGCTCGGGATGCTGCACTGGAGTGCCTTGCTCCCATAACTGCAAGACATCTGACCTTGCATTCTGCCATGCAGCTGTACCCTGTGACTCCAGAGTGGCCATACCATTTTAGTGCCCCTGCCCCAATATTAGGATAAAATAGGATTATCAGAATGGAGGATCAGATATCAGCTGTCTACAGATCCAGTTCATCATTCTGGCTGCTCTGCAAATAAGTTCATCATGTAAATGCAAGCCATCATCTGTTTTTAAACTTTAGCATTTTCTTCACACAGCTGCACAGCTATAATACAGTGATAAAATTTTATGCAGTGACAATACTCTCAGTTTCACAATCTTTTTTATTAAGGTCACATCTAGAAACTATAACTTGTGGATCTCTTATAGAGCACTACAGTTCTTTCTTCAGCCTTATCTTATATTTGCATTTACCCATTATCTTCATGCATTTCACCCCACTTTTATTTGGACACCATTTATACAGGTGTATTAATTTAACTGTCAATTCTGCAACTAAATAGTTCTCCATATGTCCACCAAAAATGGGGCATGGACTTTGACCACAGAACAAATGTTTAGCATTTTTAAAAAATTATCTTACCAGTTTTATGAAATTCCAAGTTCAAAAGCCAAACTGTATCACTTTTACCTCTTACATGAGTCAACGAGCTTAAAATGACACTTTTCATTCCATTTCAGCATGTTGCATATAGAAAGCATTAGCTGCATGACAAACAGCTGTCATAACTATTTAGGAAGCATAATTTACCTGCTAATTTATTTTAACCCTCCTCAGCATGAAATTAAACTCATTTGTTCTTTCTGCTGTGAGGTGCAAGTGATTACTCTTGCCTTAAACTTAAACTGAAGTGTTTTCATTTATTAAGAAAATCAGCTGAACTTTGAAGATCTATACTCATGCCAAAATTCCCCATGAGTTTGTCAGTGAAATACTGTGCTATAAAAAAAGCAGATGTTTTTGACAGCATCAATCCACAGAAAAAGCTGCATGTAGCAGCAATAGAGCAATCTAGAAGCAAAAGCAGATTTTAGGTACCAGTTTGTTAGGAATACACATCACACTTACTGCCACATGGACAAGAATAATGTCCTGAGAAATCATTATTTATCCTGAAGGTTTTTTAATTTCAATTACAATGATTTATTAGAGATCATGAAACAACCTTTTTTTGGATTTTACTCATGTTTCTATTCTTTACAGTTAATAATTCTGTACTGAATGCAACGTACTGATGATGGATAGCTACAAGCTTGAGATTTATTCATGCAAAAATATTCAAGACTCCTGTTGCAAATGTTGTTTAATGGCCATCTTGGAAAATTGGGTTCTAAATCACTTACTCAAAAAACCCTTCCTGGGATGTGTAACTTTTGAGAAGTAAGCTGAGGCTTCAGGATTGGTTTAGTTAGAGTGAGACAGCCAGTGGAAGGCTGAGGCCATTGCACTGACAAAGTGAGTTCTTCCAGTGAAACCTTTGACAAGCAAAGAAGCCAATATTGTTATTAATTAACTTACAGCAGCACTCTTGGAGCTCTAAACAAAACCACAGCTGTGCTAGATTTTGTACAAACATAATAAAGGATGTGTACTTACAAGCTAAATATACAAAACAGAAAAGCATTAGGGTGAACGAAGTGTTGTTATCCCCATTTCATAGTATCAGGCCAGAAATGGATAGAGATGCCAGACTTTTCACACCTCTTCCAGTGCCTTTGTTTCCCCACTGGTGCAGAAGAGGACACAGAGGACACTTGGCTGATCCTGACCCTCATGTGACAGCTCAGTGATGTCCTGTTCCACCAGGTACACATTTACCATCATACACTTTGAGCAGGGGAGGATTGCTACTTGCATTATAGAGAGATTTCTCCTTCCCAGGCTTGATCTTTTGTTCAATAAATCATCAGCCGCATTAAATAATACAAACATTTTTTTCTAGGGGCTTCAACTAGATGGAATTGATTACATTCTCTCAGGACAAGGTTTTAAATAAAAGCAGTCCTGGCTGCCTCAGCTGGGGCACACCTAAACTGTGTGAATCCATGGCAATTGCAAACCAGGCTAGGTAGAGCTGCAAGCAAGATTTAACTTGCATGAACCAGGCCCTGCTGTGCCAGTACAGAAAGCCCAAGCAGGCCCAGAAGGACAATTTCAGTAATTAGAATGCAGATTTCAGAGAAATGCCTCCATTTGCAGATTTCCCAGCACATAAAGTGAGGGAGGGCTGAGAATCACACTTGTAAGTACAGACACCAACAGTTCTGCTCTAAGTGCCTAGATCCTCATGAAGATGTGAGTCTATATAGGGTTTTATGTGACTCCGCTGTAGAAAGCAGAGATTTTATCCTACACTGTTGTTTTTGTGGTGATGTGAGGGAATTAAAAGTTTACAATGCCCGAATAGTGATTGACTACTCAGTATTCCTAGGGATTGGGTGTGTATTTCTTACTACTGATTCCCCTGGCAATTTGGGATTTATCTTTTGATCCATTTTCTTTTCAAACCACATAAGGAAAGAAGTTATCAACTGCTTTGTATTCAGTGACAAATTCCTTCTCTTATTACCAAGCACATTCTGACTTTTGCTAAAAAAATGATGCACTTGATAGCACACAGGGATTTAAATCCATCCACTGCAAGGGGTACTTGTGCAGATTAATGCACAGTTCCCAGCAACTCTTAGGCCTAATTGCTAGCCTGAAGTCAAAAGCTTCCCTTCCACATTTTGAGCAGAGCAACTGGAAGCAGTCTCTGAACCCAGGTTTTGATCCAGTCCTTATTTAAAAACAAAAAAACACAGCACATGCCCTACCACACCCCAATCCCCCACCCAAAAATCCTGAAAAGGACAATACAGAGAAGATGCCAGGGGTTTGATTTCCTCCCTATCAAGGGCATTTAGGCTTTAGTAATACCTCAGGTCCATCTAAATACATAAAGTAAACATCACTGCAGTGTAGAACTGATTAAGAAGTCTTTGAATTTGTCTTCATGGAAGAGAAATCATCCTAATGTTTAATGTATAGAATAAGATGCAGAAATAGGCAGAAGTATACAATATTTAGAAGACAAACAAGGAACAGAGAGCAGCCAGGGAAAGTGGGATAGAAAGGCAGAAGAGAGGCTGCAGGAAGTAAAAGACAACAGGAGAATAGCGACAAAAGTTGATAGCAAGAAAAGAGAAAAATACTGAGAAATATTTTTTCTGAGCATGCATTAGATTTTCTCACAGGAATGGAAACCTGAGACTGTTAAAAGGGGAAAGATGTTTCTACAAATATTATCAGGATATCTCTTAGAGGCAGTTACAGTAATTCATACATATTTGAAGCTTGCAAATTCTACTGGCAGTAGCATTAGATCTAGCAGGCCTTTTGAAGAATTCAAGATTGTAAACTCCAAGCGCGTATCTATGATTAATTTCAGACATCTTGAGTCTCATATAATTTGGTATAGTTTGTTTTTTCAATATTTAATATTTATGAATATTAAATTCTACTTCATGTCAAGTGTATCAGAGCTAATTCTAGAAGACCATGACTTTCAATCCTAGGGCATGATATTAGGCTCCCAAGCCTATGGTTGGATATGAAATAATTAGCCACAATTTCAGAACTGATTAGACTGAGTTAACGTAGTTCATACTTCATTAAATTACAGAAACATATTGCTACTTTAATGCATTAAAGAAATCTCCCATATAATGCAAAGAACAATTTGGTTCTTTTCCCACAGGACTTTAAATCACCTGGTAATATTCTGGTATCCAGACTAACTCCCAGTAGTGAGATACTATTCCACGAGAAAAACAGCAATTACATCTGACCATGTATTTTAAATGAGGGCAAAGAACAGACCAAATAAAGTGTCAGCTCAGGCTCTGTGAATTCATGTGGCATAGAAGCCTTGTTTTCATTTTCATACATTAACAACCTAAGGTTGAATTCCTTATTTATTGTTGCTTTTTTCTAGCTTTAAATGTAATACGACTGTTAGGATGTCATGTGAGAATCTTCATTTGTGCTGTATTATAATAATCTGTTGTCTGCAAAATAAACAAGGCAAAATGTCTAGATGTCTCTGTAGCTATAAGGATGAGAAATTATAGATGCAGAGAAGCTTCAGCACACCACAGATTCTGCAGAACTCAGGAAAAAAATCAGGATTTACGATACCAGTTAATTCCTGCTGTCAGTGGAATTAGCTATTAGTTATATCCTGCTACTGAATCAATATCACAGCCAGAAACTCTGCTCCTACCATCCCCATGGCTTCTCCCTTTTCCCATTTGCTATTACAGTCCTTTGAGTCCTGGGTGAAATGTTTTCTGTTGTCTTAGCTCAGTCTCTAATAACACATCACAACTCCAACACACACAGCCAGGAGTGGAGGTTTCTCAGCTCCAGTGAGGTGAGAACTGCATGAAGGCTAAATTACTTCTGTCCCAGAAGTGACCTTTTTTGAGATCAAGTTAAACTCATTAAGAGGAGTGTTGGGAAGTCAGGTGCTGCTGAAAGGCAGGGCTGCAGCACAATCACATGTAAATATGTTGGATTTTTTTACTTCCAGAGCTCTGCAGGCTCCAGCTGATGTGCTGCTGGTGAGTTTATCTTGGCTGGCACTGGTGCACACATCTAATGAATCACACAGTCTAATAAACAGTGCCTGTGCTCAGGAAACAGACTGGCTTTCTGATTCTGACCTGGGTTATGAGTCTGGGACCACAGCACCCACATTTGTGCCACTGCTGCAGCCTTCACTGCAGGCACTGTCCTTACCCTGCAGCCTCTGCAGGGCAGGGCTGTCCCACACTGCTCTGTTTTACAGGGCTGAGCGCAGATAAGGCCCTGGACACCTCTGTCCTGCACATGGCAGTGATAAACCCACTGTCAGATAGATGGTTAAACCCCTGGGTAATGATTCTTTTCCTTTTCATATGTAAATGTTTCCATTTTAATGAAATGGAAATACCTTACTTGCTTTATTCCAAACTAATGAATAGGGTTAGTGTCATCAGAAGCTTTTCCTTGCAATTTAAGGGCCAAGAGGACCAAAAAAAGAAAATAAAAGAACAAGAATCTGCTATTCATTCTGTCTCTTTGTTGAGTCACCACCAGGATGGTTATTTTTAATAAAAAGATAGAAATATTTATGCCTGAAGGACTCAGGTTTGTTGGAGCTCTAGAGCGATGATAGATAGAAATGTCTTTATTTTTTCATCCATTCAGTATTTACATATAAAAAGAATCTACTTTGCATATAGTTCCTGTCATTGTCTCCAGTTCAATAACAGTGTATGCATAGCATTCACAGGAAAGAATGTTGAGGTATGCAATTGTTAATATTAAATATTATGTGATGTGTTATTACCAAAAGCAAATCTATACTCAAAAATTAAGACTATCAGAAAACCAATGGCCTTAAATTAATTTCTAGTGAAAGACTACATTTTCTTTGCATCAGTAAATTCTGGTTTATCTTGTGGACCTGCTACTTATCTGGGAGCTTGCAAGGTGTATGGGAGTTGTTGGTCGCCTTAGCTGTGGACTTCAGATTTGGGTGATAATAAAGTGTATTATTTATCATCCCTCACTGCTTTCCATACTTTCTTCTGTCTTTCACCAGCACAAGCCTCTGTTGTTCAACTTAAAACATTTTTCAATTGCATTTCTCCTCAGCTCTGAGTATCAGCCATAATCAAAATATGCAATTCTTCCTTTAAACCACACCCCTTTAAAGAGCCAATTTTATTTTTTTCCCATCCATATGGGATCGGAAAGTGCCACCCAGGTTATCACCATCACATCACTCACTGCAGTCTCCTCTCCCTTCTGGGTTGCTTCCCTGTACCTGCTGTGCCAAGTAAAGCCTTTTCCAAGTGCCTCAAGAGATCCATAATGCAGCACAGGAGTTCTGCAATCCCATCCTCCACTTCCAACTGCAGTTCCTCAGCCCTGCTCTTCTGACAGCAGTTAAGCATTTCCTAGCACAGAGTAACAGCTTGATTGTCTCTCCCCAGAGATGGATCAGAGCCAGGACAAAGATCTAGTCTCAGGTGTTAGGAGTGGCAGTTACATGGAAACTTAAGTTTTCTAAAAACTTCAGAACTTCCTTAATTTAAAAAGTGATCCTAATGTTTTCCCAGCTCTTCTCCTCCTTTCTCACCTAGTAGGAAATGAGTGACACAAGAAGCATTTTTACACTCAAAGCTGTCTAATATACACCAGATCATTACCATATGTCCTCAGGTTTGGTTTTTGGGTTTTTTTTACAGAGTTGGCGTAGATCCAGATGAAGATCTGAAAGCTAGAGCTGCGAGCCAGGTATGTCAGGCTTTTGGACATACATGCTGAATTTAAAAGTGTTCAATTTTTGGCAGATCATTGCTGCGCCTCTGCAAATGAGACATCTCGGAACAATCTTTAATCTCTCAGAATTAAAAAAAAATTGTGTAATGCTCAACTCTAGTAGGTCAGGTGTATGAAAATATTTTTCAGTTATTTTTTACATGGAAGCCTGAGTACATCGTGAACTTGAAACCTCTAAAGGGGGCTCTTGAACAAGGTGCAGCTGTTCATCTGTGCACTTCCATTTTTTGTAATATATATATATATAAATATTATATATATGGTGCAGTTTCAAGTGCAGCACTGCCTACAGCAGCAGGAGGAATCTGTAGAGTCAAAGCACAGAGACATGACCTGTGGCTCAGCACTGTGGGTGCAGCAGCAGGGGGACTGAGGAGAAGCCTCAGTACAGCTGACAAGGCGCCAAAGCAAAAAGCCAACAAGTGCCTGATGCTGGTGATACCATCCCATGCACCCTTTCAGACAAAACAACTGGAACTGAAATTTAAATCATCCAACAAGAAAAAAATGTAGAAAATAAACTGAGAAAGATATGAAATACTTTATTCATTTCAAAATACATTAGAGATACCATTAGGCAAAACTTTAATATCTCTTATGTGCTGAGTATTCCTAACATTTACACATTTGCACGTTTCTGAAGGCACATAAGGTGAATCTCTATTTTCATTGTAGCGAGTAGAATTCAGGTGCCTAATTATCCCAATGCTTCTTTTAAAAGAAGGAACACCAACATTACTTACACTGACCATATCTTTTATTCTACAACCCAGTCACCATTGATAAAGGTTTAGCATAACCTTCACTGCACCATAGCAAGGCACTCTTTTATTCTGAGTCTGAGGGGCCTCATGCTAAATTCACTTTCCTAAGCATCTTGGTAGGAATTCCTGCAATGCCTCTGCCCAAATTCTGAACGAGAGCAGGACACAGAACCATAGTCTATTCTTGACTGGAGTACAGAGACACAGAGTTGCAGAAATTTTCAGCTTTTCAGCACTCATGAATTATCAAAGATCAGGGAATGCAGCATAAAATTGACTGAATGCATTTTTTACAAACACCTGATTTCTTCAGAAGCTGCTAGGCATCTAATTTTCTCATTCTTTTACTGAAAATGAAAATAATAATGTTTATTTACAACAGTAACACATCCAGTGTCCCAACTGTGCTCTGTGAATTAACACCTATCCCTTCTGACAAAACTGAGCAATACAACACAGAAGGTGTAAATAAATATAACACTTTTCATGCCCTATCACGTCCAGTTCAGCATTCCTTATAGTAGTATATTATACCTTGGAAAATAGTTTTGCTGTTCTGATTATTCTTCCATCCTCCCATGGTATTTTAATTTCATTTGTCTTTTTTTTTATATATTTGACATCTCAATGTTTTAGTAACTGAGACCATTCTCTCATTGTTTTAACTCAGTACCTATCATAGTTATTCAAGTCAGGTTGTTTCTGCTAATTTTCTCTTTCATCTCATATCTCTCATTCCTTTTCTTACCCTGTGTTTCTCTTTCCTTTCCAAAACCCTGTTTTTATTTAGTTTACTTTTCAGAACTTATTTTCTTCCTATGTTACTGAGTTTTCACAGTGGAAGCAGTTGATCTTCCTACACATCTATCCCTGCACAGATACTGGGTCAGGTGCCAGTACCTCCCACTGCCACTTAAAGCTCTTGCCCAGATGAACTTTAAACCACATGCCCACTCTCAGTGCTGTTAATTGGAGCTTCAGGGGAGATTGTACCAGAAATAAGAACAAAATATCTTCAAGAACAAGATGCTTAAAAGAGAGCAAAAATTAATGGAAAACTCTTGGCCTCTCCCTGCTCAGTCAGAGTACTCAGACAGAATGGGGAAGCAACAAGGTCTGCTACCGAGATTTGAATTTAGCTCCTCTGTGACCACTCTAATACCAGGACATGGCTACCTTGCTGTGGCAGCTTCTCAATCCATGTCTGTAACCATACCTAGATTTTTTTTAGGGGCAGAAGAAGCCTTAAAGACCTTCCACCTCATGGGTACTATGTGAGACACAATACCAGTTATATGAGTGCAAAACCCTTTTCGTTCCTTACCTCCTCATCTTTTTCTCCCTTCTTTCCTTCCTTTGCCTCCCAAAAATTCAATTTTCTGTGAAGAGATTTGATTTCTTCAATAATTCTAAGTACACAGTTATTTCTAAACTTCTGATTATGTTCTATTTTGGGCTACCTGAACCAATAATTTTGGCAGTCAGCTGGCAGCAAATTCCAGTTCAAACTGTAAGACCTGGAACCCAGAGCTCCTTCCCTAGAAAAGGTGTAGAGCCTCTTCATTTATAATTAACATCTGCACTACACCATACCATGATCCATCAGAAGCATATCAGTTTCAATTCTGTCTTGCCACGCTTAAATTTATCATTAAATCCTTATCACATCATGAGCAGAAACAAAAGGAAGTAGCCTCATATTCATACACATTTGCTTATTGATGGACTGTCATAACTTAGTTCTGAAAGAAATTACAAAATACATACTAAAATTATACATATATTATTGTATAGAAAACAATATGCAAAACAAACCACTTTGCTACATATCATGTACATTCAGTGTACAAATACCAAAAGCTAACTCTGAAAAGCACAATGCAGGGACACAAAATCAATAAGCATAGTTACAAAGCTGGTCTATTTAAAAAAGGCAAAAGCTTTATGGAAGTGAGCTATTTAACTAAATTCCCATTAAAAAAGACAGTCAATAGGATATTTCATTCAGATGGTTTATGTATCTCAAATTCTGCCATGTTAACTTCAGTTGAGAGAGGGTAAGAATATATTTTCTACAAGCACTTCAGAAAAAAAGTTGTAGATATGCTATTGATCTCAGCAAAAAACTAAATAGCATGCAAAATCCTTATCAATATCATCTCTGTCAAACTAATCTGCATAGTTTATTTAACTGTCCCTACATCTTTGTACATATAATAAGGAATTTAGTTACACTGTTCTCATCAGTTTCATCTGCCAGCTGGTTGGTGAATTTATTGCAAGGACTAATGAGAGTAATCTCCATATGGGCAATTCCCATATGGAAGAAGAGATGTGCAAACTTTGGCATTTTCCCTTCCCAGAGAGAACTACTTTTACCTCTCTGAACTGTAGGGAAAATGAAAAGTTGCTCTTTAAAATCATAGGATCCAAAATAGGATCCAAAGATCTGCAAGAGCCCTGAAACATTCACACCAACATCTCCTGTCCTCCCTTGCACTCTTTCTGCACTCCACATAGACACCCAGATTCCCACCACTGCAAGAGCTGATAACACAACACAGATTTCATAGACAAAAGGAGGAAGGTGCAACATGTCAAACTAGAAATAAAAGAAGGCCCAGGTCAGGACCAGAAAGCCCCTGGGGGATTATACTCTTGTGTAGATGTCTGTTCACTGTTTTCAACAATTCATTTTCCTGAATGAGGAAACCTTCTTCCTTAAGAGGAAGCTAGAGGTTTGGAAAGAGGAATTAACCAACAACATTACAATTCAAACAAAGGACACAGGCCGCTTACAGAGCTCACTGTGCTTTTAACAGGCTGTCCTCTGCCCCACACATGAGTAGCCCACTCCACAATATGTTTATTTCCATGTCTGTCCTTCTCTTCCTCCTCCCTACCCCTGTGAGCTCAAGTCCTTCCCTCTCCTTTATTCAGCGTTCTTGTTGTTCTGACCTAAGAGAGTTTTTGATTACAATCACTTACAATCAATCCCTGCTTAAATATTTGAACCCTTCTCCCAATCTTTATCTTGCCAAAATGCATTTTTAGATGTTTAGAGCTTGGAAGAGTGTTCTGCTGCTTGGTTAGGGATTAGTATCATCTTCTAGCCCCTCCCCTCCAGCTCCCCAGTTACTGGGAAGAGTTGCTAAAATACTCAATTCAGTTAATAAGATAACAGATCCCAAGAATAATATTTGTTCTATTTGGTGCATTTGCATGTTCAGTGTGACCACACTAGCAGTATCATAACAGCTACAGCATGGATTCTGTCTAACCTTACTCAAAACTCAATGACATCAATGCTCCCATTGTTCTAAAGTTCCCATGAACATATTGCCTGGGAACTAGACCTTAGACCTTTGAGGGTCAGACCATTGACATTATCATCACCAATTTACATGTGTATTAATCTATTATAAAGTATTCTATTCCAATATATTATTAGATTAAAACATGAAAATTAACAGATTCATTTGTTTAAAACTGCATAAAGAAAAATATTCTCTTTTAAACTATCCCAACTTGCCACAAAACAAAACCAAGACAACAGTTAAGTCTTGTTAGAGAACTGGCCATCCCATTTCTAATTTCATCCTGACAGTAATTCTTCCACTAGTAATGATGTGATACCTAGAGTATGATCAAACTGCCTGTCTTTGTGCAGATAACTGTTCCTAATTTATTATTCCAAATTAGGACCCTGAGGAAAAGGATAGTCCACCTCTCTACCTGTGCATCATGTTACAGAATTAATACCCTTGCAGAATGGAAAGGGTATTTGGAGCCTTTTCAATCCAACTCATGTCCCCCTCCCCTTGGAAAGAAGTAGAAAGCATTTTCCTAGTTATTAGAACATCTCAATCCCTTTGGGAAAGACATTTTGTTAGACATACACAAACAGCCTCTGATCTTGTAGGAGTAAACTGAAGTAATCCCACAACGGCAATTAAATCAAAATATCATTTTATTGATCTCAGAGTATAGCACTTCTCAACTGCTTAAAAAATTGGAATCATTCATAAGAATAAATGCTACATTCTTGCAATGAGTGCAGCAATGAGAAATGTGCTGTATGAGCCAATTTTCTCCTGAACTGATTCACAGGGATGACATTTGTGCAACAACAAAGCTTTTTTAAATTAAAAAAAGTACACTTAATTGTAATTTGGTCTGACATGTATTCTTAATATCAGAACGCCATGTTTTATTTATTTTATAAAAATGCTTCTCACTTCACTCATTTGTTTATTTTGCAGAGTGCACCTAACTTGGATAAAAATACAACCAAAGCTGAGAGTGCATGGCTGTTCAGAATATGGTATGGCTTTGACCACAAGTATCCTTTTCTGTTATAAACCATGAATTTTGCACTACAATTCACCTTGAAAATGTTTAAGAACCAAAAATTATTATACTTTTATAAACCAAAACAAAAGTGGAATCTATTTTAATGTGTTACTAAGGAGAAATCTTGCAAGTCCAAGGCAGCACAAGGTCCAACCATGACTGAGGCTACAGGGAGAGGGTACAAGTTAAGGAGCTCTGAGCTACAGTAGCATATAGACAATACATTTAAATTAATTAACCTTCTTAAACTCCTGCATAAAACTAATCCAACCATTATTTAGATAGGGTGTAGATTCTGTGTTTGGGGAACCAGGAGGCTGAAGCCAGAAGCAGCCAAATGCCTGCTGCCTGACCATATACTCAGAAGCAGTAGCTATCTAAGAAAAAAATAAGACAACACTGGTTTACCCACACCTCTAATAAAACAGAGAAAGAGGCATCTATTATGAAAAGCTCCCAGGACTTTCCTGAAGCTCAATCTGCTTCCTAATCCCTGAGCCTTGTGCTTTTATTCACATTCCTTCTGAGGCATGTGTAGTACAGACCTTGAATATGGGTGTGTGATGCTTTACTCCAGGAAGTCTGGTTTCCATGTCTTTTGCATTTCAAGAAAATATTTTAAGTAATAAAAGAACATCCTCCCTGAGCCAAGGCAGAACATACAGTCTGACACTAATGCCTGTGCAAAAACTGTAAATACTACCATTCTGATTTATTGCCATTTTAAACTGACCCTGCACAGGCTTTGCACAGCTGCCAGTGAGATCCCACAGCAGCAATCCCCCCTAAGCCTTTAGCAGACACATAGTGAATATACGAGAAGCCCACCAGCTGATTTCTGTGCATCCTGGCCCAGGAGCTGAGCAGGCAAAGCCCTGCCAGTGCTGTCCCCATTATCCAGCAGCACATCTATTGGTCAGTCACCCTGCACCACCGAGCAGAAATTAATGCTCAGGCTGCATATGTGTTTTTCCTGATACCAGCTGCAGCAAACTAGAATGAAACATTTCATCTGATAAAATGTAATTCTTTGGGAATACAGCTTCCTTGGAGAGTTCAACTGAAGTTATCCTTCAAAGAGACTTTTGATGGAAAAACATATTTTTGGTTAGAAATGGATGTTTTTTTCTTAATTCATCTACTCAAGCAGTTTTAAGGCCAAAAAGCACTTAGCATTAAAATTTTTCCCTTGAATAATTCTTCAAGAATACATAGAAATAGTAGGTAAATGTTATATGAAGTGAGAAAATATGTTTAAATGTTAATCTTGAGTACCAACATGACTGGCTTTAACCACCCCTTTTTCAGAAGAAATAGCCTGTGGTGGTGGTATATCCTAGAAACTACAAGTCAGAAGGAACAGATGAACAGGGCGAGGGGAAGGGGGATTTTTTCCTCTGAAGATAAAAAAAATTAAAAAGAGCAAGCAAAAATGTGGAAGGCAGGAGCAGGACAGAAGCATGCATTAAAGACATGAAAGAGAACAAGGGCAGAGATAGAAAACAAGGGACAGAGGCAGAAGAGGGAAAGAGAAATCAATGTGAAAAAGTCAGACAACAGTACATGCAAAATGAAAAGTCTGTGGAAGGCACCAGAAGCATCACTTCTCCGAGATGATCTGTATGGTAGAGATCTTGAATATGGGTGCCTGATCCTTTATTCTATAAATTCTGGTTTCTATGTCCTTTGCATTTCAAGAACATATTTTAAGTGATTTTAAAAAATAGAATTTTTTAAAGAACACATTTATTCATGTCAGTCTCGCTAGCAGTCAAGCCGTAATCTTTCTTTAGAATTCAGATGTTCAGAGATTATAGCTGTGCCATTACCCTAAAATATATATTTATTACAAATAATACATCTACATTTCACTAATCCTGAAAGTGTATGCCCATATTCCTGCATGGAATCATAGCTCAACCCACTAATGCTGTGACTCACAGCTCTAAGCTTTTCTTTGGTAAGAATACTTCTGAAAGACATTCTTTTCAAGGAAAGAAAAATTATTCACCCAAACTTTCTTTTGCCTTTCCCTACCTAATCTTATAAAGCCATGTTGCTAGATTTAGAAGAAATTGCCATGTAGCATAGTACTTGTCCCCAGTACAAGATTGCAGAGAGGATTATGATAAAGTTTTCAAAGAAAAGATACAGCAAACTAATAACCTGTGTCACAGCTGAGACAGCCACAATACACAGAGTATTATCATACAATTCCAGAAGGCTTTAAGCATTCTCCCATACACAGTAACACCTTACCTCATCAGAAGGCTTCAGGTGTCTGCCCACACAGAGTAACCTCAGGCCACCTCAGAAGGCTGCAAGCATCTGCCCTTCTTTTTCTTTAGCCCAGCCTTTTATCCCCTCCTGTTGATGCATTGCACCTGTGTGCCCTCTGTTCCCTTTGGTGGTTGGTCAGTGCCCCTGGGCACTCCATGGCTCATTGCTGTCAGTGCTGCTCACCTGCTGCTCACAGCTGAAACCAATTGGGGATGGGGCTCAGCCCATCCCAATCACCACAAACTGTGCACCTACATATCTGTTCATATACTTCAAAAGCATGCAAGACTGTGACATTTCTATGGTTTGACATTTGCTCTTAGGCATTAACACAAATCTACCCACTCTTCTGGCAATGACATCTCTTATGCCTATATTTATTTCATAGGAGGAAAGCAAGAAGGAGGAAATATCACTAAGGAAATGAAAAAGTTGTGCTGTTCTTTGCTGTCTTTATGAATGATTTCCAATTAGTTCAGTGATCTTAGGCAATGGCAACACGCCATGCTGGGGTAGAACTATGCAAAAAATCTCTGCAATTCTGTTTGAGAAGCACATTTTATTTTTATTCTGAAAGAAACATCAGGAGCCTGATCCAGAGCCAAATGGGTTCAATGAGGACTGTATTCTTTCAGCAAAAGTTTCTTTGAATCAGGTATTGACACCTAGGAAAAATACATTGTTCTCTAAGATCTAGGCTAAGAAATTATAACGCTGAAATAACAAAAATTAAGAATAAATAATTTTAGTAGGTAGAGTTATCCTCTTGGATTTCCATCTCAATAATTTAAACAAAAAAATGCAAAATAAAATAGTTGCATCTGACAGGAGGCCACTTTCAGTGAGTCAAGTTTTGTTTTTACAGCCTACAGTGCATTACACCATTTGAAGCCATAATATCCTACTGAAGGCTAGTGGGAAAGCAAGGGAATCAACAAAGGTTTCGAGAATTTATCAGGAGAAAGAGACACCACAGGTTTACAATCCAGGATTTTATATATAATTTAAAATGTTGTGTTTTTTCAAAGCAGATGTAGGCAAGTTTAGCTAACAAATGAATGAGTAGGTGGGAATTTCATCCTGCAAGGGCAAGAGTCTGTGTGTATATGGGCAGAGCTCAGGCAAACTGTGAGCAAAATTTTCCCATTCCACAGCGTCCCCAAAAAGCTCAACTTTGCTCCCAGCTAAGAGCAAAGTTTTTAACTCTCCTCAGTCCCAGCCTCTCTACTTTCTTACTCTAGGCAAATATCCTCCTTCTGCCTGCAAAGTCCTAAGACATTGTGTACCTGACTAGAGCTGGAATTCCTCCTCTACATAGGCCTGGAATTCCAGTTACAATTCTAAAAGTGAAGGGAAATTAGTGCAATAAAAGCATCTTGCAAGCAACCTTCACCTGGTTTTCCAGCTGCTCTAGCCTAAACTCTGCAATCATTTCTGGCTTCATTTAATTTTATACAAGGCTCTTCATGCACTAAGGATTCATTCTCTCCCAGAATCCATCTAATTCTTGCTTCCTCCTGTGGGGGCATTCTTGCTCTTGCTGGCATCCATCAGGAAGAGAACTACAATATTCACCCAACTTCTCATGCTCTATAGTGAAAAGAGAAGGAATTACTTGGGATTGCTACACAAAAACACAAAAATAATGCAAAAATAATGGAAATTGAAGAGGAGAAATAGAGAGTGCAATGCATGCACTAAGATGTTTCTGGATAGAAATGTTCACCATCTTCATAAGAAGCAGGCCACGTTGTGTTTTGGGACAGGTACTGTGGCAGTACTTACTGAAACTTGCATTGACAACAAAATAGTTACCGCATAACAGGAAAACTTATGCAAAATGAAACAGAAAAAAGCAAGAAGGGAATGAAGAGGGACAAGGACATCAAATGCACAGTAAGTTTCTTTAAATACTTTGTGTTAAATTGAAAGACAGGTTTTGGTCCCGCTGGCAGCAAAGTGTAATCCTGTTTTTGTGGCAAAGGGATGAGGATGGCACTGCACAAGGTGTGGCCTTGCAAGAGTAACACGAGCAGAGCACCAAGGCTGCCTGTCCTTGGCATGAGTGAGGGGCCAGGGGAGGCAGTGGTGGCTGTCATCTGGCTGGGGTGGCTTCCAGGAGCACTGCAATGACAGACCTACTGCACCCCTGGTACTGCTCCAAGCTACCCAAGAGCAATGCAGCTCTCTAACTTTGCACAAAACTCTGCTTTTTGAGTGGTTCACACACACTGATACCTGGAAAGCAGAGGGAGGAGAGCTTTCTTCTTCTACACAGATTTATTTTCAATGTGATGAACTAACACTAAGCTACACTGAATAGAAGCAGGTGTCGGGGACAGAGTGAGACAATTCTCCTTAAAGTAACTCCTTAAATTGTTTCTGCTTAAACTGCAGTTGTCCACCATTGAAATTCATGCCTTTCAGTTTGGTTAAAAAAAAAAGAAAAAAAAAGCTGTTTATGTCCTTTGCACTTGCCTGGAATCCATCAGCCAAAAAGAATTGCATTCTTCGTAGACTTCAAAAGTTTATCCTCCTTATCAGGGCACCTATCATTTTATTTCTCCTGCGCTTTGTACGTGGATAAAACAGACATAATGGCTGACTATTGAGCAAGATAAGTACTATTCTGTGCCTGGGAGAAAATGGAAAATCTACTAAAAGCAAAAGTGCATTCTGGGGTGAACTGACAATCAAAGACAAACTCAGCATTTTGTGGTCCTTTCAGCTGAATTTTCCTTCTGGGCTGGCTTGTCACTCTCATATCAGAGACAGACATCTTTGGAAGGAAAAAGCATGGAAGAGCCTGAAAGCATGCACATGCATGCTGTTTTCTTTTACCTGCTGAAGAACTAAAAGTTTATCAACATAAATAAATATTTTGATTTATTCTTCTTTTAGTACTTCAGTGAAAACAACAAAATTGCACATAGGGCCCTAGTTTTGGCCCAGAAACTCATTCTGCTACACAGTTTTCAAACAGAAAAGAATCTTATCTGAGAGACAACTCAGTCCAATCATGAACCAAAGCAGCATTAGATAACACAGCTCAAGCCAAGCCAGGTACCACAGAAGCACTGCTGCAGAAAGGGCTGGCAGGAAAGGTAGCCAGCATAGCACAGAAATGCCAAGAGAGCCCAAGAATCAGATCTGCAGCTGTTAAAAGCAGATCCTAAAAGCTGAGAGGAAAGCACAAACCACAGTAATGAGTTAGAGTGGATCTCAGAGCGTGAGCTCAACAAAAGCAGCTGCCTGTATCATAAGGCTTCCTCAAACAGTGCAAACTTAAGCAGCACTGGGAGGGTCCCCAGAAGGGATTTTATCATTAGAAACAATTGCCTGGACTTGGTTCAAAGCTCATTCCCAAAATACATTTTCAAGAACATGATCTAGAAAGCTCATTGTTCTTTCTGCAGCATAGATAATCAGTTTAGCTGATTTGGTGCTATTTCCTGACCCTTTCAAGGACATAGGATTGTTGAAACTCTGCAAATTAACCTAATAAATAAACATGGCTAATAATTAACCAGAATAATAAGTGACCTCAGTTTGTCCTCCATTCACAGAAAGAAACCTAGATAAATAATTCTGAAATAATTCCACATTGAATAAGCAAGTAAAATCCTTTTCATTTGTAAAGTTTCACTCATGTCAATTCTTTGAAAGTCTCATTCATGTCCAGATATTTTTTTACAGTGAAAAATTACTAAGCATGATTTAAATAGCAAGTATGAATGCAAAATTAAATACAAAGTATTAAATGAAAAATCTTTGGGTTTTTTACAATATTTGACATATGATCCTTTTCACAGTTACGTTGCATGAAGACACACATAATTATTCATTATCATTTCTTGATATTTTTATTGTAAAACATGCAAATCTTTAAGCCCACCCCTTCCTCACCACAGACCTGGAATAAAGGAGCTTCAGGTATTTTGTTTCCACAAAATATATTCAAAAGGAAATAAAGCTTGAATTTTTACTATTTAGATCTTTCATCCTGACACTAATATTCAGTATGTTGCAGAAAGTCCTGTTCACATGTTTAAAACAAAACCAAAAAATTAAATTAGGGAGAAAAGGAACAGACAAGGGAAAACTATAGAAAAATCAGATCCTTTTTCATAGTCTAATCTTAACTCTTAAAGTTACATAAAATAATACAAGCACTAAATCATTCTGGAATAGGACTTTTTCTTGCCAAAGGTGTCACTTTACTGGTAACAAAGCCATTATATCAAACTTCTTGATTTCTTTAAAGCCTTCAAAGAACTATGTATTGCTTTTGCCTTTAAAGGAAGAAGTAGTCACATGGGAGAAACTTTATGGGATTAAAAAAAATCAATGTTCAAAGTAATGGTTAAGCAATGCAGGGATGGGACAAGCGCAGGAGAACATGTCATTATTGTTGCAGTCTGAGGAGCAGGGAATGCTTTTCTGGAAGCTGTTACCAAATCCTTGTTGTCATCTATCAGAGATGCTGGACCAGGCTTTCTGTTCTTTGCATCAAATTCTCATTGATTTTTATAAAAGTTTTGCACAGCATCAAAGGCAGAACCTGACCTAGAGCTTATTGCGGACAGTTGCTTAGAATTACCAGCTTTTCTATCTAACATCGTGGCTCACATGACATATTATACCTTTTGTGTGTGCTGTTCTCTGAATTTCTGATAACAAGGACCTCAGCTGAATACAGAGACTTCTCACAGATTCTAGGTGGCCCAATAAAGGTACTTGGCTCTTTATGCAACTACATAACTTAACCTGCAATAGATAGAAATCACAAACACCAATCCCACATGGGGTTTTATAATTTAAAAATAAAACTTTTCCTAGAGAAATACACTTTAGTCTTTCCAGTACAAAACCACTCCAAAAAAACCTAACAAAAAAACAAAAACAAAGAACCCCAAACCAAACAGAAAACAACTTTCAGTTCTGCAGCTTACTTCTACCTGCATAGCTGCCTGTTACAGTACCTGTCAAATGAAAATAGAAAACTTGAAGGAGTTGATCTAAACCTTAGTGAAGTAAATGGACTCACAGTTTATTGACCTGAACACATTATAGCTTAAACCATCATAGTATCTGATTTCACTGATAAGTATTATCATTCTGTGTGACAATTCTTTCTTTCCCTCCCCTTCTCACTTTATTATCACAAGCAAACTGCAGGCTGACTGTACAAAGAAGCAGAAGCCTAGGCTTGTATTAGTCCACTCAAGCATGAAATTATAGTTTGTTGACTGACAATACTTAATAGCACCCAAGAGACCCAAGTATGATATCAGAGTACCAGAAGCTTATAGCACAGATTTAATCAAGCATAACTTAAAATTCTCTTTCAAGTCTCTTATTTTTTCATTTACACCTCTGTATATGCAAAAAGTTACTTTGCAGTACATCTAAAGTGTTTTAAAGTATTCTTCTGCATGTGTGTCTTCCACTGTTGTGTTTCCAGACATTTCATGTGTATTGGAATGCCTGGATGTGCACACAGCACATCTGCATCTGTAATATCATCTATAAATGGCACTTCTTTCACAGCAGCAATTGTCACAGCAAGATACTGCTAATTATAACCTCACCTAGGCAAGAAATTGGTAATACTTCCTAGTAAGGGGCTGTTATTAATGTGAAATTACAGTGGGATTCCGGTAAAAGCTGGGAGACTAAAGGAATCAGGATGATTAATTTTATCAAGCAGGAATGGCAAAGAGCACATTAATGATCTTCCATCAGAAAATAGTGTTGAATTGAACTCTTTTACAGAAAGTTAATATCTGGATGCAAACTCCGTATAAAGTCAATGATATGTTCCAGTGCCTTCGAGTAGGTGTGAACAAGACCCTCCACACAATTCTTATTTGGCAGATTGGTCTGTATTATTGGCATTCTCCCCATTTCAGGTGGTTGCTCTAGAAAAAGCACCACTGGCCCCCTTAGTTTGTGTTGGCTATGATAGTTTCAAGTTTAGTTAAACTACTTTAGCACCCTAACACAGCAGCACCAATAAGGCTGAGGCAAATGTGCAAATGTGAGAGGAAAAATCTTTTTTTGCCTCTATTTTTAAGAACACTCAGGCAATCAGCAATTCAAAATGAAGCAATTTCTGGCCGCAGAGAATCTCAAGAGCCATTTTCTATTTCTGATATTGAAATAGGCACATGATTCACTGGAACATGAACATCATCCTGCATTCAGACAGACTGTGAATCAACCAATCTCAGTACCAGCTCTTAATTCAGCTCTTCTCAAGGGGATGCCAAGGAAAGGTGGAAAGGACAGATCAGAGGAATGAATAAACTGATACAGGGCTGACTACAAGTTTGCATGAGGTATTGCAGCAGACCTTCACATCTGACTAGCTCACTTTAACTTTTGTCAGAGGAGGTAAAAGTCCCAAGGCAAAGGCTGTCTTACATCTTACACTATAACACAAGCTTCTTGAAACGCATGCTTAAATGCATGAAGGAATGGAATAAGTATTTTGATCTGATTACTTTCTTCAAAATTTTTAATTTGTGCTAATATTCCCGAAGAAAAAAGTTTTAATCTCTTAAGTACTTATTTTAAAATATTGCAAAGGATGTCTTATTTAGGCAGGCGGTTCTACAGATTTTTTTATTTTGTTCTTCCATGTAATTATGTACTGAACACAGTTGTGCTTTGAATAGTAAAATCTCATTCAAGTTTTAAAAAATTCCAAGTGCTGATGGACTTGGAGTGCTTTGCTATTTGTTCATTAGGAGTTTATAAGAAATGTTTTATGCAATTTGCTAAAAGCAAGCTGGTGCTTTTCTGAACTGATTCTGTAAATTGTTATTTATTATATCTTCAGTAGGAAAATTTCTGATCAGTGCTATCTATTTTAAAGAGTAGAAAGCCCCAGCTTTGCAACATGTCTTAAATAGTTCAAGAGGAAGTTCCCCTCTTGTTTCATTTTGATGTTTGTTCCACCAAGGACCTGTGGTCTCAGTTCAGCTCCTGAACCACCAGAGCACCAGTGGCACAGCCCTGCAGCCTGGGCTCACACAGTGCAGGGGAGCTGGCAGTGCACACTGCAGGCTCTTCACTGCACATCTTTGGCTTCAGTGTCCTCAAGCTTAGATACTCCAGGTGAAAAAAACCATCCCTACTCACAGCTGCTGTTTCCCCACACTGGGGGAAATTCCCGTCATTCTACCTTGGTTTAAGTTGGGTTCCTTGAGGTGAAGTGTGAGGAAAGGGGATTTTTCCTGAGCTATTGCACTGTCCTGCACAGCCTTGGCCATGCTGGTGCTGTTCCTTTCTCTGCTGATCAGCTCTCAGGTGGGAAGGGGCACAGCCCTCAGGTGCAGAAATCTGATTTACACTTCTACTACTGATCTAAAGCCAGTTTGAGGAATTTTGAGCAGTAACAATAACACCTAAAATTTCTGATATCATTAAGCTAAGTGATAGACTGTTCTTTAACAGGGAAGCACAGAAATGGTTTTTACTTATAAAAAGGCCACTATAATTTGTTCAAAGGTTGAGTCCTCATTAAAGATACAGAATAGTGCATGTCACAAATGGTTAAGGCTTTGAAATTCTTTGTGGATTATTCACCAAAATTTGCATTGCTACACAGCATGAACTATTTTTGGATTCTGCATAAATAGAATATCTAACACAGAGTTACATTATAATGAAATATGCAATAATGCAAGTACCCATAGAGTCCTTTTCATGTACTGCAGGCATCCAAAAGTTTCAAATGCATAAAAGATGGTTACACTTGCTGCACAACTGACTGCATATGAGGTTCATTCCCATTTAGTTAAAACTCAGTAGCAAAAAATACATACATAGAGGCTGCTATGACACAATTAAATTGATATTTTGTAGCATGGCAAGTATCAGCTGGAACAAGAGTGAATTAAGATTGTGATTGGTCACTAGGGCTTGGTCCTCCCAGCTAAACTGGAGACTTACAATTTGTGTGATGCAGAAAATTCTGTTTGCTAATGATCCATGAAAATGCAGATAAAACAGCTCTACACCAGATTGTTCCATAAGTTGCCACACAAATTTAAAGAGGCAATATAAAAACAGTATTACATTTAGTTATCTTCGATTGTCAATTCAATAATATCTTAGATTTTAAAATATTAGGAAAGAATAATATTAAAATATAACACATTATACATTCATATGCAATCCACAATGAATATAATATTTTTCTACTGTCATTTCCCCAACTTTCATTCTCAGTCACACAACAGTACAACCTCAACAGCAGGACTGAAGAGAGAAAGCAGAGCATCAACACAGGCTGATCTCTATCATGCCTGCTAGGATATTTTTAGGACACAGAAACAGTGGTTTCAAACCCTCTTGAGCTAAGAGGAATCAAAAATCCTGATCTTTCCCTTCACAGATCAGTGCTTTAACACCTAGGCTATTATGTAAAGAAAATGGCCAGTAACTCACCTGGCAGCATGAGGGGTTTTTTGGTTGAACTCACTGCTGTCTCAATGAGTTAGGGATGGTACAAGGACAACTAACTTAGCATGTCACTTTAGGAAATAAGGCAGAAATGAAATATCTTCAGAACCCTTTCCAAGTTACAGGGACACTAAGGCATCCTCCACTTTGATATGTCTCTTCCCAGCCCAGGGATATGATTAGGAACCTAAGGAGATTAGTGGCTAATAATGCAGGTGACTTGTGGTTTATTCTTAACAGGGTGAAATGCCAACTGTGCTCCTTTTATGCACATTCACCAATTTTTCCAAGCACACAAAGTACAGCTGAAAATTACATTGCTACTTTAACCTATTACATAGCAATAAATACACCTCCTTCTCTATGTTTTTGCTTTAGGCTCTGTTGCTGCAGATTTAACAAAACAGCCATATATTTATGGTGATAGTTTTACTTTTGCACATAGAAAAGCTAGACCTATTTTTTAAGCATAAGTACATGGATGCTTCCATTATGGTACAACAGCAAAATGAACGTTATGCCTTGGATTGCTTTTTCTCAGTCTTCCTCTATTAACATATCTATCATCTGTACAGCACAGAATCATAATCTGCTACCTGTTTCAGTAATGGCACACTTAAAACATTTTCCTAATGTTAGACAGGTCTGATGACAATAGACACCTCCTGGACCAAAGCTCACTGCACTGAGCCTGGGCAGAAGTTCTGAGAGTGCACACAGAGGGTGTCCAGCTGCTCAGATAAACCTGACACTTGGCATGGAGTAAGTTTGGGGTATGATTTCATGCACATAGGGGCAGGCCCACTCCACACAAATGAGCCCAAACACCCCCAAGCCAGCTCTGTCTCCCTGTGCCAGGGAATTGGCACCTGAACCACCCTGAGAGCTCTGCCAGGCTGGAGCTGCTGCCTCCTGCGTGCACGCTCAGGAACAGGTCAGGGAGTTCAGCTGTGAAACACAGCTGCAAGCAAAAAGCTGGGGATCTGATCAGCCTGGGGATCTGATCGGCCTGGAAGCTCAGGGCAAACACATCACAAGGAGTTCCACAGAAGATACTCTGGGGACCCTCTCCCATCCCCTTCCCTGAAAGGTGTCCTGCTCTCCAGGGTGGGGAGGGAGTTCCTGCAGCAGAAGCTTCAGCAAGACCTTGCCTCCCTCTCCATGGCTTGTCACTACAGAAATTTTCTACCTCAAATTTCTGCAGAGCAGCTGATCAGCTGCAAAGCAAATAGCTATGACTCAGTTTATCACAACAACAGAATGGGAATTAATGTTAACAAGCTAATTCTTCATCTGATTGTGAGGAGCTTTTTTAATTTTGTTTCTAATTAATTTTGACAGATTGAATTAAAATGCTTATTTGCTTTGCACTTGATGCATGAGGATCTCCCTGACTTCCTCTCGTAAGACACACTGTCAGCACCAACCTTTGTGAGCACTGTTTTTTCCAGGCACTGGACAAGAGGACAAAGTCCTTACTTCCACTTGTTAAGAGGCCTCTATTTTTCATCAAGATTTTCCTTTTTTTAATTTTGTTTTTAATTTTTCAGATGTAGAAGTTTTATTTTAACTTGGATAATAACGCATAAGCTCCCATTTTGACTATGGAGCCCCCTCACTATATTCTTTTTTAAAAGCCTTCCTGTGTTAGTTCCAGCTGAAGTATCAGAGGAATAGATCTGTTATCCTTCCCTGTACTTTCTGTCAAAACACTTGGAAGAAACCTTTTTGAGCCATTTCAGCTGGAATTAACAGGAGAAGACTGATTTCCTAAGGTATGCGTTCCTTCTCCTGACAGTCAAGGAGACAGGCTGCTCCAGGAGAGAAATGACTTTTCTTGCATTCTTTCCCCCTTCTGATGCATGAACAAGTCTCATTACCATTCATTTGAATTCTTGTTGCTTGCAGGGGTGGGTGTAAGTTCCTCAGCAATGAGCATTTTTTTTAGAGCTCCTGGGTGCAAAACTGTAACTATCAAACAATGCTCAAGACTAATTCTCATGAGCTACAATCTATCACAGTCAGGAGATTATTGGATTCCTGTGATTCTCTACCCTGTGCCTTAATACCTGGAGTTTTGATGACTGCTGCTAGAGTGCACAAGTTTCAGGGAAGGGGAAACAAAAGTGAATAAAGTCTTCCAGAAAAAAAAAATCACAGTAAATGATAAAGAGCTTGGAAGGTCAGGAGGTATAATGATTCCACAAAGAATTTCAGCTAGTCCCCTTAGACTGTACATCAACCACACTTGTAAAAGGCATGGCATTAGAGCACACAGGTAACTTTTCTGATCTGTTAAAAAAAAAAAAAACTACAGTTACACAAATTGTTGTAAAAAGAGCATACAGGAAAAGTATATAGATTCATTTCATGCAAAAATAGCACACAATTCACTGCCATCTTGTATTAGCATCAATAAAATAACAAATGGCCCAGAAAAAAAGTAAATCCAAAGTAAGCCCTTTGGAATGAATGGAATTGATATGACTCCTAACATAACTTAGCTCTTGCTCCAAGTGCTGAACCCAGCACAGATGGAGTCAGTTACTCTGCCTTAGAATTGCTGTAACTGAGGGCAGAATTTTCCGTGGTGACTCCTTCCAGTTGTTTCATTGGGGTGGTAAAAGTGATGTAAAATCTTCACCAAAAAAAAAAAAAATCAGTGAGATCCTGTCCTTTCGATCCTCCTATATGGTTTTATTGGAGTGATCTAAACTATGGCATGTCATCCATTATTTAATAACACCATCTGCATAAAAGAAACAAGACTTTGATCAGCCTCAATCTGTAAGTTAAAAGATCTCCATAAATCAACAGGTATTCTTTTCATAGATTCATTACCTTTGTAGGAATCATCCATATTCTCAGTATTATCGCAGCATTTTCAGATTTTAATGTTGCCTCATGACTGGTTTGAAGCGCTACATGCAGATTTTATTGTACATATGCACGCAGTACTTTTTTTTAAGCTTCAAAGATGTTAAATGGCATGAATTAGATCTATGTGAAAACTTAGAACAACCCTTTTCATAAATATTAGTTAAGCCACATACAATACAGTACAATTCCAAAATGAGGCATTCAAAACCTCTGTATTTACTGTGGAAGACAACTTCCATAATTACACACAAAGCCTCCCACCAGTGTAATTATCTCCACTCTTCCTCACTAGGACAAATCACAGTACTTTGAACTGATCTATAAGGGGAGAAATACAGGATCACATATTTAAACACAGCTCTCCTCCTCCAGCCTGAAAATTACAAGCCAGCAAACTTGCAATTCAGAAAAGCTCACTGAGGTATTTTCTCCAGTACCTGAAGAAATCTCCAAGGCAAAGAATTCTGTGCAAAGGATGCAGGAAGAAAAGGTTCTGCCCACTACTCCATTATCAAAATTGTGTCTTGGTAATCTGTGAAACTCTGAGGTAGCTGAATTTCTTCCCTACCCCAACCCCCAAGAGCACTGAGTTGTCCTCCAGCTGAAAATCAGCACTTTATTCCTGCGACATACTTAACTTATATTGCATATAGAGACTTTTTAAGAGTATTGTTCTTTACAATTCAAGTGCACATCTCTCAAGGTTTCTCATTCTTCAGTTAAATACACCCCAGCACGGCCCCTGCTTAGCAAATTGTGAGCTCTAACACCAACAGGCTGTGATTAACAGCCAGTGGAGAAGGCAAATTGTTAACCTCGTGTGAATGGAAGCCTATTTCATGATGCTCACAAGCACTTGATTATGCCCCGTTAATGAAACTTCGGTTGCTCTTTATCCCTGACAGAGGAGAGCAAGTTCTGTATTTTCCTGGGTGTAATGGCTATGACAAGGCTGGCCTGTCTGCTCCCAGCAGTGCAGTGCTGTCCTGACAGCTGAGGCAGCGCCCAGGGATGATCCCCTGTGAGCCCTGGGGAAGCTGCACGCAGGACATCACTGCAGCTACAGGATAGGGGACAAATCAGAATGAACTTTGGCATAACATAAACCAAACCATGTCCTGCCTCACGGGGCTGACAGGTCCTCAGACACTGAGGTAAGCTTTGTCTCCAGTCTTGGGAAGCAAGGATGGGCAAAAGATCATGTGATTTATTTTTTTTTAATAAGATGCACAGCAATATCTCTGAGTGGTGAGGGCACAGGGGAACATCTGGGGAAAAGGAGAGCTCTGGCTCACCCAGTCCCTTTTCCACACTTTCCCAGCACAGCACAGCACAGCCAGCCACTGAACCCCAGCAGCCTTGCCCAGGGCTGGATGTCCCAGAGGCAGCACCACCTCTCCCCAGGCAGGGCTTTATGGAAGCCCAGCTACTCCAGTGCCATCAAACAGCTGGGCACTCACACCACACCACTCCCATGGTGACTGTGGTGATTCTTCAACACCACTGTGTGAGCCTACGGTGGGCAAGTGGCATCATTTTTCCTTTTTAAGAAAATTAAATTAAATTTTATTCCTTTCAGAAAATTATTAATTTTTTTTCCTTTCAGCAATTTCTTGTTCTTCTTTACACCAATGTTCCCCTAAAAACCAACTCTCCCTTCTCTGTGCTTTTTATTTCTATGGAAGTCCTATTTTCAATGCTGAAATCTCTCCCAAATACTTCAAATATTGGTCATGACTGGTTCCCACAGCATTGATTCTATGCCATGTGGCACCAGTAGATATCATCCACCCCTGAGCATGAATCACTTTCTGTAATGATTGGCATTTTCACCAATTAGCAATCCTTCCATGAGATGCACATGTCAAAACACTATGCAAGTTTGTTTTCATGCTGCTGCTATATGTCTTAATTTGTTAACACTGCTTGGACATAAAAAGCAAGAATATTGCCCAACTTGTATGATTTTTTTTTCTCCCCTTTAAAAATGGTTCTAATTTTAAGAGTCAAATTTCACAAAATACACTAAATATTTGAGAACTGCTGAATTAGAAATATCCTGAACTTTTGAGAAGAATCTTAAGGAAATTTCTACTTAGCACAAATTTTAGCATATGACAGAGATTTGCAATGTAAAGGACCTTGGACTTCTGTGCCCAGAATCTCAGCAGTTTCACTGTGTAACTTGCCAAAGATGCATGGGACATGATCAGCACCAGTGAAGTCAAGGGAAGATTTTATCTCTCAATACACACAGATTTGGGCCTCTTTGGGCCAAATTTTCAAACCAAAGGCCTCTAATGCATGTGTAAGAAAAGTCTGTCAGCACAAGTCTCAAATGACCCTATAATATTTATTCTTTCAAAAGCATGTATGATATAAATATTCCTTTTCCCTTTTTGTAGCTGAATAAACCACAGTACAGAGCCTTTAAGTACCACATATTCATTTCTACAGATTCAGTAACAGTAAATTGCACCTGTAACTTTGCTTTCAAAGATGATTCACACTTTTTATAAGGATTTTTTTCTCTCCACAAGTAGTAGTTATAGAAGTACTTGCCAATAGAAAGGAAAAGTGTTAATGGTATGGAAGACAGTCTAGAGAAAAAAAAAAAAAAACCTAGACTGTTTTAAACTGTTGGAAAGAGAGAAAAGAGTAACTTCATAGGTCTCTATTTTGCTATTGTTCCAGCTCTTGTCAAAACTTTCTCATCAGATTTGCTGTCATGAGAGAAGCAAGACACAAAACTGGCCAGTGAGCATTTCTTATGCTATCAAATGTGCTGCCTGCAGGCAGCAAAAATAAATAGGGTGATATTTAAAAGAAATAACAGAATGCGAAGCAAGTTTGTGAATTCTGTTTTTGTGCACATGTTAAACAATTGAAGAGAAGCAAAAGTAATACCATTGCTTTCATAAAGATGGGAGTGATGAAGAATGCCAGTTACACAATCTGCCACTCCATAAATGCAGAACTGAATGCTTTTATATCTACAAACACATATGCTGCTCCATTGAAAAAAAAAGAGTTTTTTGTAATCCAGAGGAAAAAAAAAGCAGAAGGGAAAAAATGTAAGGAAAGCAAGTGACATAATAAAGTAGGTGGAAGAAAATATCAGTAGCATCAGAATAGGTGGAAACATCACTGAAGTCAGGATTCTGCTGCACCTCTATACTGGATTGAAAGCTTTTCTCTTTGAGTACTGACTCATTGTGACAGTGAAGTGTATTTTTAGTGACAACAAAATGCAATTTTCTAGCAGAAGGGATTCTAAATAAAGGTCAAGTAAAACTGTACATCAGCTCGAGGTCAGGTTTACTAAGGCCTTTTGGACATAAAAATGAGGAATAGTTTCCTGTTTGCAGCTAAAAAGTAAAAATTTTTGAAGTCTTTCTTGACCTACTTATGTGTGGAAGCCTGATGACTTCAGAGTACTTCCTACTGGGAAAAAAAATTTAATAGCAGCTGTCCTTTCCAAACCGCACACACTCGCCAACATTAAAAGATGTGTATTCTTATTTTCCTGCTCACCACAAACACAAAGTACATTTTAATATTCTACAAACACTTTACAATAACTAAAAATATATAATTTCCCAAAAGGTAATATGATTTCATGAGCTATTTGAAAATTCATGTTAGACTTTTCCCCTTTCCGTGGATTACTGAACATTTTTCTTCTCACTCTTCTTTCCAAGTAAGGGAGGGAAAATGATGTATATGTTTTCTAAGGGAACGATTCACTGGTTTTTGCAGCTGAAATATCAGCCTTGGTCAGTCCTGGAAAAGCCGGATGAGCACTTGTTGTTACTTGAGAGGTGCTGTGCATTTCTTTCACTTCAGCTCTCACCAGGTTATTATTTTCTTTGCAGCAATCTAATTTGGGGAAAACCCTTTAAAGTACCACAGGTTGTAAGAAAGGGAGTAAAACACACCTTCTTTCACTATTCAGATAAATAAAATATTAACTACTAACTGGCAACTTTTTGAACAAAGTGAAGCTTATATAAAATGCTGGTCTTTGAGAACCTGATTTATCTCACTGCATAGAGTGTTCATAGATTAACTAAATAGATCCAAGCCCTGGTTCTTAACTAGCATCCCTAGATTTAGAAGAAATTCTAAAACATTTGGCACAGCCTTATATTCTGCTCCTATTGATCTGCATTTTATGACATTTTCTCTGTTTTGCTATCTTTGAATCTCATCTCAAAAGCTCTGTGTTTACAGTAGGCTGACATACTTAGGTGATCTTCAGGTATCTTTATTGTATTCTAGATTTATTTCCCTTATCTTGAACTTCATGGTGGAGCTCTGAATTTTATCTAATATCATGATGAGAATCCCAGAGCAATGTCTTCCCCATCTGCCCTTTCATTTGTCATTTTTCTGTGAACAAGCCAGTACTGTCTGCCAATCTAAAACAAACCAGCCATATGTAGCCATGTAAGGAGCAGCCGAGGTCACTTTTTTATGTTCAGCCTGGAGAAGAGGAGACTGAGGGGACACTTCACTGCAGTTACAGCTTCCTCATGAGGGGAAGAGGAAAGGCAGGCTCTGATCTCTGCCCTGTGCTGGCCAGTGACAGGATTGAGGGAATGGCCTGAAGTTGTCAGGGGAGGTTTAGGTTGGGCATTAGAAAAAGGCTCTTCATCCAGAGGGTGATTGGGCACTGGAACAGGCTCTCCATGATGCTCTCTCACAGCATCAGCCTGGCAGAGCTCAGAAGTGTTTGGACAAGGTTCTCGGGCACAGGTGTGATCCCTGGGCTGTCCTGTGCAGGGCCAGGAGCTGCACTCAGTGATCCTCATGGGTCCCTTCCAACACAGAATATTCTGTGATTTCTGCTGCCATCATCAATGTTGATCTAGTAACATTTATCTACCAGATCAAGAAGACTTTTTTGGACAGACTTTTTTTAAGTTTCTCAAGGACACCATGCCCTCACACCACAGCACAATGGCCTGTCCGTACCTGCAGTGCTATCTGCCATATGAAGAAGAATTAGGTCCTGTTGCTTTGACAGGTGTGAAAGACATCTCATGAACTTCAGAACAGAGGGCAAATAAGTACTATCTTCACACATGAGGTATCAAGGAATTATTTTCAATTTTAAGCACTTTTTAAAATTAAAATGTAAAACCACTGTACTAATTTCTGTCCTGAGTAGAGGCATCTGAGGGTTCCTCCTAGGAGAGACAAAATTTGTCTCAAATATCATTGAATTATTTGATATATGCACAATGCTAGATAAAATTTTTATACTGCCTAATGCACAAGCTGTTAAGTCTCTACTATTAAATCTGATGTCTGGTAGTAAATCCAAGCTAGAATGAGAAATAAAATAGATCTTCGTGTTTACTCATACTGTAGTAACTATCAAACAACACTAAGGATTTTTTTCTCAACTAAGAATATGCTTCAGCAAACAGGAGATTTGTAAATATATTTCAGGTTACAACTAAAAAATATGTTTTGATTCAAAAGTAGAAACTTGAATGTTTCCTGGTGTTCCTTGGACAGATATCAAGCAGGGGCATCAGTTCTTGTGTTTCTAAAAGCTAGAGTAAGTTATAACTGACCCACAAAGCCAACATGTATTCAAAACAACACAAGACATTTGAAATACAACACGCAAAACTAATTCAATCATAGCAATGTTCAGTTGACAAAGAAAAGCAAGATATAAAAACATCCAAAACAAATTTCAGGTTTAGTAATCACAAAGGTCAAACATATTTTCTAAATATTTGTGTGTTTAGATACAAAGAAAAAAAGAGTAAAACACATTACTACTCCTCAGTTCAATATAGTATATTAAATGCAGAAATTTTGAATGTAATTCTGAATGTCAAAAAAAAAAGAAAAAAAGAAAAAAAAGAGCTATTACCTGTGCATTAAAAAAGTGAGTTATGGGGAAAGAGAAAAAGTGCCTGGAACAGAAGCCAGAAAAAGGCAAAAAACTAGCAGGGAAAAGCTACATACAGGATGTTTGTTTTGTCTGTGACTGACCAAAATGCTGACCTGACCAGAGGGAGCAGGGAAGGAAATTAGTCCTCCCCCTTCTCTGTGTGTTCCCACTGGAAGTCTCCAGTGCTACCAGCTGTCTCTGATTTCCTCAGTAGCTTGATCCATGTAGGATATTTCCTTTCCACAATCCTGGCTGCTGGGGAGCAGGCTCTGAACAGAGCAGGCAGACCTTTGGTTGGTGAAGGAACACTCCAAGAAGACTTGTAAAGACAGAACATGTTGAGAGGACAGGTCCATCTATTTCTGATTAATTAGCAGAGCACTACTCCACTTGCCTGATGTTTTAAAGTGATACTGACTAAAAAATATTCCTACAGCAGAACTACCTCATGTGGGCAAAACTGAGTTGTTAGGCTACATTTTTCCCCCACAATACTAATTTAGCTACAGGGTATTTTCTGTATGTATTTGCTTTCTTATTGACTCCAACAGCCTCTTTTCTTAGTATCCAGATTCAAACACACAAAGGACAGGTCTCTCTGGATACTAAGAAGAAAAAAGCAGTTAACCCCTTGGGAAAGGGTCCACTTTATTACAAAATAGCATGCCCCATACACCTGGCTTTTTCGGTACAGGAAATCCTTAGCGTGACTTGACAATAATCTTCTGGATAAGCATCTAAGCCTGCAGAAATCAGTGCATTCAGCACTGGACCATGCTGCATTTGAAAACAGAGAAGACCAAACCAAAGTTAAAGAATAACTGCCATTTTTTGCACAGTAAATAGTCTTCTTGGCTAACTAATGTAAATAAAATTCCATAAAATAGTCTTCCATTTTGCAGGCAGATATCCTAAACAGATTTCCTAATTCTAATAATACTTAGATTTATTATGCTATTTCTCACTTTTCTATTTCCTCTTTAGTCTGTCACCCAAGGGCATCAATTACTTCTTGTTTTTTAGTATATACTGACCTGATTTGCATAGACATCTTGCATGACGCATTTCTTATATTATTGTGCTTCTCTGTGTAAATAATTCTCTAAAATTGTTGCAGCGCTGAGGTAAAATAATATTTATATACATTATGCTCCTGATATATTTAGGGCTGTAAGCTTGTTTCATAGAGCTATGGCATGATTCATAGGATAAACCCAAAGGAACAAAACTTGGATTCAAGAACATACTTTCAGTGTACCCAAGTAAAATTATAGAAGGGCATGAGAAGCAGTATACCAGAGTTCTATAATTTCCAGGAAAAGTATCCAAAAGAAGTTAGAAGCTTCCCAGCCTTTACAAATGGTGATGGTTATCAATCTAAATGGTAGACATGCTACTCTTTATTTGTGAACTGTTTCCAGAAGCTCCTACATTCTTTGGTGTAAATTCCTGGCCCAGATGTCTGAATTGCCACCAGCAGGCAAAGCCTTTAACCCAGCTGCCATCCTGGAGCATGCCTGAAGGCTGGCATCACCTGCCACCTGCCACTCTGCTGCTATTCTGTAGGTATGCTCACAAGAGGACAAGGCCCTTTGAAGGTAGCTTTTCTCCACCCCAGCAGAGCTCACTGGCTATTTAAGGCATAAAGAGCCACATGTTTGCATCAGAGAATGAATCTCAATTTTTAGAAAACCTCTTCAGGTACAGATTTCTCTTGGTTTCTCACAATAGAACAACTTTACATTGTCTAAATGATTAAATAGTCCCTGAGGCAGAGAGATGAATGCACTGAAGCCTGTCTTTGCCTCTTGTGAGGAAAATTGAGGCTTACATCTAAATAGGTAAGTAGTACTATTACTACTATCACAGATGGGACCCTCAGAGGCTATCACAGAATGCCATGTAGCCCCCACTGTGGTTCACCTTGCAACTCTGGATGAGGCAAAGGAAATGTGAAACAAGGCTTTGGAGAGTGCTCTGTTCCCCTGGGCCATCAGGTGTCTGGAGTTCTGGAAGCAGCAGTGCTTTCCACAGAGAATATCTAACACCAGACTCTAGTTCAGAACCCAAGGCAGATCCACTGATGTCAGTGCCCCCCAGAGCAGAGAGCTAAACAGGGAGAGGAACTTTTGCATCCACCCTCTCTCAGCAGCTCATTTTGATGTAGCCTCAGGGAATTTTCACTCATCAGGACTCTAAACTCTCTTTATGGCTAAGCCTTGTTACAATAGAACTCAAAGCTGTCCCACAGGCACTTTGGGGATCTGGCAGTTAGGTGATGCAGTGCTGACTGTGACAACACCCAAATATCCCAAAGAATCAGTTTCACAGACATATTTCATACGAACTTTATAGAACCTCAGCAGATGGAGTTCTATAACTCCTGTGCACACTACATAGCACCTACACAAATGAGAAGCTCAGGGGCTTGCTGAGAGAAAATGGTTTATCAACAAGGACCACAGAACTGCACCCCCTGACCTATTCTAACAAAATAATATCATAACTACATGAGGGTGTTCATTACCTTTTCTACATTATTATGTAACTACCACCACACTTGGTTCACTGCTGATTGCAAAAATTAGTTACTTCCTTCTCTGTTTTTAAAAGAGGTGTCCGCAGCCCAGGCAGTGGCACAGGGTATTCCTGTTTCAGAACAAAGTCCTGCCCAGTCACACTGGCTAGACAGGATAAGGGGAAAGGGAAGCAATCCATCTTTGCAGGACTGTGTTGCATGGGCTTGCTATTTTCATCTGGCAGTTTGGTTTATGTGACTGCTGCTCTGTAATGTTTCTTGTGAAATGTGTCTCTTCCCCTGTTCTCAGCAGTATCCCATTAAGCAGGTGGACAACTTCCACCCAATCTTTATTCAAAGTCACGCTGGCTCCATAGAGATATTTTAAAACTGACTTAAAGTCAGGCAAAACCTTGAGAGGAGACCTTTAGTGCACTAGACACTCAATGTACCTAATTTATGATTGAATTACCTGATTTAAGTTTCAGTGGTACAGCCCTGAATATAAATGCGCCCAAAGCTAACAAATTAAATAGCAAAACACAGCAAAAAGTCTGAGCAGTCTAGCAGTTCTTTGGAGAGATGCCAAAGTTTAATAGCACAAACAGAATAAATAAACTCTATGAACAAATCAATTTTTCAAAGGTAACATCTGTTCTGCACTGGCTCCTGGTGCGAATAGATTCATCTGTGCACACATACAAGTGGGCTAATGAGATTCAGTGTGCTCCAATACCCATCAGCATGCTTTGTCTTCATCAAAAACTCTAATGTGGATGGGACTCCAAGAGTTTTTCTGAAACAAGCCAAACAACTTATACCTACTTTGCAAACTGTTTCATATGAATCATTACATTAATCCCATAGAATCAAAACCTGAGGATACTTACTCAGAACTGTAAACAGATAAAGGAGTCTGAAAATCTGTCTGAGAGAAACTGTTTCCCCCTAGTTCCAAGTTTTGACTCTTGTGCATTTGATAGATTCCAAGACTTCCTAAACACCAAAACTGTGCTGTGCTAGAAGTCATGTGACTGCTTTGGCTTATGCTATGCTTCACCAATTTAAACCAAATTTTCCATAGAGTATGTGACACAACCTAGTTATATTAAATATAAAAAAGAAGGTGCATGAAATAAGCTGCAAAAAGATCTTTCATCTTTGTTTTATGACTTCTCTGAAGGAGCAGAAATCAATGCTTTAGCTGGGTAGAAATTAGACTTAATATTATGCTATGCATAAACACTGTTTGAATCTTAAAACTATTAAAATTAATTGTGCCTTTACACAGCTCCATCATAAAGATTATAAGGAAAATGGTGGGTTTAGAGTGTTGAGTTCTTTCTCAATACTTCAAAATTGCATGTTGGTTTAGTTTCTTTTCTATAACTTTATTTCCCATGACTACTTTATAAACACCCTTTAATGCTTTCTTTTGTTTTTTTCCCCAGCATGATTTTCATCAAATTTTGCTCACAACACAAAGTTATAGTGTCCTTGTAAACACAACCCTTGCTAGCAAATTAATTATTCATTACTGAGTTGTTAGTTTGAGGACAGATATCTGGACATTATGTTATTCTAACATCTCCTGGGAGCTGTGCAGTAGAGGGCAAGGAAGCTGCATCCTGCAAAACCTAGGGAAAGAGGCTGGGTCAGGATCTTCCTTCACATGTGATAGGGCAGCCTCACCTTCCAGCAGTTGCTGCACCAACAGCGTTGCTGCAGTGCAAGAGGAGAGCTGAAGAGCTTGGCTGGCTCCTGCTCTCAGCTAACACCTCCTTCCTGCCACTGCATCCCTCACTCCTCACAGGTGAAATGCACAGGCGTGACCCAGGGCTTGGCAGAGGCTGCACCCACTGCAGCTGGCACAGAATGGGGCATGCAGAGGGCAAGGAGGGAGGGAACAACACCATTTGGCCATGGTGAGAAAATACCTATGCTCTGACACCACACTATTAAGGAATTTTCAATTTCAGCCCCAATAAGACTCAGATAAGCAGCTGTGATTGACAGCAACATTAATTCAACTGTAGCCAGCTTCAGGATCAGATAATATTCAGCAGCAGAAAGAAAATTGGCACATTAATGCCCAAAAGTCAAAGAGAAACTCATTTTGAGGAAATCACTCCTGCACTGGGTAAAAGGGTACTGAGAGAAAACAGAATGAAAACAAACAAACAAACAAACCCCAAATTGTTAGTTATTCTTAGGGTTTGGGGTTTCACTTTTTCTAGTTTTAATTTTGATCTTTAATGGTGAGTAGGCACCATTTTAATTGTAAATCTCTTTTTATATTTAACATTTGGGGTGAGGTATGATGGTGAATGTGTGTATAAACATGATAGAAAACTCCTGTATGAATTAATGAAAAATCATCAGCTTTTTTTTATTATTACTACTATATTCTTTGTTCTCAGAACAATCAGCAACAAACTATAGGCTCTGCTGTGCTCAATACTGCACAAAAACCAAAGTTTTCCCACACCCTACAGGATAGCAACCTGCAAGACATAATACCATACAGAGATACAGATAATATCTTTCTATACCTCTCTCTATCATATAGTATATTTTTAACATAATATAATAATACTTTAAGGAACTTAAACTAATTAAAGCTTTTCTGAAGTATTTGTCTAAGAAAACTCAGTGGAACTGAGAGGGACAACACAAAGAACATGCTGTCTGGAAAATATAATATGTAGATAACATGTGCTAAGATGATGACAAACAGAGGTAGAAGGACAATTCTTAATCCTGAGTAAGAGAGGAATGATGGGGTGGGAGTTACTGTGAAAGTTACATCAAGCAGAAAAGCCAGGGAAAAAGACAAGAGCGAAAAGGAAGAAGAAACAAAAACAGAGGACAAACTGTGTACATGAACCCCCAGGGATTAAGAATGACAAATCATCACCAAGTCTCAAATCTAGGGCATAAGGCAACAACCCCTTAGCAGGATCTCACTCTTAGTAATAGCAGCACACCTAAAGGCTTTGCTCTTCTTCTGCAGTGTTTCAGCTCCAAAAGTTAGAAAATATCTCTAGTATTTTCATTCAGCGTGCAGTATACACAATGGTACAAACCAATGCTTATTCACAAAGGCTATTTTTTCCTTTAAAACTATTTTGCTCAGGTTTGAGTGACCAGTGCACATGCTACTACTTTTTCTATCCACCTGCCCACTGAGGGCTTTGCTCAGCTGCCAACTCTGGCCAGACATCAGGAGTCAGTACATTATGACAAGCTGATGAGCCTCCTCTCCTAACCCCTTCATCTAGCTTGCTTAACAGAGGGTCAGAATCTCCCAGTTGCAAAATTCATCCAATTATGCTGTTTCTTGTCCCTTTTTATCACCTCCCAGCTCCTCCAAGTTCACACTAATTTTCATGGTATAAGTACAAATGCACATGTACAATAGATTATCTTGGCATCTAAAAGAAAAGATCACTAGGGCAGGTTTAGAACTGGAGGAGGGAGGAAAGCAAATCACAAGTGTATTCCAAAACAATCATCCCTTGGTTACCAAAAAAACATTCAAGATGGAAATGTTTATATGAGTTCAAATAGCTAAAAGCTATTTGAACTCACATAAAGCATTGCGCTGCCAATAAGAAAATCAGACTAATATTAGCACTGGCATTGTGTATTTGAATTTTCTGCCCTTTGCTAGGCTGCCCCATGTTATCACACACACACACAGAGGGATCAACCATACCTTAACCGAAAGTCAAACCCTGCAAGTACAGACCATGCAATATTGAGTAAACCAGAATGAGTTGATACAGCAGAGGCACAGATGCTACCTGGGAGCTGGGACCTGCTAGTCTCAATTCCTGAAGGAAACTGCAGAGTATCTTCTGTACATTGCTGAAGTAGGAACAGAACATGAAGTGGATGTAGCTCAGCAGGTTATGGCCAAAGAGTGAATGAGTTCTCTCAGGTTCCTCAGTGGCAGAGCTGAGATGCAGACCAATAAAACAACCTGACATACAGAATCTCAAGATGATGATAGGTCTGTTCTGAGTTCCATCTCATCTTTACACAAGCACAGAAAGCTGATTTAACCATTCAGACAATGTTACTACAGCCATAAAAGATAATCTGCTGTCATCTTTTCTTTCAGGTTAAAAAGTCTTCTGCTTGCCTCTCAATATGATGTTTTAAGGGTTTCTTTGTCAAAACTGTGAGGTCAAAAGAGTGCTCTGCTATTAAACCTTTCTGCATCTTAAATTTCTTCCACTTCATGTGTCACAGGCTCCTTTCAGTTTGCTCACCTGAGAAGGCTCACAGGACAATGCCTCAGTGCCCCAGAGTGACAGGAGAGGAAACTTGCACGTCTCAGGCACTTCTCATATGTCAGAGTGCTTTACTGTAAGTGACAATCAGCATGATACTGAGAAAAACAACTAGAAATAAGAAAATCAAGGAGGGAATGATACAGAGAGGGCATAACATATTTTATAGTAACTGATGTTCACAAACACAGCAAAGGACAGCCATGCAACACCACCAGATTCAAAGCCCTCTGTTGCCAAGACTGGGGCCTGAGGCACACCCCTTATGCTCTCCCTTCCCTTTCTAAATGTCCTTTCTAAGATGACCCAAGCTGGCTAAACAGGAAATTAATTTCTTATCTGTCTTCAAATGCATACTATTCCTTTTTGTCTCTCTCAAATAATAATATCCCGTGAGGCAGCGTACCTTATGTGCCTTACTTAGAACTACATATATAGACTTGATTTGCTACTTCAACCTTGTCCAGCCAAACAGTTCTTATCGAAGACAGATACTGGTCTAATCTGACACAATTGGCTTTTGTTAAAAACACATTGCATTTTATCCAATTTTCCATGTAACTCCATGTCCTTGAACTACCCTTTTCCTTCAAAAGTGGTTCAAAGACTTTGTTTAGTCCTGAGGTCAGACATACATAGCCATCCTCAATCCAAAATATTTACAAATCTCTGTCCTTGACTACTACCATAAGTCAGACAAAGCTGTATTAAATGTGATGGTCAATTTTTTTTCAACTGAAAAATCAACTTTCAACTGAACGAAAAAGCCTTTGGAAAAATTTTGACTTTTCATTGAACTGTCTGGCATCTAAACCCAGAATTATTTCCTACTGAGAAATCAAAGATATTTCTATTATAAATTATAATTTAATGTCTTGCAGAAATTTAGTTCAAATCCCTCACCAATCAGCTTACCTGAGAGTGGACCAAGAACTACTATGAAAGAATCTGGAACCAAAGAAAGTTACTAGAGTGAATCTGAGTGGCAGACTCAAAGTTTTGGTATCCACTCTGGATTAGGAGTTATTACAGGACTTGTCAAAGATGGGAAAGAAAAACAGTGATCTCAGTAAATGTGTTTCTTAACCAAATCATGTTCATAGAATAGCTACACCTGCTCATGCATAATATTGGTGGCTTTTGTATTATAAACAGAGCTCATGGCTGAAACCCTGACATGGCTCCCCCCCTGTAATAAAACACAGAATGAGAAAACCTCATGCTCATTCATGCTGTACTGTACATTTCCCACCTCTATCACAGTCTGTATTTGTGTCGGGGCAGCACCAGTGTGTGTGTGTGTGTGTGTGTCAGTGTACTGGCAATAAACGCAAGGGACTGATGCCAACCACAGAAGTCACTTTTCACACTTGCAAAAATCTGTCTTGTTCCCACCCACACCCTGCCCCACGTTTCCCCAGCTTTGCCCATCACATCTCACTGTCCCCACTCACAGTGTTCCAGCTTTCATGGGCTCACAGGACAGCCTCAGGCCCTCTCAAGACAATTGTCCTGCTCCAGACTAGCGCAGGGACAGGAGCAGGGAGATGAGCCATCCTGGCTGGAGATCTGCCATTTCCTATTTCTGATTTATATTTGATCACTGCTGATCAAAAGGCAGTTTGATCTCTTAATATGGATCCTCCATTCTGTTTTTTTAATCTGGCACTGTTCATAAAGTATTCTGATTTATCTATTCAGAATTGTAAACTAATATTAGAATAAATACCTCATACTTCTTTCCATGATTACTAACCTACTAACCTATTTTATTCTTAGATATGTGCCATAATTAATTACCCTCATTTGTTCTTTGCACTATAATTTCCATATCTCTTAGGGAACATTATTTTGTGAGGGTTTTCTAGCAGGTCTTTCTCTGTATTAAAATATCCTTACAACAGCAAAGATTCAGCTTGCCAGAAGGCTGCTTTCTTTGGATCACAGCAAAACCTATTCCTGGGCAATGTGTCTTCACATCTTCAACACTGAGCCCTCCCCCTTCTTAATGTGCTTTCTTTACAAACCTATTAGAGAGTTCCAACTTCACCCAATTAGCTACTTGTGCCTATAACATGGGTTACACACTGGAAAAAGCTGCTGGAGAACCTGAACACAGTCCTTGGACCAATCTGCTCACAGGAGTAGAGATTTGCAGAAGATGTATATACAGACTTTGTATTAGCAGGACTTTACAAAGGTTGTTCTGCTCTCAGCTCAGCACAGGAGATGTAAGGACTGCTTATTTTATGCAAGTCCCAGCACTTCTTACTCATTTTACCAATCTGCCCAGAGGTACAGCATGCTACTGAGTAAAATACACTTCTGCAAAATGCTAAACCATGTCCTGATCTTGCCACACAGCTTTTGAATCTACTTCCATGTCTGGAATGAGCATGGTTTCTCACAATCACACAACAAGCAATGTGACATTTCCATGAGTACACTAAGTTATGCAGGTGCTGTCAGCTCGCTCAAGGGCTTCACCCAGCACAGCTCATGTTGGGATCCTGCTTTTACATTCCACAGGGACACACACAGCCCTGACCACAAGTTCTGTTTGTACACTCATACTGGGCTAAGAGAGTAGCACTCCCGTCTATTCTCACCACTGCACCAAACAGTCACCAAAAAGCTTTCTCAGAATTTTCATTTTCCTTCGATCTACTGTTCCCCTCAGACATGACACCAATCTCATTTTTTATTCTTTATACCAGTCTTCTGACAAAGAAAGAGAGATTCTGTTATCTTTATACAGATTTTCTTTTCCAAAATATATAGTGAACGATCACTTTTGTTTCTATTTTTTTTAATCTTTACAAAAACAAGCAAGCATCAGAATAAAAGAGACATTGTTCTTCCAAGCCTTCTTCCACATTTGTTGCTTCTTTTGTTCCATGTTGTTATCCCTTCTTTTCTTGCAGAATTTAAGTAGAAGTTCTTTACATGATTTTTCTCATAAGGGATTGTATTTTCCTTTTAAGTTGTACCTTTAAAACTCTGAGAGCATTCTACGACTCATGGCAATGCAGAAGCTGGAGATTTCTCAAAAACCCTCTCCACAGATCTGTGAACTATTTTAACTATTATAATGCTGCTAAATCTCATGTATTGGATTAAATATCTCATCTGACTTCCTGAAAAAATGCCAAATAATTCTTTTTCTATTTGAACACAATTTTGGTGCATTGGCTTTAGCTCTCCTTCACCAGGGGCCCATAGCAAGAATATTAGTCCAGCTGTACTCACAAAGTTCTAGCAGCCATTTCCTTGCCTTGATGCCACTGCAGTATTTTTGTTTGAGCAGAATGCTGCCCATTGGTTTGGAAACTCTTGCTCACATTATTCTCTTGTTACCCTCTACCTCCATCATCCTCCTGCTCCCAAGGTTCTCCTTTTACAGGGTAGAGACACTACAACCACTGCTATCCTCAGGAGCTGTCTTGGTGCAGATTCATTTTACCTGAAATAATTTATTGATGAAAAGTTTCTGAAAGCTTTCACTTTATTTGAATCAGACCTTCTCTGTTCTCCTCTGTGATATTGAAGTAATTTACTTGATCAAAACCAATTTGTACTTCCACTTCACTGCATTTAATTTTTAAGGTTTATTCTCCCTGCACTCTGCAAATGATTAGATTTGTGGTGCCACTGGTATTAAACTGTCATTAGCACGGGGTGCAACCACTGCCAGTCCACATTCTTCACACATCTGCTTTCTGGAATACTTCTCTGCCAGATGGTGATGCCAAGGACAATCTCATGAAACAATCTTCCACACAGAGAGCGCAGAAAGCCCTGCTAACTTGCCTGTGCTTCTAAATTAGTTCCCTCTGCCAGCACCAGGGTTCAAGTGTTATATACAAACGCTGCACTTCAAGTGAAGAGCTTCAAAGTGATCTCACCTGAGGCAGCTGGCACCAGAGACTTCCTAAGGCTTTAAGGGCCTGTGCACAGCCAGATCACAACAGAGTTCATCCTTTCTAATGCAATAATTAATCTTACTCATACCAATGGTATCTCCAGTTCTGCAATCATGTTAAATGTACCATATGCAGAAGTTACTCTTCAGCAGGAAATAAACCCTATTGCCAAGCTACAGGCAGAGCAGTCTTGGAACGTCCTGAGAAATTTCTATGCTTTAAAACATGCCAGGAAATCCTTTTAAATTTTCCGAGGTCAAATTTCTTTTTATTAATCCCATGTTCACTCAGGTTCTCACTAGCTAAACATTTAAGGTTTTGCTGATGGCAAAAACTTAAAACTTTTTATGGCATTTGGTGCCATACTTATTACACAGAAATTTATGTGCTTTTTATCTTTTTCTTCTAGATGTATTTAATGTAATCATGAAAATGGATGCCTTTTATACACTCCTAGTTTCCTTGGTATGGAGGACATTGTGTTTGATTTCTTATATTTTGCCTTAGGAATTCTATATTCTCATGTTCTGAAGTGAGATTCATTTCACCAAGTTTTTCTTACTTAATTATTAGGCATCTATATCTAATTGAATTGTTTAGACTGATTTACAGTCAAGAAAGGGAAAGAAACTCATCCTATTCTCAATTCATTCCAATTATGACTGACTCCTTCA
The DNA here is from genome assembly GCF_901933205.1 of Camarhynchus parvulus. Classification (NCBI taxonomy): domain Eukaryota; kingdom Metazoa; phylum Chordata; class Aves; order Passeriformes; family Thraupidae; genus Camarhynchus; species Camarhynchus parvulus. Next base: position 14,146,452 of record NC_044579.1, read on the forward strand.
GTGCTGGCATTAACAGTTTTGGATTTGGCCATTTCTCTTTGCTGATGAAAAAGTAAGACTGGCAGGTTAGATGTCTGCCTGATATGCTGCTGAAAGGTGTCTGAAAATAGGGGATACCAATGATGCCAACTTAACATCACACACATTTTTCAGAAAAGTCCCATGCATGTCCTGAACACTAGTGTGATTTGTGCAGCAGCCTTACCTATTCCCTGTGTGTAGCTGTCTCTTATGCATCTCTGGTGGTGCTGTTTAGTTGGTTGTAAGTATTTTGGTATTTATCATTTGTTTGTGGTTTTGTTTTGGTGGTGGGGGTGGTAGTGCTTGTTTTGTTTGGGGGGTTGGGAGGCTATTTTGAGGGGCAGTTGCTAGTTTTTGGTCAGAAAAAGAGAAAAAAGACAAGTAACATTTTCTCGTTACTATACAACTGATGGCAGGGAAAGCCTTTCTTCTATTCTTTATCTGCCTCACACAGCCTGCATTTTCCAAACTTCTTTCTAATGTTAATTTGTCTCTTCATATATTCTTTTTCAATCCTATATGAGTATTCTTCCATCCTTTGCATGCTCTATCCTTCCATTTCCAAGAGTAGCTGCATTACCACTCATCAGTTATATAAGCAGGTTTCCATTTAGGTCTCTGATTTTTACTTACGTGGAGGCGTTATATTCAGGATATAATAGACTTCAAATAACTTGAGTAAGATGTCTTGATTTTCTGCTCTGCCTCAGGGAGCTATCAACTAAGACTGTGGTCTGCAAATACCCCAGACATTTTACTCAGCACACATAAGAGAACAAGGCGCTTCTCAGTCTGCAGCTACTTTTATATAAAAAGATGTGACTAAGATCAGTTCCACTAACTTCCTCCATTTTGCCCACATCTCTGCAATGCTTCCAGTTTCAAACTTGAAAGCAGCAAATTTTTAGCCCTATTCTGCAAAAAAAAACAGAGTTAATTCTTAGGGTCTGACATTACATCTGGATCTGGAATTTAAGTCAGACAGACTTTCCCATAAATACACATTGAACCAGATCTTATTAATACTGATTTTCATTCCTCTCCCTGTTTTCAGACATGAGAAAGACAAAGACAGAAAGAATGAATCTTTAAAAAAAAAAAGAGACCTGATGATTTGACTTTGCAGAGCTACAGTATCATTCTTTTTGTCCTCAATTGCTTAGTATTTTAAGTTCTAAAAGCAGCAGACTCTTTAATTTCTTAAACCACTCCTTGGAAAGATTTTAAAAAGTCACAAAGAACTATAACAGAATTTGCTAGTAACAGCTATAAGTTAAAATTAAAGTATAATTTATACCAGATTCAGTGATTCCTCCTCAGCTTTCTCAACAGTGCAGATTAAATTATCTTTACACGTTAAGTCACCATAGATCTCACAGGTTTTTCAAACAAATATCTGTTATTCTAACAATTACATCTAACCATTACCCAATTTTTCAATCATTCTATAGTGATAACTCCCCATCCTCTACAAATTCCATGGTACACAAGAGCATGTAGAGCATCCTCCTTGCAAGAGCGAGGAGGAGAGCTCCCCTAAAACCCCTCCTCTGCTCTGGGGCACATTTTTACTGTGCTGCACATGCCCTGCAGAGCTGCTGATGTCTCTGTGTCTCCTCAGCTCAGTCCTGCACACAGGCTGTGCTCTGCAGCACCCCAACAATCTCAGTCAGCTGCTAGCAGGAGCCAGCCACGTGCACAGCTCAGCCAGAGAAAAGTTTCATTGCTTGCCTGCTCCAGTCAAACACTACCAAAATGGAAATGTTTACTCTTTAGGCTAACACGTAATTTATACCAAATCATCCTTTAAAAAAAAAAAAAAACCACACACATGCAAACTGAACTCTAATGAAGAGAAAAATGTGAGTTCTCTTTATTACAGAAAACAGCTTGAAAAAGTAGAAGTGACATCTTTACTTTCATACCTTTCTTAATTATATTTCTTCATTAATACAACAAAAAGTAGTATTAAAAACTCATAAATAAATTGAGACTCTAAAATATTCACCAAAAGGACACTAAAACAAAAAAGCTGCAAAGCTCAAGAAAGCTTAAAAACATTGCACAAAGATGGATTTGGGGAGTGGTGACATTAACTTCTAGAGACTCATGCCTGCAGCAGAAATATAGCACCTAGCAGCAGAATACCAAACAACATATGCAACAATTGTGCACTTATAGCAGTCTGATATAAGAAAACATCCTCTGAAAAAATATTCTATGTAATTTTGATTAGTAGCACAAGAATTCCTATACTTTGGTGCTTTTTAATAGTAAATAAAGTGTGAGCATATTTTCCTTTGAGGAGGATAGGATTGTCTTCAGTTACAGAGCCCCCATTATGTGATGAGACAAAAGGCAAACCACTTTTGGGGCCAAATGCAGGATTTCCAGAGCTGCTACGTGTATTTCCACCTAGGACCACAGCTGCTGCTTTGTTGAGGGGGTGGGTGGGGTGTTTGAATTTCTGTGTTGTTGTAGTTGGCTTCCTGGGGGGCAGGTGTCCCCTCCAACAAGTTATTTCTTTCTTCCTATGATATTTCTCATAGCAGAGCTAGGATTAGGACTGTTGCTCCTCCAACAAAAGGAAAGTGAACTCTGAAGTCCAAGTCTAAACAGCCACAATATTTCTGGCAGAATATCTTTCTCTATTTGAACATGCTAATCCTATTTTATCAAAAAGATAGTGATTTTTGCCAACATCCTCAAAATCTGAAAGAACATGTCAATTAAACAAAGTGTGGTCACAGAAATTTTTAGGTTCTGATTGTTCATCCTAGTGTTAAGTCACAACTTTTCTTTACATCTTCAGTTTTTCTGTATGATGGAAAAGCTAAACATTCTGCAATATGGCTGATGGCAGTAGCATTCCTCCTCAGATTTACCTGGGACTTTTCACTTAAAAATGCTCTTTCAGCTTACCTGTATCTTTGTGAAGCAAGAGCTACACAGGAGGAAGATTTCAATAACAGATATTTGTTTCAGACAATGGTAAAAAAAAAAATCACAATTCCATGGTTTGATTCCTGATAAATCTTTGTTAGATTATTTTTAAATACATTGCACTTGGAGCAAAGAGGACATCAGATCAGTCAAACTCAGAATAGACAGAAGCCGAACCAAGACCAAGGAAATAGATATTAAGCCTGGTTTCAGTGAGACAGAAAGGGAGAACTGTGCCTGACAAGACTGAAACTGCCTGGGCACTTTCAAACAGCAATGAGGCAAACCAGGGTAAACATTTCTGGGTATGTGAACTGAGAGTGGAAGTCAGAGATCAATGGGAAAATGGGTATTTGATTATAAAAGCAGGGCATGGTAACATTCCTGCATTACACATGGATTAAAATCCTCGGCACGTGCCTACACTGGCATCCTTAATCCAGTTTCAGAGCTCAGCAGTCACCCCCTTTCCAATATTAATGTCATTCTTTAATGCAGGCAGTGGTGTGGCACAGCCGTGGGGTGGGCTGCGTGCCCAGGGAGGGCTGCAGTGCAAAGCAGCTCTGCCCTGCTCTCTTCTCCCATCCCTGAATGGGGCAGGCACAAATTTGGTCTGACTGTGATTTCCCAGTTATGCCAAGAGGTTTGCACTTCGTTTTTCCAAATTTTTAAAGCAGCCTTAGTGCAACATCTACCTTTTTCTATTACGCTATTTAAATTACATCTCCCTGGAGATGCAACCAGAGCAGCTGGAGTGTGATAAGGCTTCTTGCCAGCCTTAAAATGCTGTAGGACCCACATCTGATATGCTTTTGAAATGCCAGCACTGCACACAGATTTTTCTTCCTCTTTTATGCTGCCTTAAACGATGTGATTATGTCTGTAATACTATAAAGCAACTGTGTCAACTATAAAGAGGAAACATTTATGGCATAGGTTATTAAAACAATGAAAAATAGGCCAGTGCAATTTAAGTTCCTTGAGTGGGCTGAATAATAACTAGTTAAATAAGGAACAAAGATAAATAATTTATTACAGAATCAACACAACAAGCACAAGAAAATTGCATTCACTTTAAACTGCATCTCAAGAGGCTTCAGAGCAGAAGCACGGACAGCACACAATGAATGTGTCAGAGCAAATGCAAAATTAAGGGGATTTAGAGAACCTGTTGCAAAATGGAGTAATCACTCAACTTCAGAATATCCACATACATAAACGCCAGCCAGTGAAACACACCAGACAAAAGCTTATGCTAAAAGTAGTAGTGGCTCAAGGGACTGAAGATTCCTGTGGTGGCTGGGCAGGTTGTCTGCTTCAGCACACAGCCCCTCCTGCTCTGTGTGGTCGAGGCTCTGTGCTAGCATGGGCAAAACAGGAGTCATTTCTACAGAGTGGGATAAATGCCCATTAGGAAATTATAAGGCTGCTTACAAGTAAGGTCTAGCTCAGAGACCACTGGATTAAGAAAGGTAGAGTAATACTCATCTTCAATTACTTATTCTGGAAAAGAATGAAAGGACAGAGCAGACAGAACTCAGGATAATCACATGCAACTTCCCTTACAAGCCTGTATTTTTACACTCAGTCTCACAACTCGGTTCAAACAATTCAGGTTGTTTGTAATAACAAAGCATATATTTCCAAAGATTAAAAACCTAGAATGAGGCCTCTATTTCCATTTTTGGCCTTTTAATTAGGTTTTTCTGAAGTGCTGAAAACAGAGCAACTCTAATTAATGGCTTTCATACTTTGCTTTTTAATAATAGCTCTTAACAGCCTGACAGTTTGGAGGTTTCAGATAAAATTGGGAATGGATCAGAAAAGATTGCTTGGCTTGATTTTACTCTAACAGAAGTTAGACAAATCTAAACTTTCCCTACACAATTAGATCTCATGAGATTCTCACCTTGATCATGGTTCTGATAAGAATTTATATTAATATCTCACCATCTTTTCTGAAGTAGACTTCATTAATTTTTCACACAAACTCAGTATATGACCTTGGGTGAAAAAAATCACCCAATCTTCTGACTTAACTTTTAAAAATAAACAGAAAGCAACTTAACTTTTAAAAATAAATACAAAATGTGAACATAAAAACACCACTATAAAACAATTTCCATGTCTGTAGTACATAGGACAAAATTATTTAGCCTCTCAATTTTTAACTGAGATCAGAAGCATATTTTACATCTCTTCAGGATAAAGAATTTGTGCTTTATGTGTAAAGCAGTGATACCATAAACAATGAAAGAAAAGGAAGCACTGGTGTGGATAGGCCCAAGGCTCAGTGCTCCTTCCTCAGTATTTCTACAATATTGCTGCAGAACCTGAATCACTATTATTACATTTGTTCCTTCCCTGTTTAAGGAGGCAGGGAGAAAGACTGGGGAAGATGGCACAAGCAAGAAAGCAAGAGAAGGAGCAGGGGAGAGAAAGTGGGACGACAAATCAATAAAGTAAATTTTCCCTAGCAGCAAAAATAGCTGACAGATCTGCTTCCCAAAGAATACTGAAAATTACTTTGTGAGTAAAAGTGGCAGAGAAGATAAGGCAACTTGAAGGACTCATGGGAGAGCTGCTATTGACAGACATGCAGATGATGTAATTGCTCAAGATGAACAGGTTTTTCTTTTTATCTCAATAAAGCACTTCTGGAAAAAAGATTGGAAAGGCAGGTATGAGACAATAGCATAAAGCCTGTTCCTAACTTACATCATTTTATGTAGAGTTGATGTATGAAGTGCAAAAGAAATGCACTGAATGCTGAAGACTAGGTATTACAGAGAACAACTTACTTACACTCCAGTGATAAAGGAATTTAATATTTGATGAAATATGCTGTCAGTTGAAGAAATATATTGATTTTACAAAAGGCTAAACATATGCATTTAAGAAAACATTTGCTACTGTTCTTATATAAATTAGTTGATAGAATACAATCTTAAATTGTCCTGTTTACTCCTCTGTGTCTTGCTCCAAGTGTGATTTTTTAATGCAATTTGATCAGGAGACAATCTAGCATACATTTCTCCTGTGTTTCAGTTCCTGCTGCATTATGTATGCCACGACATTCCCTTCAGCCATTCTGGTACCCTTTCAAGACAGGTTTTGAGCATTAAATGGTTTGGATTTTGGGGGAGTTTTCAGGTTGTTCTTTCCCTGTTACTGAAAAACATTCGACAAGACTGATGACAGGTGAATGTATGCAGTAATGGGGGAGGTGGGGGGGATAAAGAGATAGTATTTTATATATTTCTGTTTAGTTAGGTGATTTTTTTTTGTGCTTTAAAATGAAATTTCTTAGTGCAATAGAGCAGCACGTTGCCACCAGTGTGTCTATTGCAAATATCCTTTAACAAACCTCACAGATATCTAAAGCCTCTCCTAACCCACGCTGGGCCACCTCTCACATCAACCTTGCCGGAATGGTGCAGCCCTGTTGCCAGGATTCTGACCAGCCCCAGGGCATATGGGGTAAGTACCCAGCTTGGTTCATTTTCTTCAAGGTGTTAGCCAAAACCTGCCACTTTGCATTGATCACTTCAGTACAGTCCCTTCTCTAAAACTTTTTACTTTTAATGCTAAGCACTATACACTTTCTTCAGTTGTGAAGAAGAAAACAAGGTACATTTTCATGAATGGCCACTAAATATTGTGAGCTTCAAATGTGAGTGATATATTCTAAATAATTCATCCAGATGCTGAAAGTATTGGCTACCCATCAGCAATATTTAAGCACTGAAATTATCTAAAACATCTGAAGGGTAGGTTGAGAGCAGAACATGGTAACCAACTATTGGCTTTAATCAGCAAGATGGTAAATGAACACCTGAGAAAATAAGCATGTAATGAAACAAAATGAAAGTGAAATTGCATCAGAGTTCTTGTTCATTTAAGCTTTAACAGAAATCTCCCTCAAGAGCCTCTCTTCCACAGATCTTTTCCTTTGTTTCAATACAGGACCAACTGAAGGATGGAGACACAGTTTATATCATCAACAATGATGAATTGACTGAGAACTATGAATCATCTGCTCACATAGCAGTGCCAGCACAGGACAGCACAGCCTCTACCCAGGCTACAAGCAAGGAAGATATTCAGGAAGGAGACCTAGGATTAGGAGGATACAAACTCCAAATTCAACGCACTGCAGGTCAACCCCAGAATTCATTGGCATGAGCAGTGTAACATTAATCACAAGAAAGAAGATGAAAACAATGAAACAAAAGATCCTGTTATAAAAGCAAGAGGTCAGAAAAAAAATGTACTAAGCACAAAAATCAAAGAAAATTTCAATTTCAGCAACTAACTGCCTGCTCCTCCCAGGAAAGGAGTTTGCTATCATATCCATATAACTACAACCATATGCAGGTTTTATGACTGTATCAGTTTTTAGGATAAAGGCATAGGGCAGTACCAGCCCACTGTAAATCCACTGCAGTAATGTCTCAGCACTTGGCTGTACCTGCCACTCACATGTACACAGGCCTTGGAATATTGCTTTGAGTCTTCAGTAAGCTGAAATGGAGAGAAATAACCTCCTAACATTCATAGCCACACGACGACAGCTCTTTTCTACTGCTGATCCTGACAAGATCCACACATAACTACTCAGTAGGTAGTATATTTATAAGGAAGAAGCAGAAGATTCCTTGTCCAAGGAGTGTGTGATGTGAAAATGCTTAAAACATGCTTTGCAGCACCTCAGTCTTCATAGATAAAGCCTCATGCCCACGGTATAGACTTGTCCTGACATCCAGCCTAATATTCTCTTTCTAAATGCACCTTATAGCCTGGTCCACAGAGGGTTTCTCTAGGCTGCCACAAAATGAACGCTGATAGCAGGAGACATGCAGGTGTATGAAATCAGCAACAAACACCCTTCATGGCAGCACTGAACGGGCACAACCACTGCTTAAAACCAATAGTTATTCCAAAAGGCATTTGTCCTTACAGCTTGGCAACACGCAAAGCTTAAATGGGGGAAAAGAGTTTTTTGTTTTGAAAGATCATTCTGAACATATACTTTGATTTAAGAACTCAAATGTTTCTTTTTTTTTTACTCTTTAAGAAGAGTTGTTTCTAATCAAATATTTCTGCAAAAGAATTACATCTTCAGACTGCCTGCTCCAAGGATAAATTTGTCTGTCTCTCTTCTTATGCTGGGCACTCAATGTTACACTAGAAATGAGGACTGTGGTGGTTAGAAATGAAAGGGGGTGGGAAAAAAGCCACACCACACAAGAGAGAGGTATCAAAGTTTCATTGTTCTGCATAGAGACAGTAAATGGATAACCAACTGCTCAGCCATACATACAGCTGGCTGTCAAATACTATGAGGCATTAGTACAGATAGCTTTGGCACATAGCAGAGCTAAGCAGTGCAAAACCAGGGACAGAGCCAGGCTTCTGTTGTTAGAGCATGTGCCTTTTGTCACAGCACAAGTTTCAACTAAATATGCATGATGATGTTCCTACTAAGAAAGTCAAAACATCAGGAGTTTTTAAGGAAGATCATCCTTAGTATACAAAGATAGCAGGCAAGAAGAAATTTATCTAGAAGAATAAAAATCAAACTGTCTCTATTGATAGTCCTAAAGATGAATAGGTCTTAATTTCACCACAAATAAAACCTAAAACACAAATATAATCAAGTTTTAGTCATTCTTTTCCAGTGTAGTTAGTTTCTGGCTATATGTGACTCTAGAACAACCATTTTAAGCATAAATTGGAACACAATGGAATTGTATGTACTGTTACAAAAAATCAGAAGCTTAAACGAGCATTTCATTTTTTCCTAAACTCTAATCAAGGATCTTCAAAGGGCCTTAATCCCCATGTGGTTTAAAACAAATAATATTCAGGCATGATAAGTTCTTAGAAGAACTATTGAATTTCCAACTCCATGCTTTGCTTTGTTTAGCTGCCTGGGCTGGGAAAAAACGTGCAGCAGCTTGCAAGAAGGGATGGAGAATGGGTAAGGAGGGAAGGTTTTGTCACCAAGTACTGGGAGACAGCAGAGAACAGAGGAAGGAGAAGCAGGCAGACACTGGAGTGAGGTGAAAATGTGGCAACCCAGCAGGAACCCCTTGGGGTACGTGCTAACACCACCCTGACTTTAGCAGCCAGTTTCTGGTTTCAGCCTCTGAAGTCCTGAGGGCATGTCACCAGGCTTACCAAGTTTCTCGGATTCCAGTCCTTAGATTATACTGGAAATCAATAAAGTGCTGCAGTATAACAGAGATGCAAAGCTGTTTTTCACAACTACAACATGAACTGGAAATGACAAGCTCTTCAATAGTTTTGCTCTTAGATTCTACTCTGAAATGCAACCTGCAGCATACTGTACAGGGGTTTACTGATTGATTTATTTATTGTGCCTATGTCCAGGTTTCTCACATTTGTACAATGATAAATGGAGAGCTCTGGGGTCTGAAATTCTCTGTTTATAAAAAAAGTCTGCAACAAATACTTTTCACACTGTTCTAGCCCTATGCCTTCAAGGGCTACCTCACTTGGTAAAGAAAGTCATCCCTTATGACAGACAAGCCATACTTCACATTTCACAGGTCAGATTTTTATGCTAAGACTACCAAAGAGGCTGAATCAGTGGTCCCAGCAGAAAGGATATTTATCATCTGGGATCATGCTCAGCAACCAAAGTATGATTGGCTTTTAGGAAAATTAGCAATATGAGCTGCAAGCAAACCTGAAGCTTCTGCTGAATGGCAATAAAAATCTCAATTGTCCATTACACTCACCATTTCCCTATTTTAAGATACTCTTTTCATGACACACAGCTCAAGAGAGTTACAATATTAGAATAAATGACATATTTGTATTCAAGAAAAAATTACTGACAACTAGTAATTCTGCATGACTGTTTAAACAGAGTAATGAATGTTAAGAGAGGTCTTTAATGTAATTTACAGTTTATACACTGGAGATTTAAACTACTCAATATCACACAGTGTTTGACTGAATGTGCAAGTCACTCATTATAAATGTGAAGCTTTTCCTTCTATCTGACTTAATCTAATAAAACACTGCTTGGAAAAAGAAATGTAATCTATATTATCCAAAATGTAGTGACTACATATTCAGAATGAAGGCCAAAATGTGAGGCAAGGTGGAAACCTGGAATACTGCTAAACCTTTCAGGTTTCAAAAGTAATAACTAGCATTTTATACAGAACTATGAAAAGCATTTTGCTAAGTTTGAAAGCAGTGGAAAAAATCCTGGCTACACAGCAGAGCCAGTCCAAAAAGACACTCCACTGAAAATATCAGATTACTATGATAACTTTCACAGAGAAGTGCAATATTTGGTAACCTCACTGAAAACAGGGGCCATTGGAAGTGAACACTCATGTTCCTGTGTTAAAAGCTTAAACTTTCTCAATACTAAGGACATAAAGGCTATCTCCAAACTGATGAACCCTGTGTATAGCCTCAGCCAGGAAACTAATTGCCTTGAAGTGCTGAGAGCAGCTCACACATTTTTCACCTGGCAACTTATTCAAGCGCCTTGCTGAGCTGGTCTCTTTCCTTTCTTCCTCTGTATTTTGCTATCAGCCATCAAGAAATGTGAGCCCTGTAACACCCTAAGTGCTGTGTACGTTTGGGTACAACACAAATGCAGCAATATTCAGATCTGTATTTTAGATGCACGTGAGCATTGCACATGTGCTTTTAAAATTCTTTGTTTTCACAGAGATTGGGAATTCCTAGGATACAAATATTAACTATAAACTTCAGAGAACCAAGACAACATTCTGAAAGCCACTGCAGAGATTGGAAAATACTACTTCCAACTCAGTATATTTTCTAATTCCATACTTCTAAAGACAAAATTGTTTTTCCCTACTTCCTCCTAGCAAAGTGGAAAATAGCCTTTATTGACATCTTAAAGCAAACCAGTTCTGAGCATTTTAAATAACTTAATACAAGGAAGCTCATCTCTGGCAATATAATCCCAGCAGACACGAGTTCTGTTTAGTGAACTGTAAGGGACTCATCAAAATTTTATTTTAGAAACTGTATTTCAGAACTTGAAAATTTTCCAGTTGACCCAAATTTTCTAAGCAAACATTAATTTATCCCACAGCCCTGGTCCCTTAAACTATCAGTTTTCAGATCATGAAACCTCACCCTTCCTTGGGCTTGGCAATTAGTTTTTGTGGTAGATATTACTGTTAAGGAGAGTTAGACAAAACATGTTTCCTTGAACACAGGTTTATTGGTGTTTTGGGGTTTTTGCTCTTGGTAACCTATACACTTTTTACATCATGATCACATATCAGAGTGCAAGTTTCTGAACAATACAAAAGAAAACTTTGCCACTATAGTAATTAACTCTCCCTTTATTCATGCCTTTTAAGTGATTAAAAGAGTAAGCCTAGTGCAGTGATGGGCATTAGCCAGGTGAAATCCCCTTCAAGAGCCTCAAGGTGCTAGTCACACTTCTAGTCTTAAAGCTGCCCACTGGCTCCCTCCCACAGCAGCCCCTGGCTCTGGGCAGTGCTCCCTCCATACCCCAGGGGAGGCAGCAAGGGCTGCATGAGCTCTGCTGCACAATGTGCAACAGGAATGATTCTGCTTACAAATAAACCTCTTTCTTCCCCCCACCAGTGTCAGAGCAGAAGCTGCATTTTCCCCAACTAATTCAGTGTTACTTGTCAACATTATTACCCTACAAAAATCATATCTGAGGCATGGAAGAACAAATATTGTTTCAGGCCTCAGAGGCTCCCAAATCTGAGCACATCAAATTAACATCATCCTTCTGAGAACCCAGCAGAGCTTGAAATTCTGGTGCAGGAAACAGTAGAGAACATCCAGGAGCATTTTCCAGCTACTGTTTTACACCATTATTTACCACAAGCTGTCTGCTTCTGGTGTGCCACAGCAAAAGCAGATGGACATTAAAAAAGTATGGGTACTTTACTGAATTAGGACATGAGACTAGATGGAGTCTGCACCCAACAAGCTAAACACTGAAAGAAATAATCTTCTGCCATGATATTAGATATCATGTAAGTCTAGGACAAGTAATATATAAGTGAATTGAAATAGGATAATATCCCATAAGCATAATGAGATTTCTTATACCAGAGGTAAAGTAACTTTAGAATGTATGCCTGACTGGAAATGAAAATATAAAAGGGAAAATGACACGAAAAAATGAATGATGAAGGAAGGAAAGGGGGAGCAAGGGTGGAAAGATTCAGTGCCAAGGAGATTCAAATTGAAAAAGATCAGAAAGATATTCATAGCAACTGCAGGCTAAAACCCAAATTAAGCAGTGTAAGAAACTAAGGATTATCTCAAAGAGCACTCCTAAAAACTTTACTGAGCCATAGATAGCCCTGACACTACTATATTGCAAACCTTAGGTATTCCACAGACTTAAAGGCAGGCATAGCCAGTAGCTGAAAATTGACCAGATTTAAAGAAAATTAGGAAAAAGGACAAAAGCTGAAAGGCCAATCCTCCAACAGCAGTGTTGGAAAGCAGTAAAAACAACACAAGCCTTATATTTGCAGAAGGAAAAATGACTGAAGATACAAGTCTTCAGTCCTCTTATTTCAGCTCTCCCTCCTTCACCAGTAATTCATTTTCTTCACCCAGTTCCCTTACACCTTCTCTAGTTTATCTAGAAGATGAAAACTTTACTTTTCCTGTCCCTTGAGCTAACAAAATTATGAAGTCCTATTCTCCCTCTGCATGATATCCACACCCAGCACAATTTTAAATAGCTCTTCAAAAAGAAACTAATATATATGATACATATGATGCAGGATTGCATGAACTACATAACTTCTACCCCAAGTTCTGATTGTGCTCAAACAGGGGCTCAAACACATTGCAATATCCTTTAGGCACTTCTCTGTCACTGCAGATGCTGAGAGCAAGAGTTCATGTATTTTTAACTAGAGGAACCAAGAGGAGGAAAAACCCTTAAGAAAAGCTGCAGAACCACTCTCAGTGAGGCTGACAGGAGATTTCAAGTGCCAGGCAGCACCACCATATGAGCACTCTGCCTGAATGGTTCTGTCTCACAGTGAGGATGGGCCTTCCCAAGCTTGGGGACACAGGATTGCACTGCTCCAGGAGGGGCTGGCACACAGGCAAGAGCACCAACACACAGCCTAAATCCAAACCCTCTTTATCCTTTGCACAAATTCCCACAGCCTGGGCAGCTCCAGGAGGGACAGGTCCCTCAGCCATGGGAGAGCTCACGTTGAACTGCAGCAAACCAAGCAGACATTTCCAGCTGGCAGAGCAGGAATGTGGTGCTGCTCTCCTGCTCTTTCGTGGTCCAGGCACGTTTTCCTGCTGGTACTCAGAGAGTACTGCTGCCACTGCTGATTAGAGAAGTGACTGGAGCACCTTTTCTGATGAAAGCTAATGTGAAGTGGACACTTGAGACAAGTACTCCAGTTTCTGCTGAATGAACCATCAGACCCATGCAGAAAAAATAAGAAAACACTGTTCTACTTCTTAACGGTTTTGTTTACAGCAAGAATCTGTCTACAACCACCGAGCCCCTGATATCTGAAGGCCTAAACACCGGTAATGGAGATCTGTTAGGAGCACTCAAACTCCCTATATTTGGCTCAGAATGAGCATCCTCCCCCTCTGCATGAGCTCCCCTATATGCCATCATCTGACAGGGTTTCACACTGACCTGGTTCACAGGAAAACTGCCATGGTCTATCCCTGAACTGAGATTTTCAAGCACTAGAAGAGAATTTCAGTAAAAAGGTAGATGGATGCAGATTCCTCAATTCTTAGTGAAGTTCAGGTGCTCTGGGAGGATAACTGTAGATCACAGTTGCCAAAAATTAACTTTCACCTAAAAGAACCCCACATACACCTAAGGAACATAATTGGCACATGTTTGTAACCAAAGGCAGGTGTTCCAGCTGAATTTCACAAGGAATAGAATTCTTATGGCTATTTTACAGCAATCTTCACCTTCTGTACATACAACCATAAAAGTAATTTGTAATTCTCCTTTCTGCTCATGCACCTCAGTGAACAAGTAGTGACATAGTGTGTACTATAAAATTTTGCAAGTGATGAATACTCAAGAACTCACACTGAGACCTATTACAGCCCTGAAGTCACACTGAAATTAGCCCATAGAAGTGCCAAAACACACACTGCTCCCAGTAGAGCCTCCAAGACAGAAATACAGCATAAAACACACCTTATTTTGATTGGCACAATAAACTCCCTATTCCAGGAATGAAACTGATTTTATCACAGGGTGACTCAGCTTCTGTGTAAGGAATAAATTAGCAACTGAAACAGGACTGACCCCCTTCAGGCCATTGGTGTGGATTTTGTTTGAGGGGTTTTTTTATTTCCTTTTTCTTTTTTGAAGGCTACCTGGAGTGGACCAGGCTTAGCCTGAGGAATGATGATCTTATCTTTTGTTCAGCCTCCCAGCCAAGGTGGCGTGGAACAGTCTGCATGAATTCTCAGTAGAGCCACAGTTTCTATGAAAGCCCAGTGTGCTGCAGCTTATTTTCCCTTGGCTGCTCCAGCATATGCCTTCTGTATGATTTGGCCTCATGCTCAGTACAGCCTTAGTTGATGGGGATTTTTTCTGAAACTTCTATACAAAAACATGTAACTTCAGGACACAATAGTGCAAGGCTAGAGAAGAGGTTGTTAGCATGACCCAAGTGCCTGAAGTTCCTGCATTCCTTGTGGTTTTAGCATCCAGGATTTATGCATGTAGAGAGCCTTGGTTGGGACTCGGTTTATTTAGAAGAATTTTCACCATCTGTTCTTCCAAATCCTGAAAACATGAAGAAAATACACTTCACAAGCAGCTACAAACACAGATGAGCTCAGCAGTTTATACTGGAATATAGTGCATACAGGGAAAATAATTAATAACATCTCTGAGGTTTGTCCTTCAGGCATAAATAGAGGATTGAAGCTTTAATGCTTTCATGTTTGCCAGAGTGAAAGAATTCTCTGGTTTACATGAATTCACCATCATACATCTTCATACTGTGAAGTACAGACCCAAACTCATTGAAACCAAGATGATTTAAAAGATTTTCTAATTAAGCTGGCCACCTTCATTAATACATCACCTGTCATCACACACGTCTTAGAGATTTTTTTATTACCTAGAAATTAAAATCTCAATAATAGCAAGCTAAGTTACAGCTACAACATTTTTAAACACCTTCAAACCACAGTCCAATGAAGGCAATCCATGAATCTCTACTTTCCTTTAAGGACAGCTGCCAGCCCTTATCCCTGACTTTTCAACCTATTTCCACCTACTTGACAAATGATGCCTCAGCAAATTCTGCCCCAATTTTTCAGACACTACAGGTATCAGTTGCCTAACTGCTGGGGATGAGGCATTGGAGCTTCCCTAAGCAGACCTCTGTGAAGGACCCTCAAAGGATGCTCCACAAGCTCCCAAGGAAGCAGGAGCCTCTCCTCACCTGCATGGACAGCAGCCATTCCAGGCAGACCAGAAATGCACCCTTCCCACTCTCCTCCTGCAAGGACTCTATTTCCACACTTCACTCCCAGGTAAACTGGTTTGACAAGAAGCCACCACCCCTGAAGGCTGGAGAAACAAATCCTTCATTCCCAGCACTTATCCTCAGCATCTGCTGTCACAGTGCTGTGCTGATGCTTCCCTGAAGATGGCAAACTGTCCTCCTTCACAGGCCTGCTTCTCCTGCCTGTCACCCTTAGAAGGGCCAGCTCTGCCCCAAGAGCCATGAAAAGTGCAGTGGGTGCAGGAAGGGAAGGGTCAGCAATCAGCATCCCTCTGAAGCAGCCATAAACCCTCCTGCCCTCAGATCAGCCATGTCCTTTTTGTCCCCCTCTGTAGATAGAATATTCTTTCTTGTCTCAGCAGTGCAGAAAAGTTGCAAAGTCAATGCAAGAGCTGACAGGACAAAGTCAGAGAACCCTTGGCATTCACTGATGGTTCATTTTCCACACTTATTTCTTCTTGGATAACCATACCTTTGCTGTTCCACTGCAGTGCTGTCCATAGGTTATGGAATTCAGAGTAGTTCAGGCATAGTTAAATCATCTCTTGTTTTTGCAGGGCACTTACTGTAGAACTGGCCAAAAATACCACTCAGATGTTTTGCAACAAAAAAGCAGCTTTGCATCAAAAATCAAAGACTGTACGGTAGTGTACTGATTTCATTAAAGGTTCCATAGAACAGAGGTCTAACATTAATCATTTTGGTTGTTTGGGTTAAAATCTTGCCCATTTATTATTAATTTTGTACATTAAAAATTAATATAGAGTGATGTTATTTGCCCATATACTATACCCAAATTCACAAGCAAATCTTAAAATACTTCAGTTACAAAACAATAATGGTTAATGTCCTCATAAGAAATCTCAGGCTTTTATTCTAGTACAGAAGGGGAAGAAATATTTCAGATAGAAGAAATTTCTGTTCCCCCTAGGATTAACCATCATAAAAACACCAACATGTCTCTTTGAACCTTAGCTAGCAAGGTTTTAGGCTGCTTCCAGCCCAAGTACTAGAGCCCACAGCCCCTGTGGGGATGCAGGACATGCACAGGACCTCCCAGATAGGAAAGGAGAACTATCTCTCTGCTCCAGCCAGGGACAGGGTAGCAAAGAATGTCATTTATCACATGAACTCCAGCCCTCTCAAACCAGCTCACTTCCTGTCTTTCCTGGCTCCCCGTCAGCTTCACCCAAATAAGCTCCATCCCACAGCAATCATCTTTTTCCATGACAAGCCCTCAAAACCCCCAGAGGTTTAAATGGGAACATGATGACAAAGCCAGGAAACTCACTCTAGTTAGAGGAAGGACAACTGCCTATTAATATGATCACGAGCAAAAGCATCTGTCAAATTCTTTTTTTAACATAATCTTAATTTCAGGCTTAACTCCAGTTTATGAATACATAAAAGAGAAATTTCTTGCATAAATTATTCACTATGAATTAAACACCCAGCTGCACATAGCTGACAGATTTCTATTAAAAAATAAAATAAGTCATTTATATAAGCTGTCCATTTGGCAAACATTCATTTTATCCTCTTACAGGGAAAAAAGATATTTTCAAGTGTCACATATCTTTATGTCAAAAGGAAACCTATACAATAGCAATCATACATTTGGGAGAACTTGGCACATTCTCTGGGTTTGCAAAGTTGGGGTTTAAGAGTTATTTTGGTGTGGTGTTTTTTTAAGAAAAGTTCTGGGGGAAAAAGAATGTATCTAACAAAGTTTACAAAAAAAGAAAAAAAACTTTCTTGGAGAGACAAAGTATATGAATCCTTTCCCTAGTAAAATCACTTCTATGAGTATAAAAATCAGGACTTCTAGAAGAAAATATTTTCATTTCCTTCAGAGTTTCTCTTGGACAAACTAAAAATAGCTTTTTCAAACCAAACAACAGAGAAGTGCCTTTTTTTTCTCCACAAAATCTAATTTGTTATTGCTCAAAAGAAAGCTGCGTGCACAAAAGTAACTGAGAAGCACCTTTTTTTATTTTTGCCTTGCTTTTTTTACCCCATCTTTTCAAATTATTCAGTGCAATTAGGACACTTTAAAACCTGAAGTGTTACACAGTTTGAGGGAGGCCAGAGGAGGTCACAGTGACAACCCCAACGCTCAGAGGGCAGGCACAGGGCTGCTACCAGCGCTGGGGGCTGGACAAGGAGCAGCAGCACTCGCAGGCTGCAGCCCTGGGAAACCCTCCCAGGCCCCAGAGCTGGGAGCCCCAGGCAGCTCCCTCATGCCTCCCACCTGTATTTGCAGTGCTGATGGCACAGATGCTGCCGGCAGCCCTCACAACAGCCCTGCAATGCCCGACTTCAACCTGATTCTCAGATGTCAGCAAAACAGGGGTGGGTCACCTTAAGAGAGGAGAAGGTTATGGGGACCCAGTGTGATCTCAGCTTCAGATCTGCCTGCAGAAATCCTAATCTGTGCATTAGCCCAGCTTCAGGTTTGCCATTATGTGTACAAAACTTCATCCTGAGGATTCGGTTCCAGCAGGCAGTATTCTTGTGTTAAGAAAAGGGCCTGCCATGCACAGTGGCCATTGCCCTGTAAATGTTTCCCTTTCTGTGATGCTGCTTTTTCCTGTCTTGCATCAGTGGCTTGCATTCAAATACCTAAAGTAGGTTTTACAGCAATCTGAAGAATGGAACAGTACATACATCTGCACAGTGCAGCCAATTTCTCTAATGCACTGCCAGTTGGTTTTTCTGAGAATATATCCTCCTGACTAGGAACCTGGTTTGCATTTTTATATTTTACGGGGTTTTTTTGATGGATGGGGACCAGCTTGACTTCAGAAATTTAAAAACTCAGAAGGGAAACATCAAAATAATTTCACTGATCTTTGAACTGAACTTTGAACTTAAAGGGGATAACACCAAAAATATCCTGTCTGCCTTTCACCCTAAAGCACCACCTGCCTTTGCACCTGGGGATCAGATGCATGAACGGAGCCTCCTCTTCTCTGTATTTTGGAGACTGTAGCTTAGAAAGTTTACCAGGACAGGCGTGCCAGCCACATGTCGCTGTGCCTGTGACATGTCATGTGTCTGGCCTCCTTTGCCAGGGCTGCCAAGCAACCCAGCCACGGGGAAGCAGTGCCTGCCCTCCGCTGAACTCAGACATGCTGCAGCACAGGGAGGCAGAGCTGTGGGAGCCTTTGGAATCATCCTCTCTGCTGAAGCAGAAGATGAACTCAAGGTCAGTGCTCCAAGGAGTAGGACAGGGGACTTAGGCACTGCTGTTACACAGCTGGGATGTTAGTGAGAGCAGTTAAAGGAGAGCACTTCGGAGAGTGGGTTTATGCACTGATGTTTTCTTGCTGGCTGAACCATTACAGCAGAGGACATGCCATATAATGCATTCCTGCTCTGCTTCCTGGCCTTCAGAGGGGGGAGTGGTGGTTTTGTGGGGCTTGAATTTCCTCCTATCCCCATCCCACTCAAAATATTAAGGAGGAAATTGACGGTTTGAATTCACCTAGCCTTAATCAATAAAGCAACAAATTGTGTTTCCTGGAAGCAATTCTGCGCAAATCAGCAACCATTAGATAACTGAGGGGTCTCATTTACTCCTACAAAATTCTGTGGCTTTGCCCCTGTTGCATGACAGGTGCAGATGGGCTGGGGAATGCATGTTCAGATGGATAGAATTACGGTGGGTTTACATTCAGAGCAGCAGAGAGCTGAGGCTGAACACAAAAACTGACCCATCTGGTGGGAGCAGATTGCATCAGAGGCTGCTTCTTGTTTCTCTTGCAAAAACTCTACACACTAGACAACTGTCACACTTTGAGAGGAACATGCTTTGTGCTACCAGTTCTGGGAGTGGACAGACCCTAGCCAGAAGCCAAGGCCTAAAGGATCTCTACCTCAAGTTTGGAAAGGTTGGGAATTACAGTTTGAGTCTCTTATTGCAACTCTGGTTTTGACTCTTTCCTTCATCTGTCACCTTGTCTCTGCCACAAGCCTGTGCACAGGGTCACCAGTGCCAGTCTCCTGATCTCCTCTAGGTAATTCAGTTTTCCAGTGCCAAAGGGGAACATAAAATATATTTAATATATACTTAAATATATAATATATTGAAAATAAATTATTTCACAATTAGCTTTTCAGGCTGTTTCTTAGATCTGAAGCCATAGTGCCTACACATGCCCAAAGCTTGGAAAGCACTGCATCCCTCCTGCTGGGGAGCATGGCAGTGACCCAAATCTCTGCCACACCTGCCAGCACAAGGTACAAAGAAAATAACCTCAGACTCACTAAACATGCTGGTATCAGACCATCATACCATCACCAGCTACTGCCAGGACCAAGGGGTCAGTGCTTCAGCTTTCCCACTTTTAAAAGAGCCAGTTGCTGGCATGGTCTGCCTCTTCCTCAGAATGTGCCAGTGGCACATAGGCTCCATTGAAAGACAATGTTTCATGATACAAAGCCTAAATTTTTCTTCCCTTAATTTCAATCTGTTGCTCCCAGCATGTTGCTCATCATTATGGAAATGAAGCCTCCTTCTTTTTGGCATTTACATCCTTCAGAAACTTGAAGATTTTAATGTGCTCCCAGAAAATGAGTTTACTTTTTCTGCTCTTTTAAACAGCCCAAGCCAAGTTCACCTCAGCTGGGAAAGAGACTGGAGCATGAGCCAAGGAAAGCCTTTCTCTTCACTTCCACTTTTTAGAGTGAAAAATTTAAGCAGAGAAGTGGTACTTTCAGCCCTTACACCTTTACAGGCATGTGTAAAGCAATGGACAAAAAATTTCATTTAGAACAACCTAATTTTTCTTTCTGAAGCAGCTGACTCTCCACATGAATACATCTCTTACATTTTCTCAGAAAGATGAGCAGGCACCTTCTCTGTCAGAAGTTACCAAGAGCTCATTATTAGTGTTGAGATAAATGACAGATACCAGTATGCCCTGGCCTCCTAGTGCTATAGGACTGAGTCAGGGAAAAAACATTACCACGCACTGAATCAACAGAATCATTTTACAGTCATTTTTGGAAGGCTGTTTGTCTGGGGATGTCCAGCACTGCTTTTCTTTAGCTGTGGACAAAGAACCCAGAGTTGAAAGCGCTATGAACCATAAATAAAACAGAATAGCACCACCACATGAGCTTTGCACTTGCTTTGCAACTGCTTCCTTTTCCTGCCCCAGCAGAAATGTGCATAACCTGACTGAACATATTCATTTGTTCAGCAAGGCTGCTGGCTGTTTCCACTTCTCCAGACAAAGGGCTGATTATTTCCTCTCACGTTAATGACTACTCCTATAGGCAGGTAGGCTGCCATCTCTCTCTCTCATCACTGCCTTTCCCTTTCACAAAAAGAAAGATCCCTCCCTGTGGCACTGAGGGGAACACAGAGCTATTTGCACTGGCTGCAGTACTTGCCTGGCAAAAAAAGGCCAGGGCTTTTACTGCTCCCAATGCCCCCTCCTGAGACCCACTGTATTGGCAATTCTTTAACCAGCCTCAAAAACCTCCCCTTTGTGAAGGCCTAAAAGACAAATCCATCCTTGGTGTAACACTACTGCCCTCAGTAGAGTATAGTAGAGTTGAATTTGGACCAAGTTTCACTTTGATTTGCTTTAAAAGCTTCTTTGCCCATGCATACAATTATTGCAGGCAGATTCCTTCTTTCCTGATACTAAGCCTCATATCTCTACCTGCTATTTCATCTTAACACAGCCATCTGAGTTATAGACATGCCTACAAGAAGCAGATCAATAGGTGCTCTCCCATCCCTGCCAGTAATAATTCTTTATCAGATATGTCTTTGCCACTTGCCTTTTCAGTTTTCATGTAGGAGGTAAGGGGGCTGGCAAGTATTTCTGTTAGTTTGGTGTCTTTGTTTATGATAGATGGAAAGCTTGCCAACAACACACCAAATGCTCTCTAATTAAAGTCAGTTCAGTGGCTGTGATTAGAAGAATTGTGGCTGACTTCTAAACCCTTCACTTCTCAGCCATAAATCCCTCCTGCTCCCCAATCACCTGCAGCGATGACTAATGCCAGGTTCCCCTAGTTACATTGGAAAAGGGGGAGGTGCTTGGGGATTAGACAAAGTCTGCTGCCTCCAGCTTATTTTCAGGCTTTCAGGCCCATGAAAAAATTAAATATGATGAAAGAAGCCATATTAACTATATTGCTTGTGTCCTTTTCATTCCTGGCTGTGTTAAGTGCTGTACACAGCTCATTTTATTTTCAGTTGATATTAACTGCCATTTCCTGACATGCTCTCCTCCATTCATTTCCTGATTCATTTGTCATTATTATTCACACATGCAGTCTTCCACTGCCAGCATCCCTATTTAAAAAAAAAAAAAAATTAAAAACCCACAACAACAACTTAGGGATCCATTCTTCTCTCTTCCACCATAATCATGTCAGCACATCTGTGGATTTTTAATCCTGATTTACAACAGAAAAAAAAAACAACCAAAAGGTTCCCTCCTGTCCAGTGCTGGGCATCCCCAGCTCTAAGGCATGAAAGTCAATAGCTCTCAAACACAGATTTTTGTTAGAGATAAAATTAGGTAGGCATGACAGACAGCTTAAGCCTTCCCCACACCTTCAAGTGCAGTTTATAAGATGAAGTAACTGCAATAATAATAAGCTTATCTAATAATATAAACACAAAGACCAGTTCCATTACGAAGTAAAGGAATAATCATGTATCTTCCTGTTATTTCCAGATCTAGGGGAATTGCCACCTCATCCCCATGTTTCCTCTGTAAATGGCTCCATGCACAGGTAGCTCATTATACACAACTACTTCTCCTGAAGCTGGGTGGCTTGAAACAGCAAAGCTACAAAAATTAAGAAACTTCTCATGGAATTTACACAGCACACTTTTAATAGCAGTTTTCTCAGGGAATTCCCATTCCTATTATCCACCTCTCTGCTCTACTACCAGCACCTACAAAGGCAAAGCAATTGCAGCCGTTCACCACAGCAGAGATAACAGCAAATTGTTTGCCTATAAAATATGCCAACAGTTCTCAGCCTCAGCCAGAAAAATACTTGGAAGCTAAGAACTCATTAGGCACTGGATATAATTAACTCTTTGCACACTCCAAATAGAGCTTGTTAACAGAAAATGTTCCCTAAGAAAGCACAAGGAGCAATCTATTACCTAGAGAGGAGAGGTTCCACAGAAAGAACTGGGCTACTGACAGCCTTAAGTGTCTGATCATCACTAATGACAAAAGGCTTATTATATTTCTCTCTGTTTTAATTAGATTTATCTGTTTTCATTGTGAAAATAGGGTTAGGGATAATTTGCTCCTTACAGTTTTCTTTAAAGATAAAATGGTCTTCGATACCAGACCACAGAAGTTGGTTTGTCTTTTTGCATCTGCTCTCTGACAAATTCTTCTAATCACAAACTCCTCTTCATAAAAAAAAAAAAAAAAGACATCTCTGCAGTCTGTATTTCATTTTTGTCCCCAGTACCAAGAATAGTGTCTCCTATAGGAACCTACAGCCAATATGATCTATTCTGGACATAAGCCATGTAAACTCTATCTAACACGTGCCACAATGAATTCCCTCCTGGGCCGCAGTGAGTCCCAGGCTCACAGCAGCAGCTGTGCAGGGTACTGTCACTGGCAGGGCAGGGCCAAGCATTGCCCAGGTGCCCCTGGAGGCTGCAGGGGCCCTTCCTGCCCAGCCCAGCAGCACACCCACCCCAGCTGTGCTGCTGGGCAGTTCTGTCACGGCAGGAGTGCCAATGTTGCTGTTGCTTTTGTTCCAACCCAAAAGCCAAACCACTGCCCATCCACATTGCAGAAAAATCCCCACCAGTTTCGACAATGCTCAAGCTACAGCAGGAGCTCTCTATCCCCTATGGAGAAAGATGCTGCATTATAAGGGAGATTTTGTCAAATCAATATCTAACATCACAATGGAGCATCTTTGTCATGGATAGTTTGTTGAGTTTTAGTTTGTGGTGTGCTCCAGTTATTTTAAAAAAAATTCAAAATTGTTATCTTCAGACAGTCAAATCACACTTTTTTACAATTTAAAAGCTGCAATGTTAGACAAGAGCCTCATAAAGGATTTAAAATAAAAAATAATAACAATGCACACACCCCAAATGTTGAATTACACTTTTTGATAACAGCATGTAATATGGATTTGATACTCTGTTAGTGAAGGGAAAGGGAGGGGGGGGTGTGGATAAGAGCAGAAGAATCCTGTTCTGTCTTCAACACCTGCTGGAGGAAACTATTGGATCTAGCTGGGCATTTGATCAAACTGAAATCTGTAGACAGATTGACAATCTGATTATTAATCTTTCTTGAAAATGCAGCAAGTAATCATTTGGAGGAGGGGAGAAGAGCAGGAGGAAGAAGTAAAGCAAACACTGCAACCATTTTAGTTCCTCACCCATGGCTTTCGTCCCTTTAACTGCAAATTGTACCAAATGCCAAATCAATTGTTCTATGACCTTGCACTAAGTGAAAGGGCAAAACAAGAATTTCTTAAAATGATAAAGGTAGGCTATCACAGCTTGCAAAAGTAGTAATCAATAAACCACTTCCCATTTAACAACCCTCCCTCTAACCAGATTGGGATTGAATGCACTCTGCCTACACTATTCATTTGGAAAAAGAAACAAAACAAAACAAAAATAAAACAACCACACCACAAAAACAGGTAACACATTTGGGCCTGATAACACATATCGAACACCAAATAATTCTTTTATTATTCCAAATCATACAATTAACAATATGCACCTTATTAAGCCACAGAAGTTACAGACTAAGAATTTATGATCACCTTTATTCTCACAGCAGGAGCAGCATAATCCATTCTAATTCTGTGCCCCTTTCTCCTAAGTATCCCAAGTCTTATTTGGTTTCAATCTTCATCTGCACTGAATGGTCTTTCCTGACCTTTCTCAATTCTGCCTATATGCCTTTATGTCCTGTCTATAACTAAGAACTAAAACTCTGTGAGATTCATTTATTTTATTTTTGCCATTTCACAGTTATTCTTCACTTCCCACCTATGTCCTCCTTTTTTAAGATGTAGCATATTGCTGGGACTCTCCTAACAGCTTCCTTACAGTGGTATATAAATACACTTAAATTGCATATGAATTATTTTTAAAGCTGTCTGGGCATTTCTGGTGTTTACAACACTTGGTATAACAAGATTCAGCCCCTGAGTGGGGTCTCTGGGCCTTCCCACACACAAATTATGGGCACATACCCACAACATTAACAATTGTCAATCTAATGTCCCTGTTTTACAAGGGGGAGAAACTTATGGCACAGAGGAACAGGAGCATTTGTAGCAGAGGCAGCTCCCAGAAGAGTACTTTTTGGTCCCAAGACATTTTCAGCCTCCAAATCCCTCTTGCCCACTATGTTTCAATATTCCATTCCCCACTCCATACTCCATTCCTCCCCTTTCAATTTTAATCATAGCGGACATTGGCAAACTTCCTGACTTTTCTCCCTTTTTTCACTGGTGGGCACTTTCCCATGCCACACATCCAGAGCACCTGAGACAGTCCCAAGTGCAGCACTGACCCTGCTGCCCTGTCTGCACACAGCCCCAGGGCAGCTCCTCTGCCTGCTGTGCACACAGCTTCTCTCTGCACCCAGGTGGGGCCCAGACTCTGATCAAGCCTGAAACCTCTCCCCAGGCTGCTCCATTTTGCTTCCTTAGCTGCTGACCTGCAGCTGCCCCAGTGCTTCAGGCAGTTCTCTCACAGTGCCTTCATCGTGGCAGTGGTACATGCTGAAGTTGTTCAGCCAGACTGTTATTTGAATCAGCTCAGAATTTCTAAAATAACATTTTCTGTTACAGCTGTAGGCTTAGCCTTATGCACCACTGCACCCAATGCTTTGCTCCTTTTCCCTGGGCAGCTGCCATTCCCTCTGGAGTCCTGGCAAGCTGCTTTCCTTAGAAAAACCATCAAATCCCTTGCTGCACTCACTAAGTGCCTCTCATCATCAGGAATGGGAAGCAGGACTTAATTCCCAACCAGTTCCCTGCTCTCCTGGAGCAAACCACAGCAGATTGTGCTCCCTGGGTGTTGGCCAGCTAGGCAAAAAGCCTGAGGAGACAAGCAGAGCAGCACAAACAATTCCCTGTCTGGTGCATTATCCTTGCTTTAAATCCAGTACCCTGTTTATTATCCAGAGTATTAAACTCATGTCCTGCTCCTCTGCAGTCAAGAGAAATTCAGACTGTGAAGGTAGATCTTTTCTGGGAGTAAGCCGAGCCAGGAGTGCCAGGCCACTTGTTCTGCTCTAATTTGTTGACATGCGCGTACACCTTGGAGAAGACCAGGCTTGGCAATAGCAATTTGCAGTTTATAACCTGCAGATGCAGAGGTGCTCTGAATAACAGCTCTGCTGCGGCCTCAGCCAGGCTGCTTCTCCAGCTCTGGTGCCTCCAAACACCACGTGCAGCTCCAGGAAGGCCCCAGACATCACCAACAAAGTCTGTTTTGTCCAAGACCTGAGCCAGTCTTGTACCATGAAATAACAGAGCACACAATGTGTGCCGTGTCCCCCCACAAGCACTGGGCACACAGAGAGCACCATTTGCCTCCCAGCAAACAGCAAGTCACAACAGAATATTTTCTCTCCATCCATTTCCAAACTCAAAGAAATGCACTTCCAGTGGAACAAAAACATTCACAGCCCTATGTCAAACTCAACACATATGTTTAGAAAATGGTGTAGATGAGGAGTATGGAAGATGTTCAAATAACTAAGTTTTTTACATTTTCAGATTAGGTTCTCTTGAAAAAATACCAAGATATGTTCAAAATGAGTGTTCAACTAGATCGAAATTATATTTCTAAGATCTTTTCAGAGAACAGAGGTTGCGATAGTGAAATAATCCAAAACCCTACTTTATTTCTAGGGGGGGGAAAAAAGAATCAATTGACACCAAAATAAGTGCTTACTTTTTCCCCCAGTTTATTGAAAAGCACATATACAAAGTTTGATTGTGAAAACTGAATTGAAAGGGAAACCCAAAACTGTTTAAAAAAACTCCAGCTTACAATCAGCTCTTTCTAACATCAGTCCATAAGCCGCACTGCTCTCTTTGAATCCTACAGACTCTTCAATAACCAGAGAGCTCCTAGGCAGGCAAATATATTTTTGCAAAACCTGAGTCCAAAGCAGCTGCAGATTAAACCTCTTCATGTATGGATCACCCCATAAATGTACAGATGCATCTGAAAAAAACTGGATACACTGCTGGAACAGTGGTACAAAGTTGCATAGGACAGCTTGGGAGGCTACATAAAATCTCACCACCTCCTGTGGACAAGGATTACCTCTCCAGTCTCTGTTCCATGTGACCCTGTTTGGAAAAGGGGTGATTGTTCCTCTGTCTTCAAATGTATACAGCAGTCAACTGTCTTTCTTCCAGACTGTTTGATGAGGCCACTAGAGCATTTAAAAATGCAGTTCCATTCCCAAGAAAATATTGTATATTTGAGTTTGGATAATGCCTCAGCAAACACAAAGGGAAGCACACATGTTTCCAGAGGAAGAAGCCTTACATCTCCACAGCTGGATGCCTATGGCACATCACTCATAACAGCTAGCCATGCTGCTCTTCCCATACACTACGGGGTAAGATATATGGGACTTTTTTGGTTTTTCTACTGTTTTGACAGTCATTCTGAAGTATTATCTACATTTAAAGGGCTGTTTTGCAAGTCCACCAGTTTGAAATCAGATCCAAGATCAACAAAGCCAAGTCCTTGAAGGCACGTCTTTCCAGCTGACGCACAAATACACCTCCTTTCCTCAGTCACCAATTAGAGCCATGTTGAACTCTAAGTCTGGCTCTGGCACATGCTCCCAGAAACTTCAAAAAGGCAGGTAAAGGCACAAAATTATTCTCTTTGAACCTTTGGCTAAATTGCTATTTCCCCCTCCCCAGCCCACAGTTGCTGGGAGTGCACTTGGTTCTTTTTGCTACAGATTACCGTATTTTTCGTGACACTTCACATATCTCTACTCTCACGTACTTGAACGCTTCTTTGAAAATAAATAGAAATTCCAGTCATAGCCTCAAAGAGTTAAAGAAGGCCACAATAAAGGAATCCTTTTTAAAAATCTTAGCCTCAGTGACAGTTTGGGCATACACCATGCTCTCCAGTTTTCCCATGTTCCCTGAGGTGACAGCCGTTCACCAAATGTTAACCACTGTGAGCATCGCACCCACTGCGCTGGTATCACAGGACACACACGGGCAACTCACAGGCAGCTTCCTCAACTATTTTTGCTGTACACAAGCATGTACCCATCTTTAAGGTGATGCAAGCTGATGTCAAAACTGTAAGATGTAAGATACCTACTAAGCAGTTGGAAAACGTTATTGGTTTAAGGCAAGTAAGGCACAGCTTTTCCTTGGAAATCAGCTTATTGCCATTGGAAGACTCTGCACAGCGAGGATAACGCTGCACACAGTCTTTGTGTTCCTCTGTTTCAGGGTGAATAAATATGTACATACATAAATCAAGTTATATATACAGTTTATCTGCAATGCAGTCAAGAACTGTATCTGCAGTACTTAAGGAAACACTCAAACCAGCTTTGACTAGACAGCTCTCATCCATATCAGTAAGACTGCAGATCCCTGGGATCCACCAGGGCCTGCACAAGCTCATCCAGGATCCCAAGTTTGCTCTCAATAGCTCAGACCATGATCCAAAAGCATGGCTGCATTCAGAGGGGAGCTTTACCACAGCTGTTGTTCTTGAGTCTCCACAAGGATCAGTTCTACCCTAGACTGAAGTAAAGGTGTGCTCCTACTAATCCCTTAAAATCTGCATCTTGCTTTTCCTCAGAGAAACCGCACACATTATCACATCACAACATGATGTTAATACCACAGTTGACCACTTGGACTAAAAAAACAGGAAACATTTTAATAATTGTGCCCAAAAAATACTGGAAGACTTCTACATTCCTGTTCCTTATGATGATGTACATTCTTGCAGAACTGCTCAAAAAGCTCCCATATGTGCTGGTATTAGGGATAAAGTTACTGAAGAACCTCCCCTGAAAGCACACTGCCTTCTCATGACTGGCTACTCAATGGGGAGAAATTCTTGAATACAATGCATAATTGAAAGCCAGGTTTGCAATTGAGAAGAAAATATAATTGACTTGTGTCTATTTTTTCTGAGACAACCTTAAGCAATTTTCATCTCTGTGAATTTATCACAAAATACATTTACAAGCAGACAGAAGAATTAACATACAGAATGACTGTGAGATACATTTTATTCAAGGGAGTCAGTGTAATGGATGGAAAATAACTTCTATGCCATATTATAAAGGAGGGAGACCATCTGCAGGATGGACAAGATATTTGGTGTATGGTCAGCAGTCTTTTCATCAGATCATAATTCCAGGATCCTACACACTGAGCTGATCCTACCCTGTTTGAGCCAGCAGCATCACTGCACAGACCAGAGACAACAGCTACTGACCAGAGGTGACACTGCTCCTGCTTCCCAGGTCCTGACACCAGGACTAAGATTTCAACTCTAATTGCTTAAACATGATCCCTGAAGTGTTCCAGCTTTTCAGAGGATGAACCAATTTACATTCAACCTTATCATCATATAGCAAGCTTCATATAGAAAAGGTTATGATTTTAAGGAATGCCATCAAAGCAATAAACCCCTTATATTATTCTTTAGAAGCAAATCTCTCATTTCGGTATTAGTTTCTACCAGTGATACGAGTGTCATTCTCTCAGTCACTCTCACTGTTCACTCTTTCTCTTAATTCCATGATTATTTGATCTCCTCACTGTTTCCAATAATTCTCCTATCAAGATCAAAAACTTGAGACAGCCAAGCACATTTTGACACTGCCTTTGAGCTGTGCTGAATAAAGATTTATTTGCAAAAGCAAACCCAAAACCGCTTTCAGGGAAGTATTTTACAGAGTAGCTTTGTCATCATTGCTTGCTGTGTTCAAACAGCTATTTCAGTAAAATTTTGTTTCATAAGGGTCTTAAACTCTCAGTAAATCATGCTAAATTGAAATTATAGCGAAGTTAATAGAAGCCTTGAACTCATGGAAAGAGAAAATGAGAACTGTGCATGTGACAACTTTAACTATGCCAAGACCTGGACAGCAACAGAAGTCTTGTCCATCAATGCTCTAATTAAAAATACAACCAAGAAAACACTTATAACTCAACATCTTCAGTATCACCCAATTTGATGATGTCTTCTATGGGAGTCAGAATTCATTTTTCTATTTAAACAACATACTTCACAAGTAATGAAATTTCAAAGATCCACAGACACAGCCAAGGACCAGTTATGAGAAGTTCAGCAACAACTGCAGGGGTTTCTCCTGAGGTTTACTGCTATAAACCATTTCATTATCCTCAGTAGCACCAAAAGCTGGAAGTTTTAATAAAGGAAGAAAATGAGACTTCTCACTTTTGCTGGCAAACGCAACAGCAACCTTACTAAATTATTCTGGCCTGAGATGGTGGTCAGAGTTCCCATGAATAAAAGGATGCAGCTTACACCAGAGCACAATGCCCAGTGATGAAAAGCAGTATGTGAAGAATAAGTTATCAGAAATTAGGAACAAACCTATCTTCAGGTGATTTCAAGACAAAAAGTAATTTTAATTTGAATCAGAATTATTTTAATATCACTGAATACAAAATCAGCCCTAGAAGATAAAAGGGCTTTGTTCAGGGCAACATTAATGAAGAATATCTCTCTTCCTTCAAGGAATGAGAAAACCTATATAGTTTTTTATAAATTATGTTGTCTGCTTCAGCTCTTGTGGATTTTCAGAGCATACATTAGTTTTGATGTTTTTTGGGCTTGTTGTCATTTCCCCCTTAACCATTTTCTCCTCCCTGGTGCATAATTAAGCATTTCCCTCAGACTGTGTTGTAAATTAGATTTTTACTTGAGCCATTCTTAGCTATAAAACGGGAATGAATCTGGGATTTTACCAACAGCTAATTTACATTTTGCCATCTTCAGAAGACACACAGCCTGGAGGAGGCCACTGCACTGCTCATAAAGCTTTTCTCAGAGCTCATCTAAAGGGCTCAGAAAGCTGTGGCCTCCTCAAAAGAATTCACAGGGATGCTGTGGTGTGGGTGGAGAGCGGAAGAAAAATCAGAAGAACTTTTGATGATAAACTAACAAATGGTGGGTGTGACAGAGCATGGGCTTGTGAACTATTTATTTTACAAGAGAACCATAACAAGTAAATCCAGTTTCGTAAAAAACAGAGGGGACAAAAAGGCAAATTCTGAGAAACAAAGTCAGTTTTCCATGGTATACTTTATGTTTGGCAAGCAAACAATCCCAAGAAAGGCTCTAAAACACAGAATTCCTCCTGTTGCATCTTTACTCTAAGAAATACATTTCTGTGGCCTGTTCTTCACATAGTCCCAAAACTTATCCACTTGCAGGTCAAATTATTCTTTCAGGGAGAGGACAAGAAACAAAGGCACTTCCTCTGTTATGCATTACTAATTAGCTCCAACTTGGGGGGTGGAGGTTAGCATAGTTTGGCAATGCAGAAACCGTTCTGACAAAATATTCATTGAGGCAAGCTGTGCAAATGCTGCTGCCAGCCCACAGACAATGGCTCCATTGTTCTGCACAGCGTTGATTTGGGAGCAATCTCAGAGGATCCCGCGAGGAATAAAAGGTAACATTTTTGCAAATTCAGCTCACTTTCTCTGCTTTAAGGGTCGCTTTTCTTTTTAGGAAAAGATGTTGAGCTGTGCTTAGTGCCCAGGCTCTGTTATTATAGGCAATTGCTGCTTTCCCAATTTACTGTATGCTAATTTCAATCTAACGACCTAATTCAGCTAGATAAAGCAAAGAAACATGCCCTTGATCGTGTTCAAAAAGACTTGAATGAAGAATGAAGGTGAGAAAGATGTGATGCTAAGTTATGGTATTAAGTGCTTAGACATGCCTTGTGGAAAGCTCTCCCCCCTTCTGCCTTAATCCCAGGGCTTTCCGCAGAGACCACCAGGCCAGGTCTGTTTGAGGCACACAAGAGTTTCTGCAGCACTGCAGGGAGGGAGGTAGGGGGGACTGAGACAGGTCCCACACTGGAGAGCAACACCAAGAGCCTGTTAGCAACCCAGGACAGGATTATTTCACATCCATAGTCTTTGTTCTAACAAACCTGGAAGAACTATGCCTTTTGGTATCATAGAGAAATTGTATTTGGAACTTTGCTTTTCAGGCCCCAACTGCCAGAGAAAAACCCACATTATTTCTTCAGCTGCCTCTCATCAATAATTTATTAGCATAATAAATCACACTATCCTTATCTGAACATCTTTAGTCTACTGAAAGGGAATCACTGTAGATTTACAGTCTCAAAAATAATAAAGTTAGACATATAAATTCTTCCAGAATAATACAAGCTCATATGCTCAACCCAGCAGCACAATATCTACTTTTATACAGGACCTTAGAGATCCAGATTGAGCCACAAAGCAAACAGTCAAACCTCAGCAAGGCCATGAGCAGCATTCATTGGAGGGAAGGGAGGAAGAGAGGGGACAGGGATGCACTGCAAACTACAACAGTGTCCATGCAGTGTGTACTGTTCACAAGGCTTTGTGGTCAATCAACAAATGCCCTTCCAGCAATTCTGCAGCCCTCAGCCTCTTCTCTTTGCTTCCAGCTTCATTTCCCTTACTCATCTTTCTCCACCTGTTCTTCCAGGCTGCCTCTCTCTTCTTTTACATATTTCCACCAAGTAAAACACACAGATGCTCCACAGTTCAAATGCAGAGATTCCCCCAAGACACTTCACACTGGGTGAGTAACTTCTTGATAATTTTGTGGTTTTGAGTGACTGAGTCTAGATCCCAGACCAGATGTATTGCCTGTCAGGTTCAAGCTCCCAGGAGTTTCCAGTCACAGGGCTGCTGGAACAGGCAGTCCTACACAGGATAATCTGCAATGTCTGACACAGCTGCCAAAGGGAATTGTCCCACACAGTTGCTGCAGGGGCTGCATCAGCCTCCTGAAGTTTCTGTGCTGTGATTCCTGATGAGCACAGAACTGCCTTCAGTCAGCTGAGCAATTTACACAATGCAAAACAGGGTAGAAAACCACATAAACACAAAATCAGTTCCATGCACAGAAACATCCCATAGGGTTAGGTTTGGACCAAAGAGTATTCTTCTGAAAACGTCCTATCACATCTAGCATGAATCAGTTGTTTGCATTAATAATTATCACTCTTAACTGGTGTCAGGCTGCTGAGCCTTATTGATATTATTTTTTAATCTAGGAACAGTATTACAAAGTTTGAAAATAATGTATAGATTACATTGTTTAAATACTTGGACATATTTCTTCTCATGCTTTTACATGTACTCACAAAGGAAAGAGAGCCAGGTACTGTCCTGACTTCAGTATTTATCTTGCATAAATACACACACAAAAGTGAGAATTTTTTTTTAATTTACTCCTAACTCTAGTGCTACCAGCCTCCATGTTAGACTTCATTTAGTTACATTAAACATTTCTCCCTTCAGTGGTGGGGAAATAACTACAAAGGCAAAACCCCCAGTAATGAGTAGGTCCTCTAAGCACATGCTAAAACAAGTGACTTCTATCTCCAAATTCTCCTCTTGTGAGCGGGATTAACAGCTCAGACCCCAAGTCTTATATGCACCATACATCCTACTTTACAGCTAAATGCTTCCCCCCTTTAGAATCAGCCCCATGTTCCAACAACTCCACAGTGTAGTTAAGTGGGGGGGGGGGGAAGAAAAAAGTAACATTGACTATGACTGACAATTTAATGTGGGATTATGACTTGCAGTGCTTATTCTGCTGTTATTCACTGGCTCAGATTTGGCTGAAAAGCAAGGTCCAAACATAAGAGGTCTCTTGAAGAGTCCTTTGGGCCATGACAAATGAAACACTGACTATTTCAGTCAAACCTACTTTTGGCTAACAAATTATTTTTGTTGAATTATCCAAAAGTCTTATTCTAGAAGCAGTCTATAGTCCTAAAAAAACAAGCTGAAAATCCTTTTATCTGAAGGGGTTTTTCCAGCAATTATACCTGCTTCTAAAATACATTCAGCCCTTCAAAACAGTCACATGAATTGTCTTCCAGAAAACACCTGCAATTGCCTGTACATTTCCTTGAAATTATTCAGCTGATTAATACACGGAGATTACAGCAAGCACAACAGCTCTTCAGCTAATGTCCTTAGCTTGAAGTCTACACTAATTTTGTGAAGCCTAATGTGGAGATCTTGTGCCCAAATACTTTCCAACTTTCTTCCAGCTGGATCAGATGTTCCAATAAAATACATCATTTCAACCTATAAATTTTGTCTTTTATGCCTAAATAAATGCAGGATGCCAGACCTACCAGGGTAAGGATTACCCAATCTATATTTTAAATATGAAAATCAATACACTTAAGGATGCCAGATCTGCAAGTCAGAAGCATAATGATTTTAAACAGTAAGTGGGGGGAAAAAAAGCTTCCAAGATTGTGTTACCAGCCTTTTGACACATTTCTAGCAAAGCAGAAACTTGAAAATATTTGCCCTTAAACTATGAGGTACAGTTTGTTAAAAACCTGTGCTCCCATTCATAGCTCAGATATTTAGTGTGGTTTTTTCCTACCCTCAATCTCCTCTTTTGTTGCTCCCCAGATCTGTTCCTCCAAAAGCAGAAATGCAAATGGATGCAAGACGTAGCAGGCACACTGTTTCGAGTGTCAGAAGAAAACTTTGGTGTGAATAATGTTGAGGGCACCTGGGTTATAACATACTCTGTCTGTTAACATGTGTTAAAAGACAGGGAAAAACTAATAGCTGCAAATCTCAAAGTAGATCTGAACAGCCCATGGTACAAAAAAGCCAAATCCTTGGGATCTGCTTGTCATCATAACTCTCATTATCCTTATCAGTAATTCACCAGGTACAGGGACCTTAAAGATAAAAATTCCCCATGAAACAATATTAAACACACTGCCTATTTTGTGGCATCTGCAATGTCACAAGTTGGTTATACAGTTCCCCTGTGAACTGAGACAGCCTCAAGGCTGAGGCAACTGTTTTACATACAGGTTGCCAGCGTCCTGAAATTACCCCTCCAGCCTTCTGTCCTGCAACCTCTGCTGTACCAGATTAAAGAGACTAAACTTTCACTGGGCACTGCCCTTACCTAAACACATGTCTCAAGACACAGGCAGCAGGCAGCTCACCTGAGGTTGTTAGTACAGACTATGGTGCAATAAATCCATCACCTTCCCACTCCTTCACTGCCATGAGGCCTCTTGGTACCAAGATAAGAAGGTTCAAATGAACAAATACTGATAGAGCAAGTTGGCAACAGAGAAATTATAATCCCCGATACCTAATAATAGTATCCAAAAAGCTCTCTGCATCTTTTGGGATGAGAATGAAGAGAGAGAATAAACTAATGAAAAGCAATTCCTTTTCATGACTAGAAGGCAGCCATTAGAACTCGAGACACAATGGGAGAAAACAATTGTTTTGCACTTTACTAGGTTTAAGGTGAGGGTTAGGATTACTGTCAGGGTTAGAGTCAAATATACTGTACCTCCAAGAACATCAGGGCTAGAAAAGGCATGCCAAAACAATCCCAGCAGGGCATCAACACTGCTGCTCCTACAGATTTCTGATCTGGACTAGCCATGGGATTGGGCTAGGTTCAGGGTGAAGGCTGAGATTAGGGTTAGGGTTTAGAGAGTTCAGTATCCTACAGGTCTGGGAGCACTGGGGCAGGGACCTGGTGCTGCAAGCTGGAACCCACAAGAAACAGCCTCTTTTGATAGGCCTCCTGCAAGCTCTCAGCACAATCTTTAACAGCACAGCTCGTGGGATGAGCTAGAACAAAACTTTTGCATTTATGTTATCACTCTATTTTGCTTTCCCAACACCTTGCCATTTCACAGGAGCTCGTGGGCTTCACCCCCTTGGGGAGAGGGCGTGAACTCCAGCATATACTGTGAAATATTACTATTGTAAAACACCTGTGAAGCCTTATTCAAGATGGTAAAAATCCACACAAAGAATGAATGACCTTGGGAGAATCACCTTGGCATGCCTATTCCAGCACCAGTGTTCTTGGACCTGTAGGCTCTCTAAATCTCTTAACCCGAACCATAACATTACCCTGGCCCAACTCCAACATCATGGCTGGTTCAGATCAGAAAGATGCAGGAGGAGCAATGTCGATGCCCTGGCAGGATCACCTTGGCATGCCTTTCCTGTTCTTGGAGCTGTAGGGTATTTGACTCTCTCAGTCCTAACCCTCACCATAACACTAGCCCAAACCCAAGGCTGGTGCAGCTCACAAAGGTGTAGGAGCAGCAATGCTGGGGCCCTGCTGGGATCATGCTGGCATGCCTATTCCTGCCCCAGCAGGAGTCAATTTGTGCTGCAGGCACTGGGTGCCTTGGAATTGGCACTCCTTGGTGCATAAGAAGCATGCATTAAAAAAAACCAAAAAAAGAAACCCACCTGCTAAGCTTTGAAGAGAAGCAGCAGGCAAAGCTGTTACAATACATGCTTAATTCACAGCAGTGATTGCACTACAACACCACAAACTAAGGGAAGCCAGCAGGAGAAACCCCTACACACAGACATTTCTAGAAACGTTTTGAAAAATTTGGTTCTATATATTGTTCTGGACAATGTAGAGATGCTTAATTTTAATTACCATCAGCGCTCTGAGAGCACAGATGGATGCCTGTTAATTAAAGCTAGCAGAGTCCTGTGTAAATTCAAAGAATAAAACAAATAAATATTAGCCTCACAAGAACATTCAAAATAAAAGATGGTAATGAGTTTTGGAAACAAGGAAGGAAATTGTTGTCAGTGGAAAACAGCCAGCAAAGATAATAGATCTCTACTAGCAGCTGACCATCACTAACAACTCTTGTCTTATCAGGAAGCAACTTGTCAGGCAAATCTGCAGATTAGAGGGACTGCCAAAAGCCAGGCAGATATAATACAGGTATATTATATACAGATCAATTTAGTCAGGTGTTGTCCAAAATCCAGTGGCAACAGAAGTAGTAATGCAAGTTACCTCTTCTGAGGCAGGAACAAGAAAGAAAAATAAATTTTAAAAAATCTAGTCAACATGCATGAAACCAGAATAAGCAACTAAAGATTACCAAGAAAGATCACTGCCATGTTTTCAGTAAAAAGGCTAAAATGGGAAAGCAGGGACAATGGAACATTAGACAGATCAGCCCCCACTACCAATAGCCTCTGCTAAATTTCAACAACTGAGATCTATATCCTTTTATAGTTAATTTAGGACTCCAGAAGTGAAAGGTTCATAGCCCCAAATACTTAAGTGTTTCAAAAATATGAAACAAGGAATATTAAAGTGGGACAACTTTAACAGACACTGCTGCATGATTTCTTTTTGACATTGGAAACAAGGGCATCAATTCCAAGGATGGATTCTTGCTAGAGTCAGTATCTGCAGACATCAGCATGTCTCCTAAAAGAGGTCAGCAAATAGCCTCAGCCTGTAGTTAATTTCAATAAACACAAGCCCAAAATGAACCAAAATCTTCACAATATCACACCTCCAACTTGGCAACAGACTCAAGATTTCACTCCACAAACTGCTCTGGCATACAATGTGTCAGTGGAGTCCCACAGCAGCCCCTCAGTTTTGTGTCTTTTGGGGTAGATTTAGCAAGAAAGGATCATGCTGTTCACAGTACAACCCCAAGCAAAACCCTCCCTTCAACACTGTCTTTTTCTGAGCACAGGTGTGACAACTGCAACTGAGCTGTGTTAGAGGATCTGCTTCTGAAGAGAAATAAGCCAGGGAAGATGTACAGAAATAGATGCATGAATGAAACAAGCTTCCATAAAAAACCAACAGCAACAGACCAGTCTTGACAGGGAGCATTAATCACTTCCTTAAAATACAAAACCTGGGTAAGTGGCAATAATTTGTATGGTAAAGACAAATGATTTTCCAGGTGAGCTATCCTAGTTACAGGCAGCACAAGAAAAACAAGCAGAGTTACAAATAACATGGGTGATAATCTACATTACTCATAAAAATGAACTGTATATTTATATTATTACGTACAGTATATCTTTATGTTTTTTATAATATAAATAAAGGTATAAATAATATTCATTAATTAGTCTACAGATTCTACCAAACTATTTAACAATAAGGAAATGCCTCATCCTCTTCTAAAGCATTTGTTTGGTTTTCTTCTCTACAAGAAACCAACTATGGTAGGACTGAGATGCAATATCATGCCAGTGTCCTCTGAAGCATTAAAAAACCCCAAAATATCAGCTGCAGCATCTTGAAATCTTGCCACAGATCAACTATGCAAAACTAAGCTCAAGTATGGCTATTTTAAGTACAGAAACTCTCAAGGTACAGAAACAAGGCTGAGTAATCACATATAGAAAGTACCCTTAAGAAAAAAAAAACCACTGATAATGATGCAGTAATTTATTCTAGTAGCTCAAACATTATAGAGAGACTTTCAAAACCAGCATTGTTCCTACTGGTATTAGCCACAAACATCCTCTTCAGCTTGTGTTAAAACTGGTCTACTGGAGAAAGAGAGGAAGGTATCAGTAGAAGAAAGCATGAAACACTACAGATGGAAAAATAAATTTTGAAGAGAAACAGACCTCTCCAGTTCTGGAAAGAGTATAAACCCCTGAGTGCAGCTTCTCTTCAGCTAAGGACTCAGCTGAGCAGGAGGGCAGGCGTGCAGAGGCAGAGCAGGTGCCAGTGCTGTTCTGCTGTCCCTGGGACCCTCCTGGCTGGGCACATGCTAAAGGCCTCTGGACAGCAGCCATTACTGCTCTTCCACGTCTCTGAACAGAGCTGAGCTTGTGCATTTGATCTTAACGTCAGATTTTTGAAATCTGAATATAGAAAAGCAGCCAAATAACTCGCAAAAAGTCAAACACCAGGAAGACTGAAAACCTACA
The DNA here is from genome assembly GCF_901933205.1 of Camarhynchus parvulus. NCBI lineage: Eukaryota > Metazoa > Chordata > Aves > Passeriformes > Thraupidae > Camarhynchus > Camarhynchus parvulus. The sequence goes on from NC_044579.1 coordinate 14,184,977, forward strand.
AATTTCTCCACTATTAAAGCACAATTTAAGAAATTTACATACATAGCATTTGTAGATTGTTTTTTCTCAGCAGTTTTCAATAATGTATGTACTGCTGCTGTTACACAGTAAAGATTACCACCTCCACACATTATTTGCCAAAAATAATTATTCTGTCTTTTAAATATGCTTCTCATAGAAATTATTTATAATTGCTTCATCCTGTGACACTACAGAGCTGTACAAGTCATCAGTTTCAGCTGCATCTTTGTCAAGCTATTTCAATTGTGCTCACAAATCTCAGGACTAAACACTCTAAATAAAGGATTGGCACCTTATTGGTTCTCAACTTTGACTCAATCTGAAGCCTTGTTGAGGTTGACTTCCAAATTTCAACCATTAACAAAGACAAAATATTTTCTTATCCTGCCTTGTCATTCTCCCATGACCCCTTAACCACTAACAAGTGGCAGAGCCCTGACAAACTGAGAGAGATGTTACAGATGCTGGGACAAGAATGCCTCCAGGAAGTGCAGCCTGGAAGATGCGGCTGCTTCACTCCTGGGGGGATGATTACATTTTTGGGAGTGCCTAACACAGTCCTTGAAGTAGGAGCTAATGACCACTTCAATCTGAATGCTCTAATTAGGGGGTCATAAAGCCAAGGTCTTTCTTGCCCACCCTTTCCTGAGCCTCATCCCAACAGTAAAAGCTAGATTGGAGATAGGCCATGACTCCTCCACTAGCACTGACAGCAAGGAATATCTACAGCCAAGAAAGGAATCAACCTCCATGGGCACTCCAACAGCTTGGCCATCTTACCAAGTATGGCCTGGGAGCACTGCTCAGCATCCTGCCAGCAGAAATGGCATCTGCACAATGTGCACCCCAATGTGGCTCCCAGGAAAGGCAGGTATGTCAGGCACAGCCCTGCCCTACCTTTTCCAGAGGTTAGCAGTGGCAGCTCCCTGTTCAGTCTGCTGGAGCACCATGTGTCTTGGTCCTTCATGCCCATGGTGGAGCAGTTACAGACTGTCACACACAACCTGCATTTCAGGGCCAGGCACCCTCATCTTCAGCTCCTTGCCACCCACAGCACACTCCTGATACCAGGGACCCAAACACAGCACTGTAGCAGCCCATGTGTGAAGGAGCAGCACCTGAATGTGCCATTTTACAGTTCCCAGTTTCAATGTCAAGCTCACTTGACAGGTTGCCAGCCCTGCCTCTGTGTCCCAGCCCCTTCCCCCTGCACCCACACCTCCTGCCTGCCGGCTGTGTGACCACTGCTCACAAGATTGGTGACATAATCTAGGTTCAAAGCAGATTATTTTTAACTCAGCCCCCCACTCACTGATCTAATTTACAGCAGAATATTGCAGCAGTTGTATCAACACAGTTTGTGCGGCAGGGAGCCACAGGCAGGCACAAGCAGAGAAGAGCAGCTGGAGTTGCAGAGGCCAAGAGCTGTGGCTTCAGAGGTGGCCAAGTGTCACATCCTGTCCTTTTTCTCCCCAAGATGCAGGACATTTTCTTCTAATTAACCAGCAACCAGAAATTAAATTTACATACGTCTGCCTATTTCTACAGAGTTCCTTTGCAAGTCAGCAATTCTCCCGAGTTAAAGTAGTCCATTAATTCTAAGCCATGAATCCTCAAGGTCCAGAAACAGCTTCTAAGAACTTTAAAGGAAGAAACTAAGGTCATGCATTTTTAGGTTTAATCAAGAATAAATGTACTCGTCACAGGTCCATATGTCCACTGAAATATGGTTTGGGATCCACAAACAGACAGGGTTTAAAGCTACTGTTTTGAAGAAAAAATACCCAAGATCTGTGCTAGCAATAAACTGGATTGCAGATTTCCCTTATCTGCTGACATCGCTAGCTTTCTAATGTCAGTCTCTCTACTGCTTACATGTTTAAATAGTTTTCCTCTTTTCTGTTCACACTATGGTTTCATTTTCTTCACACAACTCTTAACGTAACTTTGTTGCTGATTTGGGCTGCAGAGCACAGTGTCCATGCAGGTCACAAACTGGCTGGACATAAATACTGGGGATCACATCAGGGCTCCTGGAGCCGCTTGTAATTCAGCCATTTGATACATTTGACCAGCCAAGTTAAAAGCAATGATTCAGAGAATTTGCGCTCCCCTGCACAACACTGTCACAGAAGAGCAGTTTGGATTTTGGCCATTTGTTGCTCTAAACCAAGCAGGAGCCATGGCTCTCCTTGCTAGTTAGACACATTCATCAGGTTACCCAGCAGTCCCACACTTTGCAGCATCTTGCTTGAACACAGTAGCACCGCACCAAGGAAGACCGTGGCTTGAGCTACGTGGCTTAGATCCCAAATGAGCCACAACAAAAGCTGATGGCAAATATCTAACCTGCTCACATGCCAGCTTCATTCTCCTCCATGTTTGCAGTCCAGGTTCATGGCTACACCAAGCTCTTGTCCATGCACACATTTAAGAAAAAAAGACTACAGCCACTTCATATTGTCAGAGCAGTGTTTGAGGCCACATTAAGTGAGGCCAAGTTCAGATCAACTTCTTAAATAGCTCATCCCTACCCTATGAGGCAATCCCCCTGCACAGCACATAAGCCAGCAGCACAGGGAGCTCTGCTGCTCTTAGGCAACCCCTTGCCAAGGACAGGAGAAGCCAGAAGGCAGCACATCTGGCAGAGCTTTCCCAGGAAAAGAAATGCTGCTTCACTGAAAGAAAGGCTCAAAAATGGTAGATAATAACAGGCCAGAAAAGGGATTGTACCCAACCCTAATGTGGATAAACTGAAGCCAGGTGCTGCAAGCTAGTACTTAATGCTCAGAATTTCAGCCAAAATTTCTAATCCAGTGCTAATGATTTGAAAAAGCACAGATGCCCATTGCTGTGTACCAACCTGAGGACACAGTTTGCACAAGCAAAAGTTTAATCTCAAAAAATAAATATGAGCAAAGAGAAATATTCCTGTTTACCAATTAAAAGATCATTTACATAACTACCATCTGCAGTCACTCCCCTCCCAATTTAAGTGAATCAAGAAACCCTTTTCCTCTGTCCCTCCGTGCACAGTGGATATACCTTTAATAGCTGTTGCCTTTATCTTGTTTTGAGTCTGATATGAGTGATCTTTCCTTAGTGCTCTAAATCAGCCCTGACTATTCCCTTGGACAGGACTGTTTTTCCCAATTATATCCATTACTGTTAGTCATCTGCTTCTTTCACTTATTCTGGATCTTGTCATGTGCTCTTAACATAAATGGAGTTTTGCCATTGATTTCAGCAACAATAAAGTGGGAAAAAGCATTAGTCACAACACAGCATGACAGCACCAAATCATAAGGCCCAACACAAGTGCTCTTTGCATCTAATTTATTTCTCATTACAGTGATAGCACCAGAAACTCAGGCCCGTCCTCCTCCCCTCCTTCCAAGTAGCTCTGTGCAATGAGAAACTAAGCTCTGCATAAGGTCCATCAGAAAAGTGCCAAAGGTTTGTTCTGGGGGATATTGCAGATGAGGTATTCCCTATAAGAAGGCAGTGAGAACCCCCTCTCCAATGTACCAGTGTCAGGCACTGTGAAAGTTTCTGCTCCAGCTCTACTCTAACACACTCATCTGCATTTCCCTCCTAAAAAAGGAAATCCTTCTAACTTTCAGATTTTCAGATGCCTAAAGTCAGAAAGTTCGTATTTGCTGACTTCAGACCTCTTTTTTGAAATTGGAGCCAAAGGAGAGACTTGGCAAGGTGCACACAAACAGTACTTAGTAAGTTACTGCTATATAATGCATAAGCTCATACATTACACAGTACTTTTGTGGGATTAACTGTTGCAAAAGGCATTGCCAAAAGTAGTCAAGCCAGCTATGTAGTCTGTACTCTAACTTATAGAGCAGGATTCAGCAGCACAAGTCCAATGCAAATACCTACATATATATTGTTCTGTCCCAATCAAAATGTAGGTGACTACATTATTTCAATCACTAAAAATACTTAAAACCTCTTGAGATGTGAATTCAACCCAGAAATTCTTTTCCTTCTGCAGATTTAAGAGTATTTCAGCATAAAAGATTTCACTACATACTTGCTCTGAACAGTATTTTGTGTGCCCCATTTGAAAGAAGTCAGATTGAGGCAGTAGTTGACAGACTACCTAGTCCATCCTAAGTCAAATATCAATGAAACCTTTCCCTGAAGATTAAGTTTCACACTTGGTACATCAGATGTTTATCCAGATATTGGTGTTGAAAAAACAGTTCCCTAGTTAAGGCAATTATTGATAAGTTCTACAAAAATAACTCTGGTATTTCTACCTTGGTAGTTTCAGATATTCTTGGAACCAAAGATATTTCAGTGATAGTTATTCACATTGTTTTTCATCTACAAATATATATCATGAATAAGAGTAACAATATTCACAAAGTAGGTACAGACTCTTATTCAACAATTCCAAGAAGAGTACAAAGAAGCCTTATTTCACTGGGTTTTAGAAGTGAAGTTCAGGCGACTTCACACAAAAACACTGTGGTACAAAAAAGCAGCAGACTCAATGTCAAGGCAGATACATAGAAAAAAGATTAAATCTAGGAACAAAAGGTTAAAATTTGATTACTTGAAACACTCCTATACTAAATAACAGATTTAGAAAATAAAAACATACAAAATTTAATGTGTCACTCTTAAGCATTCACTATTCTAAGTTGTAACTTCAAGAACCTTGTATTAAGAAATTTTGGGATAGTATCTCTGAAATAGATTCCAGAGAGCAGAGCTCTTTCTATGGAAATTGGCTGATCCCAAGAGCTTTTTAAATTAGCTATTTAATTCATGTATTTTTAAAACACACTCCAGTAACACATTTGATCCTCACTTTTGTACTAAAACAAGGTAAAACATCTCAGGCTCACAGCCAGCACACTGGGAGTTTTCTAGAAAATAAGGGCAATGCTTTTCAAAGAAAGATTTCCAGCCAGCTAGTCTTGGATTTGGCATGGTTATGAATCTGATGAGCTTCATTCAGAAATATTCATCCTTCACTGAACTGAAAAGGCCATTCATTTTTCAGCCCCATCAAATAACCAGCTGATTTTGTTATATTACCTACTGAACATTTCTGCTTCCCATCAGAAGAGCTAAACTTGCCATTGAAATAGAGGTAGTCAGTAAAAACCAGACACATTGTCTAATGAGTCAGTGCACAGCCCATTTCAGCTGATGCCCTGCCTACCATTTCACACACTGAAATGCAAGGCATTTTGTGCTGAATCTATTTGAGAATATAATACACAATCAAATCTCAATCCTGATTCAGGGCAATAATGACAGCATCCTTTTTAGTAATTTCATTCAATCAATCTGCATATTAAAGAATCTCTTCAAGACTTTAACAGTGAAAAAATTCAGGGTGAAGAGTCACGGTCCCACAGGGAAACACTTCAGAAGGCATATTCCAATACTAAAACCCAAGCCTCTCTGCTCACATGCCAAAAATCAGGTATGTGCAGAGAAAAAAGGAGTGTGGATGGAATGAGGGCTGGGCTGCCTCTCCCCTGTCTGAGGCTGATATCCTGGTTTTCCTTCAGGGACTCCAGAAGGAGTATTGCCTCTGTTGGATGAACAGATTTTTCTATCATCAGAGCCAGCCTGAGCTGGTACTGAGATAAGTGCCAGGGCCATCGCTTAACTGGATAAGGCTGTGATCCATTACTGAAACAAATATTGCAAGTGAACTTGATAGATCAGCTGTTTAGCTTGTTGCTTCCACTTCCCAAGCAGCTGCAGCTCTTCCCAAACTCAGCGTATTGATTTCCTGACAACACATGTCTCTAGAGTGAAATCATGATGAAACAGCAGATAAGAAAGCAAGGGTGCCAGATCAGCAACACGAATTCCCACAACACCTTAGAAATAATAGGAGTGTTCAGGAAGCCAACTGCTCTTATAAAAATAAATAAATAAAATATTTTTGGAAATACAGGGCAAAATCCTGCTTTCCTTTTACGTGAAGGACCGTAGTGTTGTTGTATGAGGTCATACTAAATTCCTGCTAGGACCAGAAGTGTTCCTGTGACCCTAAAAGCTCCATAATAGGAAATGTGTAAACACTATCCTTGCTGCCAGGGCACAGACTGCTGTAAAACTGTATGTGAGAATAACTGTGAAACAATTGCCTGCCAGAGATGCTGCTAGGATGTGGCAGAGCTCCAGCCTGGTTCCAGCAGGTGCTGGGGCACCCACGGCTCTGTACTGGCTGCAGAGCAAAGCCTGCAGCTCACAGGGGCATCCAGGGCAGCACCAAGTGTCAGGGACTGAGGAAGCCAAACCCCAGGAACAAGGTAAGGCTAAAGCAAAACTCAACACACCTGGAAGCAATTATTAGGTATTTCAATTCCATTTTAGGGTGGAGGAGGATGCACTTTAAACACTGCTCAGCCTAACAGAAGGGAAGAAGCATTGTTACAAGGCAACATGCTTTATTAAAGCAAGATGATACATCCATACAAAAAGTATATTTGCACCTCTTTACCTAGCCTCTCCTGTAAATCCATACTCTGCCATGCCATACCTCAGCTCCCAGTCCTACTTTTCAGAAATTCATTTTGAGTCTGCTGCCTAATAAGCTCCTGCCATTAGGTATAGAAATCAAACTTCTCTCCATTCTCATTCTTCAGATACCATGTCTTCAGTGGCCTGCTCATGCACCACTTGTTCCCTAAATGCTGCACATTAGCATAGAAATGCTTCCTCTAAATTACCTTACTTCCTTTTTTTTACTTAAGAGGGGTTTATGTGAAAATTAAATGTCTATGAGTTAAGACCATATTCTAATCCAAATGCAATAATACTTTTTACTGAGAATAGGTTTTTAAATTAAGAATATGTTGCATCAGTGAACTAAATTTACCCCTGTGTCTAACCATGGCCTGATCCTCCAGCCACTGAGCAACCTCTTGTACCACTGGCCCTGCCCCGAATGTGTTCATCACACAGACCAAGCCTGGATAATTGGAATGCAAATATATGCACAATTAGCAGCATTGCTGGACCATTTTAAAAACCTTCTGAAAACACTGCTCTTAAGTGATTCACTGTATTTTTATGGCTTTTTTCTCACAGCCATTGGCTCAAAAATCTTGGTTATTCTCAGGGGATCAGGAGAGAAACCAAGAGGTCTTGGACACAGGCACCCTATCAGGCACAGAGCCCTGTAGGCTGCTCATGGCTCATTTAAGTCCTAATTACCGCAATCTGGGGTTGTCAGAAACCCCTAGAACTGTCCAGGAGCAACATGACCTACTCTACCCATCCTCACCACAACCTCCCTCTGCAGAGAAGCTCCACTTAGAAAGAAATGTCACACATGAGCTCTGGGCTGCCTCTCCCAGGCCACACTGCCACTAGAAGAGCTCAGATTTTTAGGCTAAGTACATGAACAATGAAGGGCAATAGATGTGCATCTGTGATGTATCCAGTGGCCTGAAAAATAGAGTTCTGTACATACATAATGATGCCAGTGTGCTGTTTTTTTGTCACTACTACAATCCAGTAAATGCCAGAGATACATTGCTTTCACTGAAGTACCAGAAAGCCAAGTTAGAAACAGTAATAGCTTTGTATAATGAGGTATTTACTATTTGGGTTAAAATAACCATATGTTGAACAAACTTTTTAGACAATAACATGGTCTACTGTGCCAACCATGTTATCATCTCCTCACTGCCACACTTGTTCATCAATGCCCAGAGTGCCCAGCACAGCCTTGTACCAAAGGGTGCTAGTACATTCTCTAATAGCCAGGGTGGCTACAGGAAGTTTATTCATCATCTGGATATCTTGGGATACCCCCAGTTCTCCCTCCAAGGCCACCCATTTAACATGGAAGCAGAATGCCCATCACCAGCAGCCTGCAATGTGACCCCTTAACACAAGTCAGAGAAGAAGCAAGAACAGTGGGATCTTGATTTAGCTTCAGTAACCCAATGCAGAAGTACTGCTGGGAACGCTTGAAATAATTGTCTTAATTACAGAAGTACTAACTAAATAGTTAGGAGGGATTTTTTAAAAACACAAACGACTTTAAATGCATCATCTGCCTGTGCATTCAGCTACCCTCTCTCTAAAATTATGTTTAGATTTTTCATTTCTTCTATTTGGCCTTTGCACGTTTTTAGCATCAACAGGAATAAACTCAGCAGCTACCCAAAAGGCTGCTAAATGATGCCTGTATACCTAAGGCAAGAAAATCCAAGACTTCATGTGAGAATAATTTATGTCTATTGTTCTAACCAGGGGTTATTGTTTTCTCTGGGGGTTACAGTGTATAGGGACGCACATTCATGGTGCTCAGAGCAGTCAACAGGACTCCAGCTGTAAGCTCACACACACATTTTCTCAGCATCTCCTACACAGAGACTGATAAGTGAAAATGAGGAGCCATTATGAGTTGCTGTGCCAAGACCTGAAGCCTGCAGTGAGCAAAAGTCCATTGATTTCTTGATATGATTTCAGCAATCTAAGTATAGTTTACAGCTTGCACCACCATCAAAGCCAGCAATTGTGAAATGCTAAACTTCCAAATAATTCTTTGTTCAAATAGGCATGGCAAAGATAAATGACTGGGTACTACTCAGAGCAAAGCACTTACCCAAATTATTCATTATCAAAGGACTAATTAAGCAACAGGGGAGCCTGATCACTGTTCTGAAATACACAGGAGTGAGAAAAAAGCTCACCTGTGCAGGAGGGATGAGAGGTCAGGAGAGCCATGTCCATTTCAGAAATAAAACAAAGAGAAACAGACATATTCTCTAATTCATCTGTGACGGCAGGCATGGGACATGACCAGTAGACACATTAAAGGGCTCCACATTGAAACCCAAGACATGTAAATGACGAGGAAATGTACAAACTTTTTCTGTCAGTACATGTGTGCACGACACCATCAGCTCTGAAGCCTCTCCTGATTTCCCTGAGCATTGCATGTCGCTGAAGAGCTGGGCACAGGCAGGAGTGCCCAGGTACCCAGAGCACAGCAGCTGGTGCCCGTGGGGATGCAGCAGTACCACGGTGATGTGCCACTCTCCATGGCACAGACAGGAGCCAAATGCCCTGACAGCAGCAGGGCACCCCCAGAGCCTGAGCCCCACAGCCCCCAGCCCAGACAAACAACACATTCACTTACAGCACCTCCCAGGCGCGTTTTGAGCACGGCTCAGCCTCGCTCATTCCCGCAGGCGCCCTGCGGAGCCCTGCTGCCAGCAGCCGCAGAGCTGGGGCTCACCTCCAGCACGGCCCAGCAGCCGCTGCTCCCGGGGCAGCTCCAGCCGACAGCCGAGCCTGGCTGAAGGGGTGTCCCAGCACCACCCCACCCTCACAGCACAGCCGCCCCGCCATGGCTCACCTCCATCGGCCTCATCGGCCCCCGGCGCCTCCAGGCCGCGGGTCCCGCACGGTGCCGAGCCGCCTGCGCCTCTCCTCAGCGGCATTCCCTGCTCCAGGGCTCTCGGGAGCCTCCTCAGTCCCGGCTGGTGGTCTTCCATGTCTTTTATCAACTCTTTACACTGAAAACTCACAGTTCCTGAAGCACTTCACTCACTGAAACTTTACACAGTTCCTGAGCACTGCAGCCCCACTACCTGTCCCTGCTGGAAAATATCCCGATTTTCCTGCAGCTTCGGCAACATCCCCATAGCCCAGGCACAGCAAGGCTTCAGCTCCGGAAAGGGCTTTAGGTCAGGTACCTTCCAGCAGGCTCCATGGGGCCCGCAGGCAGTCAGAGCCTGCAGCAGCCCTTCCCATCAAAGATGCTTCTGGCAAAACCCCACTAGCCCCAGGAGCAGCTCCCCTCCTGCATTTATCCTCCCTGGAGAGCTCCCGCCCTAGCCAGCTGCCCCTGCGAGGCTGAGGGCACACGGAACAACAAGACACAGAGCAGACCTCGGCTTCTATCTCGTTTTGCCAAGTGTCACCTGTCCGTGAGGGGAAAAGGCTGAGCAGCACAACCCAATAACCACTTTCAGGTGTGCCTTTTCTACACCAGGCTCATTAACATTCCTCATTAACACCTGTGGGGCACCACCGGCAGAAAGGCAGAGCTGCCTCTCAGGTGTGGCATCAGATACAACATTCCCTATTTAAAGTAAAATAAAAGGAGGGAGGCTCGTGTGTGTAAGTTGTGTCTTGGGATGAGGGTTCCTGGGTTAAAAGAACACAGCAGGTATTCTCTGGGCAGTAGCCACAACACTTTTATACTGTGTATTTTTACTTCTGCTCAGCATGAAAGAACATGTAATTAGGGACCAGCTATTAACCTCTTACACAACCAAAGTGTTATGATCAGCACGGGCTGCTGTGTGCTCATTCCTGGAGAGGAGCAGAGAAGCACAAAGAACTGTTTTCCAGCACTTATTACCACTGTACCTCTTTGAAGCAGGTGTGCTTTGCCATCGACAGCTCTAGCAGTTTGTGGTGGAGCTGCAGCAGGTGAAGCAGGTGAAAGGCACAAGCCCAAGGAGGTGAGCAGAGCTCAGCCCCAAACTCTGCTCTGGCACTCAGACCTTTCTCACTGCCTGGAGCTGCAGGACCCCCAGTGCCTCCAACCCCCCACAGGGCACAGGCAGGGTCTGATGTCACTATCACATCAGAGAACCATTTAGGTTCTAAAAACCTTTATGATATCAAGTCCAACCATTAACCCAGCTTTAAGCTGTGTCCCTAAGCACCACAGCCACCCATCTTTTCAATACCTTCAGAGCTGGGAACTGGACCACTTCCCTGAGCAGCCTGTGCCATTGCTTGGCAAGCCTTTCAAGGTGATGACATGTTTCCAAATATCCAATCTAAACCTTCATTGGTGCCACTTGAGTCCATTTCCTCATTTCCTATCACTTGTTACTTGGGAAAAGAGAGGTCAAGCAGATATAAGGGTGTTCAGAAGAACAAAACAGGTCACCACTCCATCAACTAAGTTAGTACACCTAAAAACACCAGCTGAGTGTGCAAAGTGTCTGATTTTAGTAAACTGACTGAATAATTGAGATCTGAAGGGCTGATCCCAGACCAGTACAGCAAACATACAAAGGAACCACCAGTGGCAAATAAGCAAGCGATGAAAGCTGCCAAAAGTGATTCTCAAAGTTACATAAACACTAAATATGTCACTTTTCCATTTTATGTCTCCCATGATAAACTGTTATGAGACATGCACATGGCTTGAAACAGATAATTGTTGATAACCCTGACTGGTGGGAGAAGGAGCCATCTGGCAGATGGAAAACAAGAAGGTGCCAAGAATTTAGCAGACTAGGGGGCCTGTGAATTTATGCATAGAGGTCTGCAGAGAGGAATATTTAGACAAAAGTTCAGCAACTCTGTTTCTATCTATACACAAAACAAATTGGAACATCAAAACTATCCGAATAATTATGAAAATTATTCCTATTTGAAATTCATCTTGAAACTGTGAGGAAAATCAGGGAATCTAAAACTGTGAACTTAGAAGTGAGGAATTCTTTCTGCATATCATGATTAATCACAAATGGTTACAGCACATAGCATCACATTTCTTCTTCTGTCCTTCAGGTTTCTATCCTCACTGCCTTTAACATGCAAATGCCTTTATTCATCCTCTCCTGACCTTGCTGCATGGTATCATTTGTTTCTTTCAATTTTCCTTAACAGTATTTCTTTCTTCCTATAGCAGAGAAAGAGCAACGTCTGATAAGCCCCGCTTTGTATTCCTTTCCTTTCTTCTAAGTGAATTTCTTTTGCCTTTGCTCTCCTCTTTATCCCTCCTGGGTAGAACAAGGGATATTGCTGGATGCAGCGTTCTAATTGTGAATCCACATTTTTCCACTGAGATCACTGCTCATTAGCCACTCTGCTGCTGACCCTTTGCAACAGCTGAGCTGCAGCCAACATCTCTTGCAGCTAAAGGGAAGTGAGGACATGACCCACGTCAGTAGTCACAGGCAAAACACAATATTAATAAATTTATGTAACATATTTAGTGATTCTGGGGCTGGTTTTGCTGAAGCATCATGGATCACCACAAGGACCACACATCACTGACGTTGCCCAGGGAGACTGTGCAGTTTCTGTCCTTGCAGGTTTACAAGACCCACCAAGATAAAACCTGGAGCAACCTAGTTTGATGTCATAAGCTGACCCTGCTTCAAGAAATAGTTTGGACCAGAAACCCCTCAGTACAAATGTATGAGGCCATGACTTCCAGAGGCACCCTGAAATAGAACTCCCACTGACTCCTGCATAATATTCCAACTCCAATGAATATAGCACAAGCAGATATTCTTCAAAATCACACTCAAAGCTTACTAGAATCTTCAGATTTCTTAATCCTTTATCTGTAGAGCCCCTTCCAGTTAGCAACTTCCACTTCAACTGATGCTGGGACAAAGGTGGCTCAGCAGATCCTTTCTCACTCAGGCTGCTTCGCTAATAATGTTTAATTTGGGGAGTTCCTGCAACCACATTTTCATATTGTTTTTCAGCATAAAAGTCCTATTCCATTCAAATCCCAGAGAAGAGCTATTTAGACATGTTAATAAAACTCATTAGTTGCCAGGGAACTGGCAACTAAATAAACCAGATAAACAAAATAAAATGGAACAAAATAAACCAGATAAACCTTATTTTTTACTTTAAATGTGCACAATATAATGAGTACTGCTGAAATGTTATCCTATGTATTCTTTAATTATAAAACATGCACATTTTTGTAAGATCTTGCTCAGGATCTCAGACACAAAATGCAAACCCTGACTGCCAGGATAACTTATCAGGAAGCACAGACAGTTGGAGTCAGATACATCAATGGCAAGCAGTCTCACATTAGAGCCTCCAAATTAAATCTGCTTACCTTATTCATATGCATCATTCCAGCAGAGTAATATTTATACAACACCCTTAATTGAAATGGCATTAGAACAAGAACATTTTTGATCCATTCAATGAAGTAACAGAGGCAGCATTTGCCCCATGTTCAGTCTGTTCATGAAAAGCAGCCCCACACAGCTGGGCACAGCTGGCATTCACCTCTCCAAAGGGACCCATGCCTGCATTTATGGGATGCACAGGAGTAAAGCTGGAACACCAACTCCTAAACCACCTGTGAGGTGTGCAAGGGCTCACATTAAACACCTTTCATTTTCAACACACCACTAGCAAGCAGAAATGAAGGGGGAAATAATCTCACTACTCTTCTCATGGTCTAGAGGATGAGAAACACTTGTTTCAGGATTGCTTATAACCATCAGTATTTCATCTCTGAGGACCCAAGTTCTAATCATAATGGAAATAAAAGGTTTGTGGCTTTAAATTATGTTCCTCTTCCCAGTTACAGCATGATGTTTAATGTCTGACAAATTACAAAGTGATTGGAGAAACAAGGGACTTCCTGCTTTTGTTAAGAAAGAATGAAAGATACTTGATCTAACATTTTTTCATTGTCAGCTCCGAGCTTAGCAGCAGCAGCAGCACAAATATACACATCTTGTGGTTTAGTTGATTCAGTGGAAGACAGAGGGTTTTCCTGTTTTCATGCACTGAATGATCATTGCAATTTGCCACACCTGTTTGATGTTCTGGCTTTGTTCACAGCAGAAGGCAACACATTGCTGCCCATTGGCCTTTCTCTTCCATCAAACCAATGTGCCAAGTCTTCAGAAGCATCTCCCTCCCGTGCAACTGAGTGTAGCCTGTACCTTGTTTATGCTATTGATCCTTTACTAATACAAGCATTGAAGAATCATGCTGTAATTATTAAATCAGACAGAAAGCAAACCCAGGACTATTTTCAAGCTTAAAAGTCAAGTTTATTCTGACTACAGCTAGCTATCCGTCCTCACAAAAGGAAAACTTCTTTTGTAACATGTCCTTCATCTTTCTGATACCTTATTTTTCCCTATAATTTTCCACATGTAAAACTTTTTTTCAACTCTGTTTGGCTTGTTAAAGTTCCTCTACTTCTATTTCCTGAATACAAAAAAGGGCTAAAAATCATCTTTTAATTGCCAGTTGTTCACATACATATTTAATAGAGCAGCACTAAACATAGGGCTTAGCCCACCAGCATTTTACACAAGCAGGGTCCGATTCAGTTCTCCTGAAGCTTTACCTGAACAAACATGCAGTCCTTTATTTTCACAGAATGAAACATTGCACTATCTGTTCTGTTCACCAAAGCACACCAGGGTGCAGTTGTACAGCATGTTGGGTGATTCCTTGCTGCAATGTAGTAGGTGGAGCTCAAACTATGGACCAGATTCAGATGCTGTAACTCTACTGGCAGTGTTTGTATTGGGAAAGTGAAGCAGACGCTTGCAATGCACCAATATTAGAAGAGCAGCAAGTGCTCTCTTGGAATGACAGGATGAGCTTTTTAACATAATTAGGAGCCAAAGGACATTTTTGGAAGCCAAGTCAATTGGGCTCATCTGTTTCACACTCCCAGAGGCAATCAATTCCTGTTCCCTTTACTCATCCTGAAAACTTTCCCAGAAAAGACCAAGGAATTCTGCACGCAGAAATGACCATGCATCAGCTCCCAAAATCCAAGGAGCTGTTGCTGTAACACGGAAAGCCCCATCTGGAGAGCCGGGCACAGCTCCCCCCTGGAGCCGAGGCGGGGGCGGTGTCCCGGGCGGGGCTGGCGTTCCATGGGAGCCCCGGGGGCTGCCGGCTCCAGCCCTGCCCGCAGCACGGGCTGAGCACCCACACGGCACGGCAGGGCGAGCAGGCACTCCCAGAACGCAGCCATGGGGAAAAAGCAAGCACCGTGCTCTACAAGCAGGTCAGATTTTGAAGCACTGCTGTTTTGAAGCACAACAACCAGAGAAAATAAAAAACCCCACTGGGTACTGCCCAAAGCCAAACATCCAAAATCCTCTCAGCACTGCACTGAACATGCACATGGTAACACAAAACACATCATTCCACAACAACACAAGTACCTTAATCTGTATTTGAAACACCAAATGAACTATCCCTCCCATTTCTAGCACCCTGTCCTAACAGGCCAATTAAAAGATCTCCCATTGCTAGATTTTATGTTATTTCACTGATGGTGAAAATGAGCTGAGGGAACCAACATGTAATGCAGTCATTCAGCAAGTGTATAGGCAACCTTATGCAATAATCTTTTAACTAGTTTATTAAATGTTTTTCCTTTTCAGAATAAATTCAACATCTAATGCCAAAATTTCATCAAGAACTCAAAAATCTTAGTAGCCAGTTATCAGCTGTTTGAGTTACAAGAAATAGACATATTACACATCACTAAAATTTTCACACATACACCCACACATACACACACACGTATCAGCATCCTGTTTATATTAATTTATTTTCACAAATCAATCTCCTTTTTCCTACTCATACTCTTTACATTTTCTGAAGGCACAACACCCAAATAGGCAATGTAAAATGTACTTCCTGTAGAAAAGTCTGTACTCTCCTAAGAGAACAGTTTGGCAAAACTACGTTTGTTTAAAAACTCAAGTTCCAAAATGAGCCTTCAAAGAGCAGCAGAGAACACCAAGATTAAAAACTGCTTAGGGTGTCTGCACTTTTCATATGCAACACACCACTTAACCTTTAATAAATCAGGACTTTTTCCAAGAAATTACAAAAGCGGAAGTAGTAAAATCTCTTTTTTTTTTAATCACCAAGTTTTAACGATGGGACAGACTCTAGGCAGAGCTCCCAGAAAGAGCCAGACCACCATCTGGCTCCATCACAGAGCAATGACAATTCACAGGCAATGAGTCTCCAACCAGTGCTCTGAAATCAAACGCTGGGCTGGCTCCATCAAAGCTCTGTTACAGCCATGAACACACAGCTGTACATTTCCTCCCTCCTCGTACATAAATATACCCTCAGACACAGACAAAGGGAAAAAATAAATCATTTTATGCATTTTTCTATGCTTCCCTGCTCTGCCTGTTACCAATCAGTGTCAAGAAATATCTTACATCTTATGTTTTGTTAGCACTATAGAATATATAGAATATATATAATTTTATTTTTGTTGTCACACATGCTAATGTTTCCAGTATGATAAATGTCTTTTTAAATCCTGCATTTCTTGTCACGCTGTAGATCCACTTCTATTTGACAGTGACTCCTGGACATACATGTCAAGACAAAAATAAATACTGCTGCGATGGCAAACGTTTTTAAACTCTTAGGACACCAATACAGTGGCACTTGAAAGACTTTTTAAATACAACAGAAAAGACAATAGTTAAATAGAAACCTGCTTTGACACAGCCATGAAACCTGCACTACACTTGCAAGATCTGTATTTGTTTCTGCAAGAGCAGCTCCTGATCTTTGAACACATCAAATGTTACACCCCAGCCCTCCGCCCATACCCTTTAAGAAGTCCACGTTGTTATTTTAAGCAAGCATCCCCTCCAGCTGTACATAAGCAACACTGTATTTCCCAAACAATTGAGGTAATTATAAAAATGAATATCATTTATTTTCTTTTATTACTATCATGTCTGAACATTTCCTTTCATACAAAAGTCTGATTTTCAGCATTATGTTTTCCAAGGGCATCCCCTCCGCACCAAGGGAGATAAAGACGTATTAGGAATTGTGCAAGAGTTTTTGTTGCCATCTTCAAACCCACAAGAACTTCATGAACACGATATTGGCGTTTTAGAGAAGGAGGAAGGGGCTTTACACATATTTTTAGTTCCACTTGATTTTTTTAAATCGTATCTAACCCAATGCAAAGGGGTGGGTAAAAAAAAAAAAAAAAAAAAAAAAAAAAAAGAAAAAGAAAAAAACGAAATCATCACATTACTGCATGTTACCCTTCAGCAGTCTTTGGAGGAAATCGGAGCCCAGGTTGCTTTTCCCGGCTCCCTCCCTCACTCAAGGCAGCCGGAGCGGCTCCTCTGCCCGGGCTCCGCCACCCCCGGGCGCCGCTGCCCCGTCACAGCCGCGGCTTCCTGAGCAACGTTCGGCTGAGGTCCTTCACCTCCTCGGGGCTGCCCACCCGCTCGTAGCCCAGCAGGGCCATGGGCTGCTGGCAGTACTCCTCCACCTGCTTGATCTGCTGGTAGCTGAGCGCGGTCCTCCAGGCACTCAGCGCCTGGGTGGCGTTCCTGGCCGACACCACGAACGGCTTGGAGGAGTAGCCGGGGCCGCTGGTCATGTTGAGGGCGAACTTCTCCATCTCCGGGCTGACCGCCAGGTTCACAAAGCCGTACACCTGCCGCAGGGTCTTGATGGGCTCCACCACCAGGTCCTCGTAGCGCACGGCCATGTAATTGCCCTGGAGCCAGTCAGGGGGGTGCAGAGCAGTCTGCAGGGTCTTGGCCATGCTGCTGCAGATGACCTCCATGGCACCCAGGGCATGGTAGTCCGAGCCGCCCCCCCCCTCCTTCTTCCCGCCCAGCTTGTGGCCAGCATCGAGGAAAGGCATGCGGTGGATGTGGGGGTCCCGGCTCCGCACCACCTGCAGGCTCTCCCGGATGAGGCCGTGCCGGGACTTGATGCGGGAGCTGGCGACGGCCCGGGGGTCCCGCACCAGATGGATGACTTTGAGGTCCAGGGTCGGGTCCCGCATGAGCGGGGCCAGGACGGCCAGGTCAAAGACACGGACGCCCTTGATGACCAGCGTGTGGTACTTGTGGCATTCCTCCTGGAAGCGGCTGAGGCGCTGCGGGGGACACTTTTTGCACACCCGGTCGTCCACCATCCCCACCACCTCCTTGCGATAGGCCGGGCAGAGGGGCGAGGAGCAGATGACCTTGTTGGTGGCCGCCCCGAAGATGCCGAGCGTGGTGAGGTTCTTGCCGGCGCCCGCCGTGCTGTAGAGCTGGAAGACGGAGAGGTCGCATCGGTACAGGGAGCTCAGCATGTCGCGGGCCGCCCCTTGCAGCGAGACGGCGTCACCGGGGTACAGCTTCTGCCAGACGTGCCACACCGGCTCGTAGAGGAAAAAGACCTCGGGGTTCTGGTTGAAGAGCTCCCCGAAGAAGGACGAGCCCGAGCGCCAGGTGGTGAAGACATAGACCAGCTGCCGCCGGGCGCCCGCCGGGCCGCGGCTCCCGGCCGGCGGCGGCGGCGGCGGCGGGGGTTGGTGGCGGGGGGCTGCCGGGGGCTCCCCCGCAGCGCCGCGGCTCCCGCCGCCACTTGTACTCCAGCAGGTTGAGCGCGGCGAGCAGCAGCAGCAGCGCGTAGCCCAGGCACAGCGCCAGCGCCTTCCGCCGGCACACTTTCATGCTGGGCGGCGGCGGGGCCAACTGTTGCTCAGCGCCCCGGCGCCCCGGGGCCCGCGGCGGGCAGCAGGGCGCGCCGCCCCCGGCGCCGTCTCCCCGGCCGGCCCCCCCGCGCCCGGCCCGCATAGCGCAGCCGCCGCGACGGCCCCGCCGCCGCCGCCCCCGCCCCTGCCCTACTTAGCAGCGGCACGGCCGCCCGCCCGCCCCCGCGCTTCTCCCGCGCCGCCATCGCCGAGCGGCCGCGGGCGCCGCCGCAGCGCAGCTCTCGGCGGCCGCCGGGGCGAGGCGGAACCGCACTCCGCTCCGCCCCACAGCGCGGGGCGGCAGCGAGGGGCGGGCGGGGGCTGCACCGCCCCGACAGAGCGCATCGCTCCCCGCCCCGCCCCCGCCGCGCCGGGAGAGCTCCGGGGCCGCCGCCGCCACCGAGGGGCGGCCCCGATTGGCAGCGCCCGCCCCGTGCTCGCCATTGGCGGCCCCGCCGCCCGGCCTCGGGCTGCAGCGCCCCGCCCGCTCCGACCTACCGCCCCCGGGGGGAGCCCGGCCTGATCGGCACCGAGCCCGGCCGGGCCCCGCACCGCCGGAGGGCGGCGGGCGCTTCTGGGAGCCCCTCTCTGCTCCGCCGGGGCGCTCCCGTCAGCCCAGCCTGGCGAAAGGCTCCTCACCGGGTACCCCTCTCACAGCAGAGCTGCGCCGGTAACGGGAAACACTGAACAGAGGGGAAAGATCCCGGAAAGGCCTGAGAGGATTCCGGGGCCAGTCCCGCCGCCCTTATCTTGGTTTGTGCGGAAACTCGGAGTTCTCAAAGGTTCTCCAACACGTTTAAAAAACCTCTTACACTGGATCTTCCTAGCAGAGCTCAGCACAAATCCATCCACCCGCAGTTCTTCACCGTGTTCTTATAGCCGGTGTCCGGTCACCGGGCGGCCCCTTCGTTACTGCCCCGCGCCCAGCGCAGCCCCGCTCCTGCCGGGTAGAGCCCAGCGCAGCCCCGCTCCCGCCCCGGCTGGAGCCAGCACCGGGCCGGCAGCTGGCCAGCGGTGGGCCCCGAGACTCCCTGCCCCGGGCGGGAATGGAAACGGGCAGCGCTTTCTTCTCTCCTGTGTCCTGAGACACAGCGCTGTGCGGAGGGCAGCGTAAGCCGTGGTGCAGCTCCAGACAGCAGCGGTGCTTTAAAGCCGACCACATCCCCAAAACGCGCCTGAGAAGGGCGCGGAGCGGCGGTCCCGCGGGACAGCGCACTCGTGGGGCACAGGCTGCTCGATGGGCTTGCGGCAAAGCTCAGTGACTCTTACGGAATTTTCTCAGCGGTTTCCTCCGCCCTCGACTGAGCTCGGAGCACTCCGGGGCTGCTCACGAGTTACAGAAGCATTCGGCCGCTCTCTCCTGTTCATTGCTCTCTCTCCCCAGCAGCTCTCGCGCTGGTGCAGCGTTTCCCACCACGCACAGATACCCACGGCCCATCTCCCCAGGCAGCCGGGAGGCTGGAGAGCTGGGGGCTGCCCCTGCCTCACACCAATCCCTCCACAACAGATGACATTGGGGAGATTTTGCTGGAACCTTACAGCACGGTTCTGACACTACAGCAAAAGCTTTTACACTCAGAAAGCAGATAAAGCACAGTTTCACCCGGTGTGTGCCTTGCCTGGTAGCACACTGTTTAATAAATGTAAGAAAACAGTACAAGAGGGTGAAGCAGCTAAATGTGTAAGCAATCTTCACATCCCTTATCAAAACATTTCAATACTCGTCCCACGTTTTCTGCAGGGATATTTAACAGCCAAGCTCCCTTTCTGGAAAAACTTCTAAGCCCCTTCCAGCCTCACAGTGAAGGGCAAGATGTGTAGCAGGAGGGCTCCTCTCCCCAAGCCTTGTCAGGGCAGGGTGGCAGCGGGATGGGAGCAGGAGCTCCCCTGGTGAGCGGCACCAGGGCCACCTGAGCCGCCGTGCCGGCTGCGACGCGGCCACCAAAGCGCACGGGGCAGCCCGGAACCGTCCCGCGAGCTGCCACTGACCCGGCGGCAGTGTTCGAGTGTCACTGCGACTTTTCATACAGAAGTAATTCGTTAATAGCAGACTTTAAATAACCATTAAATAGTCAAGAAAAAGTCTCTACTCCATCAAAGTGAGGGGGAAGAGGAAGCCATTTTTTTACCCTACAGCGCTCCAGAGGAAGTCACATTGTGTCCATCTTTAAAGCCACGCTGTGTACAAATTATTTGTATCTAGTTGGCAAAAGAAATGTGCAGTTTAAATGAGCTTAAAACGATTGACTTGTAACTCTTGAAATACAGTATATAATGAAGAATAAACCTCTGGAGCATTTTGTAGCATAAAATTCTTGCAGTTATTTTGTTCTTTAGTTCTAATCCATTAGTTTTTCACATAAAACAAGACTTTTGCTTTTTTATATATTTTTATAAAGGTTCACATCAAATATTTATTTGGCTTTCCATGCTCACTACAGACAAAGTGACCATCACCTAGCTAAAGCAGAAATGTTTCTTCTTCATTCTGGAATGGTCTGTAGTAGCATCAATTAGCTTGTATTAGGTGATGAATGACAACAGCAGTACTGAGACGCTGGAGTTCATAAAGCAATATCTCCCACCACTATTGTTCTGCAGCACTAATGCAATAAAGGACAGAGACTACAGGGAGCAAAACCAATTCATAGCAGTGAAAAATCATTACAATACCATGAAGTTCAAATTAATCCCTTCTTTCCATTTCACTCGGTTGAAGAGAGATATGAAATTTTCTGAAAAAACCTACAACGCCAGCTCCAGTTCTTACAGCATTTAAAATTTAGCAAGTAACAAATAAAGATAAGCAAACATGAACTGCAGGTATAACATCTGAAATAGTAAAACTAATCAGTAAATCCAGACATGAAAAGCTGTAATTGGACTCTGCACCTTCCCTGCTGCTACACAGTGGTTACATCTCTCTGAATCAGCCAGTGAGGAGAACTGAAAGCAGCACTGCCTTCATCCAACTGCTCCAACTCAACGAGGAAAACACGAGGCCAGCAGCTCTTTAATTCAACCTACATGCTGCTAAACAGAATCTTACTTTCCAAAACTGGAGCAAAGCAGGTATTTATGCTGTGCAGGTGGATCCAAGTACCCACACACAACACAACTGTGATCAGTCAGGTTCAGTGCAGCTGCTTTAGCTGATCTTCCCACAAGTTTCAGACTTGGTAGCACTTGAATAGCTCAATATCAATGAATATTGAATAAGTTTATATGGAAGAGATTTATACAGCCAACTTTCAATTCACAAGTTTGGAGCTTTGGTTGGTTTTTTTAAAATAATTTATACGTCTATTATATATAACTGTATACAACATATATGGCAAAGAAACACAAAAGTATTTTTAAAATGGTAAGAGGCACAGAAAGTATGTGAAAGAGGAACATTCTGTAGCAAATACAGAACAAATACAGTTCTTCACAAATATATTCAGGTATTTCAGTGCACATTTTCCACCCTCTATTTTACTTCATGTCAATCTATTTTAGGCTCTCTAATTTCAGTATACTAGATCAGCCATGCCAAATAATAAAAAGTTTCCTTTCTTCAAAAAGCAAAATTTATCATTCAAAAAGTAAAATTCAAAGCCCAACATTTCTTTCTGGGCCAGCTTTACTTGCTGACAATTACATGTAGTTTGCTTTGAGGAGCAGGAGAGAATGCTGCTTTTCCAGTGCAGATTGTTACACACTACAAAACTCAGATAGAAGTAGAGTGGCTGCATTTACCTCAAACTCCACAGCCAGCAATGTGTGAAGTGAGGGATAAGTACCTGCAATTAAAATGCCCCAATTTAAAATATGGGGAAAACATTTTTTTCATTCAATACTTAGATATTTTGTGTTACAGTTTAGTATTTTATAAACTATGCTTATGAATCTTACATGTAATATTTAGGCAACTCAAATCCTGACCAGCTGAATTTATTCCTCCCTCAAAGTGCTACTGCCCCAGTCAGAATTCTCCAAGATCCCTTCCACAACATCCCTTCATTTAAACACTGGGGCTGAAAAAGGTTTCATCCTTATTGGAATACTTCCCAACTTTTTATTTTTTCATGCTTTAAGATTTGCCTTTCTCATGTTCACAAGCATGCAATGGGCACAAGGAGAAGTTTTTCCTGAAGTCAAACTTGAGCAAGATTTTATCTTTTAAAAGAAATTGAAAGATGGAGATTCATGCTGTTATAAACCTACTGTGAGATAAGTTCTGGGTGCTGATTAAATAGTCCTGTATCTAGCCTAATCAGGATAAATAGAGATCCTGAATTCCTCAAACATTGCCCAAAAGGGAGATTTTTAAAACTAAAGCACAAATTATAGACCACCATATGTGAACAAAATTTATATAAAATTGAGTAGCTCTCAAAACTTGGACAACTTATGAATTTGTTTAAGACTGCATTTTAGTCTCACCACTGGAGATGGGTGAGAAGAATCTCTGCAGTAGCATTTAGAATTGCAGGTGTTTATATTTTGCACCCTTCCTTTTAGTATTGTGCATGATGTCTGAACAGCATATTCAGCATGTCACGCAGCAGTGGCAGCTGATTTCCCTCAAAACACACTTTTTCCAGTAATGTTGAATCCTTCAGCAGCCATTTCCATTAAGTGATGGCTGCCACAATCTGCCTCCTAAAGAATCCATTTTCTCTTGGATGTTCCTTCTGAACTGTGTGTGCAGAAGCAGCTGGCAGGGACCAAAATTAAAGCAGCCACCCATAAACCAGAAATACAAAACCAAGTGGACAACTTGTCTGTAACAAGCTGTTCCCTGCCACCTCAGTTTCTCTTTCATGTTCATTTCTAGTTGCACAGGTGACATTTTCAATAAACTCCTTTTCAATAAATATTTATAAATTTCTGTTTGTGCAGCTGAAGGAATTCCAGAACTTTGCAAATGTCCTGGGGACACTGCAGTGTAGATCAGTCTCTACTTGACTTTTATTAAAATTAGAAATCTCTTTTCAGCTGTTGTGTAGCTGGTTCAAGTTCTAAAGGAAATTAAGAGATTCTACTTTTATAGCCACACACCTTTAAAACAAAGGGCAATGCACTGTTTCACATCACATCTTCCCAAACTTTTAGCTGGTCACACCTATGAGCTACCACAGCCCCACACATTTGGGCATCTCTGAACTTCAAATCCATGACCCAAACCTCCTTCACCCCCAGGGCTTGGGGTGCCCAGGAGCCCTTCAGCTGCTCAGGGCAGCTCTGTCCCTGGATAGATCCCTGTTCCAGGGGCTGGATAACATCCCAGTCCATAGCATCCCTGTCCCAGGGGCTGCATAGCATCCCTGTTCCAGGGGCTGGATAACACCCCAGTCCATAGCATCCCTGTCCCAGGGGCTGGATAACACCCCAGTCCATAGCATCCCTGTCCCAGGGGTTGGATAACACCCCAGTCCATAGCATCCCTGCCCCAGGGGCTCTGCCTGGCACCCCACACCTCCTGCTGCACAGTCCCAGGGGCCTGGCCTGCCTCTCCTGGCCCCGAGGGCAGCAGGCAGAAGCCACACAGCAATGTTCCCCTGGATCTAAGCTCTCAGGTGATGGAGCAAAATAGCCAGGCCTCATTTGACTACAGATTGGACAAGTTTAAATCCCAGGGAAGAGAGTTGCCAATCCCCATCTAAAAATTCAAACAAGAGCTTTGCGCAAAAGAGTGAGAATTCAGTTTCTCTCATAAGTAACGTACAATGTGCTATAAATGACTGTCTAGGAAGATTCTTGAAATTAATCCATTGCATCTCTTCAAAACTCAAAGTAACATAAATAACTCGCTAATTTCTCTTGAAAATCCCAAGGATTTGAGAAAAATAGACTCTCTATCTGTAGCATTTTCATATTTCTACTCCATACCACAGTGAAGACTTCCTGCAGGCTGTCATGAAAGATGAATTCTCCCCTGGTGAAACTACCTAGAAATCAGGCTTTTTTACAAACTTATCTTCTTCCTTTCTCTCTCTCTCTCTCTATTTATTTTTTTAGTACAATTACCGTGTGCAAAAACAGAGGATGAGAATCTCCAGCCCTGTAGTTCACACAATGGTCAGAATCCAATCCCAGTCTCATGTCTAAAAGTTTATAGCCAATTCTTTTCCAGAATTTGCCCAAGGCAAAAGTCTCCATTCAGTTAATCACCAGACTGTTCTTTTCTCATAGCACAGGGAAGATAACCTAAAAAGCCAGGGGGGGAAAAAAAATCACCAGCAATCCAAGAGATGCAGATTTCGTGGTGAAAATGCCCAGTATCAGCTGCAGTGCAAACCTCTATACCACACTAAGTTCAGAAGATTCACCTCCACCCTCCTGAGTTTCTATTTGCAGCAATGTGGTCAGTGTTTGCTCTAGTAGAATCTAGCAGGTGAAAACATTTGGCTAAATCATTCCTGAAACACCCGGGCTGTACCTCTTTAGCATAGCTCAAAAAATATGAAAACTGGTTTCTACTCCCAATGATGGCTTTGGTGATGATTCTGATTGCTGGTAATGATCCTGGAAGTTCAATCCTGGGCAGAGGCTGCTCCATCTCCCACAAATTGTATGCATCAATTCCACCCTCCTCTTCCCACGCCAGCTAAATTTTAAAACAAGAACAATTTGTCATACAGAATTAAGAAATTCTGCCAGGTTAAGACTTTCTGTGAAAGATTTCTGAGAGCTTTACAAAGACCTTATGCTTACTGTTTGTCCTTGCTCACCTCTCTACAGGCATAGTTACCATACACAAGCTCTAATCTCAGACCTAGGTCCAGCCTCAGGAGGCCAAGAAAGATTCAGGAAACACATTCCACACTTGCTTGCAGGCAGCCTCTTAACAAGGTCTTGAAGGGTCAAACTGATGGTTTGTATTTAAGGCCAACAGCTACAGCAAGTTCCCCAGTCCACACAAGAGTAAAAATAGAGCAGGTCCAGGGATATCAAAACATCCCATGTTTAAGAACTCTGAGCTCTAAGCAGAGATCTCAGTAACTGGGATTTGTAATCTATCCCAAAGGAATACTCTGGCCTCCAACATCAAGAGTTCATATCCCAGCCTTTCCCATCTTGTGGGGGCATCTGAGGTCTCTTTCCTCTTTCTCATCTTTCACAGATCTTGCAGAACCTAAATTATCTTGGAGGCATTTGCTCCTCTCAGGTTTGAGTGCTGTGTTCAAGTGTCCCTGGAGCAAAGGGGAGAAGGACAGAGACACAGAGGTAACAGCTCACAGCTGCTAAGGGATGGCCCCAGTGCTGCACATCCTGTCCTGCACCTCATCCCGCGAGCCTGCCCCCTCGTGCCCACTCACCCCTTCCTCAAGGCAAACAAGGCAGCAGAAAGGACAGAAGGAGAGAACAAAGGGGAGGGCTGGAACAGGACCTGCCCCCAGAGCAGTGCCAAGGGGTGACACTGGCCCTGCCACAGCACCCAAGGTCCCAGTACAGCACCTCCCAGCTCCACGCCCTCCCTGGCTCCTGCAAACCGCTGCCAGTGGTAACGAGCTGCTCATCATCTCCCTGTCCCAGCAGCAGCCCCCAGCGGGAGTTTGCTTTGTTCAAGCGAGATTCACACAGACAAGCAGAGTGAGCAGCCCATGCCTCATTAATGAGAGAGAGGAGCACAGAGGTCACTGTTGACAGAGGAACAGCAGCAGCCATTAGGGTTGGACAACACAGGCAGAACAGCATCGAGCAGAACAAGAGCTGCTGAGGCCAAGGAGCTGTTCATGCGTAACAGGCACCAACACTGCTCTCTTCCAGGTTAAAAATAAATCCATTTCTGGCAATCAGCAAACTGACAATTTTATTGTTGCCATGTCAATTGGAAAATTTTCTGTATAAAATACAAACCCAAAAGCAAGACAAAAAAGTCCCTGAGAAATTACCATTTCCTCTTTAAATAACCACAAACAGAAAAGTTTCTAGCTTATGACAGAGTTACACTGTAGAACATCCCAGCACAAGACCAGACATCAGAATTGGCAAATGGCACAGGCTCACCCACAAAAGCCTACACTGTACAGACAGAAGCAGGTGGAAGAAAAAACAGTATGCAATTGTTTAAGACCTCTGTATCCTGCAGGGGAAAGAGATTTGGACAAAAATAAATTAGCATTTTAGTTGTTATCTGTAACTTTTTGCATTTTTTTACCGCCTCGAGTGATTATAGAGTCAGAGTAGACTTGCCATTTGTGGCTGACCTTGCTTTTCTCATCCCAAGATTCTGGTTTTTAAGGTGTTACATGAGCTCTTTGCTCTCGTGTCACTGGGACAGATGAACCCACACCAGCAATAGCTGCAATTCTAAACAGATCCTTAGGGAAACACTGATTTGTTACCCTTGTTCCTAAGTGGCTGTTGATTCTTACACTTCAATACCTGCAAAGGGGAGGTGGGGGGGACCATATGCATGTGTGCAGTGTCTGAATAATAACATAACACTGACACTCAGAAACCAACTCTTCCTCAAACAGCATTAGAAAAAATACATGCAGCTGTTGTGCAGGGAAGTCAAAGGAAGCCAGAATTTAAAAAAGGCAGTTCAGAGACAACCACTTCTGTAACACTGGGAAGATTTTAATTGTTGCAAGGAGGCTCGATGTACTATGGAGCTTTCTGCAGCAGCAGAGGGCCCACAGGTCAGCACTGAGCTGACCGAGCCTTGTGGAGACACTCCTGGGGCAGGACTGGCTCTGAGCAGATGCACCTGCAGCTGTGTCCCTTGAAGGCCTTC
Source organism: Camarhynchus parvulus (assembly GCF_901933205.1). Classification (NCBI taxonomy): domain Eukaryota; kingdom Metazoa; phylum Chordata; class Aves; order Passeriformes; family Thraupidae; genus Camarhynchus; species Camarhynchus parvulus. Next base: position 14,211,970 of record NC_044579.1, read on the forward strand.
CTGTAAGCATGGGGGTGTGCAGGAGGGCAGGGCAGGCTTCACCAAAGCTTATCAGCACAGATCTGGGAACATACCAGGGACACTCCCTTCCCAAGGACACCCCACTCTGTTCCTGGCTGCACAGGGGCTCCCAGCTAGGCTAGAACCAGGCTGTACAAGCTACACTCACTTTCTCTGCTTTGGACAAGCCTGAACTCTGAAGCACAAACATTTGCCTCTGGTTTCCCTGAGGCAGGGCAGAAGAGGAGCCTGTTACCCACTCGTGTCTCCATGCCCTCCCAAAGTGAAGAGCTGGACACTCACACACTGAGGGCTCTCACAGGATAATGGGCTCCTTCTCCCTCTACAAGCCCAGAAACCACTGGGAGACACAGGACCACACCTCCTCAGGACAGGACTTCATTTCACAAGGTTTCATCTGAATGCTACCTCCTGAATCCCAGATCAGTTATTTACATTACCCACTCAGCATTTCACCCCAAAATGCTGCAGAAACACAAGTCCCATAGTAATGGCACGCGGTGACTGTACCTTGTCACTGCAACGTGACCTGAAGAAAAATGGATTTCATGAGCAGCCTGATTTTAAGTCTTCAATAATACTTTGCACCTTTTACAAAATATTTGTTAGCAGATGCCACCCCCTTCCCGCTTCTCTTTGTGGAAAAGCCAAGCTATAAACAAAAGTACAAAAGCAGGAGGAAATTAAGACTAAGCAAGATCAAAAGATGCTCTTTTCTACAGGGCAAAAAAGTCCAGGCAATTCAGTAAAAGATACAGATTCTTAATTGCTCTTATGAGACTATTGGGTAAGAGCAGCTGGTTTAGAGCCCAGGACATGAAGCAAAGAACAAGAGGTACGGCAATGGTATTGAGAGAACAGATTACTGAAAAAGGCATTGCATAATAGAGCAGTTACAAAATACACCCTAATGGGTGTGCTCCTTTAGCTCTTTTGTTACTTGGCTTAAGCTTTCTATAATCACTGATGAGAATTTGTAAAAGCTGAAATGAAAATTAATTATTGAAAAGTACCTGAAATGCTAAGTGATTTTCTACCCTGAGGGGTTTTAGCTATTAAATGAAATATACAATTGATTCTGCAGATAAAATACTTCTGTGGCAAAGCATCTTTGGTCCCACTTGACCCAGAACACTGACATTTATCACTCCTCCATTTATAAACAGCTACAAGATAAAAGTAATGAAGAAGTTAATTGGATCTGAAGTGATCATCTTCCCACTGCACAGTTAGGATTCTCCCTGTTCCCAACTGATTTTAGTACCTACTTTTCTTTCTAGAAAGCCTCATCTGGTCTGTGCCAGGTATAAATACACAGCATTTAAGAAATAAATAATTAGTTTATAATAGTTTAGCAACCAAAATCTCTGCTGAATCCTATCCTGAAACACCTTATGTTACAGGGAGAAGAAAAGACAAAAAATAAACTCTGCGTATTTCTAAAACAGATTCTTTATAATGTATTACAAACAGATAAAAGGTGTATTCTTTTCTCATTATCAATGCATCTATTCAATACTCATTCTAAGAAAGTCTTTACAGTATGCATGCAGTCTTTGTATTTTCAGTGTTCCAGATCACTGCAGAGCTCTCATTAGCCAACATCACATATGTGATGTGTTGCATCACATATGCAACAATTTACATAACCTTATAACAATGTCTCTCATCAGGGAAGAAGGAGAGAAATTTTCTTTTTTTAAGACCTTTTAGATCCTGCTTCTGGAAGCACAGCCAGTGAGGCTATTTACATGTCCAATAGGTTTTCCCCAACACATTTACAAATCTCTAACTGTGAGAAGCCTGTGGACACACCAATGTACCAGCAGGCCAGCCTGCAGCACTCTGTGCCTGCAGCACTCTGTGCCTGCAGCTAAGCACAGAGCTTTGGCTTTTACAAACAGTTCACAAGAGGCCAGGTCCCTTTTGATTTTAGAGTTTTATTTCCATCTCCCCACACCTCCACATATAAACACTGAAACCTCCCCGTTTCTCCTCCCTCCCCCTCTCCCACCCACAGAGAGGTTGCATGGTGAGGTGATGCAATTTAAAGCCACATCAATGCCTAACACACAGAACAGGTTTGGAGAAGGGAAAGCCTAACATGAAAAAAGAAGTTAAACAGCCTCTTGAATCAAAAATATTAATAAATATGTAGTAAAATTTCATTTTTCCCATCCTGAAGGATTTTCACAACAGAAGAATAAATTCAGTAAAATAAGGCAAAAGCTGTCCTTTTGCAGGAAATCAGTTTTAGAAAACAAAAGTACTGAAGGCTGCAATTATTGTATCTATAAGTAAGAATCACAGAGCCTCAGGCCTGCTGTCCTTTGGTGCTCCCCATGTGTGCCACAAAGGTGGCTTGTTACCAAGATACCAGTGACACATATGCTACACACACACACCCAGAGGATGTGTCTTTGCAGAGGCCCTTTTGTAAAAATGAACAAAAACATTACAGTGCTGTTACAAATATCCCCTGTGGTTAAAATGCAGACATAGGAAGCAAAGATTTACCTGTAAACCTTATCAGGGAAGGTACCAGACTGTTGGACTCTTCTTACAGTAAAATCTCACAGCAGGAAAGAAAGCCCATCCACTGGATTCAGAAGGTGCCTGTATCTGGAGTCAAACCATGAGAACAGAACAGAGCCACACTGCACTGAACCATCCAGCACCCCAGTCTGAAACACACAGCACTCCCAAACAAACCCTGCACTCCTCAGGGATCTGCATCACCACCGGGGCAAGAAAACGACATCTTCATTTTCTGTTCAGATTTTATTTGAAATCTAATTCAAATTGTCAAAGCTACAAAAAGGGGGAACATTTGGGTTATTTCTGCTATGTCACAACATTCTAAAAACAAAATATCACTACTGCCAGCAGATCAGTTACACACATTTCTGATGAAACTTCTAAACACAAAAATGCTTCTTTTGGGAAATAGTCACAATGAAGATATTTTGTACAATATAAAACAATGACAGGTCTACAGATGCCGATACTCATGAGTATACACATGCATTCACAAAAAAAAAATCAGGAATGCTTTTTTGTTTTTAAACAGACTGTTCAGGCACAAAAACAAAACCGCATTTCCAGTAAGTGACAGCATCATAAAAAATATTAACATTGTCAGTGTTTGCTTTTCTTTGACTTCTTGTGAGATCTGTGAGGAGAACGGGACTGAGACCTGGATTTTTTCCCTGACTTTTTAGGGGATCTGGATCGTGATCTTCTCGATCTTTTGGGTGTCCTGGAGCCAGATGGCGACCTTCCAAAAAAAAAAGTCAAATATTAATAGAGAAAGTACCTTTTCCTGAAGTTATTTGTATTCATTTATTGAGCCAAACAAGGCAGAAAACATCCTCCCTAATAATGAAAGTAACAGGATGATATCTTGCTTTTGAGAAAAAGGCCATTTTTACATTATAAGATTTTGAGAGTGTTTTGAGCTTAACTTTAGTGCTTAGGACCCACATGAATAATAACACATACTCATGTCCTTAAACCCACATCAGGAATTCACAGCCTTTCACATCAGCCTCAGCCAGCTTGGTTTTTGTATGAATTGCAGCCTATGTCCACAGAGAAATGCAAAACTGTGTTCAATTGTGTTACAGTGAAATACCTTTGATTCTCATCAAGCATATTCAGAATGTGAAAAAGAAGGGACACTGAATAAATTTACTGTCATCTAACCCTCACCTAATATACTGAAACCTGAATAAGCATCATATTAACTCTAAAAAAATCTCAACTACTTTTCTAATTTTATTTGAAATCCTTATATAAATAAGAACAAGAATACTGTAGTTATGTGCTATGATTTTTTCAACACCATCAAAGGAGTATTCCTCAGCCTGACTGAGGAATTTTACATCAGTAAGATATTCTATACTCTGAAAGTGGAAGGTGAACTTTCAAGATACAGCAGCTTTAGCAGAAGAATAAAATTTCACCTCAAGTTTAACATTAACTAAAGACAAATATTTGTGTCAGAGGTTAGGAAATATCTAGCTTGGAAACAAAACCCCATAAGCAGTATCTGATTTTTTCTTCCCTTGAAAAACAAACTATGGGAATGAGGAGCTTCATGTAAGCTGATCATCAGTGAAAGGCTGCATGGTCACTCCAATTTCAGAGGTTCTAAAGAAGAGCTACAGGAATTTTAGGACTACAGAAGATTTATCCTTTGAAAATAAAAAGCTAAGAAAGCAGCAAGGTACTCTGGTTTAAAGCACCATTTCTTAAAATTACCAGTAAACGGGTAAATAGGTAATAAACAGGTAAAAAAACCACAGCAGAGCAGAATCCGGAGCTGATTATCAGGGCAGGAGGCTGTGTGGATTTCCAACCCCAGTGCTCAAAGGTAGTAATGAGGAACATGCACTACAGATCCTGTGAGACAAAGTACCTCACAGGGTATGAAACACTGCTGGAACATCCCCCCGCCCCCAAAGCCCAGCCAAGCACACCCACCAGCTCCCTGAACCAGAGAAGATACCAGCTCACCTTTTGCCTTTTTTACTGACATCTCTGGGAGAATCTTTGTGCGAGGAGCGGGAGCGGGAGCTCTCCTTGTGGGAGCGCTCGGAGCGCTCCGATTTGGGCGAGGGGGACTTGGCGCGGCGGCTGCCGCTGCTGCGGGACGGGCTGGGGGAGGCGCTGTGCCGCCTCTTCCTGCACGGCAGGGAAAACACACGGTCAGAACATCTGCCCCTCTGCAGGCATGTGCTTTAGTCAGTGGCATGTCAGTTACTTCTAAGTAATTAGGGTATTGTAGGCTTTTTATTATTAAAACAAAAAATCAAGTGTAACGTGTGCAACAGATTTTCTCTGCTTGAATAAAAATTAAGGGCTGTGAGACATTTGGTAACAATGATGGTGGAATGGTAAACACATTCTGTCATAGCTCCCAGAAAAGCAAGGCCTTTTACCATAGCTACACTTAGAACCACATCACAGTTTGGCTACGCGAGCATCAGAAGATCAGTGTCCCATCAGCTGCCCCAAGCCCAGCTGCTCAGGATCTGCACAGGGAGAGGAGTACCAGTGAAAGCACTGCCTGTCATCTGTGCAGGAGTACCAGTGAAAGCACTGCCTGTCATCTGTGCAGGAGTACCACTGAAAGCACTGCCTGTCATCTGTGCAGGAGTACCAGTGAAAAAACTGCCTGTCATCTGTACAGGAAGGAGTACCACTGAAAGCACTGCCTGTCATCTGTGCAGGAAGGAGTACCACTGAAAGCACTGCCTGTCATCTGTGCAGGAAGGAGTACCAGTGAAAGCACTGCCTGTCATCTGTGCAGGAGTACCAGCGAAAGCACTGCCTGTCATCTGTGCAGGAGTACCAGCGAAAGCACTGCCTGTCATCTGTGCAGGAGTACCAGTGAAAGCACTGCCTGTCATCTGTACAGGAGTACCAGTGAAAGCACTGCCTGTCATCTGTGCAGGAGTACCACTGAAAGCACTGCCTGTCATCTGTACAGGAGTACCAGTGAAAGCACTGCCTATCATCTGTGCAGGAAGGAGTACCACTGAAAGCACTGCCTATCATCTGTGCAGGAAGGAGTACCACTGAAAGCACTGCCTGTCATCTGTGGCCCGTCCTTGGGACAGTTCTCTGACTGAGGCACTGCAGGCAACTCAATTCACTGCCACAAGACACTTAATCCCATCTTCAACTGGTAATCATTTCAGCCAGGGCATAAATGAGCCAAAGGGCAGCTCTGTTCAAAGGGACCCCACTTGTCGATTGTCAATTGCCAAAAATTACAATTCCTTTAACATTTTGGAGCATGTTTTAATAGCCAAAGCATGGGTTTTGTTCGGTTTTTTGTTTTGTTGGATGGTTCTGTGTTTTTCTTTTAAAATCAGATGTATGACACAGGGTAATTTCAAGGCTGCCACTGCCTGCAAAGATACTGTGAGGATTTTCCTCCCATCCACTTCAGCCCAAGGAGAGCCATACCTCTCTTTTCGTGTTGGTGTACATTCCTCTTTTTCCTTCTTATCTTTGGACCTGGTCTCAGACTTTTCCTTGTCCTTTTTGTCTCTGTCCCGTTCTCTTTCCATCTCTTTTTCTTTTTCCTAGATTATTAGAAGCATCATGATTTCAGATAAGGTGTGAGTAATTATTAGAGGCAATCAAGCTAATGACAAACAGCATAAAAGCAGTGAGCACTGATGGAACACAGCCCATGATCTGAACTAATGGTCACACCCTCCCAGCTCTTCAGGCCTCTCCTCCTGCTTGGGACACAGCACAAACATTCACTGTAACACAAACTAACCAAAACAGGAGGAGTATCAGCCTGGGTGAGAAAACCCGAGTATCTAACTGGAAATGAACAGTCTTCAGTATTACAAATATCAGGGAAATCTTACAGCTGTAATACATTTTCTAAACTAAATTAAACATGTAAGAATCCCAGGAACCTCTTTCTACTTTAAACATGTGCAGTCATCCATATTAATCCATACTGAAAACTGATATACACTCCTAACTAGAAGTTATCTTAACACAAAACAAAAATACAAACAAGATTCTGCAGTAACATCTACTCTGTCAAAAACCAACAACTAAAGTCCATTTCTAGGTATCAACAGGACCTTTGTGAGAGAAAATATATATCCTGAGCACACTGAGTCTGTCTGTCAAATAAAAAATTAACTACACAAAAACAAAGCTCATCTGCAAGTCTGAACACAGACATCAGACGCCGTGGTTTTTAGTACTGATCATTCATTAAAAAAATCAATTCCATGGCAAAAAATAAACAGATATTCCCGGCTTACTCCATAAAGAAGATAAAGAAGGGATGATTTAGCTCAATGGAGGGATGGTGGGAAAAAAAAAAGGAAAAAAAATAAAAACAGTAGAAGGAGGGGAGGTAACCTAAGTGCAGGAAATACCAGGACATTAAACCTCATCTACTCTCAAGTTCTTTTTACTGGGAAGGCTTAGCAATAAAACCTGCAAGTGTCCTTATCCTTACACCTATTCTTACAAACTGCTGTTAGGTATCTCTAAAATCACTGCACTCTCAAGATGTGTCAGGTTTATTTGACAGCATAACTATGTATTTCATCTTGATAAATAAGAATAAATAGTATTTTGAATAGCTCTAAGTTTCTAGTCTCTAAACAATATACAATGCTGCTGGGAAATTACTCTTGGAAAGCTTATTGTAAGTTTGATAAAAAAGAACAACCAGCCACCAAGTTCATGGGAAATGCAATCAGGATCAGTATTACATTACTGTTACAAAAACTAACTTTATTATGGCATTAAAGCAAAAGATGAAGTTATTCCCTTAACAACAAGAGTTACTATTGTTTTAAATGATGGTTATAAATATTTCTTTCTCTCTTGAGAGTAAATGAGATAATTAATAAAAATCAAAAATATTGTGAGCTGGTTGAACTAATTCAACGCAAGGCATCTATAATTTTATCAGGACTGTTATTATCAATGTCTGTTTGTTTAAGCTACTGTCTCGCTAAGCATTCTGTGCTTAGTGTACAAGTAATTTTACAGAAAAGTAAGAAAACTTACTTACACTTCCGCCAAGAAAGTAGAAAGTTTTACAATACAATTACATTTAGAAAGAAAATTATAAAAGTCTTATAAAATCTTAACATCAACCTCCAGTGTGTGCATCTCCTTCAGGGATCAGTTTACCTAATTTTTAAAACTCTTTTTCTTCAAGGTACCGTGAATTAGTCAGATACTGAGCACCAAATAATGCAAATAACAAGTGACAGAAAAACCCCTGGTAGAAACTGCTCATTTGTATTTAACGTCCAAGGAACTGCATGGGTACCTAATTCCATCACTGATCTGTCAGGCTGTAAACCAGATGACAAAAGCAACTGTCATTTATCCTCCCTCACTACATGCAATGTCCAAAGAGGTTGTGTTTGTTTCAAAAGGTTTGACATCACATCATATCACATATAAGATGTTAACTTTTAAAATCACTGACTTCATAGTCCAGAGAGGTCTCCTAAAAATGGTCATGGTACAGAATTAGTCACATTTGGGTGAATGGATGAGCTGGAATTATTCAGGAAGCTTGGACACTGGAGAATCAGAAACAGATACACTGCTTCAAACTATTTTCTCCCTTCCTTGGGAAGCCTTTAGTGCAACAGATCAATTACTAAAAGCAAAATGCGAAGTCTGATGAGCATCTTTAGTTGAGAGCTGTCCCTTTCCTTTCCCACACTAACAGTTTGCTTCCTGCAGTAGATGCAGGAGGGGTCTCTCAGGATTCTGTACAGGCCATGGTACCCAGCTGTGCAGTGGAAAACATGACAGGACTTGGATTGAAAAAGGAGATTGTATGGATTCTGCAGAAAGCACTGGGACTTAGACATGCAGACTGACATTACAGCAGTATTTTAACAAGGACCATGTGTTGTTATGTTTACAGCCACCTTACATTCAATAAACTCAATAGAAGCCTATCACAGAATCAGGCAAACACAAAGAACAGTTCTTACCCTCTGAAGCAGCTTGTCTCTATAGTGTTCAACCTGTTCCTGAAAACTCTGGCCTGGCTTCTTGGGTCTTTTCCCAGACTCTAACTCATCCTGAAACTTCATCACCTTAAGCTGTGAAAATAATACTGATCATTAGATTATTTGACTTATTATTATCCAGTTAGGCAGGTGACTGAAAATGAAATTTCCATTACATGAAATCTGTATTCTTCCTTCCTTCTATACAAGCTTGTGCACAGAGATATGAAATTTATTTAAACTGGATAAAAGTAACAAAACCACACACTCATCTGCAGGCACCTGCAGTTGTTTACAGACATGGTGTGAACTAAAAATAGAGGGAATTTTTTTCTGTTACTCTACTAAATTCTGTTCCCATCATTAGTACATTGCACCCTTGTATTTCTTGAGTCATTATCTGTTTTTTTTTCTTTCAAAATGAAACAATTTACTGCAGGTGTCAATATATTCTTTCAACTTCTCTTGTCTACTTCAAAGTTTCCTTTGGAAACAGCCTTTTTTTCCATTTAACCCTGAATGTTAAAATCAAATGACTGACATAATTAGGACATAAAACAATGCACATCCTCTTCAGGGTTGTTTGCACAGAGTGCCTGATTTGAAAGAACTGAATTTTACTAACATAATACTTTTTCATGTGCTAACAAGCTCAGCAAACTAATTCAGTTCCCAAGTGCTGCTAAATGTAATACTAAATTTGCTGCAGTATCCCTGACAGAGTCACAAAGTTAAGCAAATGTCAGAATTTCTCCATGTGGGCTTTTTTTTTTGGTGGGTTGTTTTGGTTTTGTTTGGGGTTTTTTTTTTTTGGTCTACACGAACTAAAACCTTCTCCAAGTTGATTCACGTCGTGAAACTTCACTCACATCTCGTATCATTTGTCAATTCTTTCTTCCTAGTGACAAGTCCTTATACAAACAATCATTCAGGTTTTTTTGGAGGAGAAGATGTCTCTTTTCTGGAGAAGGAGGGAATAATTCAGGTTGTATTTGTCAGCCCTCCTCCAAATGTTCATGCTCTGACTCTCCTGCACATCCTGTTCCAACACTGACATTCTATATATGAGTAGATTTTTTCAGTGTTTGAGCTTTTATTTTTAGCAAACACACAAAGTTGTTTTTTCTTTAAAAATATTTCATTCTTCCACACTGAAAACACACAAAGGAAAAGACTTTGCAACTGTGTCCATTTTGATTAACTGAAAGGATTCTTATTCTCCAGGTCCTCGATTCCCTAATATGAAGTAGTCACAAAATCAAACTCCACAGGTTTTTTCCTCCTTCCCAAAAATTCAGCAGACTGGATCTAATCAGCCCTTCCAATTACTGACAGAAAGGAAAGGTATCACAAACTAATCATGACTGTGTTAAGAAACATAAAACCCAAGCAAGGATAACACTATTTTGAACAAGATCCCCTATCCCTTCAGTTACAGAGCTTACACCAACACCACATTTTTCATTTTAGTCTCAAATATAATGAACAACTTGCTTTGGGGGAAAAAGAAATAAAATAACGTTTTAAAAAAGGACTGTTATCTCATACCACAGTAAACTTCTGTCAAGTGTTACAGAGCCTGCTCTACCTGCAGTTGAGCATTTTTTCTGACAATTCAGCCAATGGAAAACTGTCACCATCATCTGTCACACACCATCTTCTGTAAAGGCATGTTTTTCTTTCCCCACTTTAAAAGCAGAGTTTCAAAGGCAGAAATACGTTTTGGAACCATACAGTCAGTGTCACTGTGTACTCCCCTGTTCTGCTAAGGAATCAGGATAGCATTTCCTACCACCACATAAACTCCAAGGTCTGCAGCTGCTCAGCACCTTCAGTACCAGAGAGGAGGAGTGCAGGGGAGGTTTAGCTGATCCAGCCAGCCTCTTGGGCTCTCATGGCATGAATATGCCCATAAGATTTTAACTCTGTTTTCCCAACTAAATAACCCATATTGTTTAAAAAACAAAACAAAACCAAACTAAAAACCAAAACCAACAGAAGTCCACAAAACCCCTCCATCCTCATAAGATGTGTTTCTCTACATTTTTAGTCACAAAGCTGTTACAGTCTCTGTTTAATCATATTTTGAAAGCAAAGAAGCCTAAATCTCTAGCCCAAAGTAACCTGAGATGAAAATAAACCAGGAATCCAAACAACAGGCTTCACCTGTTAATAAGCTAAATGGATGCAAAAAAACATGCTGACATGCACAGCATACAACCCACTGCTGGCAGGAAGTTTAAAATGGCAAGAGGAATTATTTGCGTGCAGCTCCTCCAGAAACTGAGGGTAGAGTGGGGGCTGAAGGTGGTCATTAGCAGGTGCCTTGAAAAGAGAGAAAAACAGGAAAGGCTGCACTGTGCTAACAACTCACTCAAAACCTCCCCAACCTCCAGCTATGGCAGGATCATGAGGGGAACGTGCCTGACAGCCAAGAGAAGGCTGTTACTGGGTTTCTGGTTTTGTATGTTTTTGCTGCTGTTGTTGTTTGTTTGCCTTGTTATACATACAAACTAGTAAAGAACTGTTATTCCTTTCCCCAGAAGCAGAGCAAAATATTTCTCTGAAAGTTTGATTTTTCCAGCAAGTCTACAAGTAGTAGCATTTCTGCAGCTACAATATTATCAACAACAGATGACAGACATACTGACATACTCATGTAAAGAATCTCTTCTGCCACAGAGCCCTCTAGCCTGCTCCATCACACTCCCAGGTTGCCATGTGTCTTGGAGCTAAGCATTTCCTCGCTTTTGGCTTCATGTAAAACAGAAATAGAGTCAAAGATTTAAAATAGACCAGAATCTTCTGAGTAGTCATCACCTTCAAGAAAAAACTGCTATAAATAGCAAAACTATTGGTTAAGCAAAAGCCAATTTGTCTCATCTGTTGTTATTATTAAGCCACAATAAGGCTTAATAGGATACTTAACAGGGTATCTTTATGCCATTTTGCAGTAGCCTTAAATGAGCCAGCTACAGAGACCTCCACAGACTGCAAAAACCAAAGGGTTATATTTTGTTGTAGTGATGATTCCAGATAGCTCCTGTGACCTGACAAACAAATACTCAAAAGTTGAGTATTCTTGCACACTAAGCATCATAATCCAGAGAAAGAAATAATGGAAACTGTATGGAACTTCTTGACAAAGGTAAGCACCTATCCTTTGTGACAGGCAGGAAAATCTCTTTGGCTCTGGGTAGAAAAATGAATTGGACTTTCAATACCAATTGAGGGGGCAGGGGGTGTTTGGTGTCAGTATCTGTGCAGGGGGCAGGGAGGCACTGGCAGAGCACAGCCACAGGTTGGTGTAACAGGATCCAACTCTGTCCCCCCTGCAGCTGGGGGTGTCAGCAGAAAGGCCCAGCAGGAACCCTCCACACCACCAGCCTCCTCCCTCAGTCAAACTTTGCTTTCAGGTGGCCAACACAGAGGTGAGTAAAGCCAGCGACTAAAAAGGACTAAAATCCTGTTTAACCCTTTTGGAAGCAATATGTCTGAATTTGTGATGAGCCTGCCTCCTGCTGCAGATGAAGCCTGTGCTGTGCATTTTTGTTCGGAGTAGGATTATCAAAATTTGTGCAGCAAGGTGGAGGCAGAAGCGAGATACCCTAGATAAAGGTCCAAAGAGGACTAAGTTGCTTCATCTTGTCTGTGAGTTTATCTACACTCTAAGGGAACATGCTTATTGAACAATTTAAATAATAAAATTCCGGTTTTTTTTACCAGTTCATAGCACTAAGGTCTCATTACAAAGAGGAATACACCTTTTTGTACATGTCTCAGGGAGGAAGAAAGACACAAAGCGCCATAAAGACCACTCTGAAATTTGAGTTATAATATACAGTAAAGTGCCAGTCTTTCCACACTTAAAAAACAGTTAAAAAATCACTGTTCTTCAGTGTTATAGGAAAGGTTCTGCTCCTACTAAGTTCAGGAAATAGAAGGATTAACAGGGGCAGGAGGGAAGCAAACAAAAGGTTACTAACTTGCATCTTCTGATGGCACCAATCTAATGGCTGAGGCCAAAGTTTGTTTCTTACTTCACTTTCTCCTTCCAGCTAACGAGCTTAATTTACTAACTGTGCCAAGAGAAACAATTGTTGCTTTATTAATGAATTTCCAAAAAATGCATGGAAAAATGTTTTTTAGCTTCCCTGGCAGTCACTGTGTTGACTGTGCAGCTGGACAATTAAACTTCACCAATTTTTTTGCCAAATATTTTACACAACACTTTTTACAATGCATATTAGATGGCATAATTGGAAAAGCTGGTAATTGGTTGTTTTTTTCCTCAGCTCCTTTCCTCAAATTTAGTAATGGATGTGGGTTTTGGCAGGGATTGGGTACATACAAAGAAAAAACCATGACTGTAAATGCTTTGAAGTAGTACAGGGAGTACTTTCCTGTCAATGACAAACTTGAGGAAAATTTTAAATACTCCTATATAGTGTTTGAAATGTTCTCAAAACCAAAAAAATTTTTCTCCTCTTCAGGCAATTCCAAGAGTCTGAAACCAAAACGGTAATTTACTTACTGAAAAGAATAAAATGCAAGCACGCACTTGAAAAACTCAAGCATTTGCCACCTAAAACTTTTACTGACAGAATATACTGCTGAAAGAACTTAAAAACACTTGTGCAGTGTAAAACTGACAATGGTTAAAGCAAATCACTACCTAATCTGCCTCCACAACTGCCAAGATAATGTCTGTAAAACAGACACTCAGTCTGAAAGGAGCTCTTTTCATAACTGCTACAATCAATATTACAGCAACGTGAAAATTAGTTTCACTTGTACTTTCATTAGTCTAACATCATGTATTTTCTACAAAGATACTGCCACCATGAGTCAGGTCAGACATAAATCCCATTCAGCTTCTCACATTCAGAATTTATTCCCTTAATATGGCTGTATATCAGGAACTATCAAACTGCTGTGCAAAGCAAGAGATTTCTAAATGCTTAGTGAGAGTCTATTAATGTCAATAAAATCTGAATAGTTAAAAGGAGGTATATTTAAGAGAAACAACATTTGTGGCATTCTAAAATATTATTGGCTGAACATTTCAGAACAATATTATGGTGCTTTGCTAATGTCTGCTTTTCGCTAACTAGCACAGTATATAGCACAAACAGGTAGGCAGCCACAATTCCACCTTCCAAACATTACCCAGGTTATAACCGGTCATTTGGAGATGCTACAACTGCAATAAGCATTTAGCAACTTCTTAATATCATTTTAATGCACTGAACAGAAGCTACAACAATTCTGGTGTTCAATGTACCCCTGGGTCTGAATACTGAATACAAGCCAGGAAGTCATGTACAATTTTAAACCTGATTTTACATGGCAGTGTATGCCAGAAAGGCTTCACTGCTACACAAAGCTCATGGTAAATTCCAGTTCTAGTTACCTTCTCAGTCAAGCACAAGCTCAGAAGCCAGAACAAAGCCATAACAACCTCTGCTGATTAAGCTGAACAGCTACACTAACATCTGTGCTTGGAGAAAGGAGAGAAGGACCAGGGAGCCCTATGAACTGCACACAGGGCTGCAATTAAAATACCTCCAACTCATAACTACATGGGTTGGCTGTATCTTTGTATTCTTTGTTTGATGGCTGAGACAGTGGGAAGAGACACTTTTAAATGCAATAAAATACAGATACTTCAAGGCAAGAAACAGAAAAAACAAGAAAGGTAGAGGACTAAGGCCACATCCAAAAGTTAATCCCAAAAGTTAGTTTTCCAAGAGCAGCGAAGTGTAAGGGCATCCAAGTGATCTAAATCTACAGTGGTACTAAATAGAACACTGCAAAATAATAGTCATTCTCAGCAGGCAATATGCCCTGACCCTATTTTTCATTTTTTCCTCCATTATTTTAAACATCAAAACCAGGCAAGGTAAGGGTGTGAACAAACAAACCTTTACAAAAATATACTGGACTACAACAAAACCCACCATATAACAGGACTATAATTATTTCACTAAACCCCCCCAATTGTATGTAGAGAACTCAGGGTGGGCTGAGGACTGGAAAGGTACAAAAGGGTGGCACAAAATACCCCATGCTCACCTCTATCTCTCGGAGTTTGGCACGCTTTTCTTCACTCATTTCTGAGTATTTGACTGATGACTTAGAGTCAGGCATTTCCTCTTTAATAGGGTTGGAATACATGTGTTGTTCTTCTGACTTAGAACTCTGTGTGTCTTCTTCATCTTCACTTTCTTCTTCTTGACTTTACAGAAAACATACAGAATTAACTAAGATGTCACAGATCTCTTAAGTATATATGAAATGTACTATTTCTCTTACTTAGTTTCTAGGATTAGTTACTAGTTTTGAAATCTGTTAAGCTGAATTATGTAAGTCTGCAGCTACAAATTAGTCTCCATCTGTGAGACAGATCTTTCTCATTTAATTGAACTGTTGGTTTTTATGATTCACACAATTTACACTTTTCATAGAAACAGAGTGCAGAAGAACTTGTGAAATTTACAGTCATCAAATACATATCTCTCTCAGCTACAAAAGGAAACCCACTCCCTCAGCAGAAGCTCCAAGTGCTGTAATGGTGCTCTTCAGGGATATCAAGTTTAACAGAAGAACAATATTTACTCCTTTCGCTTTTGGGAGATAAACCTGAGAGATACTCAAAATTATATTCCCAGGCTGGCCACTAGAGTGCTGCAGGACTCCATGCAATGCAGGAAATATTTACAGCAGACAGACCCTCTGAGCTGCCTGAAGAGCAAAGTAAAAGACAACTCAAAACCACCTTCTGCTGGCACGGGGCCTATCAGCATGCGGTGAAACACCTGAGAACATGACTCACCGTGCTCCTCTCAGCAGCAGAAGGAAGAGGTTTAGACTCATTCATATGTACCTGACAGCAAGATTTCCATACTATTACCTTAGCTGTTGTTATTTGATGCTGAATTCTCAAATCAGCATAAGTGCAAAGATTATAGTTAGCAACTCTACCAAAAGATGCAATCTATCATGTTAGAAAAAAATCATGGGGGCTGAAAGCATGCTGCACTAAAATCCTGAGTTTTCTCCATTTTCTTATTTTCCTACTTTCAAAATTTCATTTTTGTTCTACTTATGTAGAAAATAACATATATATCTTATAAAGAGTTCCAAAGACACTCAACCTTAGATACATAAAATAAGTATGTTTTCATTAGAATGAAAAAGTATTTACTTTTGAATTTCCTCCTCCTCAGATTCTTCATGTTGGTCAAAAAGCTCCCACTTAGAAGTAGTAACAGCTAGAAGAGACAGTAGGATAATTTTAACAACAAAAAAGCTACTACCTAATCTGAAAATTAGTATTTGTAATATAATTATAATAAGATATACATAGTATATAGCATATAATAAGAATTACAGTGTTGTAAAATTTACCAGCATCTAGCACATAATACACTTATTTCACAGAAATATTCAACCACACCATTATCAGAATATTTATGATTCACAGAGCTATTCACTCACACTGCATATCATACTTAGTAAATCCTTCAAAAGTAGAGAAGTATTTGTCAGTTTGTAAAACATTATCTTTCAAACCAAGATTTAAAAAGACTGCCAACCACATGCTCACATTTTTGTTGTTTGTTTTCAGTACTTATTCTTAATAAACTGGAAATTACTTTTAAAGGTTGATCAGTTATTGAAGCAGAATAACCGTAACAGAACACACCATTTTCCTTTTTGGTTAAAAATTCAGTGAACAAGTTATAAGAGAAAATCCTACTATGTTACAGCATGAATCCTATTAGCATTTTAATACAGATCAGCTGAAAATAATCATTACATAAGTGACATTATGCTTTCAGTTTACTTCAGTAAAGATACTTTCAGAACTAACCTTGAGCTTCCAGTTCCGATTCATCCACTGCTTCCCACTTTGAAGGGGCAACTTTAAATATAGGCTCATTCTTTTTTGAGTCTTCAGCTGTATCCACTGGTGGAGAAAGAGACACAGAAAAAGAGCTTCTCAGAAGGTGAAACCAAAAAGCACTAAGATAACAATCAGAATTAAACAATGAAATGGATTATACAATCTTAGTATTTGCAAAGTAAAGAAACCAGGGTTTAGATCCTGCTGGGTTACATCAGAAAACACCTCCTGTGTTTCTGGAGCAATTACTATCTAAAGACAGTAGAGCATACTGAAATTAATCAACATTTTACAAAGCTATATGCCAGATCAATTCTAGGCTGTATTTCTAAAAACTACACAGGAAGAAAAGATCCAAGACTGAAGAATCAATCTGAAAGTTGAAACATTTCATACAAGGAACTCCATCAAGATCATCATCCAGAGATTTAATTGGGACTCCATCCAGATCATCAATAGGAGCAGCATCAATAGGAATTCCATCCACATCTTCTAGTGGAGCACCATCGAGCTCTTCCTCAATGGGAGCACCATCAAGATCATCTGGTACTTCCTGAAAGCAAATAATATGTCATTATTTCAAGCACAAATCTATATTGCTTTTCTTCACTTCTCCAATTATCAAGTAATTTATTTTTAAAGAAGCACTTTTATAAATAGCAAAACCTCCAAAATATCTACTTCAACAATTTTTGCTAAGCAGTATAGTTGCTTATTGCAGAGGAAATAACACAACAATATCTTCCTTTAAAAAATTTTAGGCAAGAACTTTAATTTGTCCACAATGTACTGTAAGCTTTCCAGTACCTATATTCAAAAGAAGAGCTATTAAGTTGAGGTTCAGCTCAAAATCAGTCAATTAGACAAATCATACTTCTTTGTTATGAAAGTTTCCCCAAGACCAGTAAAATGAACAACTGACACTAACAGATTATTTAGCAGGAAAACCAATTTAAGGAACACACAAATTATAAATACAGCTGTGTATTCTAACTTGTTAGGTACAAGCACTGTCCTTCACGTGCGTGTTCACCCTGCTTTTCCACTCCAAGAAATTTGTTAAATTATACTGCGGGTGCCCTTCCCACTGCTCTGAAAGGCATCTTTGTGTACAGTGACAATGCCTGAAACTCCACTCAGAATTCAAAGACAGGTATTACAGAGTATTTCCAGCACAAGGAAAATACCTGTCATTCTGTACTAGTCTTTGCTCTGAAACACTTTCACAATGTAACTCCACCACAGCACCTAATCCACAAGCAAGAAACACATGAACAGAATAAACAGTATTTGCTTCTGAAAATATGTTACACCTCTATTTAGGAGCAAGGACTTGGAAGAAAGAAAAAGTACTTATTCATCCTAAAAGAGAGAGCAAAAGAATCCTTGCCAGCTCTATTTTATATTAACACATTTATTCCCTGCCATCTGCAGGCATCACTCCTGAGGTCACTCACCTCTGTTTCTTTATCTTCCATGATATTTACAAGTCCCAAGAAAATATTCTGTAGTTTGATCAGAAATGGTTCTGGATAGATTGCCCAGTCTTCCCATGCTCGGAAGCATGTCATCACCCGTTGCTAGAAGCAAGAGGAAAAAATAAATGCTAAAACATTTGTATTGAGAAATTTTATGTGATGGGAAAAAGACCACAGAGAACTACTACTGTAGGCAACTATTCTTAAGTAGTTCCATACTGAAGTATATTGCAATGATACCATGCTGGGGAAGACTAGTGATTTTACAAAAAATACATATATAGGAACTACATTTTAAGTAATCTCACTTGGGTTTCATTTTGCCTTTAAATCCCTGTTACATTATCCATCTTGGCTGCTGCCAGTTCTATCCTGACAGTAAATTTCATTTTGCCCCAATGTTCAAAGCAGGTGCCTCCACCAAATCTAAGAGAAAAATATCTGTTTGTAAAATAAAATAACTAAAATTAGCACTGGTTTATACATATTATTGAACTTTAATTGTGTTCCTACTTTCATTTTATTCAGCCTGGAGAAGAGAAGGCTCTGGGGAGACCTTAGAGCCCCTCCCAGCACCCAAAGGGGCTAAAAGACACCTGGAGAAGGATTTCTTACAAGGATAAGTAGTGACAAGAAAAGGGGGGAATGGCTTTAAACAGAAAGAGGGTTGGCTTAGATTAGCTATTATCACGAAATTATTCAGTGTGAAGGTGCTGTGGCAATGGCACAGGTTGCCCAGAGAAGCTGTGGCTACCTTGAAGTGTTCAAGGCCAGGCTGGATGGAGTTCTGAGCAACCTGGTTCAGTGAAAGGTATTCCTGCCCATGGCAAGGGGTTGGAACAGCAGATCTTTAAAGTCCCTTCCAAAGCAAATAATTTTATCATTTTCCTTTTTAAAAAGCATATTTGAAAAGATGTGTTTCAGTTCAAGTTTGACACACTAAATGTAACTGAAGATATAGATGTATTAAAGAAATCTGCCTCTCTTTATCATATAATTTAAGAAAGTTTTAAAATAGTAGATAACTAAATTCTCAATTTAGAGCAATTGAGAGCAGAAGGAGGACAACCAGGATGAAGATCTTAATTCACACAAACTAACTACTCTGTAAGCTATGTATTTAAAGCTTCTGACTGAAAAACAAAAAGAAAAAAAGTGCAGAGGCATCATGAAAAGAGAAGGGGTCAAGCATGAGAAGCAGAGAGCATTCGACTTCAAAAACCACTTTCAAGCACCCATGGTCAGACTGCTTATCAGAACTCTAAAATAAAGCCTGACACAAAAAAACCCCAAAACGAAACAAAACAAAACAAAAAAAAACCCCCACGTTTAGAAGTAACTTTATGCTGTTCTGCCCAGGAGCTTCTTTCCCACACTGAGCACTTCCACACAAGTTCACTTCTGAAACTGAAATACAGGTGGCCCTGAACAGTAAGAAAGCTAGAAAGCCTTGTTCGCAATTCAAGTGATAGAAAAAGATATCCTCTCAACTCCACAACTGTACATCTGCTGGTACACTTCAACTGGCAGATGCTCATTTCCTTCCTTAACTGCAAGGTTATCCTTGCAAAAGAGAAAACTTTTTTTAAATTATTCTTTTTAAGGCCTAAATAGGGACCTTGATGTCTAAGCCATCTACGATAGTATGCAATCTCTTGTGCAGGAACATCTATTTATGTGACTTCTATGTCATGTAAATAACAATGAAATACATACCTTGAAATTTTCAGACTGTAAATGGCCTTGTATTGTACGGTAAGTAGCATTGAGATCAGAGAATATCTGACATAATTTTGTTTCAAAACTAGAATTAAACATATACATTTCTTTAGTTAAACTTCATAATATGTGTTTTCTGGACATACACAATTCATGAAAATACCTGGGACACAGGACTCAAAAGCACAAGGTTCTGATCCTTACAGTAGCCATGAACTGAACTATAAAGCAAATATGATTACTATATATTAAATCACCTTGGACAACAACAGAACTGTGAAGGGAGATCTTCACATCTGCTGCAGTCTCTTTATACACCCTGGAAAGATTGGAGGACGATAAAAGGAGTTTTACAACCTTAAATAGAATGAAAGAATTGTCTCAAAATTCAATCTGTATTTTAAAAAAATCTTAGTTATACTTATATTCTAATTTAGTCAGTGAGGCCCTCAATGAAAGCACATTGAGCAAAAGTTGCCCAGCTTCCCTTGAGCTTCTCACAATGCGCAAATAATAAACCGGCACAACACAGACACATCGCAACAGGAAACATCAATTGCAATCACTAGTTTTGAAACATGCTGAGTATTTCCCACCATGCTGCCCTAACATTAGAGGGACTCCAGGAACCAGACACAAACATTTAATATGACAAAGATATTGTCCCATGGACATTTTTCCTAAATTCTTCTCAGCACCTTAAAAATAAACTACATTAATATCCCTTTATACCTTATTCAAGGTTTATGGAAAGTTACACCACCCTCATTTTAATTAAAATAAATCTGTTAAAAAATGTACTTCTTTGCTTGAACTATCTGCTAATACCGTATCTTGAATATTATCTACAGCTCTTTCTGTCAAGAGGCACATGAGGTATTCTCACCTTTATGGAGTTCCATGCAAGCGGTCCCTTGAATAGGGCACATATATTTTTTCCATTACCAACATGCTACATCTTACACATTTTCATGCAAACAGATATAAATACCATCAGTCTGTAATAGCAGTAGCACAGAAAAGTCTGAATTTCCTACAACCACATTTATCCAGAGATGTACATACAGAGATGAATATAAGAGGGTTTTTTTTAACAGCCAATCACCTAAAATATACTTACAATTTTCTATAGTAGGAAGCATTGGCAACTTTAGCTGAAGAGTTGTATAACACATCCGACACTAGATACAATCTTGCGATCTGCAATAAAAAACGGTCGAATTAAGGAAAGTTCAATTTAAATTCTTCTGAA
Source organism: Camarhynchus parvulus (assembly GCF_901933205.1). NCBI lineage: Eukaryota > Metazoa > Chordata > Aves > Passeriformes > Thraupidae > Camarhynchus > Camarhynchus parvulus. The sequence goes on from NC_044579.1 coordinate 14,232,880, forward strand.
AATAAAGGCATTTTCACAGAAGGAATACAAGACAGTTCAAACTATCTGGAAGTAGCTAATTAGAATTAAGTGTAGCACAGCTATATTATCAATAAACATGTTAAGAGGCAATTATCCCCCTGTAATGCCGTAGGGTACTAACTACTGTAACATATCACCATAGCATTACATAAGAGAATCGTGGCATTCCTGTTTTAATTGTCTCATTTGAACAGATCATTTCACTCTTCTTAATTTCACAGTAAGGCAGAATATTACTTACAAGCAACTTCAGAAAGAATAAAAAACATGTAACAAAATTCCACAGAAGGGATGATACTAAATTTCGAGTCCACACTTCAGTACAAAATCTCAACACTACCTGCAACTTACGAAATAATGCTTGTAAATTACATGCACATGCTGCTAAGTGAGCTCTGCCCCCAAAATACAAGATTATAGAAAATCTCCACACCTTCTTAGGAAGAGGAGTCTTGAGGATGGACAATGACTCTGTAATGCAGTCCACAATTTCTTCGGCAGCTTCTGCATTATTTAGACAGAAGACCATAGCATCACCAATGTCATTCTTCCGAGGTGTTAATCCACGTAGGATTTCCTCTAGTTTGTCCCTCTGTCTGAAATACCAGGAATTTTAATACTTTCAACATGAAATCAGAAGTACTTTTGCGAATTTCCATTTAACAATGTTTTTTTGTTTTTCCATATTTCCATACATACAGAAATCGAGGAAAAATACTTGAGAAATAGTTAATTAAGCACATCAGAATCTCTAATAAAGTAATTATCTTTCTGGATTTAGTTTTGGCCTAAACCAAATGGATAAATCTAAAGCATGCAAGTCATTTCTGCTACAGAATAAGAAACACTAGATTCAGAAAGCTAATAAATAAACAATTACTTCACATTTTTCCTGACCTTCACATGCAGAGAACTTTTTAAAGAGAATCTCTTTTTGAGCCTTTCCAAAAGAAGGTATAAGAAACAAACTGTGTATTAAAACCTACAGAAGCATGACTGTTGTGGTAACAATGATGAGAAGTATAAAACAAGCAAAAAAATTCCACTTTAGTAACACATTTGTAACAACAGCAGCAAAATTAGGAAAAGCAGGTCTCTATTTTCAGTGCCACAGCCACCCCTAGTAGAGCAAAGAACTCTTGATGATCTCTCTCTTTCTGTTTATTAACAACAGCTCCCAATTTTAATTTCTGAGGAACAGCATCAGTAAGTTTAAGATTACACAAACAGTTTAGTTTGTGAGGTCATACCAATGTTGAGAAAGATGCTACATATCCTCAGCTACAGACAGCAGCAGAAAATTGGGAAAAAGTCTCATCTTCCTAATCCCTTTCAAATTAAGGATTCATAACATTGGAATGAGACTTTCAGTGATGATAAATCTAACCAAATCAAGAATGTATTTAGCTACAGGTATGATCAGAAGCACTGAGGTGAAGAGACACTTACTCAGACACATACATAGTACTATGACAAGTATGACAATTCAGGGGATGACACATCAGAGCGACAAAAACACAAGGGGCAAACCCAGGCAGCCCAGCTATCAAGGCAGCACCATCCATCAGTGATACATACTCTTCCTTGAGTGCACCCTTCTTGTTCGGTTCCTCCACAAACGCTTCTGTTTCTTGCTCTTCTGACATCCCATGCAAGTATGGATTCAATGGTGGTGGCCTCCAGAAGGATCCATTTTTGAACATACGGAAATCTTCTGTCCTCCACTTGGTTGGAGCATCCCCCTACGAAAAAAAAACCACAAGTATTTTTACTTTGGTGTTATTTTACTTCACTGTGCTTGAAGCTATGAACTATCACCAAAATTCTACTTGCCTGAAGAATTGAATAAAGCTTCCATCTATAATACACATGGGCTGGAGTCTGGTTTTCAAATAAAAACCTAAAGCGAAGAGCAAAGAAAAGACACAGAGCATATTACAAATCTTAAATTCACACAAATTTAAAGGAAACAATAAAAAAAAAAAAAAAACCCAACCAAACCCTGTTCAGAATCCCACCTCAGCTGCAGAGAGAACACAAGGAGCTAAAATCACATACATCGCAGCACAGTCAGGCAGAACATGTGCAACTGCTGCACACACTCATACACACACATACATGCAAACTGCAGAGAGCAGAGCTCCCCAAAGGCAGAGCACTGCTCAGAACTCAAGAGCAGAACAAACTGTGTCAGCAAGAACAACTGTGCAACCTCACAGCAAAGCAGAAGAATCATCAGTGCAAAGAGTCACTACAGGAGCAACTGCAACCTCAGCACAAGTGATGCAGGAGCTTGCAGTGGCATAGTAAGGTCATCAAATACTAAATGACCTGAAGTTTTCCACCAGTAAATTGTCTGGCAGAACACTGATAACATCTGATGGGGGATGTGGGGAACAAGCAGCCCATTTTTAATGGCCAGGATATTTTCACTGCGTATCTGCTCACTTTACATATAAAAATCATAATGAAGCGCTTCAAACTTACTGCAAACAAAACATTGCTAAAAAGTCATTTAACATTTCCCTCAAAACCTTTTTGGAGAGACTGCATTTCACAAGAAATTTAGAAACTGGTCCTTTTGCATTCCATTAAGGACAAGTGCTCAAAATTCTCAAAACTTCCCTATGTCAGCTGAAGTTTAAGCCTATTTTAATTGACATAGAAGAAAAATTACTCCCAGCTCTTTCTAAAGGTTAAAAAATAGGCTCCAGAAAGAGCAGACCTCACATGGAGTTTGTCTGTTTGGGGGAGGAGGGGGATTTTTTTTCTTTTTTTTAAATATATGCTACTGCTTCCACTGATTATGAATCCCTTAAAAGATTATGTGTTAAATGGTATTTATTTCAATATATAGAAATTTATTACACAGTGTGTGTACTATTTTACATATTTGTATGTACACATTAGTAACAATTGGAATAAAAGTGCGTTCTGCCTTAAAAAAAGATTGTACAGCCATAGGTGTGATTTGTAAAGTTTGCATCTGCACATAAAAATAGACACAGCAGAAGTCAGTCTTATTAGTATTTTGAGAATGCAGAGTATTAACAACAGTGAAAACAGCTGGTGTTATTTGCAAACGAAGCAATGCAATAAGCACCTGAACATTGGGTTGTTGATTTCTCGGTTCATGATCATGGCTTCGAACATGGGCCCTTCCCGAACCACAAACTCTATCATTCGATGTATCAAAGCGAGCAAATTCCTACAACAACAACACAGTTAAAGAAAAATTGATTCAGACCTAACACTATATAAAACTACACTCCACCTAAGATACTACAACTGTGCAGGAGATTATTTTGCTGTATTGTTAAGAAATCTGCATAAAAGGTAAGGCAACATGGAACATATTATAGCTTTGCATCACAGACACGGGCATTCTAAAAATCAAACCATGCCTTGCAGTGGTGGAGTAAGAATTTAAGAGACCTCCTTCCATGTCTTAGCCTACAACCATGTCTTGCTTAGCAGAAACCTGACACACAAATATGGGCACCTGAGCACCAAAATACAATTAGCTATCCAAAACTAAGCCCTTATCTACATTGTCTAGAAGTAAGACTGAAATGTTAGCTGAAGTTCCACAGGGGAACAAGTGGCTGAATATTTTGCTCAAAATAAAACACACATACTTCTGAATGTTCAATAGAATCTGAATTCAGCTTTCAAACTATTCAAGTATGAAAGGAAAAGCAAATAGCCTTCTTGATGCAAAACAGGGCAATGTGTTTATTAAATTTAGATCATATCTTTTTGGTCAAGACTTGATTACTGGCATAGAACAAAACTGTCCATTCTTTTGTGTCATACCATCCCATGTTCCCTCCCTCAGACACACAATAGAACTAAATCACAAAAAAAAAAAAAATCTGTATCCCTTCATTCAGCACTACATCCTGAGAGAGGCAAAAGTGGATGTGAAGTGCACATTTTTCAATGCAGAGTGACTTCTAAGCATGCTAACAGGAGACAGTCAGAAAAGCTTTATCAAAAAGAGTGATAGCCAGTTTCCACCCCTTTGGGGATTTATGGAAACAGTGTCCTGAGTTTTAAAATAGATTACCTACATATAGCAAAAGCTTCACAGCACGTGTCCTTTGAATGTGATGCAAGCCAAAAAAAAATACAGATTTTTGCATTTTAAAATTTCTTTTCTTAGATGCAACAAATGAATATTGGGGTTTTACATGTAATTCATTAGATTTCCATATAGCATGTTTTTAATGACTAAAATTCCATAAATGTTACATTATAAAGTTGCAGAATTTTCTATTACTTCTTAGCAGTGAAGTGACTATTTTCTACCATGAGTATTCCAAGTTCTGCCACAGATGTAATGCACTAGATCAAAAAAAATCAACTTAAAAAATAGTAATAATAGAATAGTAATAGAATCCTACCCCAGCTACCTGCAAGTGCTCTTTTAAGCCATCTAGCACTGAATCTACATTTGCCTCAAATATTACACAAATAAAATCAAACAGCCACCAGTTCAATTTTCCTGTCTGCTTTTTATAATGCCAGAAACACTGCAAAGAGGAGATAGTTTCAACAATTCTGTAGCCATTTTATTTACAGCAGTGTTCTGAAAGTCTGAACAGCCACTCTTCTTGTTATATGAACTGTATTTGAAAACATCAGCAAGAAACAAATCTACAATAGCTTTCAAGCCTCTGAGCTATTACAGCATTCATTTATTTTAAGGCAAATCCAGTGTGATCACTTCTGGCTTCCTGCAAATCATCACTGGTTTTCATCTAATTTTTCCTTCATCAAGTAAAATCAAGTTGTGTAAGAGCAGCTTATGCTTGAAGAAGAACATCTGCTTCATAAGACTTCCAATGTATGAAAATAGATTCAGCTCATCCCCTATCTGAAAGAGGTTGTTACAGGCTTTTTGGTATGTAAGATATGACTACTTGGAAGTCAATTTCTCAGAAAAAATAATTGATTATACATACTCAAGGTTTGCTGTTTACTAAGTAGAAAGAGATGTTAAAAATAGTATTGAAAATTTTTAATGAAAGGAGAATAATTAAACCTATTATCCCACTGAAGTCAGTCAAATTTTCTGCATGATGGGATGCACTGAGTAATGAATGGTCTTAGCAATTGTCACTGGCAACTTCCAAAATCATCCGGAAAAGAATTATTAGAAGTGTTTTCAAATACAGTTCATTTAACATGAGTTCTTATCATACAGGCTTTTAAAATGCTACAGTAAATAAAATGGACATGGAAAAATAAAATTTTTTCTCTGCCAGCTACTCTGTGAGCACTGTACAGTTTTACAAGTACTTGTTCTACTACTCAATATGTTTCTCAAATCAAGACTCCTGGTTGGTCGCCCCAATTACTCAAGTTTCTACCCAACAAAAATTGTACTGTCTTAAAATTCCATCAAAAATACAGTACATTGGACATGTACTGACAAGTTTCTTAATGCACTATAACCAGCTCACAAATGTCCTTCTGCCCCCTCCCCCCACGCGAAAAAAAGAAAAAAGGGACTTTGTGACAATTAAGACAGTGTAGTAAAAAACCCATAGTGCATTATTTTAAAAGGTCATTTAGCTTAAGTTGGCCAACAAAAAAAGGTTTTTCAGTTATAATAAAACCACATTTATTGGAGCCGATCGTACCAATGTCTGGTCAAAAACTGTATACTTTCCCAATCCATCCCATGATGTTTTCCTGGTCCCCCGCTGCCGCAGACAGTTCAGCTGGTGTTGCTCACCAAGGCCAATGTCAAAGAGAATTTGGTAATCTTTTGTGCTTCTTTACTTTTAAAACAGTGTTGTGTTCCTATGTTTGGGAAAAGGCTTTAGCTTAACTGAGCAAGAGTATACCTAGACTAGCGTGAAGATAGGAACAGTGACGGGGACCAAAATGGAAAAATGTCCTGGCAGTAATCAAAAGTGACAAAAATTATTAACTGCTACATTTTAAAAAATAGCAGAAATCAAAACTGAACTGGCTTCAATTGAACTGGTTAAAAAATGAACAAGTCCAAAAAACGGGAAAGAAAAAAGAAAGAAAAAAAGAAAAAAAACAAGAAAAAAGAAAATATAAAAAAAAAAAAAATCCCACAGTTGCATCCCCATATGCAGAGGTTTATGTCAGGACTTAGGCTGCATCTGTAAGACAGTGTTTCACCCTAGTGTTCACTTACAAAATTACCCTGCATCACTTTCGAGGGATCAAATTAAATGCAAAAGATAATTACTTAAGTCTACCTTCAAAAAAAACCCCAAAACAGTTAATAAGACAAGAATAGTTAGACTGTAAACCACACACATTTCTTTTAAGTGTTATAAAATAACCATTGCTCAGTCAAGCCATTACCTTTTCCACAACATCACCATTTTTCTTTAAAATTCCGAAGGGGAAATTTTCTATATTTAGATCAGTAATAATAAAGAAAAACATGTACCTTTCTGTTGGGATAACCACTTTGACTATGGCTTGCGACAGAGTCTGTATATGAAGTCACATCAGATAATAAACATAGAATATGTGAGTATTGTTAACAAGTAACAAGCAAAAATATACATATGCAATGAAAATACTACACATCTATCACAAACTTTGCAGGCAATCACTGCTGTGAAGTTATAACTAAGCAATTACACAAAATTCAAATGGTTGTGGCAGTGAACCATAAAGGTTCACTAATTGCAAAATATCAGAACATTCCTGTCAGAATGTACATTGAGGCACTGAATAGGAACTATGCTGAATACATAAGAAAGGAGTTCTTACGTTTATGAAAAGATTCTAAACTATTTGACTTGGATCACGTTGGTATTACTTTATTCCCAAGTCTTACAAAAAACAGCCCTGGCATTTAAGTGTCATTCAAAGAATCAATAAATTCTTACAAATGTAAATCAAGTTGGTTTGTGATTTCAAGATACTTACCCTTTTATCAGCTAATATTCCACAAAAAGAAAAGTTTGAAAACTGACTCCATAAGTAGCATAAAATACTTACTCAATGTCCAGATTAATTACCTTCTATACAAAATACATCAACTCTTCTAGGATAAAAATAATGCTACCCAAATTAAAATGTAGGATTTTCTATAAGGAAAACAATTTAGATACTGCAATTTGGCAGCCAAGAAAAGGGGGGGACGTAGGAGAAAAAAATCCAGGGAGCCTGGAGGGGGAAAATGATAGCCAGATCTTAAGCAGCACTAAATTAACCAAGAGCCAATATACTGTACCCTAACACAGACATGAAACAGAGCTTCAGGAATTAAGTAGGTTCCCTTGGGCTACAGCAGGGAGCCAGACAATTTGCAGACTAAGGGCTGCCAAAGTCAGCCTGAACAATGCAAATCTATGAAGCCATTGAAATACTGTCACAGATGTAGTATTTAACAATGAGATACGGCCCAGGGTACTGTAAGTTACCTTCTCAAAATCCTCCTTGTTTTTTGGTGGTGGTAACATTGGAGCATTGGGATTCTTCAACCTCTCCCTAGGCTGGGCATTGAAAGGCAGTCCTGACGGGGGCGGCGGCAGGGTGTGCTCCATCATGGAGGGCGGAATGTAGATGGGATGTGGTGGGATAGGAACAGCTTTGCCCCAGCCCAGCTTCATTTCAAACGACATTATCATCTTGCCTGAAAAAGTGAAAAAAACCCCTTCATTACCATGATGTTATAAACTGGTTCTGCATCACTTGAGATTTCTCCTTGCTAAGTGCAACATTTATGTCTGCCTGCCAGCATTTACCTTTTGCTTACATTGTTGATTACTGTTATTACATCTATCAGACTACAACATAGGCAAATGAAGACCTATTACACAAAATGTTTTATTAGTCTTCCCCCAATGTCTGTCCTCAGGACCCTACAGTACACAATTACTATTGTTTGACAACATTCAGTTGCCAGTAGAACAATCAAGTGTAAACTCACTGCTGGTCTGGTATCTACTGGAGTTACAGAATACATCTCACTTGTCTGATAAAACAACCTGAAAATGTGCTTACAGTCTGCAAAGATAATTACAGCCCTGAACTGAGAAATATGTTTACCATTTAAATTCTTCAATGCTCTTTCAGCATCTCTTCTGTTCATAAAGGCAACAAAGCCACAATTTCTTTCTCTGGCTCTTTCTTCATCAGTTCTTGGCCACATAATTTTAACACTCGCTAATGGTCCAAAGCGGCCAAATTCTTGACATAACATCTCTTCATTCATCTACATGAAAAAGAGGTAAAAATTAACTTTTTGCCAGTGTATTTTTGTGGCAGCTGTTTGTATTATTGTCCAAATGTCAAAATTTTCATTTTTTTAGTTTCTTGACATAACACTACTTCATTGACAGCCCCCCAGTGCCATCTACTGCAGAAACAACAATCTAAAAAACTGCATTTTTAAATGAGCACACTGAAATATTTGAGTTATGATCCACCTTGCTTAGGGATACCAATGGAAAAAGAATTTTAACTGAGCTAGAGATTGGTAGTCTAAACCTTAACTTTACAGCATTATGTTCAGAGCACTTATTCCAATGAATATTGCAAAAAAATTTGTCTGGGCCCAAACATGCCAACACTGCACTTCTTGGCTCCAAACTTACCTGAGGATTGATGTTTCCCAGATACAAATTTGTTGTGCTTGGATCTCCAACATCATGTGACCCTGGTGCATAATCATCCAGTACTAAAACAAAGGAAAACAACAAAAAAAAGAAGTCATAATCCCCGCTACGCATTTAAATGACAACATTAAATTGAGTAAGAAAAGAATCTGTATTACCACCAGACGATCTGTTCCTTCTTGAAGGAGCATCCACTGAATATAGAGAAGAAAAATATGTATGATTTAGTCTACAAATCTTGTAGCCCAGACTAACATAAAAAATAACATCTACTTACTTGAACGCCGCTGCCCATCTGAATCAGACTGGGGTGGTTCAAAACGACTCAATCTACCTTTTGTTTTGTGCCTTTCATCACGCTCCTCTTGGATTCTAAGAAGCAAGTTTAAAGTGAGCAACAACTTAAAACCATCTCGAAGTTTTTATTCTAAAATTTTGAACTGACTTAACAATTATGAGAATTTTTAATATGAAACGATGAGTTTGTTAGAACTTCCAAGTTGCCAGTATGTCTGAACTTCTGTTTCATCAACTGGAATATATCTACCAGAATTATTCCAGCTGCATGCTTCCTCATTCATATGTCAGGGTATTTCATTCTCAAACAGAATTGGAAATAAGAACTGTGCTCTGAAAAAGTGACTCCAATTCCACATCCGACTGCTAGAGATCCACAGACCACGCAGATGACTTTTCAAGATGCGCCAACTCCTCAGCGTCTATTTATCCTTCCAGCTTTTCTAAGCCTTACTCAGAGGCACACCCATATGACTATTTCCAGAATAAATTGGATTTCATCTCAGTTTCTAACTCTGAGGACAGTACTCACAAGTAAGTATTTGGTCCTCTGCAGTCTGGCCTTAAATCCTGATATGAAGATGCTGAATTCCAGGAATACAAGGCTGTCCCATTCAACTCATTTACAGCAATGAAGGAACATGCAGCAATGAGGCTCAGGCACTCCTCACAAAAGCCACATGTGGGTTTAGAAGGTTGTACCTACTGCTTTCTAATGCACAGAGATTCATTTGTTTTCCATCACTAGCATCAGTATAAATAGATGGCACTCAGCTGCACTCAATACATGGGTTGCTCTTTGCTGTATTATAACACATATGGAAGTGAAACAATCTGCTTTTTCAAGCATCATCCAGCTTGCTTTTAATACTATGTAAGCTGAAGTCTCTAGACTTGAATTACAACTCTTATTACTGCCTTATACAAAAGCTCAACCTCCTCCTACAAATTTCTCTGGCTACAGTTTAGAAACACTGACAAAGCCCACTCTTTTCAAGAGTGAGAGACATCTCATACTGTCACCAATCTCTCTGCTACACCCTGTACTGGGTTTGCTGGGCAGGTTTGGTACTGGGAGCTACAGGGGTGGCCTCTGTTGAGAAGCTTGCCAGAAGCTTCCCCCATGGCAGATAAAGCCAACACCAGCCAGCTCCAAGATGGACCCAACAATGGCCAAGCCCATGAGCAATGGCAGTAATTAAGCCTAATAAAAATATCTTAATTGTGAAATGGTATATCTAATTAGTTATACCATTTCACAAGCATTTGAGAGAGAAAAAAAATAAAAACCTTCCTTGGGAAATAACTTAGCAAGAATGACCTTAAATACTGCCTTTAAAACAAGGCAAAAACCTTGGATTTTGTTTGTTTACAGTAAAAACTAGCAAACTTACTGCTTTAATTCTTCTTTAAAAAGTTCCAAATTACTCTTTTTCTTTTCCTTCTCTCCTTTCTTCAAAGGCTAAAATTAAAGATATAGAAAACAACATTTCAGAAGACAAAATGAACAGAATTAAAAATAACATAACAAAACCATAGATAATTTCCATGCATATTTTACCCACAGCTTTCAAACCAAGTAACTACAGGAGGAAAAAACAATGAAAAAAAACCCAAAACAACAACCAAACAGACTTGAAACATTCAGACTGAGCGCTATCAAACACAAAGCTAGAAAATAAAAATTCAGAATAGTTGAAAAAAAAATTTGTTACTTCTCATTCTCACAATGCAGCACATATGATCAAACACTCTCTCTACGACATACACATTTAAAATAACTGTGAGGTATTTTGTCACTTTGTTCCATTTGGAAACCAGGATGCTGACTACACCCCTAGCAAACCATCATGCTCTAATGAATTTGATAGATGTGTGTGCATATATATGTAAATTATTTTACATATATATTTTCAATTATTTTATCTACAAACATTCTACTTGAAAAGAATTTCCTTCTCTTGCTTCCCTTTGGATGCAAATAGTCTGAAAAAACAGTTACTTTAAATAGTTCAAGATCCTCAGGAAAAGCTCTTGAATGACGAAGAATATGGATACTGCAATTTTTATTTTTTTTTAACAGTAATACATGTTCCTTAACTAACTCATGTGAAATGTTATCTTCAACAACATTGTTTTTATATAATCAAATTTAAATGAAAACGTTTCCAATAGGCAGACATACAAAATACTTGTGTTACACACTACAGCTTTGGAAAAACTGGACTTCCTACTCACCCCAGGCAAAGTTGTTTGTTTGTTTTTGTTTTTGGGGAGGGTCTGCCAAATAAATAAAATCATTTTTACCTCATTATCTTCAATCACCATTGGACATGGCAAGTGAGTAAACTGATTGCATTACTTCACAAGTATTTATGAAAAATTTGAAAAGCAGTAATAGTCTTACAGTACAAACACTTGCATATGACAGAACAGAGCTCAGAAAAATAAAAAAATGCTACAATTCATTTCTGTATATGTAGAGCTTTACATACAATGAAAATCAAAACTACCATCCAGTAGCACCCCACTGCTCTAACACTGACATTTGTTTAAAGCTGGAGGGAGGTTATGATGGAACTGCCCACAATTATCACATTACATTCATTTCCCACCCTAACAGGCAGCATCTTACATGTTTCACTTAAGCTTTAAAATTGTAGTAAGCTCTATTAAAAGACTTTTAAGACATCCAAGACATTCATTACACATACACAGTAGTAACAGTAATCATATGCAATTATCACTTGAAGACTGCTGGTTCATATTTCTAATACTTTTAATACCTTTTATGATGAACCTTGGTTTAAAAAAAAACCAAAAAACAACCCAAAAACAAAACAAAAAAAAATCTCCATCAAATCATTCAGAAGACAAAATAAATTAAATAAAACAAGGTGCTCAGTTTCTGAACTGTGCAAGTTCTGGAACTCAAAGAGGGACTCCTAAAGGAACTTCTCAAACTTCACCCCCCCGCAAAAATAAAACCAAACCAAAACAAACAACCAAATTCAAAGAACCCTACCAAGAATAACATGGATCAACACAAAGGTCAATTTATTTTTTGGTTTAAAGTTAAAAAAAAATCAGGAACAGATAGTAGCAACAGAAATTGAGAATTGCTTCTAAACCCAGAAATTCTCAGGACTGAAGAAGCTATTCCTTTGCAACAGCCACTAAATCCATATCCATGAGAAGTTTGCCCACCTTAGCAAGAACACAATAAAAGGGCAGTGCAGCACCAGGTGTATTGTGCCACATACAGGGCTCCTGGGCCTCTGCATTTCATCACCTTTGTATCTGCTACTGGTTCAGGAAACTCCAAATGTCCACCTTCTCTCAGACGTGACACGTGCAGATAAAAGTACTCTGCAAGCACTCAGGGCCCTTTTTCTAAGCACTTCTAAATACATCAGGATGGAGTTAAGATTCAAGTGAGAAACTTACAGGCTTTTTGGTTTCTATCATTAGGAGGGATGGAGGTTTCTCATTAGATGGCTGACTTGGTTGATTTTTTTGATCTGAGAATCGTGACGAAGGTTTATAGATTTTACCCCTTTTTTCATCTGTTTCATGCTCCTCTGAAATTAAAGACAAGTTGAAAGTAAATTTTATTAACTCATGCTGCACAACACTGTTCATTAGAAAGAATGCTGATTTTTAGTCCTGGTCATTCAATGCAATATATTACTTCATTTTTTAAAAGCTGACAATATGAATTTTACATAATTTAACATCTTTTAATATGAAGGAAAAGAACATGGATTAGGTAGTCTAAACCAAAGCATGTTTTCTTCTTATAGTTAAAGCACAAATCACACCACTACCTACCTCAATCAAAGCATAAAGTAGATTTTAGCATCAAGGTTTTTTTGCTTCTAATGTAACATACTAATTTTGAAATGCAATTCAAAGCCAGTCTTCATCTTTACTCAAAGCCAAATGACCCACCCCCTCCAAAAAAAGATTAGTTATACCTTTAGATGCATTAACGATTCCTCCTCTTACAAATGTTTTCACTTTATTACCATCACCTCCTTCAAAGGCAGCAAGGAACTCTTCATAAATTTCTGCAGCAGCCTTCTCATCCTCCTACACAGCAAATGTTCATCTATTTACTATCACCACAGAACAACTTTCACTAGACAGTTACTCTTAAATTAGCTATGTGACATTCATTTTTATTTTCTAGAGTTCAAGCTACAAACAGCATCAAAGGAGCTTCAATTTTAGATAATTCAAATTTCTGAGAAATGTGGGTAGAACACAGCACATGACACACAAAGCCAGTGAGGCTGTGTGCTCCAATATGTTCCTTTCCAGGAGTTTACATGGCAATTTAACATTCAAAAGATGTCAAACAGAAAAGCTCAAATCAAAGGCTTATGAGCCTGGAGCTTTGCTGGCCTCAGCATGAGAGAACAGTGCCCATTCCATCTCAGCCTTTACAATCAACCCACGTGGCTGAAGGAGATCAACAAGAGGATCACCCTTCTGTATTTCATAGGGAATAAACTGAATAAATGGCTGAAGCTGAGCACTATGGCTTAGTACCATCATGATCTTTAGGCCAGTGTTCCCAACAGCCCAGCAGGAGGTAAGCCATTGCAACACAGTATGGGCTGTGTCCACAAATCTAAAACACCAAAATTTTCAAAACTTCCACCTTAACACCTACCAGATATTCATTTCTTAAAATTTGGTCATTCCTGAGTAATCTAAAATGCAGAACCAAATTTTAAGATTTGTATTGGTTCCCAACACAGTCATTAGACAAAAAAAATGTTTTACAGAAAAAAAAGGATATGTACTGAAACAAGTTCAAAAATGGCAACTACTCTTTGCAATAACAGAAATCCAATGATAGAGAGCAAAGGAAGAACAGAAAATACCTAAGGTGAAGGCTGTCTCCATCCTGAGCAATACACCAATGGATTATTGTAATTCCCTATTTCAGGAAGCCAGGGAACTTGATTTCTCACAGAGAAGAGTAAGCCTCTCTGTATCATAATGGATGCCAAAAATACATGTAAAATACAATTCACTTTCACTCTAAGAAAGCTACAATTACCAAAATTAAGATATCTGGTTGCAATCTAAAAGCAAATTTATTTGAGCTCTGCATACAAAATAAAATTTTCATTGTATACCATTACCTTCTTTTTTAATTCTTCTTGCTCCTTCTTACTCAGTGTCCGTTTGGCAGCACTCATTTTGCCAATACTGAATGCTTTAAGTTTACTTTCCATTAGAGGCTGCAAAGGGAGTGAGAAAACAGACATCAAACTGTTTACAAAACAATGAAAATAATGCTACTTTTGACCTTGGTCTAGACCAGTAACTCGAACAAAACAAAGAAAAGCCTTCCTGCACTGATCTGTGAAGTTTTCATTATCTAATACAACAACAACAAAAAAATCTGTGTGACTTTTTTTAAACAAATCATCCTTGGTTTAATGAGGAAGTTTTTAATACACCATTCAAACACAGCTGAAATCTGAAGGACACTTGCTGTAAGAGCCTGGACATTTCTCACTGTGCAGTGCTGCAGTTTCTAAACCTCCAGAAATACATGCTTTGCATTACAGTTCTTCCCCCTTCCCTCAAAAAAGCTTTTCTGACTATTTTGGCAAGAATAACGTTTGTGCAAGGTTGGACAGGTAATGGAACAACCATATGGATGCTAAATTTCCATTGTACTTCAAGGTAAAAATTAACAGCTTTGCTGGAACAACAAAATGCATTCTAGAGGTTTTCAGCTATAAAAAAATCTCACATAAAACTCTTCACATTCAGCTCCTCGACTGTTTCTAATTTCTTTCCAAAACCCTGATGAAGGAAGTAGTCCACATAACAGTAATTTCTGGAGCATGGAAATGGAATTTTTAAGACTCTATTCTGGTAGTTAACAGGCAGCAAAGCATCAAGAGAAGAAGGACAACAGGATGGAGAGCATGTTCCAAAGACATGGGCAGTGGGAAGCTAAATGAGAGAAAAGATACTTGTCTGGAAACTCCTGTCTTAACACAGTAATTCATGAAGAATCAGCACAGCAACAAAGCCCCAGAAGCTACGAGTCTTGTCTTCAAAATATTTGTGATGCTCTTACACAGAGCACACAGTGATGCTTAAAACTATGATTTTTGCAGTGACAGTTCTTAAAAAAAATCAGCTCATACAACATCAAGACAAACAAGTTGGTGTCATATTATGAAAAATATTCTGATACCAACTGGAAAGGGTTTCCTCTAGGAATAATTTTCTTTGCAAAGAGTTTTATTTCTAGTATCAGCTTCCTATTAAAAATTTTTTTCATAAAAAAAGCACCATGAAAAACAAACTGTTTGAAGTATCTTCAATTTATAATTCTTGCTTAGCATCACTCTTAGATTTGTGCCAAGCATAGGACCAAGTAGTTCATACTTCCTTGAAACTGTTCCCTCTTCATCACTGGAAGTAAAGCTATCAGTGACAAATTTATGCAGTGTTCTTGCAAAGTTACCTGGTTTTTGACACCATGTTTGTCAACGTGAGCTGCTGTGACAGGCTTATCAGGAGCTTTTAATTCATCTGTGTGTTTTTAAATTTAATAAAATCCTATCTCCCAGTTGTCTGAAAAGCAGCTTCTATTTCAATATGACAAACAATATACAACCTTGGCAAAACATGAGCACACAGCAATGGCACAGCACTGCAGGCAGAGCAAATACCACACTCCTACCCAAGGCTTATCCTGTCATCAGAAAATAATCTCTCACAGTAACGTCACAGGATACCTGCAGGTCAGCCACATGAGTATTTGTTCCAGTGACATAAAGGAAGCAGCTGCAAGATAAAGAGTTCTGGCACTAAGAGCTGCTCAGTTTAGAAAGGGTCTCAGGGAAAAAAAACACCTGCCAACAGGCAGGAACTATATAAAGTTAAGATTGAACTAATTTATGCCTGCTAGTCAGATTCCAGTGGGCAATTATACCATTGTCATTAACCATATGCAGCTTCACAGAATTCCTAACAACAGAACTATACAAAACTTGAAGGTCTTCCTCCTTCAAAAAATGCAAGATACTGTGAAAAGGGTAAAGCAAATGATAGAAGCAAAGAGAAACTTGCAGCTGAGTAATCAAATCTCTGTATGAAAGCAAACTTCTGTTTAACCAAAACACCGCACTGACTGTAAGGTGGCACAAAGCACTAAAGTTCCACGTACATCAGTACAAAATACTCAGAAGAGATTTAAGAGGAGTAATTGCCCAAATTGTAGCAAGTAAAAGAAATCAATAAAACAAGTTGCTTCTCTATGAAAAGTTTCTGCTACCACAACTCGACTAATGCTCTTACAAGCAATTTAACAGCTGGTAATTGACTTCTGCATGTACAAAATCAAATTGAAATCTTGAAGAAAATCCAAACCACAGAATGAATTGTCTGGTATTAACTCCCAGTTTGGCTCTTGCTGCCTGTTTTCATTTTAGCTCAGAAACAGGTAAGTCTTCATGCAACATACCAACCACACAACCAGGCAAAGGTCTCATCACTGAGGGGATAAGGGGCAGGGGGACAGCAGGACCATGTTATTCTTCTTACCTTTTCCTTTATCATATTCTATTAGAAAGAAAATAAAAATAAAGGATGGAATTAGGGCCACACTGTCTCAGTCTTGAGAAGCCAATTGTATGTGAAAAAGCACTGGAATATCCCATGATTCCCAGGACTGATCACCCTGCATCCTCAAGGACTCCCCAGTATGAGACAAACCCATACAGAGTCCTTACAGCTTTTTACTGTTCCAGTACCTATTATGGATGCAGTGCCATGCAGCACAGCTTCCTACATTGCTGCTTGTTTTGAAAGTTTCAAGGAGTATTTTTAAACATGAAATCATTGGTTCATTTGCAAACACCTACAGGTTACATACCCAATGCACCAGACTCTGCCTGTAGCGAGCAGGTTTCTTTAAAAACAGGCCTACTTTGAGTTGTGGGTTTGGTTGGAATTTTTCTGGTTTTTTGTTTAAGTGTTTTGGACTTACATGTGAATCAGCAGATCCAGTGGTATGTACTGCATCTGGCCCTCTGACCTGAGGAGAGAATGAGGAGGAGGTGAGGCACAAGAAACAGACAAACAACCTCTGGGAGGGTTTTCCCAGTTCTTGGAATGTGAATTTTCATTTCAATTTTAACATCCAAATACACATTATAGGTATACATTATATATATAATGTATATATACATACAATGTATTTTATGATATAATGTATGTTAATGAGCTGACCTAGGTCACCTCAGAAACAATGTCAATATAAAGCAAATAAGGGACAGACCTAAAGATAGACCATTAAAAAAAATCTCAATTTCCACAGCTGGATTTTATAAATACATCAGTAATGGCACCACTGGGGGAAAAAGTAGGTTAGTTACATTGCACCTTCAAGAGTTGTCATTAAAGGCTGTCAAAGATTATATTAAGTGCTTGATTACATTTGGCTTCCTATAAAATAATTTCCAAAACTGCTTTTACTATATTGTGCATAGATGGAATCTGGCCACCTCAAAAACCACAATTTGTGACCAGGTACAAATTGGTTGTTACTTTAAACTCCAGCTGAACTTTAACACCTAAACCAGCATATACACAAAATCAGGTTTTAAACGAGCTTAAGTGATGGAGAACACACTTTTAAATTATGTAATGTCCAAATTCCAGAAAATTAAAATATTATTGCCTGATGCACAATTCATACCTTAATTGAAATTTAAGTCAAAGTAACACATTTCCATTAGCTGAAATCTGTTCATTAGTTACAGAACATTAGCATTTCTCCTCATTATCAGGAGTTTGTAGTTTATACCAGAAATAGTAATATATGATGCTCATTTCCAGTCTTTCAAAACCAACAAGCACCAAATACTACTCTAGAAGATCATTTACTAGGCCTTGTTTTTATTGTGCATGCTGCTTTTTCATCAGCTAAGACAGAGACATTTCTCTTTTAATAAGTGTATTCCTATGTTATATAGTAAAATCAATTTAGAAAAAAATGGTCTTCAACAGAAACCAGAATTAAGTGAACAAAGGTAGAGTTCAACACAGATATAGCCTTTGCAAGGGAGAAGCAAAAGGCTTCTAGGAATATGTTTGGAGGTTTTTTTAAGGAAGATAAATGGGGCAGAGAAAAAATGGGGAAAAAAAATAATGTCTTATTCTCAAAGACCTCCCAAATCCCCTTCCTTGCAGCACTGTACATGACTCACAAGCACATCTTTGCACAGAAGCTAATAACAAGCTGAGTTCACATGCAGCAGTAGCAGTTCATTAGAATACACATGGAAGCAAATATCTCACATCTTTTACTAATGCCACTTCCTGCAAACTTCTCCTCCTGTGTACTTGGTGCTGGATTTTTTTGTGATCCCCAGCTGCCTGTGGCACTAAGACCAATCAGTAATCTGCTATGCACAGGTCTCCAGACTGCACAAATGTAGCCGAAGGAAAGCTGTCCTCCCCTCAAAACTTTATGAAAGTGTAGCCCAACATCACACAGACAAAAGATGTACACTGTGCAAAAGAATTCCAGAGCATGGGAGCAGCATTCCTCCTGCTGCCAGCTGCCACCCTGCGGCAAGCAGCACAGCAGCTGCAATTCAGCCTTCCAACAAACAATCTGAGAGCTGCAGTTCAAAAAATCAGTCCCAAAGGTGGAGTGACACAGGGCTCTCTGCCCTGGTGTACTGCTCCAGGAAAGGAGCTTGTCTGGCAACAGCACAAGGGAATGGCCACTTCCTGATTCTCCACATCTGCTTCACTTATGGTAGTTTTAGATAGCGACAGCTCCCAACAGGGGTGGTGCTGAAGCTGCTCATAGTGGGGACAGAAACAAAACATTACTCAGAGTAACAGTGGCAATGCTCAGCACAGTGACAGATTATCCTGAGGAAGAACAGAAAAAAAGCAAGACACTAAATCTGCTTCTCCAGCAGCAAGCAGATGATACTGCTCAGAAAGGCAGCAGTGTGTGGTAGCATAGAGATTCTGTGGGAGTCCAGTGGCACTCCCCAACCCAGCAACAGAGACCATGGCACTGTGGAGCCACTCTGAACATTAGCTGAGCAGCACAATTTCTGTTAAAGTGCACTCAGAAAATTTCTAAAAGCAATTTTTGCTTTCAGACCAACTGTACCCCACAATAACTAGCAGCTTTGGAGAGCCATGTCATCTTCCTCCTTCAACAATTCTTATTTTTAAAGTCTTCTCTTTCCTATGTATAAATTTAGTTCTACCTTTGATACTGCTCCTGACCAACCAAGCAACTGTTCTGACAAAGCACAAGATGAAAAGGTTCTTGACAAAATTACACATTGCTATCTGCCCGTTTCCAAACAGCAGTTATTTTAAAAAATCACAAATTCTCACAGCACTTTGCATCCATCTGCACTGCCTTGACAAAAGGGGCCATTTTGTTTCCTTAGGAGTCAGACCAGCTGCACTGACTCAGCGGAATCGCTGTCTTTCTAACACAGGGAAACATTTTAGAAGATGTTGTCCACCTGTGTTGAAATCTAGAACAAGATTATTTTTTCTGTTCTCATCACGTTAAGTAGCTCAACTGAACTCAACTGCTGAAAGAGAGACACACAAAGCTCTGCCCTACACATGATGAGATGTGAGTGAGGACAGCTCCCTTGTGTTCAAAAGGCCAACAGAAAAAATGCAGTGAATCCAACTTTCAGTCACTGCCAGCACAGACACTTGACAAATACCTTCTTACCCCAAATTCATTGCATCTCTGCATGAAAACTATCTTTATTTTTTTTCCTCAACCAGACTATTTTACAGGTGGATCACTTTTTCCATCACTTTCACACTGCACATTTGTCAAAGCATGTGCCAGCACAGCTGAAGTGTCATTTCAGCAGCCTGCATTAAAATACAGTCCTGTCAGCCCAGTCCTGGAGGTCAGGTCACCCAAAGCTGAGCCCAGCCAACTTCACTCAACCTCCAAAAGAAAAACCAAAAACTTCAAAGGACCAGACAAATGAGATTTATGACAAACTTCCATGAAAATGCCAAAGCAGAGACATCTCTGAGATCCTGATTTTCTTCTAGCTCCATGGAAGCTTCCAAGGAAAACAGAGAAGAAAACAGCTCTTTTGAATCTTCCTTCCTGCCCACAGCTCACATGGCCACAAATCCAGCTCTTCATGGTTTCTCCAGACTTAAAAATCTCTCAGTAAACCTGGCATGATTGTGTTATTTCACAAGCATTTAAAATACACTGCATACAATAAATATTTTTTAATTAATATTGATGTAATTTAGTGAAACAAAGAGCAACAAAAGCACAAAAGCTGCCAATAGAGCCCAGGAGACAATCTGTGGTCCTATAAATGCTGAATGGTATTTTTACAACTGTAATTGCTACAATTTAAAACATAAATGAAAGCCCTGTCCTTGAAAGAACCAATAGCTTCAGGGTGAAATGTTTGAAAGAAACTCTGCTGAAAGCCACTCCTGCCCTGTTTCAACACCTTCCACTGATCCTGCCCCCACAGTGGTCACACTGAACTCCAGCACTGCTCCTGGGCTAGCTGATCACCCACCAAAGGGAGAGATGGGGAGCTTCAGCCAAACCATTTCCCAACTCACAGCAACAGCCTGCTGCCCAAATCATGCCAAATCAACCAGAGAGGACAATGCTTGGTAGGGAAGGAGTAGCTAAGGCTGGGATTCTTTGTATCAGCACTGACAGCAAGGAAAAACAAATGGAACACATCATAAATTAAGATGTCAAAACTCAGCTAAAGGAGGTTTCCAGGTTGCCTTCTATTTTTTATTCTTCCTTTCTTTCTAGAAAATAAGTGCTTGAAAACACCTGCAAATTATTTTACAGCTAATGTATTTAGTGTTTACAGTCACTGGAATAATACAGACTAGAATTAGTTCCTATCAGAGTAATCATAGCAAATGGACTTTGGCTTTCTCCAGAAGTATTTGTACATAATGGTATTCCACTAGAACCTTCAACTCAGGTAACAGGTCCAGCTTTTGGGATGAAAAAGGGAAAAGTACAGCTTGGTTCCAAGCGGAGTATTTCAGTATTTCTTCTGCATATGGCACCCAATTTGAACAGCAGTCTATGTAAGAGCAGTGGCCATGCCAGACAGTAACTATTCTCAGAAGATACAATAACAAAATCAAAGAGTCAGCTAAAATTTCATTACATAAATAACTGAACATCTGTATCTGTCATTTCAGAATCATGCCCTACACTGATGCCCTGTGCAGTCTTTGGCAATGTCTATTTTCTATTCTTTAATTATCTTCTTTCCTACTTGGATTTTTGGAAATCTCAAGCACGAATCTTGCTATTCTAATCTCCAAGTGCCCAAGGAATACTTTAAGCTTTTGCAACACATTTCACATGAGAGACTCCTAAAGTTATTCAGCAGCTGCCAGTATCACACAAAGCAGCTGCCACGACAGCAATGCAGGCACTGGGGGCTCCCTGAACCTGTACCACCTCCAGCAACACTTTCCAGGCAGTGAATCAAACAAACAATGCCTGGCTGACAAAAATGGGATTTTTCACTATATATATATATATAAAATTAAAAAACTGGGTCAAATTTGGTACTTGGACAATAAGACTGAAGAACAACCATTCTGAAGGGGAGGAATTATTTTATTTCAGGCACTAGGTCACAGCTCCTCACAGAGCACAGAAAATATAAGGTCACTGTGTCTTTCCAGCAGGTATCTAGAAGCCAGCAAAGGCATTGAATTAGAACTGCCACTGAAACATATCCTATGAGTCTGTGAGATACATAAAATATTGTATTTGCAAAACAAATGTAACTTACAAAAGAAGCCTACAACTTCACTTTTAATCATGTAAGTAAATGAATCCTAAAATTATTAAAAATAATAAAAATGTCTGATAATTACTTCATAAAGTCTAGCAAAAAGGTTATTTGCTCAATTGCTAAACCATAAACATTCTCAATACACATTTTAATCCCTGTGTGAATAAACTAATTAAAACAAAATAATATTACTAATTTCAATACCATTTCTTTGTGCAGACATCTGAAAAGTATCTCCATGTATATCACAAGCACTTATGGAATAATAAAACAAAGGTACCAAAGGGAACACACACTGTTCAGCCCAAGATTTCCCAAGATTTTTTTTTTTGGGAAATAAATCCCAAGAGATAGGCATGTCTTATTTCACTTTTCAACAGAAACATTCCCATGGATCCAAGTAGGTACTATCCCTATTTTCTGTGGCACATAAATAATACTGACAAGAAGGAACAAGCCAGATCTAAAATGTAAAGTGAAACATGGCAAGGATGTCTGGAGAAATGGGGAACAGAGGGGTGAGGGAGAGTGCACAGAGGTACAGGATGTCCTCAGCAGGCCCTGACAGATGAACACAGCCTGACCTTACATTCCCTAGGTGTCCTACTGGCTTCCATGGGATGGAAGAGTTAACTGCCTGAACAAACCTCTGCAGGACTGACATCTAGGACAGAAAACAATTCCTATAAATTATTACTGTATATTGAAAAAAAAGAGTATCATCAGTCCAGAAATAGCAAATGACAAAACACAAATAGCCTACAATGTAACTGCAAAAAGAAAGGAATCACATCTGGGTTGGTGTTCCGTACCATGCTATCAGCTGCACTCATCAATAATTAAGTATTCTATTTCTAATTATACTTGAAATCCCAAAATGTCCTATTCCCTGAAAGCCACTGCCCATAAATTAAGAACTATTTTACTACTGAAGTTTTCTGTCCAGCTCTTATTTGCCATTCCAAGCCAAAAGCAAGATAAAAAAACCATTTCTTGGCAATATTTGGAACAGATCATAAAAGGGAAACAAAAATAAAACTCTCCTCCTCAATAACAACTGAGTAAACATACAAAGACTTTAAGTAACTACACTTCATTCCCAACTGCATTAATTACTACAGTTTCTTGACAGCAAAATAAAATTTTAAAAAGTTAAATAATCCTGGGTTTGCTTAATAAAAAGATGGGCAAAAATTATTCATTTATAGCACTGGAAATTCCTGAGCCACAACACGGCTTTCTCTTTGAATGACTTACATACTCATACATCAAAACCTGGAGGATTTATATAGTTCTGACCTAAAACCTGAAACGAAAGTGAATAAAAGGCAGCAACCCTCAGACCATCAGCGGCCAGTGCACCCCCCAAAATATCTCACCCCCCACCCTCCCGGCAGGAGCGACGCCGCGAGCGCAGGCAGCTCCAGCTGCGCCCGCTGGATCCAGAGCCCAGCTCTGGGCCAGGTTTCCCAGAGCTGCAGCGCTACCTGTGCTCCTGGGCTGGAAATCCACCCAGCAGGAACTACAGGAAGTACAGAGGGCTCCGTGAAAAGCGCGGGGAACGCCGCAGCAACTCTACGAAACTTGTAATTTCATCGAGCTTCAAAAGAACCCACTCCATCTCAATTTGTCGTTTTCCTTCACACTCGCGAGTTGGAAACTAACCCTGCGCGGGCTTCAGCCCACGTGGAGAGAGGGCAATGAAATGAAAGCCGTCGGTGGGCACGGCGGGGCTCGGGCATTGCGGGCCGGCACAGCGCCGCCGCCGAGCCCCGCGCCTGCCTCGGCCGGGCCACGGGGACAGACACGTGCCCGGGGCGGTCTCGAGGAGCGGATGTGCCCCGCAAGAGGCCCGGGACCCCGAGCCCCCTTCCCGCCTCCCACCCCGTCCCGGGCCCGCGGTCACCCCGGGCTCCAAACAGGCCGCGCCGCCCGCGCCTCGTCGCCCCGCCGCTACCGGGCCCGGCCGCCGCGGCAGCGGGCCGCAGGCCGCGTTCCCAAGCGCAACGGAGCGGGCCGCGGCCGTGCCTCCCGAGGCGAACGGAGCGGGAGCGGGCCGCGGCCCAGGGCGGAGCGGCCTCACCTTCCCGGCGGGTTTCTGCGAGCCGCCGGGCGCCTTATCCGCCATCTTGCCTCTCCCCTCGCCCAGCCCTGGCGGCGGCCGAGCGAGCGCCGATCCCACCGAGCCCGCGAGCGGAGGGCGCGAAGCCGATGGCCGAGCCGCCGATGGCTCCCCCGGCCCCCCCCCGGCGCGGCAGGGCCGCCCCGTCCGCAGGCAGCGCTCGGCCCGCACGGCAGCGACGGGAAACGGAGCGGACACCGCTGCGAACAACCCGAAATGCTGCACCTCAGTGAGAAAAGCCCTTCAGCACTGAAAAGGCTTACACAGCAAATCCTTCCTTACTGGGTTTGATATCACATTAAAACTGCAAGTGTATTTAAGGCTGTTTAACTGGGGATTATAACCAGCCGTCACATCTATCGTGAGTCTTGAATCCCCGTGCTTTCATGGATTTTCAGAGTGGAATATGCAGGGGCTGAGATAATACTTAAGGAAAAGACAGGAAGATACAGAGAAGTTAATGAAAGCTTTAATCCACCAGCTGCCGACACCCACTGCCCTGCGAGCGGCAGGAGGGAGCAGGGTTGTGCTAACAACCGCTGGGGCGGCGGAGAATGAAGGTTCCAGAAGGGAGGGGGGAAAAAAAGCAAAAGGAGAGGTTGTAGAGGGCAGAGGAAACTGCAGAGGGCTGGAAGTTTATAGAGGAGGGCAAAACTCTCAGGAAACCTCACCGGCTGCAGATGTGCGTCCAAGTGTGCAGGGACATGGTCTGGTGAGAGCTGCTGCTCTGCCCGCAGCCGTGTCAGGGTGACGGCTCAGCTGCGAGCACGTCCATGGCAGTGTCACCGCGTGTCACCAGCGCTGAGCAGGCTGGGCAGGGCGGACACGGCACAGCGGCGCGGCAGCGAGGCTCACGGCAGCGAGGCTCACGGCGGGCTGGAGAACGGGAGGAAGGCTCTGTCCCTGAAGGGCGGAGGACGCGGGTCAATGTGCAGGAAGAACAGGGCGGGCAGCAGGAAGAGCTCCCTGGCTTTCCTACCCCACAGGTGCCGCCAGGGGGCAGGCACGGCCCGTGCCGAGCGCCCGCCTGAGGCGGCCCGTGCCACGTAACGTGACTCCACCCGAAGTCACAGAATAAATGGCAAAATAAAAAATAACGATCCCCATCGTTCCTTAGGTACGAGCCGCTTTACTCTGCAGTTCAATCTGCAGGTGCAGCTGCGGCAGGGAGAAAGGCCACACAGCACCACGCGTTTCCCCGGCTGCTGGAGCCGCCCTCCGCCACACAAGGCGGAATGTTCCGGTGCCGGCGGGGCGGCCGAGGCCCCGCAGAGGGAGGATTTGGATCGAATACGCCGGAGCGACTGCAGCGATAAGCGCGTGCTGGTCCCACGGCCGGTACGGTGCTGGGTCCCATCTCCACCCTGCAGGAGCCTCTCTTGGATAAATTTGAGGAGGAATCACTGAGGCTTGTCAGGAAGAAGGGGGAAATCAAACGCACGCATTGACAGGCACAACTCCACCCTTTTTTAGGATATTTTGAGCCCCAAACGTTCCCATAGAGGAGTCCTTCCACATGAAGGGATGGCGTTGGTCAAGGAGCATTATGGATGGATTAGGCAGGATTTACTGCTTCAGAATCCAAGCCAAGCCCTTCTCTTCCCCCATCTTTCTCCCTGTTTACTTGAGAACCATTTCACTGCCTTGCAGATACAGGATTAGTATAATCTGTGACCTGCTTTTGGGGTGGTTTTTAACATATTAGTGCAAACAGGTGCAGCAATGAGTTGAAAGCAAACCAGCTGTGGAACTCAGGGCTACAGGAGAAGACACTAGATGATGCTCAACTCTGCTGGGACCATATTAATAAACCTGGCATGAAAGATGACTGACACTTATGGATAAGAAACAGACATCTAGCTGGAAAGAGGAATGTGCCTTTGGATGATATGAGTTTCAGGGCCAATAATGTTTAGAAAATTTGTGCTCCATTTGGCCTCAATTCCTTTATTTTATCCACCTCATTAATCCATTTTAATTATCCACCTCATTGTTCAAATCCTCCTCTTACTGCTTAGCCTCGATGCTCTTTTGTAATTAATAAACTGCACCAAATTAAGAGCATCACAATCCAGAGCATGCTGAGAAAAACAGGAAAGAAATAGTTAAGAGTTTCAAAGGTCATCTCTAAAGATAATTTTTCAGAATGAACTGTACTCCTCAATCTGTGCTATTTATAACACATTGCAATAGTACAGTTGCACTTGTATACAGTTAGTGAATGAGAACACATGTCACTGTTTTGGGCTTCATGGGAAAGCAAGGGCAGGAAGGAAAGCAAAGAGTGAAATGTAAAAATCCATAGAGAATTAATGCTGGAAAGGGTAGGCTAATAATAATAATAATATTTAAAAGTAAACTGTAGGCATTTTTCATTATAATGCAGTAGATCTGGTTGCCTGCAGACCTGGGAATTGTTTATTAACTGTAGTCACAATGACAAGTATCATTAGGCAATATACTTGGGAAAATCACGAATTATCATAAATAATTAACACTAAGCTACATTACGTAAACCACATGCTGCAGTGTGTTACACTTGTCTTTCTGGCTGCTTTTTTCCCAACTTTCAGATGAAAGCTCTCCATTGCTCTCACTCCAGACCAGGGCACAGAACTGCTGCAATTCTTTAGCAAACGTGGGTGTGAGGGAAAGGGAGAGGAAGGATTTCGGGTGCTGTGGAAGTTCCCTACCCTGTGGCGAAGGAAGCACCTTCGAGGACATGGGGCAGGCAGATAGTGAGTAGGACAGGAGTGCAGATGCTGGGTGTACAGGTTTGTAACTCTATAGTTTCACACTTCCCTGTGTACTTTCGCAGAGTGGCTCACGGATCCCTAAAGCCGCCGGCTGTGTGCGTGTTCCCCAGTGCTTAGGCAGCCGTCTTCCAGCTTCTTCCCTTATTCCGCCCGCCGCCAGCGAGGGTTCTCAGAAGAGGCGGCGGCAGCTCCGCCGCGCCTCGCGGGTTGCTAGGGAGCGCTGGGAGCAGAGGCGGGCAGCACTCAGCCGGAGCACAGAGCCTGGCCTCAACTGAGATGCCTTAGCAGGGACCACCGGAATAACGAAAAAGAGCTAGAGGGGCTGTCTGGGTGAGGGCAGTTTGCCTCTCAGCAAGTCTGGACTTGCTGCCACTGCTCTGTCTGCTCTCTGTCCCCCGGCAGGAGCCATCTCTGTGTTACTCCATCTCTCAGTGCTGGTGCTTCACCTTCCCTAAGCTGTGACTCCTGCTCCACTCCTGCCATTCAGCAGCTGCTTTCCCTTGCAGGACCCCGCTGCTCTCTCCTGGGACACGTCTTATCAGGGAACCTGGGTTCTTCCTCCCGCTGGGATTCCTCAAGCAATGAGGCGCATTACGCAGTCACACGGGCAGCATTCGACCTGCGCCGTCTGGCTGAGAAGGGTCGGTCATTTGCGGTGTAGTTTGCAGGCATTAGTGCAAGTATCAAATGAAGGCTTAATTTCAAAAGTTCTCCTGCAGCTTCTTGTCAGAGAGAATTAGCCTACGTGGCTAGAATCCAGATGTGCACACCTATCAGCTGTTTTGAAAGCATGGAAGTTCAAGATGAGTGCAATGCCAGTCATTCCTTCACCATACTAGCAGTCCCTCCTGTCAGGTTACTAACAGTGAGTAGCAATTTGTGCTCTGCAAAACACTCCCACTCTGCACATATAAACAAAACAATGCACTTTGTGAGGGTTCAGTTCTGCAACTCTTGCGAAGGACAGGCTGTACTTTGCTCTTACCACGAGCCCCTGGAATCTGGGACAGTGGTGGATTTTGACCATGGAAAACATGAAATATGCACCCACCCAATACGTTATTCTTCATCACAGTGAAACTAATTTCACAGCAATACTTACGCTCAGATTTGCTGCTGTCAAGAAAAAGGCAAGTTTTACTTCTAAGCTTTCAAAACTCTAAGAAGACAACAACTAAGCTTTCAGAGAATTTTTCTTAAAATGTGAAGTATTTTACCCAGTTTGCTGTGCTTGGTGTTTTTTCAGATGGGTTTCATTGCTGGTTTTTAAAGCATAAAGGATACAAACCTGAAGATATTCAACTTCAAGGTAAAGAGGGCAGAAAATTAGAAGCTCCTGATCACTGAGACATTAAAATGAACATTGCTGTGCAACTATGGTGTTGGTTACTGCTATTCCCATTTCTCTCCTCCAGCTGAGGCTTTAAAATATAGGTATCACTCCCACTTTTCTTTATCTATCAAGGTATTAGCTTTATAGAGTATAATTGACCCTAGTTAGTTAGTCAAGAAGGAAAAAGTGATGCAAGGTTTCCTGTTTATCCAGTCTTACAAAAACAGTGGAGTAGAATCTCTAAAGGCAAGTTAATCACGTCAGTATTAGATCAAAGCACAGTCTCTACTCAATTATTACAAAGTATTGCAATCACTGCAGTAAAAAGTTACCCATCAAACCATTATTTGCAAGAGATTGATACACATTCAAGAAAGAATTTAAAAAACCCAACACAGAACAAAAGGACCATTTTTGTATGTCTGTGTATCTCTTCAGATGTTCTCCCAGACAAACTGCAACCATGAGGTACAGCAAACAAAGTTAGATGAGGCCAAAGCTTCCCTTTCTTTAATAGCTACTCTTTTTTAATAGAGCCAAATTCTACCCTTTCTCTAGTTTAGTGGGGTTCCATGGAAGATGTCACAACAGAATCAGAGTTACTAAAAAGGTTTCAGTGCAAGAGAAAAATCCAGGGGAAACAGAGAGTAAATGTTTTTACTCAGATAAAACTTCTTACTGAGAAAGAAATCATCAAAATCTATCTTAGAAGTTAAGATATAGAAAGAAAAAAGGTATTATACAGGTGGAATTGTATGGTAGAGGATTAAGTCAAGCAAGTGCTACTAAGACTGATATTTGCCAGCATGAGTTGAATTGGGGGAGGCTAAAGGTTTATCTTCAAAAGCATCTTAAATCTTCCAAACACCATCACTGCATATTCACATTAGGACTTTATATATTTTTAAGTTTTTTTAAAATTAGTTTATTTATTCAAAAAAGCTATGTATAGTAGGAGGGCTAAGTAGAACCTCTTTCCTGAGGTGCTGAGTATGTTTGAGTGCAAAACATGCATTTAGCTTTTAGTTTTTAATTTCCTAACCAAAAGGCATAATTTCACTGGGTAGGGTTGAAGTAATTTAGAGTATTTTTTAGGGCTTTTGATATTTCAGACAAAATAACACCTCAGAAATGACTTCAACATTGAATAAAACAAAAGTGTAATGTAGAAACAAACTCACATTTGGTATTTTAGCACATCTTTTCCTTTGAGTCTTCATCCAGCACTGATTAACATTAGCTTCTATTACTTACCTCATTAGGCAGCACCTTCATCAGTGTTTTAAGAGTCTTCTAAAAGGTTATTTGGAGATAAAACCTACTGAAAATTCTACACATGGTAGGATTAACCATGGTATATGCTGACCATGCCGTTCTAAATATAAACTCTGGTTAGAGAAATGGAGAGGCTCTTCATGCACTACATTACGTGGACTCCTCTCTGTGACCTCCAGATGTCCTGATTCTCCCTGGCTTACCACATAATAGTCATGTAATACTAACCTTGATGGACTACATATGAATAAGAGGCTATTTTGAGGTTGTAAGTGCTTCAAATTGTAAGGTTCCCTGCACACTATCCCACAGCTGGCTTAAGAGGAGAATACTCAAGTCAATGTAATATGTATGCAGTAGTCTTTATGAAAGCCCAGGCTGTCCTCAGAGATCATTCTCTCTGTGAGGAGTCTGCCTTGGAAATAAGCAAAAGACTTAGATCATTAGCAATGAGTTCCATAAATGTGGCTGCTAAAGCATTAGTGTGTACCTCCACCAACACCCAGACAGTCCAGTGGCCACCAGGACTGTCAGCGTTGAATCACAAGCAAACCCCACCTGCTCCTCCCAGCCTGGGCTGCCCCAGTGGGCCATAAACCCAGTGGGTGTCACCCCAGGCAGCCAGGCCACAGCCCAGAGCTCCCTGAGGCACGAGGCCTGAAAGCCTCCCACATCCCTGAACGTGGGGAGGCTGCAGGAAACACAGAACGTGTCAAACGAGCCCTGCTGCTGCTGCAAGGCCAGCAGTTCCCAATCAGCAGTGGATGCTGTTGTTCTCTAGACACCATCTGTTGCAACAGCTGCTGGTGGCTTTCCAACAGCCTCTTTAGTGCAGGTCTGAAACCTGATTGCTCTCAGTCAACCACCCCTTCTTATCTAACCCTGATGAGAGAGACTGAAGATCATGGTCACTCTGACCCTCTACCATAGGGCATGCAGTGGCACTGATCACCACAAATGGCAGTCTCACTGCCAAATGGGACTGAGACAGGATCACCACAGCCTTCCTGGGAGTGCCTGTGCGTGTGGTGGGCTGGGAGCAGGGCAGGGGTGGGTGTTCTTTAGCAAACAGCTCCCTCCCCACCGCCTGCCTCTGCAGGGATGCAGCACCCAGTCCAGCATCTGGCATGTCTCCTATTCTCTGTGGCCTCTCAAATGAAGAGCAGCACCATGAGAAGCCTGACCTCTACCAGAGGCTGAGCAGTTTCCAGTAATCCCCAAAAGCCTTTCCTCTCCCAAAATCCCATGCTGCAGAACCCACAAGGAGCAGGGCCCTGCTCACTCCTGAGGCTCCCTGCAGGCAGAGCCCTGTCAGTCACTCCCCAAGGAGTGTCTGCTTGCTGTGTCCCTGCACTCCAGCAATGCACCCCCTCTAAAACACAGGGATACCGGAGCATATTAGGCCTGCTGTCTGAAAAATGTCTTTTGTTTAATATTTTGCTCCTCATGTTGGCTTCTCAGCATTGTTCAGTTATGCTTATTTTCTTAGCAGGTCTCCTGTGTAATTTTTATAAAGATTACAAACAGTGTCACCAGTCTGCCCTACTTTTTAATGAAAAATGCATTGAAAATTACTTTCAGCAACACACTTTTAAGACTTTATTTCTGCTAACTTAAAAAACTTATTTCTGATTGCCCTCTTCTTCAGAAGATTTTTCACATTATCATGATTCACTACCAAATAGAAGATTTTAATGACAATCTTTGGACAAAACGTTCTAATTACACTTGACCTCAGTTTATACCATGTGACCACGCATGTATCTGAATATCACCATGTAAAATGTACTTTTGGCAACCGAGAGCTATTGGATGTTTAAGACCATCTGCAAACAAAGAAAAAGGAAACACGTTGAAGCGGCAGAGAGCAATCCCTTAGTCTGGCTCTGCATTACTGGTGCAGGTGCATTAACCTTCTATTTCTTTCAGATGCCTTAAGGAACAGTAACACCCGTACAGCGCTTTCCCCCGTATTTTTATATTCTGATTATGTAACTGTGCTGCTTGCATAACCGCGACAATAAGTGTAGGATTTGTCTAAGGATCAACACGGAGCAGCTCCTGCCAGCCGTTCCCGAGTGTCCCTCCCAGCCGCCCCGCTCGGAGCGCGCAGATAAGGTGGGTGCCGTGTGTGTCAGTGACGCTCACCCCATGCAGCCCGGCCGGGAAGGTTTAGCCTAAAATAACGTGTGCATTCACTGCATAAAATAATGTCACCAAAGAAATCAGGTCTCAGCGGCCTTACCGAAGCACACAGGACAGACCGCCACTCAGCTGCCACCCGTCCCCAGTCTGGGGGTACTTCCCCGCTCTGTCGCGCCGCCGGGGATCCCCCAGCCCCGCGGGTCCATCTCCCTTTTCCCGGGGCTCCCGCCCGGCTCCTGCCGCACGCGCGGGCGCAGCCGCGCTCGGGGCTGGGCGGGCGCCCCGGTGCCCCCTTTGTGCTTTTTACAGCAGAACAGCCCCGCGGGCAGGCCCCGCACCGGGCAGTGCCGGTGCCAGTGACCCTGCGGCGGGGAAGGGGTGCAGCGGGTCCGCTCCGGCCACGCGCCTCGCTGCGGGGGCTCTCACGGACCCGCCCCCCCGCTGCGGCCGCATCAATCATTAACGGCGGCTCGGGTGTCCAGCGCCTCCCACCCCGGGAAACCCTACCCGGGGCGGCGGGGGCGTCTCTTCCCGCTCCTCGGGAGCGCTGGATGCGCCGCCGGTCTCCAGTTACCGCGATGCCGGGCGGTGGGGCGGGAGGAGCCGCGGCGGTACTGCCACTGCCCCTGCTGCAATGAGTGATGCTGCCGGGGGCGGCGGCGGGGGCGGAGAGGCGCAGAGCTACCGCGGATCCTCCGCCGGCGGCTGCGGGCGCAGCGGCTCTGCCTCGCCCGGTCGGCGGCGAGGCGGCGGGCCCGGAGCCGGCCGGGGCAGCGGCAGCATGCCGGCGGGCGATGGGGACAAGAAGGAGGCGGCGCCGCCGCCGCCTCGCCCTGCCGCCCTGCTGCGGTGGGACGAGGTGCCCGAGGACTTCGTGGAGTGCTTCATCCTCTCGGGCTACCGCCGGCTGCACTGCTCGGCACAGGAGTGCCTGGCCTCGGTGCTGCAGCCCACCAACGAAACCCTCAACTTCTGGACCCACTTCATCCCATTGCTGCTCTTCCTCAGCCGCTTCGGGCGGCTGCTTCTGCTGCGGGGCGCTGGGGACGTGCCCTTCCACCACCCGGCCCTGCTGCCCCTCTGGTGCTACGCCTCGGGGGTGCTGCTCACCTTTGCCATGAGCTGTACGGCCCACCTCTTCAGCTGCCTCTCCCCGCGCCTCCGCGCCACCTTCTTCTACCTGGACTACGCCTCCATCAGCTACTACGGCTTCGCCAGCACCGTGGCCTACTCCTACTACCTGCTGCCGGGGCTGAGCCTGTTGGACGCCGGAGCCATGAGCCGCTACGTGCAGCAGCGGCTGGGCTGGCAGCTGGACTGCAGCCTGCCCATCGCGGCCTACCGCGTGCTCGTGCTGCCCGTGGCGCTGGCGCTGGCCGTGGGCTGCACGGCCGCCTGCTGCCGCAGCCGCGCCGCGTGCTGCGCCTACCCCTTCGCCGTGCGCACCTTCGTGTTCGCCATGCCGCTCAGCATGGCCTGCCCCATCATGCTGGAGAGCCTCTTCTTCGACCTCCGCGCACGCAACCCCACGCTCTTCGTCTACTTCTACCGCCGCTACTTTTGGCTGCTGGTGGCCGCCTTCTTCAACGTCAGCAAAATCCCCGAGCGGATCCAGCCGGGGCTCTTCGACATCGTGGGGCATAGCCATCAGCTTTTCCATATCTTCACCTTCCTCAGCATCTACGACCAGGTGCACTACGTGGAGGACGGGCTGGCTGAGTTTCTCAAGGCACCCCTGGCTGCCCCCACCTACCTAGGCACCGTGGGCTATATGCTGCTCCTGACCGTCTGCCTTGCTGTGGTCGTCAGGAGGTTCCTCAACGTTGCAGACCTCTGCAAGCAGGACTGACCAGGCCGGCGACCCTCGGGACAGCGACCGCCATGCCAGTGACCCTTGGCCTGGAGGTCCTTGGGCCGATGACCTTCAGACTGGTGACCCTCAGTCCAGACCCACCATGTCCTGAAGAAGCTGTGACATCTGGGGGAAACCCACCTGTGGAAGAGCCAGGTCCCTTTCTTGGAGGTTTGCTGGAGAAAATGACCATGGCAGAACTGCTCGTGCTCTTTAAGCTACTAGGTTACCAGGGGAAGCAAGCAAATGCTTACTGGTATGTTGCTGCTTAGAGTATAAGCTGAAATAATTTAGCTCTGCTACTAGGAAGAATGCATGAATGGTGAATGCCACTTACTAATTTCATAACAATTAGGTCTAAACTAGCTCTGTATATACATATATATTTATATATCTAGCTATATATTTATTAGCTACATATATGTGTATATATATGTATACACCTGAAGACATTTGTGCAATGATTTCTCATAGACTTTTAATCAACTCCGATGTGAAACTTCCTAGCGGATTATGCACTGACATTTATCTTCCTCTCTGATATGGTAACAGGCCTTTGCAGCCACATACTGGATTTTAAATGCAAACAAATCAATAGCTATCTATAGTTTCTAAGGTCTTGCAGCCTTTTCAGCCAGGGAACAATAGATTTAAGAGCGAGAGGAAAAACAGCTGTGAATTATTACAGAATTACCAGTTAATGGAGAGACTTTAATTAGACAGACAGTGAGTGGTTGGTGTAGCCACTCGGATACTAAAATAAAATAAAAGGATATGTAAAATAACCGAACCAGAAAGGGGTCAAACTGGTTTGGAACGGGGGCAGAGGAAGAACAAGGACCCTGCATAATGGAATGGCTCTTCCCTCAGCGTGTCAGGAACATCTGTTGTGCTGAGGGAGTTGCTAAGGGGCCCCTTTATCTTCCTGGGTAAATCACCCCCAAACCAGTCCTCTAGAGTCAAAGTCAGATGCCAGACTTTCTATAAACCCTTGCCAAGCTCGGTGGGAGATCTTTGGATGTAAAGAGAGTAACTGATGCATGAGATCTCATTCTGGATCTTTAAAAAAAAATACATGGAACTAGTTTCTGCTGCTCTTTAATTAGAGCACTGTCATATTTACCATCCTAAAATTAGTTGCAGAATACGATACTGCTGAATCCAAGTTCAGCACCTAAAATCTGACTCTACAAGTACTGGATACTGGCACTTTTTTGTCATTCCCCACTTTTTCCTTTTCTGATTATTTGTGGCTGCAGCTGGATGTATTGAAGTCCTCTTTCTGAAGGTTTAGGGGAGTTCAAAGACAAGAATTAGGAGGTGTTTTCCACAGCAGTATCTTTTCAGAGCAACCCATGTACTATCCTTGTCACAGGACAAAGAGCTAAGTATAGATGGAATTTACTCTAGATACATTTTTGTAAACCATGTGCAGATTTTAAGCAGATGCATTTTGTTTTCGTCTGACAGAACAAGTGCAATAATGTTACACAAGGGGCTTACCAAGCGAAGTTCAGGTGAGAAACTGCTTGTGTAACCCATTGTCTAAAGAAGGGTGGTACTTCCTTAGCAAACCCTTGTGTCAGACTGCATAATAGTGTAATAGCTGTTTTACTCAGCTCCTGTTGTAGAAGTGTATTTCTGCTTGGGTCTTTCCCATTTTCATGGACATGGCATCTGAATCCCAAGACAATGTTTTGAGTCCAGTTCTCATCTTCTGGACAAAGTCCCCTTTGTTTAAAATGGGAATATAGGAAGGTCTGTAGCCAGGGATTATGAAGTCAAATGCTTAACATGGGTCAGAGTCATCACAGACCCAATAACTGATATGCCCTCTACCAATGTAACAGCTTTATGAAAATTTCTCAATTGAAGTGCATAAGCTAAAAGAAAATTACACTCATTCAATTTAGCTTTTATCTCAACCCATTTGAAGTATAATGGTTTGAATATTTTAGATTCTTAGCAAACGATGAAAATGGCCTAACAAAAATATATACTCTTTGCCAGCCACAATTCTGCTGGTATGTCAATTCTGGAAGGGTCAGATGTATTTTAAGGAGATTGACTAGAATTATATGGAGTAGCAGTTCCCAAACTGTGGCCTCTTGAGTTATTGCTGTTGGGCCATAAAAAACTGCATAGCCCTGTGTGAGTGGCTGTGTTCAGTTTTCATTTACCAACCTGCATGAAAAGAAAATGGAAACTACATGAAGTATTTTAAATTTTACCTATTTTCACTAAGTTTTGTCATAAATGTAGCATTGCTTTCTTCAGCTGCCAACAAAGCAGAAAATTATCTGCACCACTGGGAGAGGAGGCTGGTTGACAACACTGTTACTCCCTGAAACATGCTTTAATATTGTGAAAACCCTGAAAACTCACAATAGAAAGCCAGTGGATCAAGACCTGCAATCATGTCATGCTATGAATTTCCACAACTGCAAAAAGAGGCCAAAAATCTTTGAGATGGGCTGTATTCAAGTTAAAATAATAGAGGCATAGTAGTTAGAGCCCAATGACTCATCCAAACTAATTATGTATAAAGGGTTTGCCTGGGAGATGCCACTAGCACATCCAACCAGCAATTAAAAACTAAGAAATAAATCTTAGGGACAGCAAACCTCAGCATTAGAAGGCAGCTCAGAAAGAAACAGTAAAAGCCAAATGTAAAAGACCAGGCTTTTAAAGCATACTGTATGATGAATTATATTTGTGCTTGTCAGTCACAATGTAGAGGACATCTCAAGAGGCAATGTCAAAAATGGCTGTTGCTAACTTGTAAAAATACATTTGATATTTGGAGTTAGGCCACACAGGGTCATCTATATATATCTCAACGACAGATAACAGTATAAAGTTTGGATTGCAACCAACTGCAATTTTACTGGAATCTTACTGCTGTTACAAGAGTTGCCTGTGAGCCCCAGTCACACTGAAGATTGGGTACCTGGCTCTGATATTAAGAATATTGCTTCATTCAGAAGTTTCTGTTGGCAAATTGTTTAGGCACGTGTATGGGCCTGAGCACCTCATGGAATTATTTGTAAAAGCTGGTTGCAAGCACTGCTGTCTGAGCCACTGGAAGCAGGCTGCTGAATCCAGAATGAATGGCTACAGGGAGATGTGATTAGAATTTAAGAGTTCTAATTAATGGACTTTGTTTGTCTGGTTTTTGTTTAAAAATGTGACTACAAATTAAAAAGGTACAGTAAGTGTGGAGACTATCTAGGGAAATGTTACCTGACTGTCTGTGTCTATTCAGTGAAGGACATGCATGCAGATAATAGTTCCATTTGCTGTGTCTGATGGACAAAACTAATCTGAGATAAAAAGATTCAAATTGGAACCAGATATCTATAATTATAGTGATTGAATTTGCTCATATAGAAGTGAGTCAGCATTTGTGTGACTTGTAAGGGTGCAGGATAACTTTCTGGTGTGAAAGCACATGACTGAAGAACATGTGTAAGCATGTCCAGAGCTCAGAGGTCTAACCTGCAGACTAGATGCATGAGGAAATCCTAGAAAACTAACTGGCTTGCAGAAGTTCCTGTCATAATGTTTTCATAACCTGCCGTAAGGTCTACACTGTGGATTCCAGAGCTCATGTTTAAACCCAAAAAGGCTTTCAGGCCTTTTGGAGTAGAATCTGTACAGGGATGGGAGCACAAGGTGAGGACAAGGATGGGAGCACAGGGGGATGGCCTGTAAATGCCTGGGTGTCTTTCTGTGTTTGGCCAGCACTAACCTCCAGACTGACACACCTGTGCTGCTGTGAAGTGACTGTTGCTGGGGCCACTTCCCAGAGTGCTGGTGGCATAGACACCCTCCCTTGCATTCAGCACATGCCTAGAACTGCAATCTACACTGGCATACATTCAGTAAGCCTGGCTTCTGGGCACTTCTGAGTAGCCTGTGAGCTTCAAGCTCATCTTCCTGTAAGATCGATAAACCTCATCTGTAATCACTACCCTGTTTTCTGTGGTGATACAGTAATTTTTCTGCAGTGTGTGTATTTGAATGTCACTATCCAGGGTATCTGTGAAGAAGATGAGCAGCCTCATTAGTAAGACTGGAATCTATATTTGGAAACAAAGGGAAAGGCTTCATCTGCATGCTGCACTTGTAGAAATGTAGCAGTTAAAAGTAGAAGTATGTTCATTTTTTTTGCTAAAATGATAATTCTGCTTAGTTGTCCAAGTGTTATGCTTATTATTTATTTGCTGAATCCAGCTACTGTGTCAGGTTTTTGTCAACAGTGCACCTGCAGGAAATGACAGAATGAAAGTTTTACTTCATGTTTAAGTAAACTCTGAGGCAGCACATTCATAGAGTATTATTGCACTAAACTCAGTTGATTACCATCCACATGCCTTACAGAAGCAAGTCATACCTGTAGTAATTGCCCAGATTAAACTGTTTTTTCATTGCCTATGAGCTTAAAAATGACCAAGTGGCCAGTAACAAGCTGAGGAGTCAGGCACTCCTGTGTTCTTATCCTTGCTTTGCCACTATCTGTTCTGTAATCTAGGGCAAGTTGTTTAAACTGTGTTCATTTTGAATGAATTTTAATTCGTGTGAAACACTGGAATTGTACCAGGGTTGAATTTGACCCTTTGTGTCTCAGTTTCCACATCTGTAAGATGGGGAGAATATACCTTACCTACCTCGCAGGGTTGCTCTGAAGACTAGCAAATGTTTGTAAAGCACTTAAAAATGCAAAGACCCTCCCAGGTGCTAAGAAGAAATCTTCCAGCAGAGAGAATGTTATATTTTCCCTCATCTCATAGGGAGAGGAACATGAACGTTTCCAGATTGTGAACTCTTGGGACAAACCCCTGTCATTGCCGTACTCCTAGGATGTTCACATCCTGTGTCTTTTGGAGCTGATGGCTCCAAAAATTTCCACTGGCTCAAGTGGGAGGGAATGAAGACCCACGCAGTATTAAACAGGCTGACTAAATGCTTAAGGGTCAGGAGTAAAGAGAAAACACACATGACTTACATATGCTTTTCTTCAGAAATTCTCATTGGTAACTTGTACTGAGGAGCATTGTAACACCCATGAGGCCTCCTTGTTCATTTAGCCATGGATTGTATTCCAGTTACTATGAAACAATGGAGCAGGATTTCCCATCAGTGTCTGTAAAATTATGATTATGTCTCAGTTGCCATTGGGAATTTTGAACTACGTCAAACTTCTTACCAGAGTAAAAAGATCTGAAGTAAATAAAGCTTTTAAGAAAAAATATGTAATCATTTGAGAATACAAAATTATATTGATCAAACAACTTTCTCTTTTTCCCTCCTGTTCTCCAAAACTAACTACATGGAGGTAATCTTATGGTTGAGTGAAATCTGAACTCAGATCTTTTGGCCACATGTACTCTGTCAAGAAGCCCTGAAATCATTCTACTAACCCACTCTGCCCATCAACTGGAAGGGCTGATACAAAAAGCACCACTGAGAAGAGGACCATGTTTTTAAGAGTTTTTCTAACTGGCAGCAGTAGCTGAGGGGAAAAAAAAAAAAAGACTACATCAAAGGGTTTGAGTGGTTTGTTAGTCAAGGCCTGTACCTTTAGAAATTCTCCCAATACCCAAGTATGTTCCTAGCTTCTGTTAGACACCTCTGAGTCAGGGCTGTATCACCAACACTCAGGTTACAGCTGAGACTTTACTCTCTTCTCCTCAGATGAGATGTAAGATGGTAGTGTCACATGCACTGAAAGACACTGACCTCCATTCAAGACACTTAGTGTCTTGGAGCTGGGTGTGGAATTAAGTTAAATAATTTTCACATCTTGCTTAGACAGATGCTGCTTCATTCCTTGAATTCAGTAATAAATTATTGACCAAGACAAAGGAAGCAGGCTTTTGCTTAAAGTTGCCTGGAAGGGAACACCACCAGCAGACTTCTGCTTTCAGGGCAATTGCTTCCTGGGCCGTACTGAGAACTTGGAGGGTTCTGAAGTAGGGCTTTGCTACTTCATGGGAATGCCTTAGGACTAGTGGTTGTAGCTGGGGGTTAATAGTACAGAGAAACAGTTTATAGCAAGTCAATTCTGTCTGCTAGAGGTTAAAGCACGCTTTAGTAGGAGGTATCATGTTTAAGGGGCTGTGCATGCAATGAACAAAAAGTGTGAATTTTGTGTGGTTCTGTTGGGAGGGTTTGAAAATTTACTCTTTGTACACTTTTGGATGCTGACTACTGTATATGTAATGACTATGCATTTTTAGCAAAAAGAAAGGGTGTGATCTATAAATAAAGTTGATTCTGAGTTCATTTTTGCAGAAATGCATTTATAAAGGCTTTTCTCATTTCTTTGTATAATTTACTGTGACACCTGTAGGATATGTTGAACATAGTTCTCTTCAAGGTGATGTTAGCATGAGTACAGGAATGTTCAGTTCTTACATAGGAGTATAGGGGTGTTGGTATTTCTGAAAACACTATACTAGCAAAAGTATCATTGTCTTTTCTCTTTAAAGCAATAAAAAGGCATTCTTTGCCATTTTAGTTCTCTGCTAACTAATTAATGATAGACATCCCTGTTACATTAAGATCTAATACATTAATATGTATTAGAAGATTAGTGTTCAGCCTACAGTGCTCCCTGAAAAATCATTAAATTGGTAGGAATAGCAGTGTAAAGAATCAGCAAAATATTGACTGCCAAATGAAGAGGTCTATTTGGCATCAAGTAAAGTTTCCTATTTGGCAGAGTAGGATGGCAAAATACTGTTTTCAGTCCAAGTCAGGCACCAAAAAGCACTCAGTGAACTACAATTACATAAAGTATCTGCCTTAAGCCTTTTCTGTCAAAATTCAGCAGGACAGGGTATATCCCAACATAATTGCAGGTTCCCCCCGATACGAACACAGTGGAAAACTGTAGGATCTCCTAGTTGAGGTTTGCAGAATTCCTTCCAAAATTCTAAAATTCTTGAGATTCTTATTTGCAGACTTTGTACATCCTATTTGAAATGTGGCAATGACCTCAAGGATTTGATGACCCCAGCAAAAACCTCCATTACCCTCTTAGAAGCAGATGCTTCAAGAGACTACATCCTGCAAATAAACAAATACTTCACAAGACTGCATCCTCCTGTTAACACTTGAGGGTTTTCATAATGTTATCAGTAAACTCTGGATCTGACTGCTGGACATGAACAGGCTGGAGGAAAACCTCACAAAACTGATGAAGCCAGTGAAGATGGCAAAACAGTGAGCAGAATGGTAAGCAACAAAAGTTACAGCTGCTAGGACAGGTAATTTATTGAGGTCAGTGCCTCAGCCTTCAGCTGTGGTGGATCCATAGTTACTCTGATAATCTACTGGAAATCTGAAGGCAATCTATATTTTGTTACCATGACATCACTTCTCTGACAAATGACCCTAAAAGTCAGGACTGTATTTGAAGAGAAACAAAAAGCATCTGACACACAACGATTACCTTCACCATAGCATCATGTAAGGCTAGCAGGATCTGCAAGTGGAGATGAAGCACATTAAAATTTAAAAGCTGGAAAAAACGTAGAGTATTAAATCAGTATTAATGCTAAAGCTCAATCTTGGCTGCAGTGACAAGAGGCTTTGGGGCAGACACTACAGATGCACTTTCTGCATCAGAAACCCTCTACCACTACAAGGCAGATCTCTTATCAGGAGTGGCAGTACACTTCTGTTCTGGGAGCTGGAAATACTTCTCTTGCCAGGGAGCACAGCCTTTGGGTAGATGATGCATGCTGTACAGAAGCAAAATAACCATGTCACACAATCTTTTTGGAGAGTAAGCAATTTTATAGAGTTTTCTAATTTGAGTCTCTCCTGCCTCCAAGGTCTAATCCTTACCTGTCCCTTCTGACTGATGAAACATGAAAATATAGTTTTCTTTAATTTTTGGTGTTAAGCATACTTTTCAATATTACACTCTGTTTGTTAGAAAATGTCTATTCTCTCTCACTCTACTCTGCTGTCCTGAGAAACTGGGCAAAGCCACATGTACGAGAAAAAAATCCTTGTTTTTTTCCCCCCCTCTTTATATGCTGGTCTCTCCACATCCACAGTCCTGGGGCTATGGAATTCAATCACTGGCACTCACTAGTGTTCCAAAATCTCAGCTTTTCTTTTTAGCAGCACTTGGAAGGACAACTAGGAAATGTCAGTGAGGTGGATAACAAGCAGCAGTATCTGTAGCCCTCAGAAATAATACAAATAACGAGCAAAAGGTAAACAGGTCCGTGGGGCAGCTTCTCTGATACCTTTGTACACACAGACATCATCTCTCATTATCCAAAATTTAGTGAAGCTCATAAGCACATGCTTAACTTTCATAGGATTGTATGTTTATCTTTGTTCATTGGTGGGGTGAACTTTTCCTCGTGTTTAAGTGTGCTATAGAAGCAGAGCCCTAATGAGCAGACAGTGCCAGGGAAATGCTGCCAGCAAGAGTCTGGCACAGCAGATCCTGCCGTCCAGCCCTAGGCAGTGTCCTACACTCCCAACTCACTTTCCCTCCTCAGCTGTAGCACTTTAAAGCACTCTC
The DNA here is from genome assembly GCF_901933205.1 of Camarhynchus parvulus. NCBI lineage: Eukaryota > Metazoa > Chordata > Aves > Passeriformes > Thraupidae > Camarhynchus > Camarhynchus parvulus. Next base: position 14,274,713 of record NC_044579.1, read on the forward strand.
AGGGCATGATCTGAAAAAATTTAATACACAACAAAGAGCAAAGTATATATATAGCCAGAAATGCACCAACTTAGTAATGAAATAAAGCTGCAGAGTTTCCATTTGTACCAATTACAACATCAAACCATTGTTTCCTGTAGCGTAGTAGAAAATCATAGCCTGAAGAGAAACAGTTTGGAACAGTAAGTAACCTGAATCACTGAGCACTGAAAAATATATTCACTAGCCAATATAGTTAAAAAGAATACTAATGCCTGTAGAGTATGATCTCAAAAAGAGAAGCCAAATATTCTGTGAAGAACACCTTTGTTCCTAGCAATACAGCAAGTTCCTTCAAGCTATAACTATTCTGCCCTAACAGAAGGATGCCATCTCTTCTATTCTAAAGTTTAGGCGATTTTTAGACAATAAAAAAATAATTTGACTTAACTGTGTTCAGTAAAACACAGAGAACTGATATAGATTGAGAACATATACAAGAGTGGGAAACCTGCTCAAAATGCAATATTCAGGTTAAATTAATGTTATTTGAAGTCCCAGCTAGCTTAGCACTCAGCAGCCCTATCACCTCAGAGGGAATATACAGTGTATCTTCAGATCTGCTTCTACTGACCATGACCATTATTCCAAGGAATATAGTGAATTGATACAATGAATGGCAAACAGTAGATGCCTCAATTACAGTTAATCTGTGATGAGTATATTCTTGTATTCAGATATAGGGCTGAATTACATACATGAAAAAGTTGGTGGTGCTCTACGTACTTTGGTTGAGGTTTCCAGCTGTTACCAAAAAGACATTTTAGAAGTCTTCCTTACTAAAGAAAAGAAAAAAACCCGGTAAAATTAGCATCACATAGTTTAAATAGTTTAAAAGTTGTGTTGATTTTGACTTTGCTGGCAGATTCTTACATGGGTTTGCACAAAGCAAATGAACTGGTGGACTTACAAATATTACCAAGTGAAGTAATCACTGCTTTCTCTTCCAAAAGTCACAGTGACTTCAAGCAGAGCTACTGAAGACCCACAGTGAATCTGATCTGGCCCTCTCCCCTTTACAGCAGTGGTAGCTTGAAGTGCAAGTCCTCTGTGGAAAGTACTAGATGTTCACCTAGCAGTTTCCAACACACTTCATTGCTGCTTTTAAATAACCCCAAGGAATGTTATTCATTAGCCAAATATGCACATAGAGCTAATAAATAATTATGATTTTCTGGCTCTGGAACTGTCATGATTTCTTATTTCAGTGTCAGGGCAACACTGCCAGGTATGTCCTAGACATGGGTGACTTCCAACTTATTACTCAACACTCTTTGTTCCAAAAGCCATTTCAGTCCCCCACTAGCTCAGGAAGAAACAATCTGCAGCAAACAGGCTGGTAAATGAAGTCTCTAAGGTGACAGCTTCCCATGTGCACTATAATAGGTCAGCAGCAGTGCAGTTCCTTTCACAAGTGATTCCTGAGCTAAATTCACAAACGAGCACCAGACTCAGTTCTCTTCCCTTGGCATTTTGCCCGGAAGGCTCAAACAGGCTGGAGAATAATTCTGACTTGTGAAAAGCTCTTTTCCCCTCCTATTCCGCAATCACATCCGTGTGTGCAGTACTGGCACAGAGGAATGCAGGGTGGCACAGCACATCTCTGTGCTGCCCCAGCCCATCTGTGGCACAGAGCCACATGATCCCACCAGGGCAGCTCCCACACACGAGTCAGAGCAGCCTGAGAAGCTGGCAGTGACAGTCCTGCCTGCCTGCTGGGCCAACTGAACCTCAGAATAAAGAGATTCAGACCTGCTGCTCAGAAAAATGTTTTGCAACATAAGTTTGTGCCCAGCAGACCCATGGAGGACACTGAAGTCAACCAGCAGGAGTTTCCTAGACAAGATTCAGTGTTACTCAGTTTTAAGAAAACAAACCTTCATTTTCTAACTCAGCCATCAATGATAAATGATACAGTGAATAGAAAGTTTTAGTTTCCCTGAAGTTGCTGGATAGAGCTTAAAGACTAAATGACAAAAAAAAGATAAATGGATGTAAAAATATGAGCACAGGAGGATAAAGGTGGCTGGAACCAGTGGACAAACAGATAAAAAGGACTAGAGTGGTTTTTTGCAAGTCATTTAACAAAGAAGTAACAGCACATGCCCAAAGGAAAAGTTCCAGAACAGTCACCTTTAATATCAAAGCATTCAGTGAACGCAACCACTAAAGTTGCCTTTTATGACTCTCTAGGACCAAAAAAGGACTTCCAGTGAGAAGTGGATACATACAAATTAGTTCTAGGAAAGTAATGTTTATGTATTAAATAAAAACCACGTTTTAATGAATATGTATGATTATGATGGATAAATACCTTGTTGTAAAGCCTTACAACACACACAGAATTAAAAAAAAAAATCCTCTGTGTGTCCTCCACAGGTAAAGAATGCCTGCTTTCTAATGCTTCAAGTGTTTTAGAATGTTTATTCCAGCCAATTTCAGGATCTTCTGCACTCTGAGGTCTGAGTTGGATCAAATCCTCAATTTCAGCTTGAAATGAACAAGGCAAAACAAATTATTCACATATATTGAAAAAGTATGGGGTAATTCAGACTGTTTTATTCTGCCCCAGCACACGCCCAGGGATGAAGGGAGCAGAGTGCGGGGATGCAGCGGCTGCAGGGGCTGCGGTAGCTCCGGGAGCCGCCGGCCGGGCCGGGGCCGCCAGGAGGAGCCGCAGCAGCGCGGCCGGGGCGGGCACGGCCGGGGAGCGGCTGCGCGGCTCCGGCACGGCCACGTTCTCGCCATGGGAGCTGGGGCAGCATTTCTCATCTGCAGCGCACGGGAGGGAGAACAGGAGCCCCCGGCAGGCGCCTCCGCCCCGCTCGCTCCTGCACAGCTGGTGAAGCGCTGTCCTTTGCGGCACCTCGCCTGGGCACAGCTACTGTCCCCAGGGCTAGTCTGGGAGGGATGCCCCATCCATGGAACATTCTCAGGGAGAAGCTGGCACAGTGACCTGGCCGGCTGGCAAAAATAATGCCTCAGAGGCAGCTGCTTGCTCATACAATCCAATAGGAAAAAAACCCCAAAACTGTTTTGAAGGGGATGACGCCACTCTCTTAGACATTCCTGGAATTTAAACGGAACATAAGTCAGTCGGAGTGAGAGTATGCAGCTTGCCATGTTGGCTTTTTATTTAAACATATTGACTAAAATAAGTACATTTGATCTGTTTCCTTTGTCACATGCATGCCACAGCAAATGCAGATTAACATATCTATTAGACTTCTATAGTAGTTTAAAACCAGTGTGACAAGCATGCAAAGAAACAAAACAGGCAAGCAGTAAAAAAGATAATCTGAAAGTATCTTCCTATGCAGGACTGCGCCTTTCAAAGGTGAGCAGTTGAAAGTCATCAGTTCAGAAATGGCTCCTTCCTGGCCCAGACCCAGTGAGATGGATGAGCCCTGGTAAAGCCCGAGTTAGCCATGAGGCACTCACCTGGCTGGCACAATGCCATGACCACCCTGCCACAGCCAGCATGTTGCCTACTGGATGGGGACAACTCTTTTACTCTGCTACTCAGGTATCAGACTGACCCATGTTCACAGAACCTGCCTACCATATTCCCAACTGATGTCAAACAATGCACATATATTTCATGCTACAGTTTTCAACACCTTAGGCACTAAAATGTACTTTCCAAAATGCTGCAGTCCCCTTCTTGGCTCTAACATTGCAGTGTTAACTGGAGGATTGTAGTAGTGCTGTGATTCAATCCCTGTGTGGTAGTTTACTGCAGGAGCTGTTGGACTGGCTGCACTGTTTGTAGGGCAGAGCTGACACTCACAGTATGTGACAGACAGACACCAGCTCCCAGCTTGCCATGACCTTCAAGCTCTCCTGGGGAACTCCCATTCATTTTGGCCAGTGACACTTCATTCCCAACCTATGCCAAAGATTATACAGCACCTTCCAGACAGCTGTGCTTTCCTGTCCACTGGTCATCTTCCAAATAAGTCTCTTCTGGGCACAGCCACAATCCAGAGCTGCTGTCTGAGGCTGTTAGATGATCTCCACAGCCCTTGTCAAAGTTGGGATATAAGCAAGCCTGATCCACTCCTTTCTTATTTAACACCAGCATATGGAAATTTTTTTACAGTATTATGACTTCCTGCAAGCTGCCCAGGGATCCCTACTTCTTGTGTTGGCACAAGCTGTGAAAGTCAGCAGCCTTATTGTATGGATGCAGAATCTCATCAAAGTGTTTCCAACTCTCTTTTCTACTTTCTTCCTTTTATTTATTTCTTCCCACTTTCTGACCCAACTTCACTATCTCATCTGTTTCCCTTTACAAATTTCAGACCTGAAGCTGAATTTTTTCAGATCTGACTCCTTCTATGCAAACAGAACACTGACAACTGCCTTGAATGTGGGTGGAAACTCTCTGAGAAGAGCCAAGGTGGAGCAGCCAGTGAGGCTGCACCCAGGGCACTGCTCCCTGTGTCAGTGCCACACTGCTGCCCTGCCTGAGGCTCCTGTAGCTCTCTGTAGCTCCATGAGCTGCTGCCACATAGGCAGGACATACAAGTGACTTCCCTACTGCCTGTGGACTTACAGTAGTCAGCCTTCTCTTCCTGTCTTATACTGTTGGTTGTATTAGCACTAAAGAGTAAGTAACGCTACATCCCACTTGAAATATGGTTAAATGTGGCAACATGCAATCATGCTTGTATATTCAGTTAAATCCAGTAATAACATATTTTATTCTGACATGCCATTGAAAACCAAATGCATTTATTTCCTCACACAGCCCAGGTATAGGTAAAGCTTTTCTGGATGTTTCAGACACATTATATAAACTAAGTCAACACAAAATCTGTCTAGATACAAAATACCCTTTGAGAGTGAAACTCTGGTCTCTGAGGAATTTGCTCTGGCAATACCAAGACTTACTGGTTTTATCATTAGATTTTATTCTTAGGATATCTGTCATCATTTCTTTGTCAACAGATTTTACGTATCTCAACATGACTGATCAACTTGCAAGTCCAATCAATGAGAACTCAGAGGCTTCAGCATCTTTTCTGGTAATAACTGCTGGGATTTACTTTCAGGAGTATAAGAAATGTTCTGCAGTATGAGCCTCATCTTTTATGCTCAATGTCGAATGTAAAAGGTTTCTAATAATAGAACCACCACAACCTGTCCAGCAATTCCAGTCCTGGATTTGCCACAGGACATATCTCCTTAGGTTATAGCTAATGCAGTAAACAGTGACTCTTCCTAGTGACATGGTAAAAATAGAAAGGCTTCACATGACAGGGAGTTTTCTCATCTACAACAGCCTTCAGAAGGCTTTAGCAGGGGGAGTTTCAGTGATATGTTTACAATTCCTCTTACAGAAATTACAAAAGAACTCTGGGGTTTCATACGGCTCTTTATAGGTAGGAAGTACAACCATCTCCAGGGTATACAGATGATAAATCTTTAATTTCAGACCTCAGTTATAATTGTATATTCAAAGATTTTTATTTTATGATGGGAACATAATAGAAGAAATAGAAATGTAATGGGGGAAATAAAACTTTTCACATTATCCCTTAACTGAAAGAATTTTCTTGAAAATTCTCACATTCCCTTAATTACTTCTATAAAGAGACCAAGTTGCAAAAGTATCAGCTGCTTTGGGACTAGCTGTCAACAAAATAAAATAACATAGCTGTAAGCTGTTACTCAGCTTTGACTACTGGGGGCAGTAATTCTCTGGTCCAGCTGGTGTTACACTGCAGTGCTCTCACCAATGCTCAGTTAAGAGTTATCTTAAGCCTCCAGAGAATTCATGTGACACCCACAGACTTGACAGGAAGGACAAAAATGATGCAGAGGTGCCAGGCTTGAGGGGTCTCTGAGCTACAATGCAAAACCTTCATGGACCCATATCCTGCAGCTGCACAGCCACAGCTCCCCTGGGACCCCAGCCTCGTGCTCCCTGCTGTGCCCTGCCACCATCCCAGCCTTACACCCTTGGCCACCACCAGAGTCAGCTGAGGCAGGGAGACAGGTTACACTCAGCATGCCACAGCACAGCCCACGGGCAGGAGCAGGGCTGGACAGAGTTATGAAATCATGACTGAAAACTCAGATCAGACACCCAAGGACAGGCAGCTATAAACTAAACCTGCAGAGAGCTTTACATCTGCACTGCCTGCACATCCTGGGCCAGGAGAACAGCTTGTTTCCTGTGAGCACGTGGCCAGGGACAGACTGCAGGACACCCCAGACTGAAGGACACTTCAGCCTCAGCTAGGCAGTGGCTCGCTGCACTCATTTCCCAAGGCCTGGGGCACTCATCCCATTAACCCTGAGTCTGATTCCTGGGCTGGGCTGGGTTTTGTGGCTGCTGATGTGGTGAACACAGCAGAGCAGTAAGTGGAACAGAGAAATGCTGCTTCCTCCAAAAATGCACACATCCATGGCACTTGCTCACAGTGTGTCTGTACATATTGCAATGTCTGCACTTAGTTTTGTCCACACACCAAATGTGCACTATATTCAGAACACATGTACACAATTGTGCCTCCCTTTCTTCCCTGTAACACTAGGTAAATTGTGTGTCCCTGCCTCAAGGAATTGAGTGGAGAGGCATTGGAGCATATTTGAAAGACACCAGTTAGAATTATATACCAGTTTCACACTGAATTTCAATAGGAATGTGATGTCAGCATCCAGCTTTATGACCACTGCCACTGCCTCAGTCTCTCTTTGACAGAATTTGATTTCTTCTTAAAGAAAAAGGCCTGAAATGCTGACCTGGACCACATGGGAAAAATGCCAGCAGATTAAAAAAGTTCTACATTTCCTTGCTATGGCTTTAGAAGTACTAAAACTTTTTAATTTGTTGTAATAATCTAAATTTTGTTCATCTTTAACTCAACATCTGAATGGACATAATGCTGTACTTTACAAGCATCAGCTACATATACTAGATTTGATTCAGTACTTGCTGCTTGGTCATTCTCTTTTCATCTGCCAGAGCCTATGTAATATTTAACTCCTTAACTTTTGAGTATTCATGACAATATCACTTGGTGGATTCTTACCTCTTGCTGACAGCTGTCTGTTCTTTACAGCTTTTATATAAGATGTGTAGATGCAGAAATCTGCTGCATCCCATCCATCTCTGAATTTCAAGACAGTCTTCTCTGCTTTTGTAGCTGCTAACATTCAAAATTTTCTTTGAAAATCTTTCATCTGAAAATATGTTTTAAAGGTTACAGGTCATTTATCACTCTGCAGTCCAGAATTTCTTTCCAGATGTCAGATACTACTGTGCTTTTATTATACATTCCTCTGAAAGGCCTTTCACACTACGAATTCTTTTTTGTTTTATGAAAGTCATTTTATTGGCAAAACATATGACTAACAAAAGGGATATGACTCTATTCTTACCATAATATGAGTTATTACAACACTGCTTACAGCTGAGCTTTAAAAACAATTTTCAGGCAGCTCTGGTTTTGATGACTAAAGCTTAAACCTCTCAGGTTTTTTTTACTAATTTTTTTAAGCCAGAGGTGGTGAATTTCTAATTCCTGATGCCATTTTTGCCAAGCTGGGTTTCTGTAGGTCAGGCATGTACACTAGAACTATGTATACTTCTTTGAGTTCTCTAACAGAAACTCATAAAACTGTAAGAAGATGTTAGAAAATTGTGACACACGGTCTAATTCACAAACTGAGATAAAGTGAGAGCAGTTCTCCTCAGCCTGCACATAGCTTAAAGCTTGCTCCTTCTGCCTTAGCCCTGAACAAGAATTTGTTGCCTGAAACATTGTCTGTCCTCGTGCTGGCTCAGTGAAAACTCATTTGTGCTGAAGAGCCGTGCCTCACATGATGCTTTCAGCAGGACTCTGCACAAACATTACTGCTGGGGCTCCATACAGCCCTGGCTATCCAACTGGCAAGCAGGTCTCAAGAGTTCTTTATTCCTGCCAGACACAAACCATTATAGAGCAGCATTCTCCAAGAGACAGATCTGCTTGTGGGACATATAAATACTGGTTTTCCTTCCATTGATGTCAATAGGAGCAAGGATGGAGGTATGATGTTATGAGATGCTAAGTTCTTAAAATATGTTCTGAATGATTTCTATTTTTAAGAGCTGTTTTGCTTTGGAGGATGAAAGGCCTGTTCACTTAATATGAGGAACAAGGTCTGTCTCAGAGATGTGGAAGAACATCTATTCATCCAAAAGCTCAGCTATTTCAGGAATAATCTGTAAATTATTTTTAGAGTTTGTTTAAGTGTTGTTAACTATACCTGGCAGATTTCTGGCAAATGCATTATTGTTCCTTTAGACTTCTCCATTCCTGCAAGGAAACTTTTTGGGAGATGGGACTTGTCATTTCTTCTGTTGACACTGTTCTTCTCTGTATAAATAATTACACATTCACTGGGACTGGGACTAACACCTCCACCCTCCCCAGGAGGGTTACTGAACCATCAGACTAGAGCATTGTTTTTCTCTCACCAGCTGGCTCCATGAATATTTAAGTATTTTTTACAAAGTGGGACTGTTCCAGTGAAAGGGGCTGATGGTCAGGTCACTGCTGTGAGGCAGAAACCTGAATTTGCAGAGCAGAGGAGAATTCCTCTCAAACACAGGTAGGAGTTAGATTTTGTAAGGCATGCACTGACTTCTTCAGGAGCACTAATGCAATCCTAACTTTCTCTGTGGGAGTTACACATCAATTTGTCACTGTTTTGACAACCACTCCCATTAAAAATCCTTCTTTAGCATTAAATGGAATAGTTTGCACCAAATGAAATTGAATTTGGAAACTTAAGTTCATTTAGAAATATGAAAAATCATAATCAGCTCCTGTGTACTGAGATTTTCTTTCTTGTCCAAGTATTCAGTCAATTATTAGCTCATCCTAAGATAGAAAGTCTTCCAATAATATCTTGTGTACCAGTATGGCCTCCACAAATTCTATGCCTTTTATCTTAGTCTAATCAAAGGTCAGATCAATAATTTCTGCTTTCTGCTTTAAAAACTGTGGATTTTATGAAGCATACCTTGTTGTCACAGAGTGAAGGGTTTCTGTGAAAGGCAGGGTAACTTGAGAATCCACAGCCAGGAAAAACTTCATTTTCCTTAACTGAAAAACTTTCAGTTTAACAAATAGACTTATTTCAAGGGTAGTTCAAATACCAAACTAAACCAAAACAGATAAACTGGGATTAGGAGTGGAACAGACTGCTAAACTATCCAAAATCAAATGGCAGATTTAACCCCTCATTCTTGTATTAATACAAAGTAGCTGAAGGATTTGGAAATGGACTCAAAATTGTCACAATAATCTTTGAAGATGAGGATGCAGTAAAATCAAAAGTCCTGTTGTGTTTGGATCACACCTCTGATCACTTTCTTACAGTGAAAACCTTTTGGGTCTAAGTCTTGCATTAGACTTCAACTGGAAATGGATGCCAGGGTCTTATTCTGCATTACAGAAAATGTAAAACAGGTAACAATTCAGAAAATAACAATCCAGGGCAGATCAGAGACACGGTACACTGAGGTCAGAAACAACTTGGTTTAATTACTGTATTTAATTACTGTAATTAATGTACTGGCCTTACATTAAAAGGAGATAATTTTATAAGGGTACTTAAGAGGAGACTCTGATATTAATAATGACAGAAAGTGATTAAGGAATCCATAGAGTCAGAGTTTTACCTCGGTAAAACCTATAACCATGAGATGGGTGATAACCAAGAGACAGGCCAGCCAGCATTTTAGAGTGGTGTCAAGGCAGAGAGAAGTGTCAGCAGGGTTTAAGTTCCTAAGAGCCCAGAGCTTTGAAAACTTAGCTGGAAAGCTGAATCCAGAGATGTTGTACTGTATAGACAGTATAACAATCATGACCTAGTGGTTGCACTTAGGCTCCATATGAATGAGTTTTTCTCATGCCCTTTCAAGAATCTATATACCTCACATCACATGTCTACATCTGCTCCTATTTACAGCAGGAATTCCTTGCTATTTGACACTGCACAGGATAATTATTATCAGTGCACTGCAGTACATCTGGAAAGATGAAGGAATGCTGGCTCAGCATACCTCAGGCAAAGCACTGCACCCTCTTAAAGAAAGATGGATTACATAAAACAGCACAAGAGCTGCATCAGCCTTTCATGCTGATGAAGCCAGGCATAACTGCTTTGAAGTGGAAGAGTTACAGCAGTACAGGTCTCCAACTGCAGAACAGGTAACAACAGAAATTTAAATAAATACTCACTAATCCTCGCAAATTCTCTGATTTCCTATTCAAAGATGCTTCCCATCCACCAGAAAATGTTACATGGTAGAGGCAGGCAGTCTTCATTCCTTTTCTACTGGGATTAAAATGAAATTTGGCTGTTACCTCACGAATAAGCCCAAAGACCAGGCTTAGATTCTGGAAAGACTTTTCTCATCTCGAAGTACCCTTTCAGTAAGTGGGTAGAAGGATTTAAACATAAAGACTCTTTCAAAACAGTTGCCTGTGCTCAAGTGTCCATGTCCAAACTGAAGTCAAGTATAGTTTAGGTACATTGTAATTAAATTACAATATTACTTACTCAGTCTGGCCTTTATTTTGTTTGGTGGATACGAGAAATTTCCTCAGAGACTGTTAAAGCAAAAACAGTCTGAGGCTCTTGAAAGGATTAAAACAAGCAACTCCTGGAATAAAGAAAGGATAAACTGCTGCTTGATTCTGGCACTGCACTTATGATTCCTAATGGACTAAATGACTGCTGTGGAGTCAGAACTGAATACAAGTTTCTGGCATTTTTATACCAAGTATATATCTAATTTAGGCATATAATGCTGTTTCCACAATTCTTTTCCAGTGTTTAGCTTACTTTTCTGATACATTTTGTAACTAAAATTACTACTATCTAGAAGTCTCTGGTCCCAGCTCCTAAAATTTCTGTGTATGCTTCTTCCATTTTTTTATAACTTTTCCCCTTAATGCTTTAACATTTTAATGACCTGTAATGTTTTTTCCATAGCAAGAAGCACTCATCTAGTACTCAGATGTGTTCTTTGCAATACCATGCTGAGACTGATATTGACAGTGACATTTCTTTGCATATTAAAAAACAAGGATTCTGTGAAAATCATTACCCAGCAACATAATAGATCACAGATGTGTTTAAAAAACATAATATTAGGCTAAACTCTGAATTCTGGTCTGGAACGCATGTGTGCATCTCCCAGGGCAGTAATTCAGCACTTAGAAAAAGTAAACTCACTATTGTAATGCACATGGCAAATAGCTGAGTTCCAGCCACCAGTGAAATAATTTGGCCCCAGTTTTGCATTCCATGACCCCTGTACTCTGATGGGAAGTAGGCCATGGGGACTGTCTGTAATTCCTGCAGTCAGAACTGCCCAGCCCTGGTACAATTTATTGTTGCACAGGAACATCAGTGATGCAACACCCACTTTCCTGCCAGGGACTCTATGCTGAATAAGGACAACTGAGGGCATAGCATGAACAGCAGGAGGAACCCAGGAAGCATTCCTGTACCATCAATATGATGGTGCACCTGGCAGAGAATGACTGTGTCAAGATATTCCCTCACAATTTGGCTCTCTTGGCTTGGCCTAATCTGCCTGTTAAAGAAAGGGTATTCTCTCTGTTCTGAATTTTCATCTTTGAGGAAGGAAGTCCTTCAGATGTAGGCTCTCCCAGTTTATCATTCAGATGTAGTTGTTGAGCTGCTCATTTAAGTTAGGGACTCATTTTCAAGCCAGAAAACAAGTGCAAGAATTATTACAGCTGATGGAAATTTGATTGTATTCTCCAATCTCTTGATGCATGGGCTGTCATATCATTTGCACATTTTGTAGAATGCTTTTTCCTCATTGTCCCATTTATGGTAATTTGGAAGCAGATAGTGAGTTTTCTTATCAGTAAATGTAGGAAACCAGGGTTTTAGTTGGCTGAACAACACTTTTCTTCCTAAGAGCATTTGCAGTAAATAAATTAGATCCAACTGTTCTCCTTTTTATGTCCAGCCCTATAAATAATGTAGAAGGAAATTCAGGAAAAGTAATGAGAGCATTGGCAGGAAACAGTTTTTCACAGGGCTTAGTTCCGATTTCAAATCTGTGTTGCCAGTAACAGCAAACTAATTACATGTGAAACTGCACTGTGAAACCCAGGTCCCAGGTATCACCTGTGCAACAGAGTATGACACCATAACACATCTGATTCTCTTTAGAAACACCTCTATCCTGCAACTACAGCATTCAGAAGACAGGAAAGAACAAAAATGGGGAGAGGGAACTAGAAGCTAGATGCCCTAATACAAACCTACTTATTTACAGACTATGCAAAAGTCTTTCTTGAACTCCAGAGAATTAAAGCACACACACGAAAAATAGTTACCTTTTTTGCTTGAGGTTCCAGTTTTGGTTTTGACAGCATTCTTGCTGAAAGCACACTTTCATCCTGAAAGAGACTTCTCTGGAGCACCCTTGACGCCTTTTTGCAACTTTTCTTTCCCTGCTTCTGCATGAAGAGTGCCTGACAGCCTCTCACTGCACACACTCCTGAGGGCAGTCCCATGTGCCTTTACCCGGTGCCTCCAGTGTCACTTGCAGCCAGCTCGAAGGGAAGGTGGCTGTGACCATCACCAGTTTGTTACCATCAGCTGTGTCATGTAACTGCACTGGCTCCACACTCTCTTCATTCAGGTCAGAGCTGAGTTGAACAGTGTCTAGTGAAGGTGGTGCTTTTGGAAGGGAAAGGACACTGTTGTACAGTAGATAGTTCAAAATAGCAGCTCTTTTCATGGCTCAATCTATAAACCAGACTGATCTAAATCTCCAGAAATTTATTCATATACAGACATAAGGGACTCTTGTCATTAAACGAGAACAATGGCTCCAAGGATGATTTATATACATATATATCCCTCATTAAAGTAATTCTATTTTGTACCAAGAAACAAAGTCTATTTTTTACATTTTAGTGACACAATTTTCTAGCTGCTCTCCTATTTCCTTCAAAAGGACAACAAAATTAATGATTTCAGGTTTATCTTTCACATCCACCAAAGCTAAGGGAATCTGCTTTGTAATTATGTTTCATAATATTATCCGCTTGAAGATTTGCTGATTTAGATTACATCAAGACTGGCTAGCTGATCTGTCCTAGCTTTTACAGCTATCTAGATAAGAATAGCACCCTGTGACCCTTGCTGATGCCCTGCCCCGTGCTGGAGCTCAGAAGCTGACCTGCAGAGACTGAGGTGCCTTGCTCTTCTCCTCTCATCTCTGTCTGCTGCTGGAAGATTTGGCCATGGGGCTGCCTGATTCACAGGTACCTGCTGGCACTTCAGGGGCTCTGCCTTTTTTTATTTTAGGGCCCTCTGCTCCATACTTTATGCTCCTGTTCCTTTTACATGTTGAGTATTTGTCTTGGACTATTATGTTTAAAATGCACTCTTAGGGACATAGTACTTGCTTAAAAATGTTTTTTTTTAGAAACTGTTCTTCTGATGGATACTTTAGCCATTTCTACACCTGCTGTACGAATGCTGTGTGGTCACTGTAAGTGCCTGCTCTTGATCAATACACCCTGGGAGGCTTCACTGGAAGTGTTGAAACAATCTTGTACTATGAAGGAGTATCTGCTCACATTGTCAATATTTCAAGAATCCTGTTTGATATTTATTAGATCTCTTTGGTTACAGTTATCTAGCAGTAGTTATCTAATTTATAATTTTTATATTATGATGCAAAACAGTTCAAGTAATGATAAATCAGCACCATTCTCCTTAATATTTTCTTATGTTGGCAAATAAGCAATTGACTTTGAACAATAAAAGGTAAAATATTTTAAAAAATGATTACTGGATATCAGTTTGTATTCCTATAAAGAGAAGAGGCAAGTAGAAACTGGTATTAGAATTATCCAAACTGACAAATGGAAACACCAGAAGGTAATTTAGAAAAGCCATACTGAAAAGCTCTACTGCTTTTATGATTAATGCCTCATGTCCACTCTCTGCTAAATGCTAAAATGAAATATGAAGTTTTGAACTGTATTAAATATGACATTACTTGAGGTCAAACTAGCAAAGAGACAAAAAAAAAGTTAAGAATGTAAGCTTAGTTCCTAAGAATTTCCTAAATTCTTGAGGTGTGGAAATACTGTCAACACTACATTTACATTTGGTATCTCAGTGTCAGAAGAACCAGGGGAGGGGAGGTCTATGGCTCATCACAGACATTTTTTATATTAAGCCAGAAACTATATTATCATTTGATAAATGAGCCAAGAGCAAAGCTTGACAGACAAAAAGAGAGAAGACTGAAATTTTCAGCCTGGAGGCTCTGCAAGTTTTCCAGTGACAATTCTTGTGTGGATTTTTATTTCTATGAAGTAGCAGATTCAGTTGAAGGTGCAATATGGATAACTCTGTCTTACAGATCTAAGCAAATTTAGGAATCCTAGGAGCTGGCTGGGCATATCAGTTTGCAAGAGTCATTTTAGGTGCTTGGATTATCAAGAAAATAAGGATAAATCCTCTGTATTGCATGTTTTCCAATGCTATTATGAAAAGGGACAACTTGCAATTGCAGGAAATACCAAAGTTCTTTTGGAAGTGAAAATATCAAGATCTTGGCACTTCAGACTGCACTGAAAGAGTTGGGGTTGTTTAGCCTGGAGAAGGCTCAGGAGAAGCCTTACTGCAGCCTTTCAAAAAGTGAAGGGGACTTAACAAGAAAGATGGGGGAAAACTTTTTAATAGGGTCTGTAGCAATAGGACAAGGAGTAATGGTTTTAAACTAAAAGAGTGTAAACTCATATAAGATACGAGGAAAGAATTTTTTTATTATGAGGGTGGCAGCACCAAGAGAAATGGTGGATGCCCCATCCCTGGAAACATTTGAGGTCAGGTTGGATGGGGGCTCTGAGCAACCTGATCTAGTTCCTCCTCATTGCAGGAGTGTTGAATTAGATGACCTTTAAAGGTCCCTGCTAACTCAAACCATTTTATGATTCAAATGAAATAAAGAGTGTTTATTTGTTGTCATCTTATTGCAAAAGTCCTATACCCTCTGGGTGATTTCTCATGGGCATCTCCTCACAGCACTGACTCCTTCTTCTTCACAGCACAACCAACAAACTCTTACCCAGCTCACCCACTCTTTTGTAGCACTCATCTTCTTATTGGACACAGCTGTGGCCTATTAAGGGCAGGCCTGTTCCTAATCTTTGGTGATTAGTGCAGCTGCAACTCCTCAGGTGTGAGGCTACCTTCTGCACTATTCTCTTACATTCTATCCCTCTACATTTATTTATAGTATTTATGTAAATTTAAATTAATTTCACAATGTCAGCTGAACAGGACCTGTACAGAAACACCGAGCGAGCACTGAAAGGTCTTTTGCCGTGGTACAATATGCCAAGGTATTTTGTCCAGGTAACTCTCCACAGAGAAAAAATTTGGTGAGAAGCCTGAAAGCTGGAGCATAAGCTGAGCTTCATGTTCAGTCAGGTCATCAGCCCACTTTGGCTGCTGCACAGCAACATTATGATTAGCTTTGTCCCAGGAAAGATGTCAGGGAGAATATATATATGGGATTCATGAGGCACAGGAGGTTTGCACCAACATTTACACAGTCTTTTCAAAGAACATCTCAGGGACAGTCTGTCACACAGGGTTACATTTCAGGAAGAGGTTTCCACTTTCCACTTCAGTAGCTGTCTCATTTTCAGGCAGACAAGGTCTCACTTGCCAGACACTCATTAGGAAATTTGTCTCTTGTCAGCTCTGTGTACAAAATATCTTTCTTCAGTGCCTGATAGGGAGAAACCCTCACCCCTGGATCACCAGCATCACTAGCTGAGCCCAGCATTGCTAGCAGCAGCTGGTGGGGGCAGAGGGGTCCCTCAGGCTGGCTTTTCTGCCAGACTGCTGCAGGAGGCAATGACACCCTGTGACACCAGGCATTTTTTATAATTACTATGGCACTAGCTCTGTAGTTCATACACTAAATGTCTGTCACTAAAGATTCATCATTCCAAGCCTGAAGATCTGTCACCTCAGGGACACGACAGAAAATAGTTTTTGTTCTACCTTCAAAAAGAAATTACTATAGAAAACTTTTGCTGCAATGTCAACTGTCCAAAGTTAGACATCTTTTGTCCACATTAAGAAAGACACTTTGCTTATGCAACTCCATACTATTTTTGTCACATAACCTATGCATCATTTATATAAAGAATATATACACAAGGCAGCATAATTAAGATTGCATGAGATTGTAAATATGCCATCTTTTGGGTTTGAGCTTAAAACCATTCTAGCTGAATTTATATCCACTACCTACAAACAATTTCTAACTGTGCATTCCATGGTTTTATCCCAAAAAGACAGGGACTCTAACAGATGCTGATTGAGCAGCTTCCTGACTTCAAGAATGAAATATCATCATTATATGAAAGGGTTTATTTTATTTGGTTCCCTGCAAGAGTAGAGGACTGGGCTTGGTGAAGAAGAAAGGTCACTCCTGTTTCTGTGTTCCTAACAGATCATAATTTAGCTGAAGATTAATGTCAATGCTAACAGGTTTATTTATGGGTAACTACTTACTGGCCTTTAACTTTTCTGTTCCTTCTGCAGCCATTGATGGAAACCAGCCAGACATCTCTGGGTTAGTTCGTGGGTGAATTCTCTCTAGCAACATCATTTACATTTGGTAAATGCAGTTTAATTTGAGAGCCTTGTTTATAGTCTGTCATTTACTACTTGTGGTGTTCGTAATCTATTAAATAGCGGGCACTAAAGAAGCACTTGAGCACACCAGATGGAGGGTGTTTGGGGAATACACATTTAGGGTGTGTTTCTGGACAGGCAGTGCCAGGGAATGATGCTGCTGTTTTCCTGATTGGCAAAGGTGCAGGAGCTTGGCTGCACAGGCTGCATGGGCTGGGAGCTTTCCCAGCAGCCTGTTCATCACCTCAGTTTGCTCAACAGGCCTGAATTGCCCATTGCTGCACGGATCTGTAAATATGCTTGGGTGCCAATGCAGAACCTGTCAAGGTGTTAACTGTTCAGAAGTTTAAAACTACCTTTAGATGAGGCAAAATCTGCAGCAGCCACATATAAAAGGAGTCCTGGAACATGCAATCCATGAGATCTAACAGCCTTTGTTGGTGGTTTTGCCTGGAGCACAACTCTTCGGTGGATATCAGGCCTGAAATCTTCTTCTTATAAAATAGAGGGTCTTCTCTAGACTAAAAAACATTGACAGAAAGGAGCAGCAAGGAACTCATGTCTGTGCTGTGAGGATTACACAACTTTCTGTCATACACATTGACTTCCAGATGTAACAATTTTTATTATCATTATATTATACCTAATGTAATATAATATATTATACCATTATTATACCTTCATGACTACAGCCAGTATACCTAGTGGCACCAGTTAAACTTTTGGCTGCTAACCAGCTTCTCATTGGTCATGGTGTAAGTAAATGTCTCCTTTTTAGCTATCTTACTTTCCATTTCTGTCACTTAAAATCAGTTCAAAACCCAGCTGCAAGCAGTCTCTGTTCTCACAATGTTATGATCTCTGTTTCCACAGCCCCCTCTTGTGAGCTGGACTCCCTGCCCCAACCTCCACCAAGTCTTGCCTAGATGTGTCCTGCTCCTTCCTCCAGTCCCACTGAGGGGATGTGGCAGCCTCTCCTCAGGGCTGCAGACCAGACCCTTACACCTGGCTGCCAACACAGCAACCTGCACTCCTAAAATCCTGGGCCTCGCCAAACCCACACAGCTCCCAGCCTCTGCTGTTTCTTGTCCTCCAGTGCCTCTGTGCTCACAGGAACACTGCTGGCACCTCTTACTCACCAGCCTCTTACAGGCTGCCTCCAAAGGTCTGGGACATTCCAACAGCAGCCGCACTTCCTCTCCCACAAAATCCCTCCTGGAAATGTAGCAAGCATGAATCCAGCTTAGTCTACTGCCTCCTTTCCCCAGCACTGTGGAAAGCAGAGTACAGGTATCATGACTGCTGAACTGCAGCATCCACTTTCTGTTTAATCCTCAGAACATCCTCTCTAATCAAGAGCGCTTCTTTGAAGTTTTGGTAGTGAGACCACTCTTTGTATTTTGCAGGAATAGGAATGCTAAGTGCTCAATAAACAAACTAAAAATAAGAGAATAGGCATATATTCTGCCTTATACGCAGGAGAATTTCTGTTTAGTTCCTCAAGTCTGTTCAATTGGCTGTGCCTGAACACTTCTACAGTCTTACCTCGTTCTGCAAGAGACACATATGGGAAGAAGTACTTAGAAACAGTAAGAGGAACAGGTTCTTTTTAAAGCGATACTCAGAACATAAATTATCACTTATCAATGTGATAATCTGTATGTCATTGTTCAGTAGCACTAACAATGTGGTGTTTTTCAAATGTCATGTTCAATAAGAATACTTGTTCAAAATAAGAATACTGGCTTAATTTTTCATTTCTTTTCTCAGTCAAACAACTTTGGCCCAAATTCTGTAAAACACCCAAGTACTGAGTTCATCACTGCATGCTCTGCCACAGCCTTTTAAAGACTATCCTTCACAGCCAGAGTGAAAAGGCTACTAAATGGGTCAGGATTACCCACTAGTAAACAAAACGAAGCATTTCAAGTTTACTTTAGAATTTAAATAAAGAAGAAATTTCAAAGCAGCATTACTATTTTTCAAGCTTTGGCGGAGCAGCAGACGATTGCACAGCCGGTAACACTGAGTTCATTCATGCCCGGGACAAACACCCGCACTGTGCCACCTGAGGACGGCAGCGAGGCGTCGCGGGGGGCTGCGGGCTCGGGCCGGGGCGGCGGACGGAGGGCGCTGCGCCCGGACAGCACCCGCGGGAGCGAAGTGCGCGGGGCCGAGCTCGCAGCCCCCGGGAGGCACCGGGGCGGGGCCGGGCACAACCGGGACAGCGCCCGCGCCCCGCGCAGGGAGAGAGGGCGGCCCTGCCCGGGC